>NC_138242.1:21976825-23176825 GCF_964197995.2 Scardinius erythrophthalmus
CAAAAATGTGCTTTGTAACATCACAGTGGAGCGGTGCTTACGCTGAATGGCACGAATTGTAGGCTATATTGACTATTTAAACAGAGCCGTGTAATTTTTATGTGAGGTTGACCATTTTATTTTGATAATGAACCGGCTGCGATGTCAAGATTGCAGTGCTGGAATATGTTGTGTGCGTGTGAGGCGCCACCGGCACGATGGAATCATAGAAATACTCCGTTATTTTGTTCAGGACATCATTTGAAACTGAAGTATTTATTTATATTTGTGTACACTCGCAATAAAACACAACATTGTGCTTTTGTAAAATAAAGAAAACAAACAAACTGCCGTCTCGGTTTCCTTTCCGTCAACTTTGTTTGTGAGGCAGCGCGCCTTCCAGAAATGAACCAAACTCAGCAGTATGCTGTCAGTTTTTTCTTTCGTTTTATTAATCTATTAATTGTTTAAATAGCCATGTTGCGTGTGTTTCTTTTACATAGGCTTATAGACTATGATTTTATGAAAACAAATTTAGTTTTTTAATTTAATTATATTTTCCTTAAATCATCCTGGCGACCCATTTTTTAAGTCTCGCGACCCACCCGAGGGTCGCGACCCAGGGTTTGAAAACCACTGGTATAGAGTATGTGCTGAGCACAGTGTGCAGTTTGCAGCAAGCTGAGTGTGTCTGTGATGAAACGAGAGAGAAAAAGGAATACAGACGAGTCCTTATATGTTGATATGATCCCCCTCTCTGACAAAAGTATTGATTTTTCTTTTGTAAAAGGAGCTAGAATGTGTGTGTGTGAAAGAGTGTGAGTGAGAACAGAGAGAAAATTTAGAAAAATGACTCCCAATATGAATATAAATTGGGGGAAAAAAATAGGTGTTAAAAACGGAGTGTTACTGATTTTGTATATATCCTAGAAAGATACATTTGTTCAATTATGAACTTGAGCATGTGTGCTCTGCAGACAGATAGAGGGATATACTGCGTGTGTATAAAGCATGTGTGTGTTAATGATATATCTTCCTTGGTCGGGCCTGTGCTTCCAATTTGGAGGCTGTCAGAGTTCAGGGTGATGGAGTGTCAGAGCTGGAAGCTTGATGCACGTGGAAAGGGCAGGTTCTATAGGGGCCCGGCAGTGCCTCTGTCATCAGACACACACACAAACACACACGCGGGGAAATGTCACGCACAAATATGCGCTCCACCCCACACACTGTCAGGGCACAGCGCGTGCACGCAGAGGGGCCCACACGCGCATGACCCCCTCCCTCCGTTTCATGTATTTCACACATGTCTGAAACGAAAAAGCGAAGAGCATCAGAAATGACTGGGAATTATTATCCGCCAAACCTTCCACGAAATAGAATAAAACAGCAGCGGCGGCCCAGCTAGAGCTGAATTCAAACCGTCAGAAGCGGCTCTGTGTACCTGCTCAACCACCATGAGGAGCCTCATTAACAACATGCAAAGTGAACTCATTCAGAGGCTGAGGAGACGAACCCAGCTGTCACTGAAGATGACTGCTTTAATTGTCTAGGGAGGGGGGACGGCGAAGGGGAATGAAAACGGAATGAAGTGTTGTTCGCTAATTGAAAGATTTCTCCTCATATTCCAGGTTCCTCGTGACAGATGCCCGAGGAGCCATTGAGGGAGCCGATTTCATTGTGAGCTGATGAAAGAGACAGACCTTGGCCTCCCAGAAGGAATTCTACTCTGGCGTCCTCTGAGGGGACTTGAAGAGGGGTTTTACCACACAGGTGTGTGACAGCCTATCAGAAACACAGCGCATATGTTAACCGTATACATACAAATACACAAATGAGAGACACAACTGGCAAAGGACGGACTTGCACTGGGCATCTGTGGCGCTTTGATCGCTCTGCCTGGGAAAAGTGTGGGAGATGTTTGGAACATCTTAATGGTTCCTCAAAACACAGTTGCGTTCGGATACTATGTACACAACTGTGGTTGATTTTGAGTAAAAGTGCTACTCTGAACTTCGGGAGCATCCCTTTTGTTTTTCATACCCTGATGGCCCTTATCATAAAGTACTGTGGTGGTGCAGTTATGATGTCAGATGTTATGTAAATGGGTGTTCCCTTTCAGTCAGTCACTTTGACGTTACGTCAAAACGGTAACGTACCGGTAACAGTTACCGTTCTGATGTAACGTCTCCGTTCCCTCCTTCAGGGAAGGGGGGCTAAATACGTAACTTAGACATTCCCTTTCAGTCAGTCACGTTCGACATTACGTCAGAACGGTAATGGTAACAGTTACCGTTCTGACGTAACGTCTCTGTTCCCTTCTTCAAGGAACGGGGGTCACATATGTAACCTAGACGTTTCTTCACATGGCCACTTTTGGTTCTGTGGACTTTTTGAAATAAGCTCTGTTAAAACACACTCTCATTACTCATTACGTGAATGTGCATATATCTTCTGAGAATTTATTAATATGTCTTTAATTCGGTTGGTGATGAATTAATTTTAATTTATAATTAATAATTCATAAAAAATTCCAACCACAGCATAATTTCCATCGCTTCTCAAATTATCAATTGCGTTTGATAACATTCTGTGCTGGAAATTACATTATAATATGACAAAAAAATTATATGGGGAAAATCTGTAATTTATATATATCCTTTTCAAACAATGAAACAAATGGAAAAAATTTTCATATTTTTTTTAAGATTGAAAAAAAAAATCTATATTAAAGGCGTTTAAAATGTAACAAAAATAAAGTTTTAAAGTCAGTTTTAATGTAGTGTTTTTGAAAGAAATTAATAATGTGATTAAGCAGACATTAAATTGATTAAAAGTGACTAAAACGCTAAATGCTCTTTTCAACTTTCTATTCATCAAAAAATCCAGATTTTTTTTTTTACCATGGCTTCCACAAAAATACTAAGAATCACAATTGTTTTCAGCATTAATGATAATAAATGTTTATTGAGCAGCGAATCGGCATGTTGGAATGATTTCGGTAGGATCATGTGACACTAGATTAATGATGCTTTGCATCACAGGAATATATTACATTTTAAAATGTATTAAATAGAAAACAGTTTTTTAAAATTTTAATAATATTTCACAATATTATGTTTTTACTGTATTTCACCTTGGTGAGCATAAGAGACTTCTGTCTAAAACATTGAAAAAATCTTTATAGTCGAAAAGTTTGAACTAAAAAAAAAAGAAATCTCATGAAATTGAATGCTTAGTTAATGGGGAACCACTAGAGACCCTCCATCATAAAACAAATATCATACATAGACTTAACTAATTTACGTTCAAAAATAAAAATACACCTCCAAAATCTGTTTCACCATACAGCTGAAAAATAAACAACAGCCTGCTCGCATTACCATAACATCCCTCCCATTCATCCCACCAGTGTCACAAACAATGAAACGTCCTCATATGAACCCAATGAAGTTGCAGCATTATTCCTATTGGCTGAAGTCCACAATCCTATAAAAGCCCCCACCCCACCTTCACATGCAGCTCGGGCATTTTACTTTTAATACAGTGTGTGCAGTCAGGAGGAGGAGATGGGTACAACGGCAACTTTGTAAATGTCAGAGATTTCAAAGTTTGACGTAATGAAAGGAAACAAGCATCATCCTCCCCCTGCTCCCATTAAAACCAGCCCGCAACACATCCCCCTGTTTATCAATTAGCTCTCCTGTATTTTCAGACGGCCAGAGGAGAGTAGGAGAAAACAAAACACAAGAAGAAGGGCGGGAGGTAATGAAGAGGGGATGGTAAGGGAGGGGAGGCTAGAGCTGGTCTCTCTCTCTCTCTCTCTCTCTCTCTCTCTCTGGCTGCTAGGGCCCAGCAGTGCCCTTAGGCGGTGGAGACAATAACTGACACATTTCTTAACCTAGTGTAGTGATGCCCCATATCCTGTAGCCTGGACCTTCCCTGTTCTCCCAGCATCCCGAGCTTTCCTTTTATCCCCATCCATCAGAGAGAGCTGACAGCCTGCCACAGGGGCACTAACAACACACACACACACATGCAAAAAAACCTCTGAAACTCCTTTCACACCAGGCACCCTGACAACTCGGTGATAAACACAATATGCAGAAAACTGCATATTAAAGAACACAAATGATTATTATGTCCACGGGGCAGCGGTTACAATACTAACCAATATGATAGATGACGGCGCTGGAAGGTTTTATGGGTGCCGAACAGCCAGAAACAAAAAGGAGATGAAATTGCAAAGCAGGGGAAGGGAAATCACTTTTGGGTTATACAAATCATTCGGCGCTAGTGCCGAGATGAGGGGAATAATAGAGGTAACAGCACCGGATACAATTATTTAATTGAAAAACGTTGGGAAACCGTATATATTTATGTAGAATTATCGCCCATCCACGGGGAATTTTAATATTTCGAAATATTGGGACATTGACTGTAATTGCAACTTTTTTTTTTTTAGTGTGAGGAGCACATGGATGTTTGGTTGGGCTTTGCTGCTGTTGTTGGGAATGTTGAGCTGGGAACAGACAGGAACATGTTGACAGACCTCAGAGCAGTTTTGTCATCTGATCAAATTTTCATGGTCAAGCACTGCTGCTTATGTCTGCAACTGAGAGAGCCTTGTGATAGGACAATATTGGTATGAGGACAGTTTCATCCATCCATCCATCTATCCATCCATCCATCCATCCATCCATCCATCCATCCATCCATCCATCCATCCATCCATCCATCCATCCATCCATCTGTAATTTTCCCTGCTTTCTACTTTCTTTCCTTCCTTCCTTTCATCCATGATCCGTGTTTTTTTCCCTCCATCTTCATTTTTCTACTTTAAATATCTCCATCCATCCATCCATCCATCCATCCATCCATCCATCCATCCATCCATCCATCCATCCATCCATCCATCCATCCATCCATCCATCCATCCATCCGTATTTTTCTCTTCTTTCTTTCTTTCTTTCTTTCTTTCTTTCTTTCTTTCTTTCTTTCTTTCTTTCTTTCTTCCTTTCTTTCTTCCTTTCTTCCTTCCTTCCTTCCTTCCTTCCTTCCTTCCTTCCTTCCTTCCTTCCTTCCTTTCATGATCCATGTTTTTTCTCTTTCTTAATTTTCTACTTTAAAACCTCCATCCATCCATCCATCCATCCATCTTTCTCTCTTTTCTTCTTTCATCCCTTCTATTATTTTTCTATTCTTTTTCACCCACCCATCATTCATCTTTCTCCTTTCTTTCTTTATCCATCGATCCATCCATCCATCTGAATTTCCCCCCTTCTACTTTCTTTCCTTCCTTCCTTTCAACCATGATTTTTTTCTACTTTTACTACATCCATCCATCCATCCATCCATCCATCCATCCATCCATCCATCCATCCATTGTTTCCACTTCTTTCTCTTTCCATCTGTCCATTCATCTTTCTCTTCTTTCTTCTTTTATCCCTTCCCTATTTTTTCTATTCTTTTTCTCCTTCCTTTTCCCTCCCTCCCTCCCTCCATTTATCCTTACATTTTTCCTGTTTCTTCCTCACCCCCTCATAGTTTCTTCATTCTTTCGTTCTTTCCTTCCATCTGTCCTTCTTTATCTCCTTCCTTCTTTCTTTCATTCCTTCCTTCCCTCTTTTATTCCATTCTTCCTTTCACCCACCAATCATTCTTACTTCTCCTTTCTTTTTCCATCCATCCATCCACCCATCCATCCATGCTTTTCCCCTCCATCTTTTTTCCCTTTTCTTCCTTTCATCTATGCTGTTTCTCCTTCTTCCTTCCTTTTCCCCCTTCCTCCCTCCTCCCTTACATTTTTTTCCTGTTCATTCCTTCCTCCCTCATAACTTTCTGAATGTTTCTTCCCCATTCCTCCTTTCATCCACCTATCATCCATCCTTCTGCTTCCTTCTTTTTAATCTCCCCTCCATCCATCCTTACTTCCTTTCATCAATCTTTTTTCTAATTTCTTCCTTTTCCTCCATCTATCCATCCTTACCTCACTTCCTATTTTCTTCCTTACACCCTCCCTCCCTTCCTCCCTCCCTTCCTCCCTTCCTCCCTTCCTCCCTCCCTTCCTTCCTTCCTTCCTTCCTTCCTTCCTTCCTTCCTTCCTTCCTTCCTTCCTTCCTCCCTCCCTCCCTCCCTCCTTTCCTCTCCCTACCTTCCTTCAGTTTTCATTCTTTCATTTTAAAAGTCCCTTTCTGGCAGTTGCTACAGTTGAACCCTGAAACAAAAGGAGAACAGACTGAGAATGATTAACAAGGACAATTTACTAACAAAGCTACAAACTCTGTTCTGGCTGTTGTGTTTTTTTTTCTCAGCTGATCTTATCAACGTAAAGAAGGACATGGTGTAAGAGTGCATCCACAGGTCTTATTTAATGTCTCCATTTGCCCTTTCATGAGACCGCCTGTGTTATCGTGAATATTTAAACGTGGTTATATCGTATCAATGCCACTGCTCGCTTTTAAACAGAGCTCTTTCTTTTAATGATCTTAATGATGAGGAAGGTGAACATCCTCGCAAAGTCCGCTCAGCCAACGCACCTCTGAGGCCTTGCCGCTACACTTTATTATGATGTTCTGTGCAATTAATCAAAGTGGCGTTTATTGCTTGTGCCAGACATATTAAATTGCTCCCTTGTCCTTAGGGCTCCGGGGCTACTGGGTGTCATTACGGCCCCGCAATCACTAAAACTCATTTCCTGTTTTTGCTACAGGTCACATATAATCTAAAAAGGTGCCCGGTCTCCTATCCGATTGTAACATAAACTATATTGGAAATGGGGGTAAATTATAGAAAATCCCAAGCCTAGAACGTATTTGCGTAATGCGTTCACAACAAATGTCTGCTTTGCCCCGTGCTGATTTGAGAGGCAATAGGTTTTATAATATAGCCATGCAAAGAATATGAACACAAGAGTTATACGCTGTGTTTCCTCTTAGTTTGTTCGAACTTGTGTACGGAAACAAGCTTTTTTGCCGCCTTTGTCTTAAGTGGCAAACATCTCTCGTATGGCCACAATAAACAGCTCATTAACAAGCAGAGCCTGTTCCTGTCTGGTGTGCGGTAATACAGGCCACTAGCTAAGAAACACAGATAATGTATAATCACACTCACAAACGTGTGAACAAATGTTACGAGTTGCATTAAAGAAATGATACTTCTCTGAAAAAACTGATAGACTCACATGCTCTTGCCCAAAACCTAGTGTGCTGCCTACAGAGGGAGCATTTAAGGTGTAATAAGTGCTCTCCTTGTTCTGAAAGCCATTATTAATGTCACCCCTTAAGATACCTAATTTTGAATAAATTCCAAGGCATCATTGCTTGTCTTCACATGGATGAATAGATAGAAATTATAAATAAACATAACATAAATAAACTTGTATTACTGAAAACACACACACACACACACACACACACACACACACACACACACACACACACACACACACACACACACACACACACACACACACACACACACACACTACCGTTCAAGGTTAAAACCAATTCTAATTTTATTGCTGTAATATTATAGTGTAAAACATAATAATAAAAAATATTTTTACAATTAAAAAAAAACTGTTTCTGTTTTAATATATTTTACAATGTAATTTATTCCTCTGATGGCAAAGCTGAATTTTCAGCATTATGACTTAAGTCTTCAGTGTTACATGATCCTTAAAAAAACACATTCTAATATGTTGATTTGATGCTTAAGAAAAATGTCAAACAGCTGTTCTGCTTAATAAAAGAACAGCATTCTGAATAAAAGTGTGTATATATATATGTTTATATTTATATTTTTTTTAACTGGCCCATACTTTTGAACGGTAGCCTACTGTAAATATACATACATAAATACATATCATTTTTTTATTTTATAAATTAATTTATTCTGTCTAATATTTGTGCCTGCAGTATTATGAATATTTATGCCTAGTAGGCTAATGTCTCATGTCATTAGCATTAGCAACATGCTAACACCAAAATGTATTGAAATCAACTTTTGCAGAAGTTGCTGCCTATGTGGAGCATTCCAAATCAGTCACTTATTGATTTTCCATGATTAGGACACTAAGAAGTCAGTAGCCTGAGCAGGAAGCACACAAGGGTTTGGAACAGAGCTACAAGCAAACGCTCCGACACATCGAAAACGATGTACAAACCCTGTCTATTTCTAAAACCTTAATGTCTGTCATTTCTTGGCAGCGAGTTTTTGGATGACTTATCAGATAGCGTCCCTGGCTCTTCGATGTTAAAATTAATCAGACCCATCCCTAGGTCTCTCTTTAGATACCTCGTGAGCCCTGATCCGACGGGTCAGTCTTCATGAGATAATTTGCAGCTGCAGTCGGAACGGGAGGGTGGGGGAGGACAGTTATTTCAGTGGGACAGGCAGTTAGTTAGCCTTGCCATCAGGGTGGCATCTGTCATCCCACTGTGCTACTGCTTGTGTCCTATGATGGATGTCACAATTTGGACCATCAAAATAGGAGCCCCCCGCTGCTTTTAATTGCCAAAGCTGGGCTCTGGCACATTTGTTATTACCGAGCGCTTGTTACGTCACACCAAATGAATTAACAGGTGAAGATAATAGATGTGCACCCGGGCGACCTGGCCTACAGCCTGTATGAGGGCCCAGAGTAATTATGGGATAATAAATGTTCTGTATTGAAGCAGTGGGGGGCAGCATTAGACAGGCAAAAAAAAAAACCTCCCTGACAGGCTGTATGGAAATACACTCCACCGCCAGCAATGACACACACTCATCAGCTGTCTGACAGACGCTTGTATAATTAGACCTGTAATACATGCAATTAGAAAAATAGTGAAAAGTGTGCAGTTTTACAGGGATAAATATATTCCATCGATTCCATCGTTTCATTAAAATCGTTAAAACTTGGCACTGCTATAAGTGCAATGGTGGCAGCTTCTTGAGGACAGAATATCTATAACAGAAAGTAATGTGTGCTCAACAGTCGAGTACAGAACTTTTAAAAATGCTCATAAAATCCTCAAAAGACAGTCATGATGTCTGCTGAACCTTTGTGGCAATTACATCCAAACCGACCTATGCTCATTGGAAATACATGCCTATATACATACAAGGTGCTTAAAGTGACTTGCATTTGAGGTTTTGGAATTGAAGTCCTGGAAAACTCTTGAAAACAGCTAAATGAAAAGGTAAACAGGCTTTAAAAAGTGTTTGAATTATAGAAAGACAAAATATGTGAAATTAGTATTTATTTTTATTGATTGAACAATCTTTTCACGCAAATTTAACGTTGCAGCCCGTCTGATATAGATAGAGCCATTTAGCATGGCTGAGCATGATATTGCTCATATAAATATCAAAGTATATAATACAGCTTTCATTCTTCAGGAGGAAACTGATAAGGAAAGCTATATCTTTATCATAGTATCCTTTCAATGCTTAAAATAAACACAGTCATTGCATGTGCTGGACTTTATTTGTACCGTTTTGGTCTATTTTCATTTATCTACATACCTTTTATAGAATGTGAAAGATGATAAAGATACTTTTAGATAAGTCAGATCTCTGATTGTAGCCCTTGAAAACCAAAAAAAGTAATGCTTTAAAAGACCTTGAAAGTATGTGTACAAACCTTGTATACCTTCATTAAAATTTTCAAAAACGTATACTATACATACAATGCACTGCAGTTTCCAGCTAAAATGAACACTAGAGGCAGTAAAAGGCAATTTTTATTCCTTTTCACACAAATTATGATAACAGCCAGATTATCAATTGATAAAGACTTATTTTTGTGCGGATCCTACATTACCACATTACCATAGCACACAATTTGTAAACTAATACATTTTGATGTTTGCATTACACAACCAGCTCCATATGTATGGCATTTCTAACATAATAAACTTGCTCAGTAGCTCACCTGGTACAGCACTAACCTTGCCATGTGGTGCGCTCAGGTATGTAAAAATATGAGCCACGATGAAAAAGCTAAAAGACTTGTAGAAGGAAGCTAAAATGTCATGCTTGCTTCAGCGAATGCACTTTAAGTTATTTTTCAAGCTTTTAGCGCCACTCACTGACCATTTAGTTTCCGAACTGTTCCGATACTTACAACTACATAGTACCTTGTCTAATGGACTCTAGCAGCGCAACGTGTACGCGACAAAAGCAAATAGATAAATTATAAATAAAAGCTATTTTGTCTACACTGGATTACTGACATACTCCACGTGTTTGCGCAACTTCCGACAACAGTACAAATGGATTCAGAACTCTTGTTTTAACTCGTTTAGTTTAGTCATCCTCAAGATGTTGCGGCGCTATCACAACACAAGCGTTTGTGCCCGGTGTAGACACGGTGTAATAAAATGTTGCCATTCATGTTCATCTGCCACTCACTGGACTTTTCACATTGAAACTGTCATGAAACGTGCAAGAAGCAACGTCATTTTGCAGAAATGTCGGCACAGGCACATATTTCCAATGAGCCTAGGTTGATCAAAACCAGGAGAGTAAATATAACCGTCTAAACCAGAGGCGGAGTCAACGCGTTCAGTACAGCATCAGCCAGAGATGGCTAGATATAAATAAGCCCAGAATGTCTTAAGCAAACAGAAATTATACAAAATTAATTAGCGAGCCCTGGATGATAATTACCAGTGGTGAGCGGCTGGGCCTTTGCGTGGGGCTGGAAAGAGCCCAGGCACAACAGAATTTGGGAGGATGTGGCGCAAGTCTGCGTTTCAGCCTGCCGCCGCCTCCGCACAAACCTCTGTAATTACTAACTTACATTTCTCTCCTTCGTCTTCACCTTTCATTTCGCAGTCATTTGGGAGAGCCAAGGTAAACCAGAGGACTAATTGGCAATAGACGTTTCCACTGGTGAAGCGTAATGCATTAAAGATGTGGGGCTCTGGCTAGTTATGAGCAGCCAAATAAACATTAGCCTTTAGCCATGAGGCTAAATTTCAGTATCCTGCCCCCTACACACAATTCCCTTCCTTCTGTCTCTCTCTCTCAACATGTTCCTGTCTCTCTATCTCTGACTCTCTTTCTTCCTTTGCATGTCTCTCTCTCCATCTCGGTACTTTACTGCCAAAGCATCAATACACACAATAAAAGCAGTGACACAAACCAATAAAAAACAAAACAAATGAATGAAATAATGAATAAATAAAGTGTCTCTGCCTATATCTCACCCTCTTTCTGTCTGTATCCTGTATATACAATATTGACAAATCATTAATACACACAACAAATTAAGTCACAAAAAATAAAATAAGTGCATTACTGGTGGGGATAAACAGATACAGATGGATGGATGGATGGATGGATAGATGGATAGATAGATAGATTTTTTAAAAACAAATTCTTAAATAATATATACAGTACATATATTTCACCTGTCCCTTTATCTATCGCTCTTCCTCTGCCTGGTTCTCTCTCTACAAGTGTTCCTCCCACTCCTTCTATGTTCTCAGGCATGATGAGTAGCTCATGTAGAATGATGGTTGAATGACAGAATAACCTTCTTCAAAGTGAGGGCTGAGGTCTTGTGTATGACAACAGGATTCCCAACTGTCAAAACAGTGAGGCATGTATGCATGTGTGTCTATACTACATGTTAACAAAAGGCAACTAGGCTCTCTGTCACAAACATGCCCTGTGCAATGGACTGGAAATCATGGCAGCACCTCATATGTGGTCTGTACTGTATGTGTTCCAGAAGCCGCTAAGGCAGGAATTATATATTTGGCAGAGTTCTCAGTAAAGCATCCATGCCTTAATGTACAATGATATGTAAAGTAATCTGCCATTTAAGAAAAACGGCCTGGTGGGAAGATCCTATTCAACTGTAAAAACTCTCCATGTTACCACAGGAAAGCTTTGCATATAAATGTCTGGCAATGCGGAATATAGCAGTGAAAATAATCAAACCCGAATTATAAGTTATCTTGCTTACGGTATGTATGGCTACTTTGAAGAAGCTTATATTTGGTGTTTTTCATCAAGATAGAGCCTTTAGGAACAATGGGTTCAATTAGCATTACTGTGTCCATATTACATGAACACTTCAAATTATTTTAAAATGATAAACATGCTTTGAAATAATTACAATGCATGTGAATTTATGAGGCCTATGTCCGCTGCATCTTATTCAAATGAGGATCTCAGAGTGATACTCTATCAAATGGAATGCATGAATTATGACCTGCTAATTATTCCAATCTTGCAAATGATCTATTTAAATATTAATCTACAACACTTTGCATAGATTGCTGCGAGTCATTCTGTGAGTGTGAACAATGCATATTCAGATGTTATGTACAGATTAGGTAATAGTGCTGTCAAATCGATTAATTGTGATTTAATCACATCTAACATAAAAGTTTGTTTACACAATATGTGTTTGTGTGTGTATATTTTATTATATTTATATACATTATATATATGTATCTGTGTGTGTGTGTGTGTGTGTGTGTGTTTATATGTGTGCATATATACAGAGACACGCACACACACTTATATATAATATACAGTATATAAATACACACGCACACATATATTATGTAAACAAACTTTTATGTTAGATGCGATTAATCACAATTAATCGATTTGATAGAACTAATATATATATATATATATATATATATATATATATATATATATATATATATATACAGTATATACATACAGTGCCCTCCACAATTAATGGCACCCCTGGTAAATATATATATACAGTATATACATACAGTGCCCTCCACAATTAATGGCACCCCTGGTAAATATGATCAAAACTGGCTGTAAAAAATAAATCTGCATCGTTTATCCTTTTGATCTTTCATTCAAAAAATTAGCAAAATTCTAACCTTTCATTTAAGTAAAAGAATTGAATGTGGGGGGAAAATCACATTATGAAATGAATGTTTTTCTCCAAAACACGTTGGCCACAATTATTGGCACCCTTTTATTAAATACTTTTTGCAATCTCCTTTTGACAAGATACCAGCTCTGAGTCTTCTCCTATAATGCCTGATGAGTTTGGAGAACACCTGACAAGAGATCATTCCTCCATACAGAATCTCTCCAGATCCTTCAGATTCCCAGATCCATGTTTGTGCTTCTTCTCTTCAGTTCAGCCCACTCATCAGGTCAGGGGACTGGGGCGGTCATGGCAGAAGCTTCATTTTGTGCTCCGCAACAAATTTTTGTGTTGATTTTGATGTTTGTTTTGGATCGTTGTCCTGATGGAAGATCCAACCACGGCCTATTATAAGATTTCTAGCAGAGGCCGTCAGGTTTTGATTTTTTATCTGTTGATATTTGATAGAATCCACGATGCCATGTATCTGAATAAGAAGTCCAGGACCTCCAGCAGAAAAATATGCCCACAACATTAAAGATCCAACGGTATATTAAATTGTACACATGGGGTACTTTTTATCCTTGTGTTCACCAAACCCATCTAGTGTGTTTGCTGCCAAAAAGCTATTTTTTTAGTCTCATCTGACAACAGAACCATGTGCCGTTTGAAGTTCCAGTCATGTCTGACAATTAAATTTGCTGGAGTTTGTTTCTGGAGGAGCGAAGAGGATTTTTCTTGAAACCCTCCCAAACAACATGTGGGGATGTAGGTTTTTTTTTTTGTTTTGTTTTTTGGCTTTCTGACCCCAAGAATCAAGTAATCTCTGCAATTCTCCATCTGTGATCCTTGAAGAGTCTTTGGCCACTCAAACTTTCATCCTCGCCGTGCATTAAGATAATATAGACACACGTCCTCTTCCTGGCAGATTCGTAACATCTTTAGTTGATTGGAACTTCTTAATTATTGCCCTGATGGTCAAAATGGGGATTTTCAATTCTTTAGCTATTGTCTTACAGCCACTTTCTATTTTGTGATGGTCAACAATCTTTTGCTACGCATCAGAACTATATTGTGTGGTTTTACTCATTGTGATGGATGATTAAGGGGATTTGGCCTTTGTGTTTCCTCATATTTAAACTCCTGTGAAACACGAAGTCATAGCTGGACAGTTTCATGTTCCTAGTCACCCTGGTGTACTAAAAAATGTAAATATTAATGGGAATATACTTCAGAGATATTTTACTCTTAAAAAATTCTAGGGGTGCCAATAATTGTGGCCAATGTGTTTTGGAGAAAAACATTTATTTCATAATGTGATTTCCCCCCACTTTCAATTCTTTTACTTCAATGAAAGGTTATAATTTGCACATTTTTTGAATGAAAGATCAAAAGGATAAACGATGCAGATTTACTTTTTACAGCCAGTTTTGATCATATTTACCAGGGGTGCCATTAATTGTGGAGGGCACTGTATATATATATATATATATATATATATATATATATATATATATATATATATATATATATATATATATATATATATATATATATATATATATATATATATTGTTAATGCAGTGGTAAATGTAAATAAAATATTTTTAAAATAAATTATTAAAAATCAAGCCAAACCTCCTGAGATTTTGAAATAAGCCCTTTGGCAGTCAGGACTCCCAGGTTTGGGAAACTCTGCTGTACAGAGTAATGGATAAAGTTCAGCTATTTATGTTTCTTTAAAATTTCATAGCAAGATCACAAACATAAGGGGTTATCTTCAGATTCAGGCACATCTGGTGAACGACAGTTTTAGAGGGGGACTTATGGGTATTCTGTGAATAAAACATGCAGAGAGCAGAATGTAAATGGTTCTGCTTGTCATATTGGCAATGATTGATAGGCACTCCAGTGCACTGAACAGAGGGACACCAGCTATTTGGCAATGCCTGACTGTGTGCAGTCACTGAATGGACTGGGTCCTGACTGTCATGAGAAATGCTGCTCAATGCTGCTGTTTTTTTTTTTTTTTTTACTTTGAAGACAGTTTATGGGTCCCTCCTATAATGTTTATATAGTCATAGAAAATGTAGATCCTAATTGCATTGATATAAAAAAAGAATTGTATAAATACAGATTATTGTTATTTTATCTGAAGTTTAGGCAGAAAATAAATAAATGATTATAGACAATTTTCCTCTAAATAACTTAATTGTAGTCAGCAACTGTTTGTTAATCAAGAGATAGTTCACCCAGAAATGAAACTTCAGTCATCATTTACTCACCCTGATATCATTCCCCTTTTCCCACTAAACAAAAATTTTAACGACTATTTTCCATGCAATCACACAGAACAAGGACTGAAGCTTTAAAGCTTCAAAAAGGATGCAAAAGCACCATAGTAGTTTCATAAAAGTGGTCTATGTGGCTATAGTTCACATCTTCAGTAGCCAGCAATAGCTTTGTGTGAGAAACGGAGTGGAATTTCTCCTTTTGTGTTTCACAAAGGAAAAAAAAAGGTTTTATGGAGCGACATAAGGGCAAGTAAATGATGACAGAGTTTTCACTTTTGTTTGAACTATCCTTTTAAATTATTGTAGCTTCCCCAAGACAGCCTTGTTTGTAACTGAAAGTTGAGATAAAGGAAAAAATAAAGATTTTTTTTAAATGAATATGTGCTCACACTCACATAACTGTGTAATGAAACTGGACACTGGGGTTGAATGTGTGTTGGATGGGGGAGGTGTGAATATTGAACGTGTTTGCGGTCAGTACCTCCATGCTTACAGGCCAATACATCAAAAAAATAAAAATATTCAGCATCAAAAAAGCAAAGGGTACATGCCTGATGATCTTAATTGCCCCATATTTTTGATGTCAAGCAATCATAACGACTTCAAAGTGACACAAATTGATTTGTACGTCGACAGCCGTGTGCTTGTAAAAAAAGATGCCCATGCGGTTAATAGAATGAGTCTGTCTTAGAGGCTTCGGACGCCTTTTTAAACTAAAGAGAAATGCAAATGCGTTCATACTTGAGTAGCTCAGACATCTGCGGGGTTAATGGAGGTCTGAATATTGCTGTCCACCGCAATGTTATTCCTTTAAAGACAGAATCAATCATAAACAACGACTCAAGGAAACGCTTGCCTTTAGAGTCAATTAAAAGTAGAGTGACATAACACAAAAATACTCCCAGCATAAATTAAGTGGCCCGCCATCATTGTTTTCTTGTTTACCATGTTATGAAGCCGATGTTTGATGTACACGCAGACCGCTCTGGGCGATAGTTTATGATCATTATTATTTAAATGAGCTGTTGTGTTTGAAGGTCTTAAATCACTGAACAGGAATTTTTGAAGTCCGGAATTATAAATGGCTTTCCATGCAAATGGGGGAACGCTGCTCTCTTGACTGGTTTCATTTCGCGGCACAACCGTATTCATGTTCGCTATTTAGAATAACATTAGTCGCAATGCAAAGTTTGGTATTTACGCTTAAACTATTTGCAACTTTATGAAGTCTGTTTTTTTCCCTCTATGGACCCTGATGTGAGCGACATGATTGCTTGTAATACTTCCCAGAGAATGATTAATGACATACTTTTAATGAGGGACAGCACTGAACCCCTGCCACGCCGTAGCTAAACACGCCACAAATGAGTGACTCACCGGGGCGTAGTGGACTGAAGCTTTGGCGTCATTATCAATAGAACTTATGCTCTCATAAACAGCTTGCAGGCTTCAATTCTCCTGACACTAAGCGAAAAGCTACAATGCGGTACCATATTACACAGATTCACAGGATGACGCTCTTGAAGTTGATACTGAATGGTCAAATTGATAGAAAACTACTCAAACTGTTTCACAAACGGCCATCATCTCCCTAAATCTACGAAGAACTGGGGTTGCTGCTTGTTTATGCCAGGAAATAAAGATGCCAAAGGGAGCCTCTGGGAGCACAAATGAAAAAAAAAATAATAATTTTAAGTGTAAGGAACTTTTAAAAGCATTTTGTCAATGAATCATACAATTGAATATGATACAGCAGGACTCCATGAAGGTGCCCTATAAATGGGCCTCATGCTGTAATTCAGTTTGAAAGCCCATTGCAATGGGAAGTTCAATACAAGATGAGTGGCCCCATCAACTCTTAGTGCCCAAACCACTTTGTCGAGTTTTGCGCTGAGTGATGTAGATATTTCAGGAAAAAAAAAAGCACTTATACAGTTTCTCGTTAACTAGAACATGGCCACTTGAAAGTGTATTAATGACAAAAACATTTATACAGGCTCTTCGGTGAAGTTTGCTGGATGAGCAGGTTAAACTGTTCATCAAATAGGTAATTTCTGTTGGAAAAGCAGTATTTTTTCTTCATTAAAAAGTTTAAACTACTTCAGAAATTATGAGTACTTTTGAAAACGTGAAAAATATTTTGAAATAAGATGAACTTAAGATGAAAAAATTGGTGTATAATCTAGGATTTCCTTTCAAACCATTTTTAATCAGAAATTGTTACATTTTTTATAAATAATTACAAAGAAATGGCAAGTAACACATTGAATTAAATATGCAATATTGAAGTACTTTAAAAATATTTTTCTAAGTTGTAAATAAAGCAATTTTGGAGTATGATATTTGTAATTGTTTGTGAAATGTACTTTTTTTTCAGTGTAGAAAGAGTCAAATAGTATTTTCTTGTAAAACGTAGTACTCCAATAATCTACTTGAACTGAAAATTTATGTACATAATTTTCACTCATAAGTACGAAGAAATTGCAAGTCGTCACAGTTCTGTTCAGTTAGTTTAATTTTCATGGACTTTTAGTTTGTTTTTCTCAGTCACGTGTGGTCCTTTGTTCAGTTTTCCCGCCACACTTTAGTTGTCATGGTAACAGATATGATTAGTTTTCAGTTCACCTGTGTGTCATTAATTACCCTCGCTATTTAAGTTACTGTGTTTGCATCACCCATTGTCTGGTCACGTTTCCGCATAATGGTTGGTGTCTTTTGTATCTTGGTTGTATTGCCTTCTGAGTGGATTATTAGACAAGACGTTGTTCCTGATCTTCATCTTCATTGTGTCTTCCTTGCAACTGTTGGTGACACAAGTATAGTGCATTTTCCCTTTTTAGTGTATCAAATAACTTTTATTTTACACAGCTGAATACAACACACTTTATCTCAGTAACCCCCCCATTATCAAACACTTTAACTCACAGAATATAAATTATGTCTTATGCCGAGTTCAGACTGCACGATTTTCAAAGTAGTCGGGTCACTGTTCTTTTCACACTGCATGACTATCCAGGGTAACATTCAGTTGCTGGTGTGTTCACACTGCACGATGCATCGGCGACAGGAGGTTTCACACTGCATGACTTTCAGGAGGAAGAATCGGCGACAACTCCTGTCTGGCCCGCAAACTACGTTTTGCAACCAAACACACGCGAGAAGTGATAAGGAAATCACGCAAAATCCCGCGTGCGTAAGAACGCAGTTCTCGCGCGAGTTTGAAATTGTTATTAAAAATGATAGCCTGCAAGAAGCTTGCGATCCAAATTGTCTGTGCACTGATTTGCAGCGAAAAGGAGAAAAAGAAAAACATTATGCGTGAGGAAATGGCTGGGAAGACAAGGGGAGCAAGGACTGTGTGTTCTGCAAAGAGAGTTTGGGGTAAATAAATAATGTTGCAATGTGCTGCTGTTGCTGCTGGTCAAGCAAATGTTTGTGCTTTGTTTATGTTTGATATAATTGTAAATATATCTATTAAAATACTGATATTGTGGTCTATAACTCCTCCCCGAACTTCCCGCTGCTCTGTATCTTGCTCTCTCATTGGCTGTCGGTCATCGCCGATGTAGTTTTCCGTCAGAACACTTTTCACACAGCAGGATTTTGAATCGCCGACAGGTCCAGATATTTAGCATGCCAAATATCTCACGGGCGTCGGCGACTCGTCGGTGATTCTCTCAGATCGCGTCTTTGCTCATTCACACTGCGTGATTGTCACTCGCGTGAACGAGCACCGATTTGCCTGTGATTTCGGGCATTTGTCGGCGATTTCTCAAAACCTGTCGGCGAGCCAAAATCGGGGCTAAAATCATGCAGTCTGAACTCGGCATAACTGCAAATAGCGTATTTCTACAGCATCATTGGTAACAAAAACATGCTTTTGCATGATATTACTGTACATCCACACCACTAGGTGTCAGTATAAATCCAAGATGACAGCACATCATAAACAGACAATTACTGCAGTAGGTGCACCTTTTAACATTCATTTACACCACTGAGACTAAATGTAAGTATTTTTTAAAGCAACCACAGGTTTGCTACAGAAGGTCAGGCACCCATTACTTTTAATAAGGAAGAGTCCAGCGAGATATTTAAGCCTGTGCAGATGCGCTCACATTCAGCTCGTTCTCTGGTTTAGTCTGTCAGTCCCAATCTTTCCATTTCCCAGCTCTCCCCACTCCTGGAGGTGATTCATCTAACAGGGGCAGATTAACACATTACCGCTGTACCTTCCTCAGCTCTTGAAATTATGCCTCGCTTAAACATTCCTTTCATTTGCTGCTTATTTGCTGCTTAAAGCCTCTGTGATCAAGAGAGGGGAATGAGCAATTGTCTGGGACGCCGGCCTGTTTGCATATGTAAAAAGAAAGAAGGGAACTGACTCGGGCGTGAAGAGCTCAAGCATTCAGGTAAAAGATGAATCTCGCACAGACACTGGGGATTTGCCCAGTGGACAATTCCATCATGGACGCAGACAGCAAAGTAATTTGGAATAGATCTTGATTGGTTTCTCATTGTGTGTCCAGAAAATCCCTTGTGTGTGGGAAAGCTTTAATTGAGTTTGACATCTCAGGATTATGAATCCTATGGCTATGTTAAACGGCCAATTTAAATCTTAATTTAAAATTCCACATGGGTAAAAAGATATTAATTACATTATGCAGGGAATGAAATTCAAGTTGTTTTTTATTTATTTTTTTATTATTATTTTAATTTCATCCGCAGGGCATTCAAAAGAGAACGGTTTATTTGAATCAGCAGTAAGAAACCAGGCCAGTACACTTCACTGATCGCACCAAACACACCAGTCGGTTCCACTTCAGATTATGACTGTGAACTCACAGCAGCAGTTTGATTCTGAAAGTTTGCAAAATGAATGAGAAGATTCTTTTATGTGAAAAATCAAATATTAATGGCCAGAAACAGAAGACGTCTTACAAATGGCATACAACAAAAAATCACATTAATTACATGATGTGTTGACTGATTAACCTTAGTTAATATTCTCACAATGAACATAGTTTAAGATTATATTGTTATGACAAAATTATGCTAAAAACATTTATAATGTAAACTTTCTATTCATTAAAGAATCCTTAAAAAAAATGTATGGTTTCCCCCAAAATATTAAAGGGGGGGTGAAATGCTATTTCATGCATACTGATTTTTTTACACTGTTAAAGAGTTGGATTCCCATGCTAAACATGGACAAAGTTTAAAAAATTAAATTGTACGTTTGAAGGAGTATTTCTGTTCCAAAAATGCTCCTTCCGGTTTGTCACAAGTTTCGGAAAGATTTTTTCGAGTATGGGCATGTGTGACGTCAGATGTAGCGGAATTTCCTTATACGGGTCCTAAGGGCACTTCTCCGGAAGGACGCGGGCGCGCGCGCGCAACCGTAGACCAGAGCGAGAGAGCGAAAGCAGTACGCCCATCAAAGCGCTATGCTCGGCTTTAGGGAAGTCAATGTCACCAAAGAAGTGGGTTTTTGGTTGCCAGGGCAAGACAACCCTGCACAGATTCCCAAAGAACCCGGCGTTAAGGGACCAGTGGATGGAGTTTGTTTTTTCAGAGCATCAACGGAGGTTGTGCAAGACTGTTTGTTCCCTGCATTTCGACGATGCTTGTTTTATAAACAAAGCCCAGATCGACGAATTTGCAGATCGTCTAATGCTTAAGGATCGAGCAGTCACAATAATAAAGGTTCGCGGTCGTGCGTTGGAACCGGGCGGTGAGTAAAACTGCTTCAAATGTGTTGTTAGCTCAGGCGCGTTAGCACAGCTTTAGCTCCGCCCACACGGCCCGCCTCCAGCCGCTCGTTTTTTTTCCGGAAAGACTCGGTACAGCCTATCTTTCTTTTATAAATATAATAAAACTAAAGACTTTTTGGAGATATGAAGGATGCAATACTACTCTATAGGTACTCAAGATTAACAGGAGATTGAGTGAAAATAAGCATTTCACCCCCCCTTTAAGCAGCACAACTGCTTTCAACATTCTTGAGCAGCAAATCGGCATATTAGAATGATTTCTGAAGGATCATGTGACACTGAAGACTGGACTAATAGTTTTATGCTTGCTGATCAATTTATGTAATGTATAAAACTGTAAATTAATTAAAGTGACTACATTTAAAGTTGGTTGATTTAGACCAAGTACTTTAAGCAAGGTGGATTGTGGCATCTTCAAAGTGTGTTTTAAGTGGCCATTCCTGCTTTCCTGATAGTAAAAAAGAACAAAAACATATCAGTCAAAAGACAGCCTGGTTTTGACACATGAAACAAACAAAGCAGTGTTTGTCATTGAGATTAGAGCCGATCAAAGGCTGTGGTGACCATAAAATGCATCGCCTTATGAACCTTAGAAAGAAGAAGAGAGAATAAAAATCAAAAAGTGAATTGTATCTTCCCGAGGAGGTGGAAAAATACAATTTTATGTAATAAAAAAAAAGCGTGTGAGGGAACTATTGCATTATAGACTGCTCTCTCAATGAAAATGTAAAAGGTAATTTCACATATAAAAAGAACTCTAATGCATGGTAGTAATGTCGTGAGGATGGAACAAAGGCAAACTTTCATCTCTTTAAGCTTGGATGGAGAAAACCTTTGATGCTTTGAAAATGATAATAAAAATCTCAGACTGAACCAGTGAATACCATGCAGGCCCCCCAGCACTTAATGCAGACACATGGGCTATCTCAGGGAGAAAAAAGCCTTCAAATTGTGACACTTAGGGCGGCCAAATTATACCCAGAACAAACACAAAAGTGCGGGGAATAAAAATCCTATTATATCAAAGATTAGTTGAAATCTCAGCATGCTAAGAGACAGAATTTATGTTCAAATGGCGTTCTACATTTTGCAAAGCAATATTAATATATCTAACCGTGATATATTAAAAAGAGAGCCGGGAAAGATTTAAAGATGGCTTTAAGCACAATAAGGCAAAATGCAAAAGTTTGATTGGATAGAAAGAAGTTATTTCTCTTTCTAAACTAAAAGGCTCCTTTGTAAGTGATGGGGGGGAAAGACACAAGGTCTGTTCAGTGCTCTTTAGAAGAGGAAATTAGGCGTGAAAATTAGACTTTCCACCACCATAAGGGACAGTCCAGCAGCCCTATGCCTGGGGTCCGTCCAGCAGGACAGACGATCGGAAAAGTCTGCCCGTCCTCACTAAACGCATCCCCCCCGAACCCCTGACCCTGGTGTGCATTGAAATAACCCATTAGCTGCGTAATGTATTTAGACCAATGTCTTCCACCCCCTCCTTCTCAGAAAAACATTTTGACTCCACATTTCCAATTATTCAAACCATTTCCTGTGACTGGCCTCGTCCCTGTGCTCTGGGTGTTCATCATCACTTCCTGTAGCTGTTTTCCAGAACTAGCATACATTATCATTGGAAGATAACCTAACATGAATGACACTTAAAAACATGGCAAAAAGTTTTTGTATTTTCTCACCCTCATGTTGTGCGAATAATGTGGTTGCTCTTTTCCACATTAATGTAAATGGGGACGGAAACTATCAAGCTTCAAAAGGAACATCATAAAAAATTCCTAAAAATATTCTATAACAACAGTGCACTGTATCCAGGTCTTCCAAAGTCATACAATAACTTTACTTTGTGTGCATTGTTAAGTGTTATTTATATGCTATTATTGCATTCATTAATATTTAGAATTAGCTTTTATTTTATATTTCAATTTTAATTTTAAATTAGGTTGTTGTAGTTATTTTGATTGTTTCTTTCGCTTTTGTATTTTTTCCCCGCAGTTTTAGTTTTTAAACTTAATTTGTTTACAATAGTAAACAACATTTGTTTTGTTGTGTAAATTTGTTTTAATAGTATTTTAGTTAAAAATTCACAATAACATCACTGTTTGTGTGGTGAATATACAGAAAAATAAGTTAATGAAATTATCAAAAACAAGATTGATGTCTGATTCATGAGCAAATCAATTTTGACTTGGTTTAATATTTTTTAATGAAGTTGATCCAGTTTACAAATGGTTTGCTCACAAACTGATACAGTCCTCAAATTCAAATCACTGACTCAATGATTCAGTCACAGAAGGTCATTGTGAATCACAGCTTAAATTTCAGTCTGTTCACACACACAACTAGATCACTAGTTGTATATTTATGTATGGAAATACACTTTTGCTTCCTTTTTACAGCGATTGGGTATAATTGGTTGAAAAAAAAAAACGCATGTTCCTTTGTGTTTCACGGAAGAATTGAAGTAAAAGTTTTGGAACAACATGATGGTGAGTAAATAATGAAAGACTATTAATTTCTGAGTGAACTATCCCTTTAATGACTGGTTTTGGAATTTAAATGAGGCTGCACATGTGCCGAAGCATGTATCCAGAAGATAACTGAATTAATATTTTACATATCAACTAAATTCGCCAGAGGAAAGTTGAAGTTAGAGAATCGAGCTTTGAGCTCTCTAATGTTATTCAAATATACTGACCCAAGTGCAGAAAAAATCCTCTCTTGTTCAAGTCAAGGACATTATCAGGTCTTTCATTTTTACATTCAATGCAATTTTGAGGTTGAATGATATTTTGCATGGGTATTGAAGGCAGACTAAAGGAACGCTTTAAGATAAGTGTTATTGGAGTCAGTTGGAATTTGAATGGACTTCTGTTCTTCTGAAATGCTTATAGTTGACTCCTTAAAAAAACACAAAATGGATCGGATCACGGTATCAGTCATCTGTCCAATCAAATCCATTGTAAAAGTGCATTCATTTAAAATAAAAATAAAATGAACTCTCCATAATGATGTCTCCCTGACAAGCTTAAGGCCTCTGAGTGGAATGAACTGCCAATATTCAAACACAGATAGGAATTGAAACAGGAACATTTCTTCAAATCAATGCCAGAGCCCTTTGAAACATGGAGGCTTTTTTGTGCAAAAGAGACTGAAAGAAATAAGAAAAACAGCACTGCTTATCTTTTAGTTTTGATTTAGGCTGAAACTCTCCGGAGGTGTAGTCAATCCCCATGATAACCAAGTATGAATCCTGATCTTCACAGCATAATTGCAGCTTTTGAGGAGTGAAACATGAGAGAATACAACGCTAACACCAACTTTTTATTTCTAACTTTTCCTACAGTGTACGAATCCCCGAATCTCTTATGAGTAAAGAAAGCTAAGCTATAATTATTGAAAAGCTAAGCTTGAAGTTACAGCTATTTTCGGGCACAGCTTTTTTGCTGATGCCTAACTTGGCGGCGCTCGTTTTGAAAAGGGCGTGTTTGGTTAAAAATGAAAACGGTGCTTTTTCCTTCTCATGAACTTGGGATAAAAAGGAAATTGTCATTTAATTAAAACTCCTAAAATGGTCTATAAAAACAACCATTAAACTGACCGTCACCTCATTTTGCTGCACATTATGTCATATACAAAGTATGTGACCATAATTATGTGAGAAAGCCCTTTTTGGACTTACAAGTAGAGATATTTCCAAGCACACACCCCCTCTATGAAAACGAGATGGTGCCCGAAATTGAGCTCGATAGCTCCTGCAGGGCTCTCAATGGTAAACAGCTAAAATCAGCTACCCCTCCCTCAGCGCCTGGCACAGGGCAGAAAAACCCAACAAGCGCGCCCCCACGGGGATAAACAAGTCTTTAGGTCAAGACTAAAGCGGCTCGGATGCATTCCTGCCTGTTATTAATAAGGTCTTGGAGGATACCGCTACAACTCGCGAATACTCAACCGAAGTGCCTGGCCTTCCACGTGCCGTAGCTGTGCGGCGGAGGCACTCTAACCCCTTTTAATTGCCCTAGAGGTGGGACGGGTTACAGAGGGCCATGCCTGGTGAAAATAATGCATTATTTATTCCGATCTGCCTGCTCCTCTATGAGCGTGCATCAGGGCTAATAGATTAATGAGGTCACATTAACATTTCTCTCACAGCCCGGAACAAGATGGCTGTTGATGGAAATTAGATTAAGCCGGCCTAGATTAAGCACATTTACTTCAATACAATCTCAGGTACTTTCTACTAACACTATATAATGGCATCGCAGCACGCATATAATGCGTATCCCATTACAAGCTGCATTTAAAAAATCAAATAAAACTATGTAATTTTTGGGCAAAACGTAAGAAACACTCACCAAATGCATCATTACAGGCCCGAACGTCCGTTGTTTAAGGCATTAAGGTAATTTAACAATGTCAAGAGGAAAGTGTAATGGCCATGATGGATTTTTGTTTTTCTCATGGTCTATGGCTGATAATATTTTTATAGTCTTTTTCTTGTGTACTTAAGCCATTAAAGACTCCAAATGTAAGAAAATTGTCTGTCAATTTGTCAGTTATTTGCTCACTAAATGTTGTAGCACTTACTGTCATTTGTGGTGATCAATACTTAATAAATTAGGATGTTCACCTCAGTTTAAGACACGGATGTACAGCACCTTCTCGGCCCCCGAGGGGCCCGGACTGATGGAAGCTTCTCACTAATGTAGCCAAAGTGAGCCCTTTCTGTAAATTGCTTTTGTAAATTCAGTTGAGCTGAAATACAACTCAACCTCGACTTTCATTAAACGGGATGTTGAAAGTCAGAGAAAGCAAGAAAAAGAGGGGGGGAGGAAGAGCCTTTAAGACGTTTACATGCCGCCACCAAGTACAGTAATGCATGAAGATTGTATTCTCTCCAAAACAATCCCATTTACAATATTGAATTATCAGGCAGAACATCAATGATCGTTGTCACTGAGAAACACACTCCCTCTGTCCAATCCAATTAAATACGTTCGTTAAATAATGTAATGATTGCTTTAACCATTCTCTCACTTACAGTCCATTCATTATGAATACTAAAAATGCCATTGTACAGTACTTGGGGAAAAGGTTATGTGGACCGATAGAATTAATTGTCCCGCTGAAGAAAAATGTCATGGGAACAATTAGATTTTTGTGATGCCCGATTCCTCCTCCCCAGCCAGTTAGTGGCATGGCGTTTTAATTTGTAACCCGACATGATAATATGCTGTTAGTGGGTAAAAGCGGCAAATATATTTCATATTGATTAAAAGAGATGAGCTAATGTTTCTCTGTGAGGAAATAGGTGCTTTGTGCAGGTGCAACTGTGATTCATAATTACCCCAAATACCATCAGGTATAAATACTGAACGATTAGACCCGCCACTTTAACAGGCCAGTGTGCCTCGGGCTAGATGGTTGTTATATATATATATATATATATATATATATATGAGTTCAGATGCAAAAGCCTTTAAGTGCCATCTGAAATTTTCTTCTAGAATGATCATTTTTATCAAGCTTGTATATTTAAGTTCAGTAATTTCACTTAAATGACAATTAATAGGTAGTTTTCATTGCCATTAAAGTGAAATAACTGAACATAAACACTCTTCATATATATACATACATACATACATACAGTGAGGAAAATAAGTATTTTAACACCCTGCTATTTTGCAAGTTCTCCCACTTGGAAATCATGGAGGGGTCTGAAATTGTCATTGTACAGTAGGTGCATGTCCACTGTGAGAGACATAATCTAAAAAAAAATCCAGAAATCACAATATATGATTTTTTAACTATTTATTTGTATGATACAGCTGCAAATAAGTATTTGAACACCTGAGAAAATCAATGTTAATTGATGCAGGAGGGATTTTGGCCCACTCCTCCACACAGATCTTCTCTAGATCAGTCAGGTTTCTGGGCTGTCGCTGATAAACACAGAGTTTGAGCTCCCTCCAAAGATTCTCTATTGGGTTTAGGTCTGGAGACTGGCTAGGCCACGCATTGTCCATTGTCATGTTGGAAGACCCAGCCTCGACCCATCTTCAATGCTCTAATTGAGGGAAGGAGGTTGTTCCCCAAAATCTCGCAATACATGGCCCCGGTCATCCTCTCCTTAATACAGTGCAGTCGCCCTGTCCCATGTGCAGAAAAACACCCCCAAAGCATGATGCTACCACCCCCATGCTTCACAGTAGGGATGGTGTTCTTGGGATGGTACTCATCATTCTTCTTCCTCCAAACACGTTTAGTGGAATTATGACCAAAAAGTTCTATTTTGGTCTCATCTGACCACATGACTTTCTCCCATGACTCCTCTGGATCATCCAAATGATCATTGGCAAACTTTAGACGGGCCTTGACATGTGATGGTTTAAGCAGGGGAACCTTCCGTGCCATGCATGATTTCAAACCATGACGTCTTAGTGTATTACCAACAGTAACCTTGGAAACGGTGGTCCCAGCTCTTTTCAGGTCATTGACCAGCTCCTCCCGTGTAGTTCTGGGCTGATTTCTCACCTTTCTTAGGATCATTGAAACCCCACGAGGTGAGATCTTGCATGGAGCCCCAGTCCGAGGGAGATTGACAGTCATGTTTAGCTTCTTCCATTTTCTAATGATTGCTCCAACAGTGGACCTTTTTTCACCAAGCTGCTTGGCAATTTCCCCGTAGCCCTTTCCAGCCTTGTGGAGGTGTACAATTTTGTCTCTAGTGTCTTTGGACAGCTCTTTGGTCTTGGCCATGTTAGTAGTTGGATTCTTACTGATTGTATGGGGTGGACAGGTGTCTTTAAGCAGCTAATGACCTCAAACAGGTGCATCTAATTTAGGATAATAAATGGAGTGGAGGTGGACATTTTAAAGGCAGACTAACAGGTCTTTGAGGGTCAGAATTCTAGCTGATAGACAGGTGTTCAAATACTTATTTGCAGCTGCATCATACAAATAAATAGTTAAAAAATCATATATTGTGATTTCTGGATTTTTTTTTTCAGATTATGTCTCTCACAGTGGACATGCACCTACGATGACAATTTCAGACCCCTCCATGATTTCCAAGTGGGAGAACTTGCAAAATAGCAGGGTGTTCAAATACTTATTTTCCTCACTGTACATATATAAAATAGGTCACTTTTTAGATTAGGGTCCAATTCTCACTATCACTAACTACAAATTTTGCCTCAATAAACTCTTAATTACTGCTTATTAATAGTTAATAAGGCAGTTGTAACGTTTAGGTATGGGGAAGGATTGGGGATATAGAATATTGTCATGCAGAATAAGGCAGTAACATGTGCTTTATAAGTAATAATAAACGGCCAATATCCTAGTAATAATCAACTAATTTATAGTGAGAATTGGACCCTAAAGTAAATGACTAAAGCCTTACCAGATGGATGGAAAGATGGATGGATGCTTTTGGCATGCAAGGCCAACTCTTAGCTATAGCTGAATGGGGAAATATGACATCTCAAAAACTGCTTGCCAAACTCACATTAAATAACAAAATTGGACATAAAGTGTCCGATAAATGTTGATTCTTATGCTCAAATAGCGTTTAAAAATGCATATATTTCAGGTTGGTCCAGTCAATGAGCATGTGCACGTCTCAGGACTGTTTCTATGGCAACTGGAGCTTCAAACAGCAACTGCAGTGACGCGATGACTTTACCAATTGGCAATTGGCTCTTTTATTTAGAACATGGGACTTATTTCACCATATTGTGCTTTGCATTTTCTCCCATTCAGTCTTCGCTTGAATGAATTACTACATGTTGATACCAGAGTGTGTTGACATACTTTTGGCCCAGTCTATGTGGAATCCCTAACAAAAATACTGCAAGTTAATATTAATGGTTTAGATAAAGTGTGACAGTTCTATTTTCTGCATGAATTTAATACACCATAAATTTATGACCAACTATAGTCATGCTGAACAGTTAATACAAACATTTAAAATATTTAAGCAGTTTACTATTACAGCTAGTGAACCATTTATGTATGAACAAAAACAAATGATAGAACAAGGCCAAAGACATACTGTATATTTAAACATACATGGTTCAATCCAATCCAATCAAATCATATCAGTGTGGCTTATCACGTTGTGATATTCAGAGCTTCAGTGAACTGATCTCTACACGTCCTACTTAAGGAAAGTGTGTCTTGCGGTACTTTGTATTTTACAGACATGCCTACTAAGACATAAAATCATAACGCTTAATTAAATGGTGTTAAAGTTAAATTCGATAATGGTGCAGAGATACATCAAACAACATGAAAGTCACAAGATGCTCTACAGGTCAAAGTTTACAATTTTCATCGTAACACCATTTGGAAGTAATCAGAAGCCTACGTTGTCACATAACCCTGTGAATAAGGTGTCAGCGAGCTCCTTCTCTAAAAAAAATAAAAAAATAAAGCGTTACTCCAGCAGATAAAAAGTGTTCAAATTACAAAGGGAAAGGATGGAAAAATAACTCCAATTTACACTCATTTTCACCTTTTGTTGCGAGTTTTCTGTCGTGGGATTGGCGCGGCCGGGGAGAGGAGGCTATTCTGTGCGGCAGGACAATGGACCGAGGCGCACACCAGGCCCGGCGCGTCACACCTGCTGAGAGAATAAATGACACACTTCGTTCTCTGCCGTTGTCTGCCTGGCATTTCACACACGCTCCAAATTCATCACCTTTGTCTTCAAAACAAAGGCAAAAAAAAAAAAAAAAAGGAGAAATTGCCTGGTCCGAGGTGAGCTTAAGGAAATATTTCCAGAGCCGAAGAGGGACAATAACCTTTTGTGTGATTTGTGCTTGTACATAGACAAAAAAGCCTCAAATACAGACTCGCCTTTCTCCGTTTGATGGAAGGAGAGAAGATCTAACTCCATCAGAGATGTTTTATGGAGGTTTGTATTAGAGATGGCTCGCAAAGGCCTAGCGATACTGGATGGCAGGTCTATTAATACTCTTCCAAGTTGTGATTGGAAATTAAGCTGGATGGACATTTCCCAAAGGTCTTGTAGGAAACAGACAGCAGGTTGGATAGCATCTCATGAATCTGTGTACGTATCCGCTGGCTGCAATAATCAGACAGTGAGAAGTGTGGGCTTTATGTGTGGAAGACAGTCAATTAAATGGGAAGCAGGACTAAAGAGGAGTGATTATGACCTGACCTTTAGCAGTGCATTAAAAACCCCAGCAGCTGAGATCTTGAGAATGAGGTGTCATCTCTGAGTAAGCCAATGAATGCAGACCAATAAAACTGGCTCGCTTGTATGAGGAGCAAAAATTATGTCCAAATATACACAGCCAACCTAGATTTATGTACAAACAATCCTACTAACTGCTTTAGGCAAACAAAACCGAGCTGTACACGCAAATGTCAGGCTTTAAGACGCTCCTCATTTACCCTGCAGTCACATCTTGTATCTCAAGAATCATTTGTTACTCAAGCTACAAATGTATTGCCTTTAATTCTTGCTTAAATCCTTTTTGCCAGATGTAATTGTTGGGATTACCGAATTAAAAGTGTCAAACCTCTTTGTTTTCAACCTGTCTAATTTGTGCTAATACGTAATCACCCACAATTATCTGCGGTGATTCACTAAAGTAGATATTTTGACTAAATTTTATTATAAATTGTTGATAACTCATATTATAATCAGCTATTATATGCCATTTTCTCATATATTCTTGCCCAAATATATGCTAAATATATGTTGTAAATAGCGTGGCTTATAATGTATTTTTATTTATTTATTTGATATTATATTTCATTTATGCCAAAAACTTTAAGGGCCAATAAAAAAACATTCAATACATTTTGGGTACAATTTCAATACAATCTACAAACATATATACTATTAATATACTATTATATACAAATTATATACAAAACATTATATATTATATTGTATTATCATATAATTTTCTTAAGGGCTCATGAAACTTATGTTTTCAGTCACATGTCATTTACAGCTAAATAAAATGGCCATGTACCAGTGCAACTTCAACTGCCATTGAGAATGTGAATGCTACCAGATGCTTTGTGTTTTAGACCTCAGTGGGCGCAATAACACAAGTCCTTTAAGTGTAAATTCAATAAAATGACTTATTTGGGCTTGAAAACTTTGAGACAAAACATTAATTCATGAAACAAAAACTTTCATAGACTGTTAACAAAGCAAACCCTTTAAAAGTCGTCAATAACGTCTGCAAAATCCAAATGTTGCGTCTGGCTTTGTAATAAGAACATTTGCACTGAGGAGTAATGGCTCCATCTGTTAACACGTTGCAATTTTGTTGATTCATGAGCATATTCAGGTTAAAGCAAGTGATTAAGAGACCATGAATAATTTAGGATAGATCCACTTTTGCATTGCCATATATTGTATTTGAATTTAAAAGTGCAGATTTTTTAAGTGCAGAAGTCTTTAATATCAGTTTATCGCTCCCTCTGGTTCTCCCTCTGTTCTCTAAATGACCTGTTTTTCATTTCAAGTAATGTTTTAAACTGCTTTTGTTCTCCATCCCTCTGTATTTTTTTGGGAACTCCTGCATTGCACAGAGAAGCTTCCTCACCCGCTGCCTCAAACAGGAGGTTTAAGACCAGCCTAATCCCTCAAAATGGTGCTCTAATTTCATAATCCCCCATAGGAAAGTAATTTGGAACTGGCTCCAAATTTACAGAAATAAAAATGGGAAATTAATGCTCCAATGCATGGGTGGCTCTTACATTTTCTTCTTCTTTTTCTAAAAAATTAAATTGTAGCAGAATTCTCGGTGATCCTCAGGAGACGTCCTCTCCTATCTCAAAAAGAGCTGATTAGCAGGATATTGTAATGCAGATAACAGCCTCTTCTCTGGTATGAAGCCAGAGGGTGTGTAGCTGGGGTTCTGTCTGTGAGTGGTTCCCCAGTGTATGTATACACTTCTGGTTTCATCTGATCTCAGTGCATATTGGTTGGTGGCGATGGTTAGCAGTCTATTTTGTGGGAACTTCTGGGAAGTGGTCTGTCTTTGTGTTGCAACTACCTACACCTGGTTGAGGATGTTTAGGGTTTGTGCAGAATTGAGAAGAAATGGCTTGCTTTCAATTTATGAGTTGGAATTTGAATTAAACTGGCCACAACTCACAGGAAGTTGCATTGGAATAACAGGAATTATGGGTAATGATGTTTACCTCCACACCCTGCCTCAAAAAAGTTACCGTAATTCCTTCCATCCATCCATTCATCCTGTAAAAAGAAGTTCCAAAAAGTCCTGAAGATGATTGCGTCAAGTTTTTGAGTTCTGTAACTTATGGAAAAAAAATTCTGTCTCAACCTTTTATTAAACATAAAATACTATAATACATAATAAGTTCTTTTAACATAGCAATTAACATTAAAATGACAACCACCAAATGTGCAAGATCTTGCCATTTTTAGTTGCTCCTGCCTTAAAGTTGACTTTGTTTTTTTTAATGTAATGCCAACATTTCTATGAATTTGATAGTTCAATAAACCTTTAAACTCTTTAAAATCCATCTGACAAAATGGATTTTATTTATAGTGCATCATTCTAACAGTAATTATTCTTTAAACTTCAAAGTTTTAAACTTGTCTTGAACTTTGCTTTTCTAGTTGAAAATTAGAATATTTTCTGAATTTCAATTTTATTCCCAAATGAACCATTTTATTCAATTGCATTTACAAGACTTGTGGTTGTACTATCCTGTTTGCTACCTCAATTCAAATTAAATGTAATGTTGCAATTTGAATTAAATTTAAAAGACTCACTTAATTCAATTCTGAATGGCACACAAACTTGTTGAGGGGGAGAGGTTGTTGGAGTTCACAGTGGTTTGGTGGTTGAGATCAGTGATTCACAACTGGATGAAGACAAGGAAATGCAAAAGAGAAAACTGAAAAGAATGTCTATATGTTCTCTATCTCCATTTCAAATTTAGAGCTAGTACAGTTGAGGTTTCACTCTACCACCAATTGTTGCGTGTCTGATTGGTGAATGTTGTGAAGTCCTGTCTTGATAGAGGAGGTAATCAGTGGCGTAGTCACTTGCCTTATTATGTGGAATAATGGAGCTAAACGTCTGTATTAACACCTCACATCGCTCTCTCGCCATCACAGCAGTCAATGATATATAAAAACCATTTATAATTATCCCCCTGCAATGAACTGTCATCAGCCCATTTGGTATGAAGAGGAAATCTCATTTCCCTCAAATCACATTCATAGGCAGGGACTGGCAGGTAGCAGAGGAAATGCTGAGTGGGTTTTCCACAGGGGGAAAAAGACAAGGTCCAGGAGACCCAGCACAGGGAAGATAGCAAAAATATTATGCTAATGCCTCCACAGTGGGCTAATCACCACGACCCTGAATTAAAAGGCCAGATAATTAATTCCAGAGTACTAGGTTATCTACTTGGGCTATTGTCTCCACAAGAGAAAAGGAGAAAGGATTCATCCCTTTGTCTGTGTTTAACAAGACAGATAAGGTAGGCCTGAACTCGCCTGGCTTGGGCTGCTGGAAATTAGAGCATGGATGTGTAAAAAGAGGTTCCTCTTTATTGCAAAGATGAAAAAAAAAGGCAAACTGACCTCCTTACGATGTCCTTCTACTTCCAGAAAAGAAAATGCGTCTGACTTGTTTGGGCAGGAAGGGCGGATGAAGTCCTTTGTGGTAGTCCTGGGAAGTGTGATATTGTGTGGTACTTTATTTATCTTGTCCTTTTGGCTTGACACAGCTTCTACTTTTCCAGGACAGATCTCATTTAAAGGATACGCGAAGGTCTTTTCACTGGCCCGTAGGTGAATAATGTGAAATATTGGTAGCCAGACAGAATAATGTGTGACCACGGCAAAATAAGTAATGTGATTTACTGAGCTCATTCTCTTCTTTTTGGCCATATTTGAGGGGGGAAAAAGAACAGAAATTACAGGAAACAACATGGGAAAATCTCTTGCATGACCATCACAACTCAATATATCTGAAGTATGTGTGCTAAATGCTAGGCTATGGCTCTAACTCAGCCTCTGGTTTAACATCATAATCATTCCTTAGCAACTTTTCAAGATTTTTTAAGAACTTTTCAATTAACTTAGCAGATATGGATATAACAAAAACATTATGAGATTGATGAAGTCTTATAAAGTAGGCATCTTAAAGGAATAGTTCACTTAAAAATGAAAATCCTGTCATCATTTACTCACCCTCAAGTTGTTTCAAACCTGTATGAATTTCTTTCTTCTGCTGAACACAAAGGACGATATTTTGAAGAATGTCGGTAACCAGACAGTTGATGTATCCCATTGACTTCCATAGTAGAAAAAAAAAAATCAGTGGGGTACAACAACAGCTGTATGGTTACCGACATTCTTCAAAATATCTTCTTTTGTGTTCAGCAGAAGAAGAAAAAAATCATAAAGGTTGAGGTAAATGATAGAATTTTAATTTTTAAGTTAACTATCCCTTTAAGTATATATGCTTGCTTTTTTTTTACTTCCGGAACCGTTCCAGGACTGCTGAGCTCTACAGTTGTATCCCAAATGACATACTGTGACATCCATAGTGTACCATACTTATACTATGCACTATATGTACTCTATACTGTCTTGTGCATACATTTTACATGGTTATTTTGTCATCCAAAATCTGAGTCTGATAGCCTCTCCCCTTCTGCTATCTAGGAGGCCATTAAGTGTCCAAAATTCCACAATTATTTTGTTCCAGTTAAATAAGTGCGTCATTCGGGCAGTTTAAGTGCACTTTTTCCTTTTAGACTTTTCAGTGTGAACACACTTCTCTCACTATTTATACTACAAACTGGCACAGCATAGTGCATAAGTACACAAATTGTGATGCATCTTATCAGAGTACAGCTCTGTTAGCGTAACATGCTAATATCAATCTCTAATGAAATCGAATGAAACTTTTTATGGCATGTGGAACTGCTACCTACGTAGTGTGTTCGAATTCAACTTATGAGTTTCCATGATAGTTAAGATGCCACCCTAGAAGTAAGCTGAGACAGCTTGCGAGGTTTTCCCCACCGAACTAACATTACACAGTGTTCATGTTAAGTGTGTAGCAGACTAACCGGATCAGTCGCTGTGACTTTTTATGTCTACGTTTTCAATGTGACAACATCTAGAGGTGCGTCTTGATACAAAAAGAGCATCACACGACTTTTATAGTACTACGATCTGCTTTTTTCCATACACAATCCATGCTATAGTACCAGCAGCATTGTTTCTACCAAAGCCGGGCTTCAACGCACCCAGCTGCAGTTTGAAGTCCTCTTTCTTGGACAGGCTGGGAGTGGAGAACCTCTGCGCAATCCCATAATCCACTGTCCACGCTCTGTCAAATGCAAACCTGCCTGCGCCTCCCCAGCAGTGCAGCGGCAAGGTGAATAATTCATCTGTGCCACGGGGTGAGGAGTCAAATAAGCCCATTTTGTCAGCAATGGCCAGTGCAGTTGATGAGAGCAGAAGCAGAGGCTGCTGGGAAAGGGGTGACCATCTCTGCCTGAGCTGTCGCTTCTGTTACCTCAACCAACAGGATGAGAGGGAGAGAGGGAGAAAGAAATGTAATGAGAGCAAGTCTCATGCATTATTCAGCAGTAGGACGTCTCACAAAGAAATATAGAAACACTGGGCAGATTTTTGACAAGGCAGGTCTGCAATCATGCACACCGCACTCCCAGAGGAAATGTGATAACTCTGGTCAGGAGCAGAGGGAGAAAGAGAGAAGGAAAAGTGAGGGGTGGAGGGGCATGTGAATGCTGGCCTCTACTGAGAAAAGCTGAAGGCTTTTCAAATGAAGTGGAATTTACCTAAGCGTCGTGCAAAGCTTAGCAGCATCAGACTCACTGTTTACACCTGTTAATGTTGCTTAGCAGGCATTTACTTTGAAGTATCAGGCCCTGTATCCTGTAGTGGGAGAAATCCTGGGTTCAGAGTGTTTTTAACAGGTATAAAAACATAATATGTCAGGCGGGATGTGTATTACCTGCCAAATTTACATATGTTAAGTGTAGCAAATGTAGGGCGATACATCTGCCTAAAGTAAAGCGGATTAAAGGCTGAAGTGTTTGGCATCATAAACGCTCAACTAAATGTAATTTGCTGAAAACTTAATGCGTTCATTGTAAAAGGTTGACTGTCAGAGTGAGGAAAACTGGGAGAGGAAAAGAAAACTGACACATGAAAAAACTGTCGGGATGGAGGGGAAACAGGGAACGAAGAAAAGGAACGAGATAATAAGTGCAAGTTTTATAAATAGAACAAAGCAGGTAAAAAATTAGAGACTGCCGTAATCACATCTGGAGTTCTGTTGCTTGTATCCATTTCACATAATATTTAAATGTTTAACCACAGACATCACCAGGGACAGTGAATATCCCATTGAGTTATACAGTATTGTACAGCATTTATTAGACCTTGCAAACTACCGCAGGGTCTACTTTGAAATTGTAACTTGACAATACTCATAATTTGAAGTAGTCAACCAAAGTATCTAGGCGATGTGCTACAAAAAAAAAAATTAATAAAATATTGTATATAACCATAAATACACCAAACAATAAGGACCTCAATGGTGTTTAGTTTTTATTTAACTCATAACTTACATAACTGAGTAAAAAACATGATTTAACCAAAATGATAATTTATAAAAAAAACATTGTAATAATTATGATATTTCATAATATTATCACCAAAAAAGGCATAAAATGTAGTGCATAAATACTGTTACTCAAATAAATCAGTGAATCCTTTTTGAACAATTCATTTAAAGGAACCATCTGAATGAATTGATTTAGCGAGCATGTGGATTATTACTTCAATTCTCTTGGTTATAAAGATAAGCTTGCAATACAGTTAACTGGTAAATAAAATAGCATTTTGTTTTAAAAACATTTGAGCCAATTCATTTAGGTTGTAGCATCGCTAATTCAGAGATAGCTACTCAGAACCTCTAGGTAAAAAGAAGTGTAGATGGCTTGGCTTGAGCACTGTTCTGATCGGCTTACACTGATAGTTTTTCACATAACAGGTTACACAGTCAAAGAAGAGAAGGGAGCAACATGCTTTGATAAAAATGGGAACACTTAAAATTCATAGTCCCTGTTATATCCTCCCACGGATGACTATGAATGTGATTTAAGCTCAGACGTAATGAAAATGTCAGCATTTTGCTCGCTTTTTCCCCCTCCAATGTTGACAAATAATACAAACATATCACCTGTTTCTCTAACGCAAAAAAAAAAAAAAACAACCCAATGCATCAAAGTACCATTAGGATTTTCATATTGCTTGGATTGTTTAAAGCTCCTCACAGAACAGAACCATTCACTCTGTACAACACTGTAACCTCACACACTGACAAACCGAATGCTCACAAAACTTAACCAAAAAAATTCTCGGTTCTTTCGCATTTTTTACCCTTCTCTCTTGCTATCAATCCTCCCTGCTGGATTGTGTTGACTGAATGGAATTCTCTCTCTCTCTCTCTCTCTCTCTCTCTCTCTCTCTCTCTCTCTCTCTCTCTCTCTCTCTCTCTCTCTCTCTCTCTCTCTCTCTCTCTCTCTCTCTCTCAGGCAGTGATATATGGCTGTAGGCAAGGGCTGAGATGAAGTGGAGAAAAGTAAATACTAATGCAGTTATTCCAGCCAAAGTGTCTTATTGATATATAGGCTGCTTTAATCCTCTTTATATCAGTGCTTTCTATATTACAGAAACAGTGTGAATGTAGTAATAAACATAGGAGCATTTTAAACATCTCTGCTTCCTCATTTATTTGCTATTATAGTGAAGAGATATGTTACATTTAATTACATCCGTTTTCTAGTCCACCTTGTCGAGTCCAAGCCCTTAACCAATGGAGTTTAAGTGGGAGACATTTATTAAAGGGGGGGTGAATTACTGTTTCATGCATACTGAGTTTTTTACACTGTTAATTAAAGAGTTGGATTCCCATGCTAAACATGGTCAAAGTTTCAAAAGTTAAGTTGTACGTTTGAACAGACTGATCTCATTAAATGGCGTATGTATGACACGCCAATTCGTATTTCCATTTTTGGCGTGTTATCAACACGCATAATCGCTTTTCAGCGTGTTTATCAACGCCGTTGATTTACGTTACATTACTGTATATAAATATATATGACCTACCCCAACCGCGTCCCTAAACCTACCCATCACTCGGGTTAATACCATTTATGAGTGTTCCCCTACCATCCTAGGAAAAAAAATATTGCTCCCCAGATGTAGATATAGATTTTCCTCCGTTTCGCTCGGACATTTAACGGCGTACACATACACGTGGAATCACTCGGCCATTTAACGGCGTACACATACACGCGCGTGGACATACACGCGGAAAGCTCAAAATGCGTATAAATAACACGCCACTTGACTTGAAAGTGGCGTGTATGTTTACGCAAAGTCATGATGTCATGTTGGTTTGAAGGAGTATTTTTGTTCCAAAAATTGTCCTTCCGGTTTGTCACAAGTTTCGGAAAGTTTTTTTCGAGTATGGCTCTGTCTGACGTAAGAGAGGGCGGAATTTCCTTATATGGGTCCTAAGGGCACTTCTCCGGTAAGATCGCGGGCGCGCGCGCACTCGTAAAACAGAGCAAGAGAGTGAAAGCAGTTCGCCATCAAAGCGCCCTGCCTGGCTTTTGGGAAGTCAGTGTCACCAAAGAAGTGTGTTTTTGGTTGCCAGGGCAAGACAACCCTGCACAGATTCCCAAAGAACCCAGCGTTAAGGCACCCGAGGATGGAGTTTGTTTTCCTGAGCATAAACGGAGTTGTGTAAGACTGTTAGTTCCCTGCATTTCGACGATGATTGTTTTATAAACAAAGCCCAGATCGTCTAATGCTTAAGGATCGAGCAGTCACAATGATAAAGGTTCGCGGTCGTGCGTTTGGAACGGTGAGTAAAACTTTTGAACAAATGTCTCTGTGTTGTTAGCTCGGCGCGTTAGCACAGCTTTAGCTTCGCCCACACGGCCCGCCCCCAGCCGCTCGTTTTTTTCCGGAAAGACTCGGTACAGCCAATCTTTCAATTAAAAATATAATAAAACAAAAGACTTTTTGGAGATATGAAGGATGCAATATTACTCTATAGGTACTCAAGATTAACAGGAGATTGAGTGAAAATGAGCATTTCACCCCCCCCTTTAATGTATTATCTTAATTTTATGTTGTTACTTATTTTTGTGTGTTTCATGTTACACGTGAGGTGGATTGTCAGAGAAGAAATGATAGAGTCTGTGTCAAGTTCGAGTACAAGTCCACCCGAATACGTTCAAGTCAGAGTTCATTCATTATTGCAGTCCAAATACCCCAACTCTAATCTTAAGGGTATATATTACTATATTCTAATAATGTGTACCTTTTATGGGTACAAAGTTAGTTGGTACAAAGTCCCTTTAATGGTACTTCCCAATTGACAAGATGTTGCACCCCAAAAGATTCAAATTTCACACTTTTTTTCTAACAGTGTAAGAAAAAAAAGGACTTCATGAATAAGAAAAAACTGTTTCAGGTGTACTCATACATATCATTCCTGAAGCAACTAATGTGAAACAGATTTCAGCTGGTTCTCATATGAAGGACACAAATATAGACTTAAGAGAGCCTACTTCTTATGAAGTCACAGATGCAAAAAAAATAATAATAATAAAAAAAAAAACGGAACAGAGTGCAGTTTTAATAGTCAGTTCATAATTAGCAATCATAACATTGAACATTAGATGCTTTTAGAGACCGTCTTCAGGTCAAGCTCTGTTGTTTTCTTTAAGAACATGGCTATGAAGCGAATTAAATTAGATTGAATAAATGATGAACTGAAAGTAGGTCAAGGGCTCTTCGGTAAACAAAACTGTAACTGAGTTATGGTGGAGGCGACTAGTCTTGCAAAACCCCACATCCTCCATTTTTTAATAATCTATACTTCCATCTTTCTAAACATGTTTAAGAGCCCCTGAGAAGATCAAATCATAGGCAGGTCAAATACTGTTGTTACATGTATGTGTGTATCTAAAGGAAGACAAGATGGATTCTTGATTAAGTACATGCTGCTTTTCAAAGAGGCCTCATCGGTATATCTGGTGAGAAAAAACTCCACATGTAAGAGCAAAAAAAGTTCAGTGATCCATAAAACTTCTCCTCTTTAGGTTTGCTCACTCTCTTTTTTTGAGTGAAGGGAATGTAATCTTAATGAAATGACCCTTTAAAGTGAGCGTGTGCCCTCACCTGATAAGTTATTCCTGACTCGCTTTTAAGCTGCTGTCAAACAATTTCCCTTGAAACTCTGCTTTGTTTTTTGGGGGGGGCTTTGAGTGAACTCCCACCGGAGGAGGAAAGGAGTGTGCTGACACTGTACGGGAGGTGCGGGGAGACATCACGCAGCTGACAGAGCTTTAATTGAAATGACAGATTATTTTAATGTGTAGGAAAGTCATTAAAACTTGCACAGCATAGCAGCATCCATTATCCTTGCTGAAAATAGCTCAGCTTCTCAAACAGCTCGGTAAATATGCTAAAGTTATAAAATAAGACTGGATCAGGCCGCTTTGTCAGTCACTCTTGCGTATCTGGGTAAATCAGCAGAGGGTGATGCTAAGACATTCCCACATAAAGTCCAGAGTTAGATCAACAACTGATTCAAATGATGGTGGCAAGAGCTTGATAAACTCTGTTATGCATATAAGGTCATAAAAAGCCTTATGTGGCAGTTTAAAGATTAGTGGTCGACCAAAATAGAGTTTTCAATGGCAGATGTAATTATACCAAGAGACAAAGGTGGTGATGACTGATATTGTTGATAGACCTATATAAATAAACAATTTAACATTTCAATTAGCGTTCAAAAGTTAAATCAGTTAAGTTTTTTTTTTTTTTTTATCAATCAGTTTCTACAAAAATATTAAGTAGCACAACTGATTTCAACATTAAAAGTAATAAGAAATGTTTCTTTCTGAAGGATCGAGATTCTGAAGACCGGAGTAACAGCTGCTAAAAATTCAGCCTTCACACAATCGTATTTGTCAGCATTTTTTGCCAAAGCACCATGAAGGATGTCCAAATAATGTATTTAGAAATCTCTAAGGGTGTGTTCACCCCTGTAGTTCGGTTTCATTTGTTTTTTCTTTGGTCCGGACCAAAAAAAATTTAGTCCTGATATGCTTAGCGTTCACATTGGCATTTTTAACACTGAACCTAAAGATACCGAACCTGAAGGCATAGGGATATGTTCACAACCTGCTTGGTCAGCTTTAATGACTCAGCCTATTTTACGAGACGGAACTTACAAAACATCCAAAACAATGCTGTGTGCTGGGCTAAATGCGCTCGTTGTATGTGCGTAGCCTACAGTATGATGGAATTTTGACCAGCTGAGAACTCACAAAGAGCTTATAAAATGTGTAAAGAAGTCAAAACAGCAGCATGAATCCCTCCGTCACACATAAAGATCCTGCAAAAAGACGCAACATCGTGACTATGAAGAGAAAAACAGATATGCGTGAGCATTCTGTCCTTTTTAGAGTCTCATCTTCCCGTTTTTGGTTCGATTACATGTCTTTGGTCCGTGTTGCGTTCATATTTCATTCGAACCGCACCAGAGTTCATTTGGATTTGCGGTTCAATGCGGTTCAGCGGTTTGTTGCACACCAGGGTTCAGATGGCAGAGTTCACACTTGAATGAACCGCACTAACAGAGCAATCACACCAGGGTTCGTTTGAATCAAACCAAACATACCAAGTGTGAACACACCCTAAAATGTGAGCTGACAATTGATTCGCTTTAATACGGGACTAATTGTAGCAAACATACGTAAATCAAAGTTTTAAGTGCAATCGGAGGCTGTTAGACAGGCAGCGCCATAAAGCAGTTTGTGTTTCCAACCTGAAGACAAATGAATAGTAGATTAGAATTCAGCAGAAGCCCTAAACGCCAAAGCTCATTTAAATGATCTACTGGGAAACATTAAGTGTGATGACTGCAGTAACAATTGATCTAAACGAGCGAGGAAATGCCTTTGATTTATTTCAGTTGTTACCTGTTACTGGCGCTCGGCTCTAATTTTTGTTTAGTTGTACCACACGTTTCTTACCGAGAGGTATGTATTTCTCAGGCGTGTTGATTTGCCGTTTATTATCGGGCACCAATGCGTTACAAAAAAGGCGACATGCTTAGAATTGAACCACCATGCCAGCATTTCGCCCACCGTCCTTCCACCTCGTGTTCTGATGGACATTCAGGGCAGATTTTTGATCGGGGAATTGCCTTCCCGACAGCATCTCAATCTCTCTCTTAATTTAGGATTCCTTAAACAATCCCGCGGTGCAGCCTGGTGAATTATAGACACACGGCGGCTGCGGCTGCATTTTGATCAACTGATAGGAAATTCCATTTTCTGCTGCGCAGTGTCTCTAAGCTCTCCACGCGGCTGCTTAAGACTATAAGCACCAGTGAGGGACTCACAATTTGGAGCTTATTTTCCTAGACTCCCATTGTCATTCAGTGGAGGTAAATATTTAAAGAGGGTATTGAGCAGAGCACGACGTACTCTGGGACATGGCAGCAATGTATATGGAGGAGAGCGTTTTATTAAGAGCAATGGCAGTCATATTAAAGTAAAGAATGTCTGACATGGGCAGGAAATTGCCAGTATATGACACAATTCCTCAATATACGGCAGTCAGCTGTACTGTAATTTTCTAGGACAGATGACAGAGGCAGAAAAATCCATCTAAAACAGCTGATTATAGTCTGCAGGCACATTCGACTTGATAATTATGCCGACCGCGAGGATTCTGACAGGGCTTGGGATATTTTCATTACGATTTCCAAATTTGCGAATATTTGCGCGGAACTTGTGGCGTATAATCAAGAGAACAAATGCTATTTAAGGCAGCCATTTTCACTTTTAAGAGCTTTTGCTATCCAACCTCTACTCGTAGGTCTATTTACCTGTCGACAACATGTAATCAAACAGGCACTGACATTAGCAACGACCTTAATGTAAGTTAAAAGGCTGATCTGCCTCGGTTCACACAGGCGTATGTTAGTCTGTACTTCAAATGGTGGTTGATGCACTTGCCCTGTTTATATGGTGTTCTCAAAGCAGCGGTCCAATAAAAACAAACTGTATCCTGTACGCTCGCCCAGGTTTTGCTGCTATTGGCATAATTCTTATCTTGGTACGATCATTTCAGCTATAAGCTTGCATTCTCTTCCTATTTTTTCTATTCATCTCTTCCTGCCCCTGCTGTTCCCTTCCTCAGGGCTTTGAATGTAACTATTTTACATGTTTTAAAATCAATTTTGTTGCAATAGTTCCTTGACTTACAACCAATGACTTGGCACACATCATCACAGTCTTTTAAAAGAAGATTCTAATAATCTATTTTTCAGGCTTTAAGACTCAGTTTTGAAAGCACAGTTACATCTACCGAAAAACTTTCCAAATATTTCCAGGCCCTATTGATTCTTGAAGGGTTTCGTGCCACATATGGTTCATCTAATACACATTTAATAGAATGTAATTTAAGACGTTTCCACATTAAGGATTCAATTCAGCAGTCATATTCTGATAAAGAATGCATAATTGAAATATTACAGTTTTTAAAATACAAATTAATGGCCCTGCATGTTCACTAGATTCCCAGTGTCGTCTTACGCCATTACAGATAAAAAAAAAAAAGTAGCAGGAAATAATGTATTTAATTAATATTCAAGCTGAGATAAACACATCCATGAGACTTAAATCACCAGAGCTGTAATGATCATTTCAGTTCATAGTCTGAAGCAAAATGGGATATAATTACAAACACTCATGATCCACTCTCATTCCCCATTGCAACACACTTAACCAGCGTCACAGTTTCAGACAATGGCTGTTCAAACCTATCTTGATGTAAATGATCACAAATGATTTACATCTGTAAAACACTAAATGCAATAACATATTTTGTTTCATGAATAAACAATGTGGATTTGAAAGGGAACAGTGAACTATTATGGTGAATAGCTGTAATATGTCAGAGAGAGGTTGAGGCTGTGATTGAGAATGATTTTAATGGCGACTATTATCCCTCTGCACATGCAATAATATGAAAGCTGTCATACCTTTTATCAAGATACTCTAGCAAACAAACAACATTTCTCATGTTTAATCTATTTACAGTAATGCGCTTTTTATCAGGATGTTTAATGTTTACCATGTCTTATGACCAAATCAATCTGGAGAGTAATAAAGAAAATGAAATGCGTTTAATCTGAGATATGAAATGTGTTTAATTCAAATGCAAAAAAATGCTGTCCATACACACCGAATTCATGCAGAGCTCTTTGTACCAGTTCCCCCTTGTATTTATATGCCAATAGAGGGCAGCAGATGAGAGAGAGACAGAGATGACAGACAGAGACAGCTGAGAAACCTATACTTCGCGTTTGGGTTTTGACATGAACGCTCTATTGTTACAGTAAGATAATACATCCCAACATGCAAATCCCTGTGCATTAACCAGCAATAAAAATGTCAGATTAGGATATTTTGTGGCATATTCAGGATCCACTCCTCTGCTCTCATGCCAGTACCTCAGGACACCTAAGCCTGTGTTTATTTGATGATAAGATATTAACTGAAGACATATCGTCTTTTAAGTCATGTATTACATATTATGCAGATCAATTAATCATCATAATGAGCACATTACTGTAAATAATTGTTTGTTGAGAATCTTAATAAAAGGTATGACAGCCCTCATATTATTGCATGTGCAATGGAATAACCATTACCATATATATGATAAGCAGTGTAACTATTTCAATGACTTTATTAAATGTAATGTAACTGATTACATTTGATTACTTTTTGATTACTTTTAGCTTTTAGCTGTTAATTATTTTCAAACATTTAATCTAGACAGGGTTAACCTTACAGTTGTACTCAACACTGAATACTGTCAGATTTTTTAAATCAGACTTTATCACCTCATTTTACTTTGAGATCATTCTGAGGTTAAATACAGATTTAAAATCATAACAAGAAATACTTTTAATAGCTATGATACTGTTTTTGAAATCAAATATTTGCATAGCTATGACAGGAAACACTGGCATCTAACAATATATATTTTCTGTCAAAGGGTTCATAAATAGATGAGTGGCTGGTAAAGATGTCTTGAGCTAGCTAGCAGACTAGCTAATTTGTTATGAATGGACATTAACATTGTTAAGGTTCGACAATGAAAGCTTCAATGTTGATTGCAATTTAATAGTTGGCAAACATATTTAGCTCTGAACTGTTATATTTGCGCCATTTTCTGATTTCTGGAAGAAGCACTGCAATGCATTTTTATCACTCGCCACGGTGACAACTTTCAGACAGGTTGTAGCCTAAAGCTTTCAGCGGCAATGTCAATTGATGTAATTGTCAGACGTGGTGAGCTGCAAATTCAAACAAGAGAACCAATGAAAAGCATCAGAATAGCACCGCTTTACTAAACGGCTTTTAAATGGCAGCAGGCATCGTGTATGTCAAAAACAGGCAAAACAACAAATTAGCATTGTTCAATATATCCTAGCTTTTAACAGAAAATATTCCGATGTAACCCCCTTTGTAATCGTTTACATTTTTATAAGTAACAGTAAAAAAAAATTCTAAGTAACTGTAACTAATTACAGTTACATCGGAGAACTCATACTGGCAGCCCTACATTTAACCAAATGCAGAAAATAAACATCCACACTGAAAATTAACAACAGCGCCTCTCAGTGAACTGAAAATTCAGAGGGTGTGACATTATCAAACACAATTCTGCTCTCTTTGATCAAATTCCAAAATGGACGCCTCTTCCCTTGCATCCCGAGCACGCTGTGACGGAGGCCATTTGTTAAAATGAAGTGAAACGTCCAAATCGAGATAATGACACGAGACAGACGGGCAGCGAGGAAGCCGTCTGAGAACATTATGGATTCAACCCCCACCCATTGGCGTGCTCTTCCTAGAAAAATGATAAAAACAAACAGGAAATTACTTGGTGTGAGTATTTTGACTGAAGAATGCACTTGTGTATGTAGGTGCTGTCTGTACAACGACAACATGATGGTTCCACTCTATTTTTGAGAGAAAAAGTCACCAGTTGTCGCTCCTATCTGAATCCCGGCGATCTGTCAGAAATCCCAAAGTATAGCTGCAAGTCTTTTTCCACCCCACTTACATAATTTACATAATTTCATGCATATTTTATACCAATGCATTACATCTTTTAGTATTGGTCACATTTCATTTGAGGCCTTTGTAATAATGCAGAATTTGTTTTAATGAATTATTCCGTTGCTACACAACCAGAGAGGCATTTCAAGTGTGTGTTAAGCAAATGCTACATCTAAGAATTATTCCGAGGAAAAAAAGTGAGCATGCACATGATGTTCTTTATTAAAAATTCAATATTACATGCATGTGTTGCCATTATCATAATTATTATTTCATAAAGTGCTGTAATTAAGTCTTACAGGCAGACGGACTATGATGATATGCTTTAGCCCCTGCCCTGCCAACTCTACCTGCCCCACTTTAGGCAGTGAAAGCTGACCTACAGTAACGCACACACATACGGTACGAACAAAAGCACCACCCTAGCTTATATTAGAACAGCTTGCACTAATCCCCAATGGAAAATGATTCCTACCGAGCCAATTAAAATTAGCAGAAACACTGGGTGCATCCTCTTGAAATCTGACAGTTGCGCTGGGTTTGGAGAAGAAGAAAAAAGAAGGTGAAGAAAAAAAGGAAGGCAAAATACAAGAAAATGATGTTAAAAGTCATAGAAGCCCGAGGCTAACAAACTTTTCATTGCCCCCCTCCCTTCTTTTGGCACTTATCTCTCCTCTACTTTGCCCATCTAAATAGCTAACGATCTCTCCTGGCATGCTCGCGTTTGCGCTTAACGCAGCCCATGTGAAGGATGACAGGGGGGGGGGAGATGGGGGGAGACGGGGGTGTTGGTGGTGGTGGTGGGGTGGGGGACAATTGCAGCGTCTGTGGTCAGGCGCCCTGCCAGCGCAAACCGCTATTCCCCCATTCGACTGGCGGCACAAGTGCACCTTATTCAGAACCTACATATCCCCGGCTATTACAGCCTGGAACCCCGCCAAGCCAAACTTCTCAAGCATGCCAGAATCTAATGCCCTTTTTGATATGTGGCTTAAAAAACCACCGAGGGCTTCTGCAGGGTCCACTAAATTCTTATCATTCGCCCTTCGTCGCGCCCTATACCCGCCTACATTCATATGGAGATGTCTATACTGCTGCTATCACGAACCTTAAACATGCAGGAAGCATACATTACCAAACAACACGCTGGAAATGGAGGGAAAAGTATGTTGGCTTGATGAAATGGAAATGGATGAGGGACCTGATTGGCCCTCAGATAACTTCTGTCTGTTCCAGATGGAGTTCTCAGTTAGGCCCTGTCATCTCTTGTTTTTGATGGAGCTGTCTAAATGAACTCATTTATTTTTTTCACCTGAATGCTCTAGTCGCTACTGCAACGGGAAGACATGTACTGAGGGGGGTCACAGTCAATTTGACTGCAGACCACTCTAATAGTCGACATAGATGAACTTAGGCATTCTAAAAGGTGGGAGCTTCTGTGCGCACACTGGGGAAAATCTGTTTGATATTCGGTTTGACTGAGCGCAGAGAGCCCGAGTGTTAGCTATCATCTCCTGTGAGCATCTGATAGAGAGATCGAGGAGATGAGATGGTTATCGGACTGTTTTCTCGCCCAGGAAGCAAGGGAGAGCAAGATTATCCCAGATATGGTTTTAAACGGCAATGCAACCAAACGGTGAATTCATTTAACGCTAAAGTACATTTACTTGCTGTAATGCATGCATTATGGGGCCATGCATAAATAATGCAAATGCACAGAGATCACAGATAGGTTACAGGCCTTTGACGACAAACATTAATTAATATACAGTTTTTCTTAAACTGGCAGTAGAGAGCAGAGAAAAGTAAAGGGATTTGTGGACATGGTTAGTTTCTTTTCATAATCTGCCTATTAGCACTAAACTGTGAAATTCACAAACCCATGACAGGGCCACTGTTACTGGCAAACTCACAGGGCTGTGGTTTGACTTCCCTAGAGAACTCTCTCTCTAACGGTCTCTCTCTCTTGTCTGATAAATCCATTTGAATGTCCCCAGCCACATTACAACGATAGAGCGGGAGAGTACGCACAGATATTGCGTTAATAGGTGTGAAATTTTTATTGCCAGAGCAGGATATGCCTTTATTGGTGCAAACTTTCAAAGATACATGTTTGATTTTAATTCTGCACACTGTCATTCTGGATTGTGTTGCTTGTCATTTAATGGAGAGGGGATGCTAGGGCCTGTAATTACATTTGTAAATACATGACACTTTGACAGCACAACTTTGGTGATTTTACTGCTCTAATTTGGCCAGAGTTTCATCAGCTTGTGCTGATCTTCATAATAGACATAACAGAGAAAGTGTGAGAGAGAAACAGTGACAGAGAGCGTATATGGAGGTGACTGCACTACACAATTAGCTTAATTTACTGAAAAGGATGATGATCAATAAATAAACTAAATGGAAGAATTAAATTAATTTTTCACCATTTTCTTAACAAAAATAATAAAAATCTTCAGAATTGTCAAAAAAAAAAAAAAATCGAATAAAAATATATTGTCTCTAATCATCATAAGGCCTCATACATTACCATTCAAAAGTTTGGGGTCAGTAAATTATTTTTCTTTTCTTTTTCTTTCTTTTTTTGTGCTAATTTTATTTAGCAAGGATTCAATAAATGGATCTAAACTGACAGTAAAGATATTTATAATGTTAGAAAATCATATTTTCCGCAAAAATATTTGAAAGCACTACCGTTTTTATTACTGATAATAATTTCTGGAGCATTAAATCAGCATATTAGAATGATTTCTGAAGGATCGTGTGACTGAAGACTGGAGTAGCCATGCTGAAAATTCAGATTTGGAACAAATTAAATTTTAAATAGTAATGATATTTCACATTCAAAAAATGTTACCGACCTAACTTTTGAGTGCGAGTGTATACAGTATTTAAATATAAATCACAAACTGTGACTTAAAGCAATCTTTGTGATACATTTTTTGAATATAGCACAGTATATGCTTCTTAGCGGTACTATAAACAGCCATTTTTAGTAATCTTGGTCAAAAAATATTATTGAGGTCAAATTGCCCATACATTAAGCCTTTGTTGCTGTTTTAAATACATTCCAGATTCAGTGTGGCTGAGTGATGCTGCTGTTATTGTGAGCCTGTCAGATGGTATTTTAGCATTTTGCTTAGATATGTCATCCTCCATTACGGATCAGCTTGATTCATCATGTAAGCGCACAAGCTCTCTCACTGTTGTCAAATTCTGACACCACACACATCAGTTTGCCATTGGCAGCTTCTGACCTCATGTGACACCTTCATTTTGTCATTCACTGGAAAAGATTAGATTGCCGTTGATTTCTTTTACTATATATGCTAATGTCTCTGGTTTCACAGCTTCACATGTAACTCTCACTATACAGCAAGGGTTGAACGGAGGCATTATAAAGTGGATCTGTGCTGTTTCATATCTCAAACGGAGCTTGTGACATGCTTAAATACTCACATATTGTCTGAGTCAAAGCCTCAGTTCTGGCCTTTTCTGATCTCGTCCTCTCTCCTCTCCCACTGCTCCTTAAACTCTCTTGTCCAAAAAAAGACACACACACACACACACACACACACACACACACACACACACACACACACACACACACACACACACACACACAACACTCTTAAACACACTTTTTTTAAATCGTTTTTGAAAGAAGTCTCTTATGCTCACCATAATTACAGTAAAATAATACATTAAAAAGTAATATTGTGAAATACTATTATAAAATAATAATAATTCTTCAGTGTCACATGATCCTTGAAGTCTTAACAAAATCAGCTCAAGAAACATTTCTTATTATTATCAATGTTGAAAACACTTGCGATGCTTAAAATTTTTGTGGAAACTGTGCAATCATTTTTTATCAGGATTTTTTGGTGAATAAAAAGTTAAAAAGAACAGCATTTATTTGAAATATAAACCTTTTGTAACAGATCAATGTAATGCATCCTTCCTGAGTATTTATTTGTGCCAGTGCTTTAATTAGCATACTGTACTTTTAGCATTTAGCACAGTAACATCAGAGACATTAAGGGGAGGACATGGACCACTTGGAAAAAACAAACAACAAAAAAACATAAAAATTGCTTACAGTTGAAAGAGCCAGTCGCCTTTTTCATAGAGGCATAAATATTGATTTGAAGTCACACCTTATAAGAGTACACTGCCTGTTACAAGTGTTTCTGCATGAATTCAGGTATATAAACTCAGCAACAAAAATAGTCCCTTTTTTGGTATACTGTTTTTGTTTTTCATGCCTGCACAATGAACCATAAACAATTATTGCACATGCAACAGTGGAACAGCCATCAAAACCCTAAAAGTTTACAGGGAGTAGACAATTAAGGTTACAATTACAATAACTTAGGACACTAAAGAGACCTTTCTACTGACTTATCAAGATGCTCAGGATCCCTGGTCACCTGTATGAACATGCCATAGATCTACTGCAGGGAGAAATGAGGACTGCAGATGTGAACAGAGCAATAAACTGCAATGTTAGTTATGTAAGATACAGTGCTACAGAAAAACGACCCCCCCAGATGTGTGCGAGAACTTGCCAGTGCCTTGGTGGAAGAGTGGTGTAACATCTCACAGCAAGAACTGGCAAATATGGTGCAGTCCATGAAGATAATATGCACTGTAGTTCTTAAAGCAGTTGGTGGACACACAAGATCCTGACTGCTACTTTTGATATTGATCCCCGCTCTGTTTAGGTAGGCTACTCATTCCATTTCTGTTCATCAAATGTCTGTGGAATTTGCTCAGTTTATGTCCTAGCTGTTGAATCTTTTTGTTCATACAAATATTTATGCATAAGGAAATTTGCTGAGGGAAAAAAAAAACAGTTGAAAGTGAGAGGACACTTCTTTCTTTTTTCTGTGTATATATATATATATGCATTTTTGGAGAGTTGGTCTTTGTCGAATAGATAGGAACTGCACTGCATAACTAACATTCGTCTTTTTAAATCTGTACTTTTGCACATCCCTACCACATATGCATGAATATATCCTCACATTTCCCCTCCTTTAAGCAAAGCAATTAGACTACAGTCAGCACATGGACTCAAGGCTAGATTAATTTCTCCACACTGATAACAAAACACCCCTGTCCTAAGATGTCATTAGCTAAAAAATTGAATTATATGATTTTTCTAATATGGAGAATGAAGTGCTCACTGATCTTCATTCGTCAGGTTCCATCTCCAATGAGTGGGCTCGGGGGAGATTTCCCTCATTCAGTGGGAATCTTTCAAGGTTGAATAAAAGAAATGGTGGTGGGTCCCTGAGAGAGGGAAGTGATCATCATTTTCACCTTCAACTTCTCTTTGATGTGGCAGAGTCAATTTTTAATCAGCTACCATCGGGCCTGGCTTCATTTCTCCTTACAAAGTCCTATTACTCCCCACTTTCTGGGAGGAGGTGATAAGGACAATGCTCTCCTCTCTCCCTCCGTAGAGCCTCACGTATGATGAGTCCCTTTGGAGAGGCTTGATAAAAAAAGAGGGGACTGAGCTGGGAAGGATAAAGGTCACCTCTCTTTCAGGATTAACCCTTCGCGTCCCACTCCGGCTAACAGGGGCGAAGAGGATCTTGTAGGAGCCTGGGGAACTCAGGGGTTAACGCGCTCTCAATGGGCCGCGGCCAACGGCGGAGTCCGTTTCTGCCTCGATCGCAGATGCTGATTGTCAGACGTCGTTTAAATGGGTTTGATCTTGACACGTGATCATGCTGAGCGTTCAGGTTCAACTGCGTGAGAGAAGGTGAAAAGAGCCCACCAATCCCCTGCCCCCAGAGGGCAGCTGTGACCTAGGCAGGGTCATGAAGTGGTTTTGCATTTCTCCCCTGCCTCTCTTCACTAATCAAGACTAGTTAGGCTTCTCCATGCATGATTCTTTGTCTGGAAATGAGCGCAGACCATGACCCTGCATACAAGTTCACATTCAGATACCATAAAGATGCAGTTGGTAATCAGCATAGAGTGGCCCAATCTAAGCTCAGCGTGGCCCAGACAGACATCTCTCCACCCTCATTTACAGTCCAATCAGGTGCATATGCCCTGCATCTGTCTGCCTTTTCTCCTTTCAATCTTAAAAAGCCAATTTATCGAGTGCTGCTCAGGTTTGGCTCGCCAATACCTATAATGTTCCTTTAACAGACAATTTTGTTTTCAACGTCTGTTATTTCCTACATACATTGCCACTAGTTCGACTATACTCTTTACGAACATTTTCTGTCCTGTGTCAACATTTTTATTTCTATTGAAATAGGAAGTTTGGGCTTGATTTGCTACTTCTAATCATAGCAGGTGATATTAGGAGGATCATTATGAAGACATTCAGATTCTAAAGAGCATGTCCTATTGAATTTGCCCATCATTCAGGAGTGCACTAGCATATAACAGAGCTAAAAAAATAAAAAATAAAAATACATTTACATCACAGTATATATGACATCAAAGTATTCAAAAAACAGAAAGTCTGTTAGGCAGACAGAGAGATGGAGAGCAACAGATAGATACAATCAAAAAACGGCGAAAATAAAAGTGTACAGGGTGTTCTTGAATGCATCACAGAGCTGTAATCTGTCATGATGGATTCAGACTCCTACGACTGTGAAAATATCTCACACATGCACACAGCTGGTTTGATGATTCTCCTAAATGTCTGTCATTGGAAAGAGACTATATGGTTACTTTGCTAAAACAGAGCAGAAATGTAAGGCCAAGCTGGTGTGCCCATCACCCATGTGCCTCGTCTTAACGTCATTTGAAACAGACGAGTTCAAGGTGAGAAAACGAACACATGTGTATGCATTTGCGTGTGCGTATGGCATGAAGGCCCTGGAGTTATTTTCATTTCCAATGGTGAAATAAAATAATGCACCATAATCTCATGGGTAATTGTCAACATCCCTGGCTGGAGAGGGCTCCCACAGTTTGCGTAGAGAGAGAAAAAAAAAAACTAATTTTGGGAGGGACGAAAGTACTGCATGGCAATATTTTCACGGTACCATCATTTTCCAGAGGACCACACGCACTACGACCACATCTTCATTAACTCAAATTATAGCAGGAAGTCAGGGAGGAGACGATACTGGTTTCATTCTTTTCTTTTAATAAAAAGCGCTTGCTATGTTGAAAATGAGAACTTATGTTCAAGAGCGTTTTTTTGAGGCGGGACGGGGGCAAAATTAATCCCCCTGCTAGGCTAAAATGAGTTAAAAACACATCAAATGCCAGCTTAACCTTAGAAACCCTCATCGGGTTTTAAACAACAACAAATGATGATTCCACACCATTGTTTCCAAGAGACTCTTTCTTCCCGGTACTTTTGGCTTTGGTTTGGAATCTTAAAAGCCTGTGGTTTTATTTTTAATGACTATGCCATGGATGTGAGGCTGAGATCTGTGTGCATGCATTAAAAAGGAGTATTTTTAACTGTGACATTGCAAATGACTAATACCACTAACAAGCCATGTCTTCCCTCATTAAAATGTATAATCCTTGGGTTACAAAAAAAAATCAGTTGGTTAATGTTGCTTCGCCTCTTGCGGATGAGAGTGAATGCCACACTAAGAGTCCTGCATCTCCAAACAGTCCCTCATTAACACAGTGAAACGGCTACTTTTCTTCACAGAAGGGCCATTTCAAAGAGCAGTCTTAAAAGTCTATTTGTTTAGCCAACAGATCCTGGTCCTTTTTTATTTTTTGCCTATTTATTCCATGGCATTCATTAACATTCAAGACATATTTATACTTAAGGGTGTCTATATGCACATATGTGAGTGAGTGACAGTGAAAGAGAAAAAGAGAGATTGTGGAGTCTAGCAGTTCATTTAATGATCAGAAGAGCAATCAACTGTTTTTAAAATCACATGACAACAACTACACGATATTCAATTTCTGTGGTGCTTGCTTCAACAAACACCATTACTGTTGCATGTTCTTACAGTTTTTATATAGTTTTTATTTGTTCAAGTCCATAACTTTGTGTTTATTCTATAGTTTTTATTTGTTCAAGTCCATAACTTTGTGTTAAAGTCCCTGCAGTCAATAATTGTATCCCTTAAAACTCAATCATCAAAACTTGATCATCAAAATGGCATTAAATGCTTGTTGTTTTTCCTGTGAAGCTGAAAATAATTTCTTCATGCCTTATAGCATGAATGCAACTCTACTCCATTGCTTAATTTAGTATACGCGAGACCATGAATATGCAAAAATTAGTCCCCAACTCCACTCAATCTCACCAACTCGGACAGCCTGATCCACTCGGTCAAGAGTGGTAAACACTGCACAATACTGATTTAATTCAGCCATATATGTTTGAACCAGAAACTCATTCAGAAAAAAAAGAAGAGGAAGAGCGAATTATACAGGATGCTAATACGTTTTATATATCGCTCTCTACAATGTCAGACACATAATGGTAATTGATATGATGACTAGCCTTTGGCTTGACTATGTTATCAAACAGCTAATAATGTGTTGCTAATGTTACATAAACCATGTTCCCATTCACCAATATAGAGCCAGACAGCTGCCTTCTAAAAATCAGCATCCTTAGAAACGTTTTGAACATCATAGGAAGTCAGTGGAGAAAGGCATATATTTCATTATAGCATCCTAATATACATCATTCACCCACTAAATTGGTATATGTACCTGATTTTCCTGTCCTTTCTTGAAGGTGTTTAAGGAAAAGCCCCGCCCAATGCATTGACGGGATTGGTTACATGTTTGTGACAGAAGGAAACAGGGGCGGTTTCAAACCACATTTTTGAGGCCATCTTTGGTGCACTGCAGTTTAAGGAGAAAATACTGATGGATTTGCACATGGTTTGTCTTAAAGGTGGTATCAGTGATTTCAGGCCCAAAAATATTTTATCACATTCATCTAATCTTTCCTAACGATCCGCTAGCTGCCCGCCCCATAAGCATGCCGTCAAAAAAACGCGTCTCTGTTGGCAGCCTAGGCTCTGAGATCTGCACATATAAACAAATGGTTTAGCCAAACACTCAAAACCAAAACAAATAGTGTTCCAACCAATCACAGACAGGGGGAGGGTGTTGTGAGGTTTTGTGCTCGTGCACGGCTGCACGCGAAGTCAGAGCTGAAGAAAAAGCTGGCTCAAAACCTCACAACACCCTCCCCCTGTTGGTGATTGGTTGGAACACTATTTGTTTTGGTTTTGAGTGTTTGGCTAAACCATTTGTTTTTGTGTGCTGATCTCAGAGCCTAGGCTGCCTACAGAGATGCGTTTTTTTGACGGCATGCTTATGGGGAGGGCAGCTAGCGGATCGTTAGGAAAGATTAGATGAATGTGATAAAAATATTTTTGGGCCTGAAATCACTGATACCACCTTTAAAGCATATTAACACCGCATAGACATATAAACAACAATAATAACTTGATTTTCACCACAGCGGATCTTTAAATGTTTAATTTATGCAAGTCAGTTTGTTCAATGAACATGAAGCTTGTTTATATGCATTTCGTTTGGAAGACAAAAAAGCCTTGCACCGTGTCTACACCGGACGCGACCGTTAATGCATCGCGCCACAACAGCTAGCAGTTGTCTACACTGGACGCGACAAAACCACCATTGCAAATTAATTTGTCCTGATCAATGAGAATTATCGCGAGTGCTTGGAGTACGTCTTAAATAGAATGCATTGGTTTACTGTCAGGGATTTGTCTTGTCTTGTCGTGTCGCGCCGCGTAGACAACATCACTGATTATAATTGGTTCTATTGTCTTTCGTCACGTCGCATAGCGCCGCTCGCGTCTGGTGTAGACACTGTCACGAATTTAATTATTTGTGCGAGTAGATTACATACAAAGTCAATGTAAAGAAGCAAATAGATGCGAATTCACGCCGAGCGAAGCGAATGACGCAAATTGTACTTGGGGGTGTGCTCTTTTAACTTGGTAAGCAAACACCTGAGAAACCACTCAGAACACTATAGCAGCTGCATAGCAATGTGATTAAACCTTTAGAACAACTGCATACTGTAGCAAACACCCAGAAAACTTAAGATGCTGCATAGCAAGTACTTGGCAATGTGATAAAACCATGCAGAACAACTGAATATCAACCATCCAAAAAACATAAAAAAACCTAGCAAACACCTAGAAAATCCAAGTAACTGCTTGGAAATTTGCTAAAACAACTCAGAACACATTAGCAACCGTATAGCAACACCCTGGCAATCACCTTAGAGAGTTTTGCACCTGAGGCAAGCACCTGAAGAAAACATAAAATATCAAATTTGTTTTATCATCTCATGTTTTGAGAGAAATTCACAAGATGCCAAAGGCAACACATTAATTATATAACAGCATTTGTGAACAAAGGCAAAATAAAGTCTTGCCAAACAACACTGCAGACTAAATGGTCTTCACACACAGCACATGGCATAATTGTAAATGATCATATCTATGCTAATCAACCGCTGTCATCTTCATTAAACAGGAAAGGCTGTTCTAAGCAAAAGAAAAGAAATTGGCCAGCCACGGTGGAAACAAACTGGCCCGAAATAACAATGTATTATTAACATGCACAGTGCAGGCAAAGGGTGAATCATCCCTTTGCTTATTTATGAGTAGAATCACTAGGCACAGATGAGAGCTCATTTTCTCAGTACAATATATGGCCTCAGACCCCTAACTGCAATGCACACAAGCATCCACACATACAGGACCTTTAACAAATACTAAAACTTCAACATGAACAAAAACCTCAGATGGAAGAGATTTACACATTTTAAAGCTTAAAATAAGCAATAGAAAATTTTTATCTTATAGGGGGTAGCCTAATAAGTGGGGGGGGAAAAGTTTGAATTCTAGACCTGGAAAAGTAATTTAAATAATAAAATCTTGTAACTTTTTTTTTTTTTTTTTACGAATAAACATTTCTAAAACAAACTCTAAAACCATTGTATCAGGTATAATTGGTCAGTATAACAGACTTTTAAAAAATCCTTATCAAGTAAATCACAAACAACTGGAAAAGTTGAGGCCTTCAAATTATTGTTGCTGACAAAAAGGTTAAGAACGACTGCTTTTACATTGTTTCACTGTATACATTGTCTCAACATCCTTTTTTGTTCTTTCTTCTTTCCTACTGCTACTACGGCATATAATCATTTTCTCCATGTCATAAGGGTGCTCTTAAATGCACAACACTTGAATCAGGATCTGAATCATTCGGGTCACTTCATGGACAGGTCACATCACACTCTGCATGTCTGAGAGCTTTCTCACAGGTGTGTCACAACCGCTCGTTTCTGCGACCAGATGAGGTGCAACGTTTCTCTCTCTTCTTATACGTGGCGGCAGGTCATAGCCGAGTGTAACTGGGGTGGGTGTGAAGGCTCATGGGAAAAGAGAGAGAAGGGTGAGATAGAGAGTTGTGCACTGCCTGCTAACAGCTTTTTTGTAGACTTCTCTGCTTTTCCAGCTTCTTGTTCTTCTGGTTACTTTTGCTGCACAGCTGCATGGATACGCACCGGCTCCTCATTACCTACACTGTTTATGGAATTATAGCACATTTGGTCTAATTAAGCACACAGTGTGTGTTTATGCATGTCAGAATCCACTAAAGGGAACAGGGCAATATTTATACAAGCCTCTGCCTGCCTGGAGCACAGCGGCTCGCCTGTGAATATTTGGGGCACGTGTTGATCGTGTTCCACAAAATTGCACGGGGCACATAATGAAAATTGCAACACTGTTGCTTTGCTTCATCGATTTGTTGATCAACCTCCGACAGAACTTGACATTCATAGCTAGACAGAGTGTTTGGAGGGGGCAACGCCAACGGTTCCAAACATGTTGGAGTAAACATGCATGGCATTTAGGAGCCATTAATCGGCAACCATTACTCCAAGGGGTACATTTCTCACGGCTGGTTTCACGCATAAGGCTTTGGAAATGCAAATGGGATATATAATCTGTTTTCTTGGTCGTGTTTTGTTTGGTATGAATGCATAGACATGATATAATGTGCAATTTTCACACGAAAATGAGCAATTTAAGAGATTAGAGCTGTTAATTTACAGCCGATTTTCAGCGTGAACCATGAAACAAAACAAATAATAGCCTCCAAACGTGATTAGACAATCACTTCATAGAAAACACTGACAAGACTTTGATAAGGCCTTCTGAGGGTAAACCATCCTAATAGAACAAGTTATAAGACGAAAATGTGACAACAATACAAAGCAGTGACACTGAACTCACAAATTCTAAATTAATGAATTCGATTTTTTTTTTAAATGTAAACTTATTTTTTAAACTTATTTTTGAGCTTAAATGCTAATTAAAGAATCTTCTGGGCTTCATTCAAGTTAAACTCTATTGGTGTCAATTACCAATATTTTAGATGTCCTTCAGCTTTCTTTTTCTTTTTTTTTATAGGTTTTTACTACTTTTCAACAGCCAGTCTACTCCAGTCTTCAGCGTCAGTTTTATTAAAACTTGTTTCAATAACTAAAAACCAAAATAAAATTACATAATAAATGATCCATGATACAAGAATGCAATCGCCAATGTGCAGAGAGCAGTGTTGGGGAAAGTTACTTTTTAAAGTAATGTGTTACAATATTGCGTTACTCCCTAAAAAACTAATTGTGGTACTTAGTTACTTTTGATTGAAAGTAATGTTACATTACTTTTGTGATACTTTTTGTCCCCTGGGTTGTTTGTTTTTTAACAACCAAGAAAAAAGTTATATTTTTTTGCAAATGTAAAGGCCAAGAGAGCTAAGAGCCAAGAGAGCTATCAGTCAATAAATGGAAAAAAAATTAAAGGGATAGTTCACTTTGAAATAAAATTTTGGTATGTTTTAGCTTACCTCAAGGACATCCAAGATGTAGGTGTCTTTTTTTCCGCAGTAGTTTCATTTTTTATATTTTTAGGTCAAACCGTTCTTGTCTGTCAGTCATATAATGCAGGTCTATGGTCACTGTCTCAAAGAGCATGCACAGAGTCCAAATTAAAACAATCCCCCTCGTCCAAATTAAACAATTCCCCATCGTAAGTACACATTGATGGCCTAAGATACGAAACGAGCGGTTTGTGTGAGAAAACGAACAGTATTTATATCATTTTTACCTCTTATACACAGCCACGTCCAAGTGATCTGAGGGCGCGCATCCTGGTGTGTGACGTGTGCGCAGACTGGTGCATAGATATATACACTAGATGTCGCCTTAAAGACATTCGTTCCAATGAACTGCCGTAGACAAGGCGACATCTAGTGTATATATCTATGCACCAGTCTGCGTACACGTCACACACCAGGATGCGCGCGCGCCCTCAGATCACTTGGACGTGGCTGTGTATAAGAGGTAAAAACGATATAAATACTGTTCATTTTCTCACACAAACAGCTCGTTTCGTGTCTTAGGCCATCAATGTGTACTTACGATGGGGAATTGTTTTAATTTGGACTCTGTGCATGCTCTTTGAGACAGTGACCACAGACCTGCATTAAATGACTGACAGACAAGAACGATTTGACCTAAAAATATCAAAATTGAAACTACTGCGGAAAAAAAGACACCTACATCTTGGATGCCCTTGAGGTAAGCTAAAACATACCAAAATTTAATTTCAAAGTGAACTATCCCTTTAACTTGCATTACTTATTTGAAAAAGTAACTAAAATATTTTGTAAATTTAAAAGTAATCCATTAAAAGTAATCCTTTACTAGTAATAGTACGTAGTCATCTGATTACATAACTCGCGTTATTTGCAATATGTTACCCCAAACACTGGCAGAGAGCATGGGGACGTCCCAGACTATTTGAAGGCAAAAAACAAAACAAAAACAGGCTGCCAAAACTAAATCAACAAACTAGACTCTTCCACTTTTTTTCTGTAAATGAATCTTCAAGCATGATTATAGCTATAAATACAGGACGAGAGAAGAGCCATGTAGAGACATAGAGATTTCATCTCTTCTAATCAAAGATCTGAGACAATAATCTGTTGATACTGCAGGTGTATTATTCTCATACTGCGATTATGCCCATCAAATTATGGCCTCTCATCACAAACCTCATTTGCACTCCAGAGGTTATCTATCCAATCAAATATCCTGGGGATGCTGTGATTACAAGCCTATCTAAGAGTGGCCACCGGTGGATGGTTGACAGTTTGTGAAGTATAATCATACGCAGGTCTCATCTGCATAATTCCTCTCAGTCTGGACATGGTCTGAACAGCTCGTACTTTTTTATTACATGCTAAACAACTGATTATACATTACGGTTTCTCCCATAAGGAATGTTAATTTATTAACTTGATGACCCATCTTAAGGAATATCTAATTAACTGTGCATTCAAGTGTTTCACATAATTATAAAACAGCTAATGACATTCTCAAATATTAACCCAGGTCTATTAAGAGGTAGAGGTCTTTCCCCTGATTAACTAACCTTGTTAGGTGTCATTTTCCACATCAAGGTGGAAATAAGCGATGAAAAAAGACAAGATTGGCTTTGGGTACCACAGGGAATGTCTGACATGTATGACACCATCCACTCACAAAATAAAAAAAATAATAAAAAAATAGCTAATTCTAATTTCTTCGTTGAGTAGAAAAAAAAATCAAGGTGACATTCAATTACTCATGATTTTTTTTGACAGGCTGTGCACAATTAAAAATGACAAGTTAACAAGATATAGATTTGTATGAACTTTGGTTCTCAGGAAGCTTCCCATGCCAGTGCTGTCATAGCAAATACACTATTAATTTAATTCCAGGCCTAATCACTGAAGTATAAACAGGGGAAAAAAACACTGATGGATCATAGTCAGTCAACAGTATGATGTTTTTTGGCCGTAACTGCATTCAATCTAGCTCATTTCATTCATAAAAGGATGTGAATTATGGGCTGTTATGAATAGAGAGTGCAGAAATTAGAAATCAAATCCTGTCTGACTTTATTCTTGCCCTGCAATCTATGCAGATTAGACAGGGGCAATTTAGTCGCAGCTGCCATGCTCATTTTCCTGCCATTACACTTGAATGAAAGCAAGACATTCCATTATTATTTAGAGCAGGAACGACGGCTAGGGGAAGTTGCTGAAAATTACAAATTTTCTTTTTTTTTTTTTTGCCCTGACTTAGTGCGGTCATTACTTCAAACATCTTAGTTTAAATCAATATCAGTAATGATTCATTCTTATGATTAAGAGGCAACTCCATCTGTAGGTGTCAGGTAATTACCGCGATGACCTGTAATGAGAATATTTCACAAGACTCCCACTTCCACTTTTCCTTTCTATCAACTCTCTCTCTCTCTCTTTTTCGCTGCTGTAATTACCTCCTGTTCTGTTGAGAGCTGTCCACAGTTATCAGTCACTGACACTGGACTCGGGGCCGGGCTGCTGTGGTGAGAGATGCAGGGTCCTACTGTACCTGATCTACCTCACATACCTCATTAGACACATCAGCTGATGCTGAGACAGTGGATCAGACAACAAGCAGGGGATTTTAAAGCCTTTATAGGGAGAAGGGGAAATTCAGGTGATCCCTTACATCAACTTCCAATAAGGGGGTTTCATTAAAAGAATAACCAAACTTAGACCACCAACAGATGAACCCAGTTCTCTTTGCATTCACACTATTCCTGGTCTAAAAAGTGAGCTCCGATATTTTGCTTCATTCTATTTGTTGTTATAGAATGTATTATATATTTTTTTATTTATTCATTTATTAAAATGAAAATAATAATAATAATAGGCTATATAAATAATAATAATAATAAATATTATTAGATATAAATTATTATAAATAAGTCATAAACACATAATAATAATAATTATAATAGTAGCTTTATATTTATTTAACTTTATAGTTATAAATTATTATTATTATTATTATTAAAAACATAATGCTCTGAGATGAGTTCAGTTTTAAATGAATTCTTATAAATAAATCATAAACATAATAATAGAAACGTAATATTTAACTTATAAACTATTTATATTATTACTAAAAACATAATGCTCTGAGATCCATTTTTGCATTCACTCTATTCCTGGACTTGGACTCCATTCTTCATTCACTGAATTGGTTTTTTAAGCCCAGATTTTTTAAATATTTGATATGTATTATTTTTATGAATTAATTGAATAATAACAATTATATAAACAATAATACATATTATTATAAATAAATTGTTAAAAATAAGTCATAAACACATAATAATAATATTATTAGTAGTAATAGTAACTTAATATTTAATTTATAAATTATTATTATTAAAAACATGCCCTGAGATCAGTTCCGTTTTTAAGGAATTCTTGTAAATAAATCATAAATACATAATAATATAATAGAAACTTAATATTTAAATTATAAACTATTATTCAACTATTATACTAGTTCATTCAATCTCAGAAAACAAATGGTACAAAAACGGTCACTTGGACGGTACCATTTAAAATGGATCTAATATGTACCTTTGAGGTACTAAAATCCATGTTTAAGGTGTACCTTTTGAAAGGGTACCGCCCCAGTGACAGCTTTTGTACCTTGTTTTTTAAGTGTATAATTAGGAACGTTTACATAAAAGCCAGATATCTCACTCTCAGATCACTGAAATGAACCAAGTGTGATTTGTTTTATAAATATTATAATATTATGGGTGGGTTGGGGGGGGGGGTATTTATTCTACTTTATCAGCAATCCATAAGCATAAATGATTAATCGACATGGCCTGTTTAGATAAGAAGGCGTAGTATAATTTAACGTATTTACTGCAGCATTGTGAAATATTTTCCCCTTCTTTTTCAAAATCTCAGCATCATGGTGAACATACACATTTTTATCTCTATCAAAAGGGAAACCTAAAAGGGAAATGTCACACTTTTACTTACTCCTGATAAGATTCCTTCCTTTTTTCTTTTAGGGCTTTTGCCATTTATCTGAGGAAATGAAACAGCTTTTAACTCTTTTTTTCTGAAGTGGATGTCTTTCATGGATTTGAAATCAGACAGCAGGGTGGACTCATGGCGGGCCGAGCGACTTCACCTGCTAGTTAAGACAGGAACAGCTCTCACGCTGGGTCGTGTGGGCTTTGTCAGGAAGACCGAGAGAGTTTCTTTGTGAAAAAGTTGATTCATCTACTGCCTTTAAAGGTTTCTGAACTGCAGTTTGGCATTAAGGGCGAAATGGCATTGCTAAAGTGCTCAGCTGTGCTATCAACTGTTCGCAAGGGAAATGGATTTAGTTACATGCGCACCAGAGCAACCTACACATCAGTGTTACCATCATCATCATAAAGAGCTCCGAGGCCTTTCCAACATACCTGTCTGCAAACTTTAACGGCCTCCATATTGGATTTCAGCTTTGATGGAACCTCTTCAACTTGACTGAAGTTACAGGCAACCAGATTATCATGCTGACTCCTGAACATGAGAGAAGAATGAACACAACGGGGCCATCAAATGCATCGCCGAGGAGGAAAACACAGCTTTGTTAAGGCTTTCAGACAAAAAGCATTATTCTGATAACAAGACCCCGTTTAGGACAAGTAGACACAATAGGTGGAAAATAGCTTCTTTTAATCAAAATGCAACAAGATCACCCTTTCAAGAAAATGTGAGGGGCGTTTGCTTGTGTAAAATCTGTTGCCGCAATGCTAGGGAAATCCACACATATGGAACAAAAGATTTCCACATGAAGATGAATACAAATTGCTGCTTAGTTTGAAAGTGACTTTTGTGTGAGCTATGTACCTAGTATTTATACAAATTTGTATACTTTTTTATGAACTATGTACATTTTTGCCATTAAATTTGGCTAAAATTTTGCTAACACGAGTCCAATAAGTGCCCAATGGCCTTATATGGCTTGGCTTCTGAGATTCTTCTTTAGTTTTGTTGTCCACCAGGTGAAAATCGCATGTTTGATCACTTATCAAGTTGTCTCAACAAACCACATTATTTGAGATAGCATTCAAGTCCACAAAACAAATATATATATTATGCCCAAAGTGTAATACGGGGTTCATTTAAATCTCCAACCTTTAGTATGAGCAATAATAATGATTATGCTCGCCTAAGAAAGCACCGCTAATAAACATGGGCATGGACATTTCATAAGAGGCCTAATAACACTGAAACATGTTGGGGCTTGACAGTCTCCAAAAATGTACTATCCATTAAAATGTTTTAAACATGACATCTCTTCTGTTGTCTCTGAATCTTTTGAAAGGAGTTGGCCATCTAATTAATCGTCTACAGCACACTGAGCATAACATAACCTTCTCTTCCAGACTTCCAAACAGACCATTTTATTGCTCGAATGATCATGTACAGAGGAGGGCCGCATTAGCATGCAACTTTTTAAATACTTTTGTGTTTCATGAACGCCGTCGTAAAGCTCTGCCTATATTGCCTATTAAAGTACTTCTAATCTTAATTTCCTTGTACTGTGTAACCCAAGTCTTTCATCTTATCTTAGTAAAGAGCAATGAACAGGAAGAGGACCATCATGCTTGAGTTGCATATTCATCTCTAATGAATTCCATATCCCCCCACACAAACTTTATATCCTATTAGTGATGAAGAACGAGAAGGAGGAAAAGAAGAAAGCCAAGATGCAACATGCCAATTATGTAGATTTTTTTTTTAAAGAACAAGATTCTGTTTGACAAGTCATAATGGTCCTCTTCAATATATGTTATCTGGTCATTTTCATCAGACTGCATCTAATCAATTGATATTAAAAAGCATGTTTTGCACGGCCATGGAACGAAACAACAAGATCAACTAGAGCTTTTCTTAATAAATACTGTAATAACACAGGCCTCGCCATGTCCCACAGTAATGAGAACCCATTTCCTTGCAAACCAATTGCATGTCTAGAGAACAAAAACAAAAAAAAGAACAAAAAAGGAAAAGATGGCAAAAAATATGAAAAAAAAAAGCCTTGTGCTTGATTTTCAGACAAAATATTAGAAGACCAGGACTATATGCTGCTCCAAGCTTTCACCAGCCAAATGTTTAATATCTGCAACCTTTCTGCCAGATATATTTTTGTGAAGTTTCAGCTAATAAAGCACTAATTGCACCTTCTCTGCTTTCTGTCTTTGGCATTCTGGAACGGGAAATATTTTACGTTAATTCTGATGTATTACAGCTGTACGTCTGTGCTGTTTTTTAGGACAGTGAAGCATTTTGAGAGCCAAGTTAGTCATCGTCTTCCTGGCTTTGCGTGCCAGCCATTAATAAACAAAGTTGAGCCTGAAAAATCCCTCTGGTCTATCTTGTCACATAGCTTTTTAATTTAAAACCTTTCTCCCTTTGTGCAAAATGGGAAAGTACAGTAATTCATGGAGATAAAAAATAACTAGAAACAGACATGGGGCATCTTTTGTGAGTCGCATACACATTAGATTTTAATACCATTCTTAATTCATAAACGTGGTCTGCTATATGTTTGCCAAGACTGAAATATATGATAGTTGTTTTGTTTAGCACTTTTTACTCAAATTAAAATTTCTCAGGGTAGATTTTTTTTTAAATGTCACAAAAAAAAAAAGCTATTGAATATGTTAAATGATACAATACAACTGAATGTGTCCTTGCTGCTTTGCTGAAACCAAAAAGTGTTTATTTAGTATTTATGTAAATAAAGATTATATATAATTTTTATTCACTTGTACCATTTAACATATTCAATATATATATATATATATATATATATATATATATATAATATGTATGTATATGTATATATATATATGTATGTATGTATGTATGTATGTGTATATGTATATGTATATATATATATATATATATATGTATATATATATATATATATATATATATATATATATATATATATATATATATATATAAATAATCAAATATAAAATTACTTTATTTTATAAAATGAAGAAAAAAAAATCTTAAATGTTTATGGAGAAAAAAATACTATGGAAGTCAATGGGGCCCATCAACTGTTTGGTTACTGATAATCTTAAAAATATCTTCTTTTGTGTCCAGCTAAAGAAAGAAATGAATACAGGTTTGGAACAACTTGAGGGTGAGTAAATGATGACAGAATTTTCATTTTTTGATGAACTATCCCTTTAAGGAAAAGCAATTACACTAAAAACACAAAAATCTCTGAAGGCGTTAAAATTAAAGGCTAAAATTCAGTAGACTTATACGCAAGCCATGTTTTTTCAAGATATAAAACACTACATTTGACACTTCTCATCCGGGATGATAGCTCATCCTGACCGAAGCCACTAAACCTCACCACATGCCTCTCCATTTCCAAATCCCAATCAGGGGCCCTGTAATTTCGCTAATTAGCCTGTGATCTGTTGACAACTTGACTGGATTATGGGGCGGCTGATGCTTTCTGGTGTCTGAGCGTCTGGTGTTGTGCTTGGAGTAATCCACGCTTGTAATCGTTTTCCGTTTGCTAATTAAGAGCAGATAATTGCGGCTTGATTTAACAGCGTTTTGCTGACTGTTGACAATTTGTTGCAGGCGTGTGCTGGTGGAGGCAGCTGTTAGGGGGAGGCGGGAGTCGAGATGAGCTTTCATACACAACCGTCTGTGTCGGAACGGTTCCCTAACACATGCTGTCACTCTAATCAGACACCATTAAACTTCAGCTAGGTTTCACCATTTGCAAATAACATTAGAGAATGTAGCAATTTGTAAAACGTATTTATGGGGGACATTTTTCAACGAGGCATTTGCATGACTACGTATGTTGAGGTGACATTATATGGCATCGCATTTGCATGATTCTATTATTTGTGCTGTAATTGTTTTGTTTTCCAAGAATTCTCAATACAAAACCATACAGTGTAGCAAAGTGTCATTTCAGAGCATGCCAGCTGCACTTGTTTTAAACAAGCCAGCTGAGACCCCTTAGAGATGACCATAACATATACGGTCAGATCTGGACGCCCCCGAGTGTCTCATCCATAATGCATTTGCTCCAATAAAGGTGCCGATTAGAGACTAAAATTAGCAGCTAATTCAGGGCGGTGCTCAAATATAGGAATTTTCATTTGCATAGATATAAAAAATGAATGAACCACTGGATATATAGTCTGACAACAGGACAAGGCTTCAAGACATCTGATAACAACCTCACGTCACGCTACCTCCCTTCCCAGTGCTCTTATGGAATTTTAAAATTGCATAATGATATTATACTGATATATGAGTCCAAGACTGATAACCATGCAAATAATGTGACTTATCTCGGCTCACGTATACAAGCTGTATTTGAACCACAAGTAATGAAAAAGAAAATGTAGAAAGAAAGGCAGGCGTTTCCTTCAACTGCCCTTATCGGCTCAATTTAGATTATTATATTCGCTTTTATCTACATCGGATCGACAGATTTATATGAATACCATATTGGCAATTATTAAAATAGACAAGGGAACTATTCATCTTGCCGTCAAACTCCATCATTAAACTGACTGACAGCCGCCCGCCGCATCTGAAGCCAATCAGGGGCAAGGCAAACGAGTGGGGTATGAACACAAACCCAGGTGGGTCATTAAGCATGCACAGGGGCAGTTCATGAGTCCTAATGAGGGGTCAGGCTTTAGGTGGGTCACGGCTGGAGGCAGGGTTTCTATCTCATCACATCACTCCTTTTAATCTTCTATTCTCTTAATGAAACTAATAGAGGAGCTGTCGTTGATTAATGATGCTCGACGGAGGCTGGGAAGTATTAGTTTGAAATTTTATCGGTCTTTATTTCCTCCGGAGCTATACGGCTGTTCATTATTTATGAATGTGACTTCTTTCTTTTTTTGATGGACAGATGGGGTTGCAAAGCCTCTGATGCCATTATTGACTTAAAGGGACAGTCCACCTGAAAATGTAGTTACAAATCTGTATGACGTTCTTCTGTGGAAGACACACACACGCATGCACACACGCACGCATACACGCATGCATACACGCACAGTTTGTTTTCTATATCTCTATATTTCTAAAATGTATTCCTTTGATGGCAAAGCTGAATTTTTAGCATCAATACTCCAGTCTTCAGTCTATCTATCTATCTATCTATCTATCTATCTATCTATCTATCTATCCATCCATCCATCCATCCATCCATCCATCCATCCATCCATCCATCCATCCATCCATCCATCCATCCATCCATCCATCCATCCATCCATCCATCCATCCATCCATCCATCCATCCATCCATCCATCCATCCATCCATCCATCCATCCATCCATCCATCCATCCATCCATCCGTCCGAGATGATCATTAATCTTGACCGAAGCCTAAACCTCACCACAGTCATACAGGTTTGAAATTATATCTTTAAAGGGGCCAGGCTGAATAATAACTGGTTACCTAAAAGTGAAGGAATGAGTGAAGTGTTTTACGTACATTCATTGATATAAAAATGCATTTCTGAACAATGTCTGTGTGTCAGAATTGGGCACTCACTCGTCCACCTCCAGGCGACCTCATAGCTGATTAAGAAGTGGTTGCTGATTAGAAGAGTGACTGTGGATGGCCTGAGTGATAGAGCAAGCAAGTTCATTAACTCTTGGTGCATTAACAGTGATGTAATGCAATACAAGCCTCATGAATCCTCCCAGCCAATCAGAGCAGGCGAAGAGCAGTGAAGGCGACATGACGGATGGCCTCGTAGAGGGCGGCACTGTGACCTTGCGGCTCATTAACTCTTTTGCATATGCACACAAGAACCCGGGGAGTGCTGTAACATGGGGTGAGATGTAACACAATCAGTTAAACCAATTATACATGAGCAACGGGGTGAAATCACTATCATACACCACCTTCGTGATGTGACAGCAGAAGGTGTAAGACCGTGTAAAAATGCAAAGGCAAAATTTACTGATATCATCATGATGCGTGTGGCAATGTAAACATATTTACTGAATGTCGAGACATTCACCTGATAACCACTGTGAGAAAAAATATAGCAGCTTTTCAAGCTTGCTGGGATATCTCAAAGCAAACATATAAAGCTTAGGATTTAAAAAAATGAAATGAAAAAATATATCAGCAACAGATACAGTTAAGAGATCAGACAGAGATCAGATCCCCCCCATTTAATGTTGTTATAATTGAAGTCAGTGCTGACAGAGCTGGTGACAGATTACTTTTACCTTTAACCATCACTGCTTGGCCTCCTTCTCATCTGCCTCAGCTCCAAGGGTCCTCGGTGCCTCCTCCAAGGCATCTCAGCTTGCCTGCAGAAAACACACACATACACACACACACACACACACACACACACACACACACACACTCGGAATACTTGCTGTAGCTTTCCAAATGGTGACATAAAGATATACAAAGATAATTAAAATACAGCCGACATAAGATAATTAAAATACTACTGAGGAACCCTTAGAGTAACAGAAAGCATTTAGCATTTTCAGAAATGTAAAAACATTATTTGTTATATGTGACCCTGGATCACAAACCCAGTCATAAGTCGCACGGGTATATTTGCAATAGCCAACAATACATTGTATGGGTCAAAATTATCGATTTTTCTTTTATGCCAAAAATCATTAGGATATTAAGTAAAGATCATGTTCCATTAAGATATTTTGTAAATTTCCTACTGTAAATATATAAAACATTTATTTTTTGCGAGTGAATACAGCATAATCTCGAACATAAATGGAAACTTTAAAGGTGATTTTCTCAATGTTTAGATATTTTTGCACCCTCAGAGTTTCAAATAGTTGTATCTTGGCCAAATATGTCCTATCCTAACAAACCATACATCAATGGAAAGCTTATTTATTCAGCTTTCAGATGATGTATAAATCTCACTTTAAAAAAAATTACCCATGTGAATTTTTTTGTGGTCCAGGGTCACATATCACTTTCTAATGAGGTAATATCTGAATGTCTCTGAAAGATAGGTTTTGTCAGACTACACTTACAAATGTAATCTCCAAACATATGATTGATGATGTTTTTAATACGTGAATATGTGAAAATATACTAAAAATGGCCCAAAAATATTAAATATTTTACAAATATATTCTTCTGATATATACACTACCATTCAAAGTTGGTAAGATTCTTTTTTTTTTTTTTTTGAAAGCCTCTTATGCTCACTAAGGCTGCATTTATTTTAAACAAAAATACAGTAAAAAGAGTAATATTGTGAAATATTATTATACATTTTAGATGAAATGGTTCTATTTTTAATATATTTTAAAATGTAATTTAGTCCTGTGATAAGAAAGCTGAATTTTCAGCATCATTACTCCAGTCTGCAGTGTCACACGATCCTTCAGAAATCATTTAAACATTTAAATGATTTCTGATTAGGTGCTCAAAAAAAAAAAAAAAAGAAAAAAAAATAGTCAGAATTCTTTGAATAAAAAGGGAAAAAGGCATTTAGTTGAAATAGAAAGCTTGTATTGTAAGATTATAAATGTCTATACTGTCATTTTTGAACAATTTCATGTCATTGGGTATTAAAAAAAACTTACTGACCCCAAACTTTTACTGTATATAGTGTACCTGTTCTGCATGTTTATTATATTTGCATGGGTGTAAAGTGAAAGATTTAGTTGAAATAGTGACTGTATTCTCCCAATCAACCCTCAGTCCTTTTCCAGTCTAGGCAGGAATATTTATACAGCTGTTCATAATGGTCATTAGCAAAGCACATAATGAAAAGCTCAATACATCTTACAAGTAAATTACTATAGGCATCATCAGTCTGATTCAAATGACTGCCTTTCACTATCCAGACACCATGGCTGCTGCCTACAGTGAGGTGGGACATGTCTCAGCTGTTTTAGCTGATGATCTGATGTGACAGTCTCACGATGGTCTTAGTCACTAATGGGAGCCAACATTCCTCAGCATCTCCACCCACGTTTAAACAGGGCTTCCTAGAAACTCCCGACAAGCTTAATAAAACATCAATGGTGCCAAACACATTGTATAGCGAATCAATCCAAAGCATCAGCCGGGCTGCAGCCTGACAGGTGGTGATGGCACAAAAATCTCAAGTCTCACTGTAGGGACGCTGCGGCCTGACACCAGAACTCATCACGTGGCTTTGATCACACAGAGGGAAGCACGCGACGTGTCGCAGCTGCGCAACGAAACTCTGCATCTGTCAGATGTTGCTGACAGTCCCGCCCCGCACACTCAGTACGGAGAGGTACTGATCTTTATAAGTGGTGACTGAGAGGTACGCTTACTGACGGATGAAGGTGACCCAGTTTGTAAGGAGAACTATTAGCATAGCTTTTTTTGTAGCGCTGGGAGGGAACAATGTAACTTTTGATAAACAAGTGGGGAATTGAGGACAGCATCTGAACTTTTGTGTCAGTGATTTGTTCCTCATATGTACAGTTAGAGCTTCTGAATCTTTCACACCTTCTATTTCTCTGGCCTAATAAACTGTAAGATTAGCATCTATATCTGGATAGCCAATATTAGCCATCTATGGTATAGGGCAACTTATATCAAAAGGAAGGTCTGTTCACTCGGCAGCCATATTTGCAACGCCTCCAGGCAGCTATTTCGGGCATCCAAGATAGTATCTACTTGAATGGGGAAATCCTGAAATCTCAAAAACTTCTTTCTGAACTCACAATTAAATAACATATTTTAAATTGGCAACAAAATCTGACATAAACTGTCCCATAAGTGTTGTTTCCTATGCACAAATAGCGTTGTAAAAGCTTATTTTTCAGGTTGGACCAGCTGATGCGCATGCGAAAATATTATACCTAATTCAAGATATTAATAAATATAATAGCATGTAATTATACTATACTATACATTTTCAGAAGGGGCTGAAATGGACACTTTTATCACAATTTCTCATATGATCAGAAACAGTTAAAAAAGTATCATTCAAGTAGCCAATTTAACTTGTGTGCAATAGAGCTGGTAAGTCCCGCCCCTTCCGCTAATCCCCCTGGACCTCTAGGTTGAAAAATCATCAATGCAAGTGAATGGGAGAAAATAATTATTTTCTGGTCCCGTTTGAATTTTGCCATGAATGTGAACATATGTTGTCTGTGATTTTTTTATATAATTTTTCGTGTAAAGAATGCTACAATTTAGCGGGTAGAAGTTTGATACGGTTAGACTTTGTGTGAGAGCACTTTGTGGACTACAACTCTTCGCTGCTTTCGACGCGTTTGAAACGTCACCACCACTCGCACACGGACACTAGCTCACGGATCCCAGAAACATGGCTGTGTCTTTGGTGCACTTCACCGCCTTCTTTCAGGGAGAGGACAAAATCGTTGAGGTTGGTGAAAACCACGGGTAAGTCAACTTTATGGGGTGACGTCACATAGGCGACATGTACTCTTTCTCGTTATGTCTTTTCCACAACTGCTAGCCGAAGAATCATACCATATACTGTCAAACTCGTAACATGAATAGTTATATAAAAAATTCACAGACAACATATGTTCACATTCATGGCACAATTCAAACGGGACCAGAAAATAATTATTTTCTCCCATTCACTTGCATTGACGATTTTTCAACCTAGAGGTCCACTTGGGGTTTTACGGATGGGCGGGACTTACCAGCTCTATAGGCCTAGAAAAACAAGAGCACAGCCATCTTTAGAATTTCAGTTTTTGCTGTAAAAATAAAGTATTATATAAGTATTGAATAAAGTATTCGCCTTAAAATAAAGTATTACCCAGGTTTGTTATGACATTAGAGCAAATAAATGATGAAAGCATGTTCTCTTTAAATTGAGGCAGAGAACATTCTAACTACAGAGATGGCTATTATGTTTTTAGCACAGTGATGACATCACTGAAATGAAGAAAATAAGACATAGAGGTGAGTCACAGAATGGAGCAATAACATATGTGCATTAATTAAACAAAGCTGCCAGAGTTCAGGGGCAAATGAAAAACCCATCAACCATCTGGAGGACAAAGAAAAATCGTATAATTGTTCAGACTTACGCAAAACTAAAGCCAGAGTGCTTCAGTTGGCTGTTGACTCCAGAAAATGTAAATTCCAGAAAGCATGACATCTGCCTCTCTCCAAAGTTTAGGCCTCATCTGTTACAAATTATTCCCATCTATGGCGAGGAAAGAGGGAGAAAAAAGTTAAATGCATTAGAGATGGAACTTTTATATAACATGGTTTGCAGTGGCTACGCTCAAACTACTAATTCCTCCAATACACTTAATGGAAAAGAAGAGCTATTCATTTCCTCACAAACATGTCCATTAGGAGCAGAGATGGCTGGCTTAGGAATCTGTGTTGATGTGCTGCTCTTTACGGCATGTAAAAGAGAAGCTGAACTGATTGGCAGGGCATGCATACATGCATTCTCTCTCTCGCTCGCTCTATCCTCTATTCTCTGGGGTAAAATTATCTTTTGGAGCTGTGCCAGCTGTCCTTGTTGAAATGGCAGAGGAAAGTGGACATGTTCTTGTCTGAAACCTGCTCCAGATAAAGTGATTATGTCTTACATTATGCCACACTGGGATTTCTTCATCATGCAAAGTAGCAGGGAAAAGAAAAACGGAGGAATGAAACATAAGCAAGAATTAAAATGAGAGTGAGATAAATGGCTACAGTGCTATCAGCCATCTTGTAGCATTTCATATCATCCATCTGGACTCAGTCACAAGTCACTAGGCATTTCAGCAGATGGGTTATTACTATAATCATCTGAAAAGATGCACACAGAACTGGTATGCCAATTCAAATTGAGAGGGAACATACCATCTCACATAAGATACAACTCTATAATAATAAATAAATAAATATTTTTCATAAATTTGATTTTTTTTTGAAATTTGAAAATTAAGTTTTTTGTTGTTTTTTTTCAGTTCATGTTTATTTTAAGTAATGAAAATATTTTTTATGGGTTTTAGTATAATAAAGTATAACAACCCTGCATGTGGCATCTGTCAGAACACAGCTTTAAAACATTCATTTGTATGCCTACTGTACCTCCTCTTCACAAACAAGGAAAGAAAACGTCCCAACTAATGCTTTATGGGTTACAAGTGTTAATTTATTACTCAAATGAAGTTGTAAATGAATACATTGAACTTGAGATGGCATGATAGATGGGTGTGTTCTCAATAATTTCCTTTCATCTCAATGGATCAGACTGAAGAGAAAAGAAATCTGTTTTAATAAAGACATAATCTTATTCTAAATAAATATGAGATCAATTCTCCAATATCAAATTTGGGGATGAAAACTGAAGCAGTAATGGGGCGACCGCGACAATGAGCTGAGAGATGGAATTGGGAATTGGATGGAAAAATAGAGGCATTATTCATAATACGTTCATCTTCCAGTGCAAGCAGACGAGCTTCATCTCTCTCTTCTCTCTTTCTACTTTCTACAGTTCTTCACTCTTATAATGGCCATTCTGCATCCTCATTTCCCAGCTAACAGCACATATCACATCAGAGCCGTCCATTCATTTGGTGCAGTGTGAAGAGAGCTAAGGGTGCGGAGAGCGAGCCAGAACGGGAAGCTCTAACGCTTACACGGGCTCCATATGCGCTTTATGTCAGATTCCTTGACCATCTAAATGAGGGGTGCGGAATAGTATCGCTTCGACATTCAGCTAACAAACCACTTGGCTTTCAGGCCTTTTGATTTTGTTTGAAAGCGGGAGACAATCCTCAGCCAAATTGACAAGATGGTGCGAAGCCAAGAAAGCAGTGAATGAACAGCCCTCGACGAACACCATTAGCCAACCAGAGAGCACCTCAAACATTTATAGAGTCTTCAGCTTGTCCAGCGAGTGACTGCTTGGATTCAATAACAGGAAGCTGTAAATTGAATGGAGCGATGTTATGACTTTTGCTCAAGTGTATCTTATGTGAGAAGGTGAAGGCAACTTTTAAAGAACCTCAGACAATGAATGACGCCGCGAGCTGTTTAGGATAAACGAAGCAGAAACCGATAAATATACGTTTGCTTTGTCAGTGCTGGAGGCGTTCAAAATCTTGTTCTGTTCTTTGATCCATCCAGCCAGCCTCCTACCATGAACAGCACAAAATAGCAAAGATGAATGCTGAAAATTGAAAATGTAAAGTACAGTAGGTTATCTATTTATAATGCTTTCTATAGAATAGGTTGCAAATGCTTGACTAATAATAATAAACAATTATTCAAAAGGGTTAGGGTTCCTTTTGAAGATGTCCTGTAGTTATGAAGGCTTGTTTCCACCACTGAATAAAAAATAAAAACGGTAATTGCTTCTTTTTATCTCACAATTCTGACTTTTTTTCTCGCAATTGCATGTTTACATCTCGCAATTTTCTCCAAATTGTGATATAAACTCACAATTTATCTCTTAATTCTGACTTTATAACTTGCAATTGCGAGTTTATATCTTGCAATTCTGACTTTATAATTCCCAACTGCGAGTTTATATCACGCAATTCTGAGAAAAACAGTCACAATTACCTTTTTATTTTTTTATTCTGTGGCGGAAACTTCCATATGTAGTAAAACTAGTCTGAGGAAAATTTCTTAATGAGTTTTGTTAACCTTTGGCTTGTCAATATAAATATCTAAAAATAATACGAAATTAAGATCTTTTCATGTATTCTATGTTGAATATAAATATGTTTTGTCTTGCTGCACTGGTAGATTTCTCATTCTTACTCATATTTTTTAACTCATAAGTACAAAATACACTTATATTAAAGCCACATTATTTGAAACCATATGCAATCTTAAGGCAGGGACATATTAGAGAAGCTTCTGCCAACTTTTGCATGTAAACAAGGTCCATTGTCAACAGTGATGTTCATCAGACAAAACCTGAATCCAAACTTGAAAAATTAGACAAAAATACTTTAAAAAATACTATTTAAAATAGATTGCTTTGCAGTGTACCAAATGGGGGCACCAGAGGTACCTTCAAAAGTCTGTGCCAGGTACACTGTAAAAAATGATTGTTGGTTTACCTTAAAAAAGTAAGCTACCTTGTTGCCTTGACTTTTGAGTTCATTGAAATTAAAAATTTGAGTTAATAAAATTAAGGAGATTGGTTTAATAAATAGAAACTCAAAATATTATGTTATCTGAACTGCATTAATAATCTAAGTTGATTTGACAAAAAATAAAAAGTTGTGATGACAAATCATGAAAAATAATTTATACAGCTTACTATTAACATATCAAGTTTATCTTATCTTGCTCAAGAGGATTCTCTTTAAAATGTGTCTCTGCCATTACAATAGTTGACCAGAAAAATAAATAAATAAATAATACAGAAAATGTTTGGAGTAGTCCTCCAGGTGGCCATGCTGAGAACATAATTTGTAATTGCATAGCATTATGAATTGTGTATTGTCACATTTGGAACGCAATGGCACAAGAATTCCGCTTGTATAGTTAACATGAACTGACTAAATGCTTCTAATTCGGGTTTCGCTGCAGACTCAGCAAAAGGAGCTGTGAGAGTGTCAAGGGACCTTACAAAATCTCCAAAACAAACTCTGACAACTCTCAAACACAAGCAATGCACTTTGTATTTATACAAGAGGTAGATGTAGAAACTTGTTCCATGTGTTAAATGCTTAGAATTGACTTGCTGGGTGTTGCAGTTCAGCTTGAGGTGTCAACAAAGGCCTTTCACCGCATTCATATTCCTTTGCTCTAAATCATATTACTGCAAAGACAAACATGGAAGACAAGGTCATCGTGGATTGTTTTGGATTTGAAAGGCAGAACTATCATATGAAGGATCAGCGACGTCATTCGATTTTGAACAACATGGCACAAATGGAACTCAATAACCGTGTGTGAATGTTGTGGAGTTTAGACCCCAGGAAGGTAATTGTGGGCGATAAAGCATTACTAAACAGCATGTAACAACAATGATCCGAGACTCAATGGCTTTCATCAGAGCTGATTGTATCATGATTGGCCTTAAATTGCAAATCAAACACTGTAGTTGTAATCAGAGCAAGAGAGATACAAAGAGAAACAAAGCATAGCAAATGTGTGCTTTCTCCAAGTACAGACTTGGAAAATGAGAACGGAAAGTAAGGTTGACCTCTAAAGATAGCATGCCCTGCTATTCAAAAAGGCTGCATGGGGATTCATGGAGGCTTTGATATTTTTCTTTTGACATTTCTTAATTAACTAGCCAAATTAATATAATTCTTTATTATTCAAACAAACCACAAAATGTGGGTGGTCTAGGAAGGTTGTCGTGCCACCGGGCAGCACATCATTAGGCAATAACCCTTCAATGAGCATTACCTCAGACATCACCATAAAAAGCCATTGTTCGCCATTCAAAAGTGATATGAATTATGCGCTGAGTTTTATGAAGCTCATTTGCAATGAGGTCTTGTCGATGTGCTTGGAGGGAAAACGTGTTTAATATGAACGGTAATAGCAACCAGGGGAGGGCTGAAAGAAATGGGGAAAAAGGATAATGGGGAGAAGAAAATAAAAAAGAAACTTGAACGAGCAAGTGATCTACAGTACACCGCAGTAGAGAAAGAGGGCAAGGCTTTATGTTTACATGATAGTTTTGTGACAGCACTAAAGCATCAAAGCCTTTGTTGCCCAATAATCAAGCAATTTACATTTACTTACATATTAGATAATACTGACAGTTACTACCCTATTGCTCCGCCCATTGAAAGTAGTTCCAAAAGGCCAATTCACACCGCGCCAATAGACAATTCATTGGGTTTTGTCAGATCAGTGTGCGTTGGTGTCACATTCACGTTAGTTTGGACTCGTTATGCTTTGTCATCATCTGCCTACGTCGGACTCCCTTGGCATGTCGGCTCCACCGAGGTCAGACATCGCTTCACCTTCGCTGCGGACTTGCGGACCGTCCGCTGCTCTCTGGTCCTCCACCCCTCTGCTACGGCTTGCTCCGCCCTACCTCAGGCTCCACCTCCGCCCTCGGTCGCTCCAACTCGCCCTCAGACCTCCGGACCCCCACCTCGCTTTCGGGAGGTCATCGCTGCGGCTCCGTCGCGGCCTCCAAGATCTTCACCATCTCTCCACCACCTCGGCTCATCGGCTGCGCGGTGGGCTCCATCCTCACCGTCGTCTTCTCCGGTCAGCCCCATGGCGGCCCTCATCAGTTTTCCTTCATTGATCCTCCCTCCGTCAACACCGCCGTAGGGCACCACCCTGGCTGTGGCCTGGATGAAAATCAATCAGCCCCTACTCAAGGCCACCCCTTGGCTCACTCCACCTTCATCACCACCCTGGACTTTGTTGTTCATCCTCCTCCCAGTCGTCCGTCCACCCCCAGAACCTTCATCTGCCTGTCTGTGCCACCCCTTCGCCATCCCTTCATCCTCTTCATCTTCTCTTCACGGCGCAAGGACGTGCTTACCGGGAGGGGGCGTTCTGTCACATTCACGTTAGTTTGGACTCGTAATGTTTTGTCATCACCTGCCTATGTCACTCATTTGTTGTCACAGACACTAATCACGTTCAGCTGTGCACTCATCAGTCACCATCATTAACACCTGTATATGTTCAGTTCAGTGTTCGGTATTGTCTATGTTCAGTGTGTGTTGCTATCCGTTTGCCTTCCTGCTAGATCTGTCTGCCAGCAACCACCCGTGACAGTCGGAGTCTGTTGGCATAATTTCACAGACTTGTCAGTCTTTCTGGAACATGCAAAAACAGAGCGGAGTGATAGTTTTTAAAGAATAATGATAAGATTTAAGTTCGTTTTACTTAATTGTAGACGCTGTTCAGAGAAAATAATAGCATTTGCATTAAAACAAAGACCCTCTACAGTCATTGGCTAGTACTCACCTTTCCCTGTCCTGATTTCAGCAAATCACTTTGGGAGAGTGCAGACAGCATGGTTAATATGCGTTGGAAGTCGTCTTTGACTATCGTAAGTTGATTTAGTCAAATAAATAAAATACTGTAATTTAATCTGTTGCAATACTTTACATCTAAATACCCCTTTTTCCAAAGAAACACTGAATGACCATGCAATAATGTCTCAAGCACTACCAACCCAACTGTTTAAGTTCTGTTTAATATGAAAAATCTGCATTTTCATTCATACATATTTGCAACAGTGTTTTAGTTCTATTTAAGTTCATGATTATTTATGCCTTACTTTTCCTTGTGTTCATCTATTGAAATAGCTGGAAAAAATGTATTGATTATTTTTTTACTAGTTAAAATAATATTTCTAGTTTTGAATCTACATGACTAATCGCTGTTTAGGATAAATATATACAGTGCTATGCATAAGTTTAGACACCCATGCTAAAGTTGACTAAAAAGAGGAATAAAAATTCATCTTTTGGAAATTGAACTTAATGCCTTAATTTAAAAAATTTGGAAAAATCCAACCTTTAAGGACACCAATTTTCTTTGTGAATGAATAATGTATCGTAAATAAATAAATGTTCTTCCTTAAAATACAGGGTGCATAAGTTTGGACACCCCTATGTTAAATTCCCATAAAGGCAGGCAGATTTTTATTTTTTAAGGCCAGTTACTTCATGGATCCAGGATAATATGCATCCTGATAAAGTTCCATTGGCCTTTGGAATTAAAATAGCCCCACATCATCACATAGCCTTCACCATACCTAGAGATCGGCATGGAGTACTTTCCATAAGATCATCTCTCAATGCAAATCAAACCAGCTATTAGGCTAACTGAAATAAAACCATGGCAATCTCTATGTATGGTGAAGGCTATGTGATGATGTGCGGCTATTTTAATTCCAAAGGCCAAGAGAACTTTATCAGGATGCATAGTATCCTGGATCCATGAAGTAACTGGCCTTTAAAAATAAAAATCTGCCTGCCTCTATGGGAATTTAACATAGGGGTGTCCAAACTTATGCACCCTGTATTTTAAGGAAGAACATTTATTTATTTACGATACATTATTCATTCACAAAGAAAACTGGTGTCCTTAAAGGTTGGATTTTTCCAAATTTTTTTAATTAAGGCATTAAGTTCAATTTCCAAAAGATGAATTTTTATTCCTCTTTTTAGTCAACTTTAGCATGGGTGTCTAAACTTTTGCATAGCACTATATATATATATATATATATATATATATATATATACAGTGCTATGCAAAAGTTTAGACACCCATGCTAAAGTTATATATATATATATATATATATATATATATATATATATATATATATATATATTCAGAGCAAATACATTCATTTCAAGAAATCATTTACAGTATATTGTTTTTTCACTACACCTCCCAGCCTTAGTACCCATGTGACACACAAGAGGGGGCGTGAGAATCCTGGGAACTTTGGAATTTGGATGAGAAACTTCTGGACACGGTGTGTGCGCGTTTAAGCGTGTCCATGTTGAGGTAGCTCCACATACTTCTGCTCTTTGATCCAGCGACTGAGGTTGCTGACCAGCGGTGTGCTCTCCTGGCAGAGGTGAATGGTGTCTATGTGGGATTCCTCCGGGGCCAAGCTTAACCGCTGCAGCTGTGCGAGGGAGAGACAGGATCAAAGCACACCCAAAAAACACACATACACACACACTATATGAACACACACTCTCTCCATCACTAATAATAACCACCTCGGCCCAGAATCCAGTCTCCTCTCTCGCTGGCCCGGCTCTCTGCTCACATAATCAGGGTTTCCTTCTACATGCTATTAATTGATTCAGTATGCTTGGAAGAAGTGGTTCCCGCGTTCCCATGTCTCCGATTTTCTTGTTTATTATGCTAACCATACACGAGACTCCCGCACTCTCGAGGGGGTGGAATTCTAATCAGGTGAATTCAATTACAGAGCTCCTGATCCTGATTTTCTGCTGGGCTCCAAGTGCACAACAAGTCCCGGTGAGAGCGTATATTGGTGTCAGCTTAAAACTACTTTTGGAGTTATTTTTTTGCTCTCTGGCTCTCCTAGAAGGCATGCATGTATTAAACATTTTGCAAAAATGGTCGAAGTTCATATCTGGATTCAATCAAAATACAGGAGACCCCACCTGAAACAAAAGCAGACAGCACAGACTAATGCAGAACAAATGTTCTTAGTTTCAACCTCAGGTCTATTGCTATAGTGGCCAAGCTGAAATACATACAGAAGTAATACAATTAAAACACAAAAGACAGACAAGTGTATAATTTATTGAATGTTAAAATGATCTACATATAAAAAAAAAACTTTGCCAATTTTTTCCCTATTTTTAAGCATAGATCTTTCTAAATTTACTTTAATGATGTAAAGCACATTGGTCAACATGTGTTGTTTTAATAGTGCTATATAAATAAAAGTGACATTGACATTTGATGAAATGCTTAAAACAAGAAAAATCTGCCATTAAGAATAAAAATAAACAATTTAAGATATATCATTTATTTTCCTTTAAGGTTGTTATACACACACACTACATTTAAACAATTTGGGATTGGTAAGATGTTTATTGTTTATCTCTTATTTCATTTATCTAACTTTCTTGTGTTTTTGTATTATTATGTTGCCACTTGTACATTACCGTTCAAAATGTTGTGGTTTTTAACATTTTTAAAATGCTTTTGGAAGAAGTCTCTTATGCTTCAAGGCTGCATTTATTTGATCAAATATACAGTAAAAACAGTCATATTTATTTATTTATTATACAAAAGAGCAGCCAGGACATTCTCCTAAATAACTTGTTTGTTCTTTACAGTAAAATACAAATTAAGCAGCAGGGTTCAAACATTCAAACAATATGAGTATGAGTAGATGGTGATAGACCATAGTCATAGTGATAGTCATCACACCTACAATCCCATTCCAGAGACCAGTATCCCAAATCCAACATATGCTGGAGTCCTTTCAGCAGTGGAGAGCATGAGAGACGTGCAAGCAAAGAGAAAATTGAGACAGTGAAATTGAAGGATAGCGCAAGAGTGAAAAAGGAAGTGGGAGAAGAAATGAGAATCCCCTCTGAATGTTCTGTAAGCCACATGTTGTGCATATAAAGCACTGCTGTGTGCCGTGGTGATTCATGACTCCTGTAGACAATCCTAATATTTTTCCAGAAGCTGTTAGGACTTTGAGACAGTCACTACATACCCTGTCTAGACACCACTTGTCAGAATTACGCAGTTCGAAAAACTCACGAAGAGAGAGGGGAGCTTCAAATGATGACTCAATTCAATTGGCAATTCATTCTTCTGTCTTCCTTCCATTTTTCCATAATGTGGCTATTCTCAAGCTACGTGTCAAATGTTTTTATATGATTTTCCAACTAATGGCTAGAGGCTGTATGAACACTGGACCTTGTGCATATTAAGTTAATGGAGGCAGTTCTATGCATGGCTGCACTGTGTGAATATATGCTACATCCAGCACTCCATGTGCTGATTATATAGATCGAGAGAGAAAGATAGAGAGCAAATGGGGGAGAGGGGGAGGGAAAGAGAAGAAGAAACAGACAGTAGGAAAGAGAAAACTGAGACCGAGTGGTGGCAGCTCATGATGATTAAAATGGAGATTAAGCAATTTCAGTTATCAGCATGTGCATTTGGTTTGTCAGTTATCTCACCTCCTGTAGGTACGTCTCAGTCATCTCCAGAGAAACGCTGTTACAGAGCAGCATGTGTGCCTGCATTTGATCTTATATTCTAACACGCTACGAGTGCCATAAAACGGATGCTTACAGGTTTTCCAAGGATTCCTTTGAATAGAGCATTCAATGTTTAGCTGTATTACCTTACTAGGTTGTGAGCCTACTACTGTATATCTGAATGTGCAGCTTGAAGAATCAGTGAAAAGAGATGTATATCCATACAAATGTACTATAGTTTCCACCAAAATACCCTAGCAAATCTCATAAAAACATGTGAAGGAGATGTCAAGGTAAGATTTCATCTCAGAATCTATATAATCTAGATAAGAATAAGATCCTTTAAGATTTTCTGACATTGTCATGATAATAAAGCATATTCTTCCTCAATTCTGACTACTGTAGTGGAAAAAAATTCTCATCATCATAATACCTAAAGAAAACCCATTAATAATAAAATTGTATTGTTAAAACTGTATTGTTTTTGACAACATACGCAACAACGTATAACATGTATAGTTGAAGCAGTAATTTTACGTTTGAAATAAATGACAACTAAAACTGAAATAAATAAATTAAACATAAACAGTAATATTTAAAATAAAATAGTAATATTAGTATTAAATTAATATAATATAATTAATATTATATAAAAATATTTTTAAATAATAGTAAAAAATAATAATGACAAAGCACAACACAATTGCAAAAAAAAATGACGACGAAAATTAAAACGGAAATTGAAAATGTAAAAATAAAACCTAATTAAAAATATGAATAAAAAATATGAAATTATATCATTAATACAAAAATAACTTACTACTGTAGCAAAAAAATATTATCAGTTTATGAGTTATCAGTTTACGTTTTAATATAAAAAATAAATTACTTAATGAGCATCTTCATGGAGAATAATGAGAATTCAAAAAATGGTCATATGCATTATAATAATGAGAATTATTTGGGGAAATGTGCTTGTTCAGTTTTTGTGCATATGTCATTTCATTGCATGCTAATGCGGTAATACCAAAGGATGTGCTACATCCAAAATCATCAGATATGTCATGGTTTGGTTGTGTTGGTGGCCTGGAGGGCAGCCCACACACAGGTGCACAGTGTGTTAGACCAGAGTGTGTGAGTTGAACATCAAAAAAGTATGCGAAGGACAGAAATTGAGAGTGTAGTTGTTTGACCTGTGACCTCCTGTGTCCTGAAGTCAAATTCCTCCAACAGTATAGGTCCCAGTTCTCACTCTCTGGATGCTGCTCTGACAGGCTTTCTGAAGCCGCCTCAGCTGTAGCTGGAAGCTACACTCGCCTCTGTTCCTAAAACACACACATACACACAGAGGCTGAGTTTCTCGTTCAGAACTTTTTCAGAAAAAGATTCATTCTATTGTTCATTTATTCAATAGCAGTGCATTACAAAACAGGACTGCGGTGTTACCATGCTTTGATATAGGATGGGTAGTTGAAATGAAATACTCTGGAAAGTTGATTTGTCCTTTGGTGTGACTCAATATAATTAATCTAAATCTATTTTAATGTCATGGCTGATGGCTGGCTGATCTCTATGATGTCCACTGGAGGATTTGAAGCAGGATTGGCTGTAATGGCCAGATTGTGGATTAGGCTTCCTCTTTCTTCACTGTAAAAAGTGAACAGTTGGATCAACTTGAAAAAATTACTTCAATTGGTAACATCTAAAGAAACTAAGTTTTCTCAACTTAAATTATCACGTAAAACGTGATAAAGAAATTACGTTTTCTCAACTTAAATTATCACGTAAAACGTGATAATTTAAGTTGAGAAAACTTAAATTCTTTAGGTGTTACCAATTGAAGTAATTTTTTTAAGTTGATCCAACTGTTCACTTTTTACAGTGTTCTTCCACGTTGAGGGAAGAACCAGTTATCCACAATACATACTCGATGTACTGGAGCAGGGAACATCTGGACTCACCCATTGGCATGATGTTCATGTTCAAATAATTACTTTTTGTTAGTGAATCTTCATTTTGAGTTCTTCACATTATGATGGAACACAGACTCCACAACAAATTTCTTATCCATGTAATAAATATACAATTTGATCTATGAATCTAAATCACATTACTATAGTAAAATCATGGTACAATTTTGTAGAAGTAGAAATTTTGTAGAAATGTTTCAAGTGTCCGAATTTGAAGGTGCCAGAAAGGTACACTACTACATTCAACAAGACAATAACAACCAGTGAGCCCTCATAGTGACAAATCCATCAACACAAACAAAAAGATGAGACCAGACCACCCTGATTTACAGTGTGTGTGTGTGTGTGTGTGCTCTCTCGGATGCAGCGCAGTGACAACGGCACAAGCCACCTCTCAAAGCTGTTAAGGGCCTTTCTTCCAGCGCCACATAAAGTAAGACATTAATTCAGTATTAATTATACAACACGTCAAACTACATCACAGTCCCGGCTCCCCCGGAGTCTCTCGAGCGTTCTTAATGACAGTAATTACCACTCATAAAAAGACCCATCTAAAATTAACATTTCTTCTCCGCCTTGATAGAGAAAATGTAAATAGCAGTGAAGTACAGATGTTATGATTAGGTCCAAATTGCACATCGTTCTTTTGTTTCCATGTGTGTCGGACAGAACAATGGCAACTTGACAAAAGCACCACAGGCCAAATTTCTCAAAGGAGGGGGAATGTGGACCACTTCAGGAGGGAACCTGTTTAACATTTAGATTGTTTCTCCTAATGGGGGGTGCAGGGCAAGATATATATGTGTGTGTGTGTGTGTGTGTGTGTGTGTGTGGTTGTGCAGTTCTGTGTAGCAGCATAGTGTACAATGAAATGAAAGAGAAGATAATGTTGTCCACTAAAGTACGATTTGTTTGCTGATCCCACAGAACAGGGGTAACATCATGTGACATTATAATATCCTTTCTTTGGAGAAATCAAACAAATCTGGTTGAGACAGGTTCAGTTTGGATAATTTAACATCTAGCATTTAGCATTAGCATTGTTATGGGCCACAACTAAGATGACCTTCCAATCAGTTGCTTAAAACAAAGTAGAATATCATGAAACTGAGCCATCTTGCTCCAATACTGGGTTAAGGTAAAATTATTGCATTTAGCAGAATATGTTAAATAAATCTGATATACACTACTGGGTTTTGGGTCAGTAAGATTTTTAAATGTTTATTTGAAAAAAAGTGTCACCGAGGCTGTATTTATTTTATCAAAATTAAATATTATTATAAAGATGAAATATTATTACAATTTAAAATACCTGTTTTCTATATATTTCTATGAGTTCTTCCTTTGATGTCAAAGCTGAATTTTCAGCATCATTACTCCAGTCTTCAGTGTCACATAATCTTTCAGAAATATGCTGATTTTGTGCTTAAGCACAAACATTTCTTATTATCAATGATGAAAACAGTTGTGCTGCTTAATGCTCCTTTTCAGGATGAATAGAAAGAGCAAAGGAACAGCATTTATTTGAAATGTAAATCTTTTGTAACAATATACATTTCTTTACTGTCACTTTTGATCAATGTAATGGATCCTTGTTGAATTAAAAAAAAAAAATCTTACTATATATAGTATAGTAACTATACTATATATGTATACTGTATATTTGTCTTTTTTTAAAAGGTGTCATTAATGAAAAATTAATATGAATATTAACAGAAAAAAGGTAATGAGGTACTTCTGAATTGCATTATTTAATTCTATAAGCTACTTTTATTTCTGATTGAAAGAATGTCATAATAGCAATAAACTAAATAATTCAGATCCATTTGGCCTTTTGGTTATGATGAATAATGAAGATGCTGAAGATCACCCCCATCCCCCCACCTTACTTATCATCCCTGTAATAAATGCACAAATTTAATTGAGTAAATAACAAACCTAGGTAAGGTAACAGTATAAATGATGGGGTCACTGTACCATACACACACTATTTTCCCCTAAGTCAACAACAGAAACAGTGAAAATATGCTTAAGTGAGACTTTCAGGTCTTGTAAAAACATGTATCGAATGCAAATGTTCAGTTTGTAGCCTTAAGTAAACTGATAAGACCATTTCCATCATTGTAAATGACAAGGCATATCTCCTCTCAGCCTGTCTGTTTCTCAGTCTCCCTTACTGATGGTTAATAAATACAGGAGTGCTAATCTGTACGATTTTCTCTGCCCTGGCTACGTCCATCACGCTGTCACCTGCCCCCATATGTTTGACAGTTTATTCTGCCTCATCAAAGCCAACACAGCAAAATCACTTTCCCTTCTGCAGCCAAATCCACTCCTGAATAATCACCAATAAGTGGCTTTCTGTATGCACATCTACAGAGAGAAACGGAAGAGAGAGACAGAAAGAGAGAGACAGCAAGAATCAAACCAAGAAGAGAGATTAAAGAAAGGCGATTAAGAGAGAAGGAAATACACACAGCGTTCACTACAGTGTGTCAATTACTGCTGCACTACAGAGTGCTTTAGAGGACCTTGTCTAATGTATGTTAAAGGCGGGCTCAGCTCTTTTGTCAATATATCCCATATTTTTCACAACTGTGCCACATACGCACATTCACGCTCTGAGATGCAAGCCGTCATCTCCCAATGTTTGCACATGGCCACCTGCAAAGGCTCAAAGCCACAGAAATTATTCTATGGCAGAAGTCTAATGAGATTTCACAAGTGTGAAATCAAAAGAATCTACAGATCTATCGATCAGAACTGGACAATTGGTCACATAAATTCACAGACACATCATCACAAGCTCCAGAAGGAAGTAAAGAGCTGCATTTAGAGACAATTGAATGACAGCCATTTTTCTTTACAAAACAGAGAAGGTGTGAAGTATTCGTAACAATTAATTGTCATACATATAAGAAAAGTCGCCACAGTAAATGTACGAAAATAATCCCAAAAACTTGAAAATGGGTTTTATTGGTTACAGTCTTCCTGTTTCATTAACTGATAGGAACATCATGTGTTTGATTCCCAGGAAGCATGTATAGGCATACTTCTGTACTATATACTGTAGTGTGCGAAAAACGTGAAAGTGCATTTCTGAATTAACAGCATTCATAAAACAGTAGACAGAACCTGGATTTAACATAATACATTATTAGATTGACTTCTCTTGCTTTAACAATCTAAATTGAACCCTTTGGACCAGCCTTCATGTCAAAAGCGCATTAAATTGTTGCCCACATAGAAAGCACATTTTTGAACAGAGCAACCGATCAAATGTATTGTCAATTGTGATATATAAAACATACTGTATGCATGTTTATTTACAAGTGCTCCGTTTTTCTGTGAATACTGAAGCCTGATTGGTTCACGTCTGTGCATCTGCACAGATAAATGGCTTTTCAACACGCCAAAACTGACAGGGCCGATTGCCTATTTAAAGGTAGAGTAGGTAATTTTCATAGAGACTAGCAATAGCAAGCTAGTTTTGAAAGCATAATATCCCACCCTCCCTTCAGAACGTCAACAAAGCCTTAAAAACACATGAACACATACAGCAAGGAGCAAACAAAAGCATCACAAGAGAACTACCTCATGTCTAAAAGCACATAACAAAACAATAGTAATGAACTTAAAGAGCACTAACCTGTACTACTTGACTGCTGCAGATTCATTTTGGCATTGATAGTGTTCCCATTGAAAGGTTTTCATCTCTTCCAAATTATGGTAGTCATGTCGTAGCATAAGCTCATTGTTTTGGTTTAGGAGGAACTGTAAAGGGGGCTGCTGTTTCAGTTGTGATGCTCGGTGACTGACGTCTGTCTAACTCTGCATAGCATGAAACGTGCTGATGACGTGTGATATCTGCGTGAGCAGGGTGCACGGAGGTATGGAAATACATACGCTGACAGGCAGGTAGGACATTGCACCATTGGCATTCCATTGGATGAACTTTATATGGTCCTACGCCTTCCACAGACGAGATACATACATATAAATACATTTAGACCACTTAAATTAGTGTTTGCTATCAGGATGGGAAGAGATTTTCAACCACCATAACAAAAAATGTTTCTGGAACAAATCACCTACCCTGCCTTTTAAGTCATGCCGAAAGCTATTTTAATCTAAATTTTCTGACTGAAGAGCAGCAGCATTGACTCGTGTGCAGTAGCACAGCAAGCTACGCAATACTCATTCCCGTTATCTCAGGGAACCAAGGTTGTGTTAGTAACCGAAACGCTCCCTTTCGATACAGTTCACTCACATTGCGTCAGTAGCTGATGCATATGGGGAATGCAATTCAAAGCACAGTGCTCCTGCAAGCCCATAGCTGGGGACGCTTGGTGACAAGGGTCCCATAGCAGGCTACATAAAATATAGGAACTTAAAAGGTTTGATGCCACCAAAATAAACAGAGGTTGGGGACTGGCTAAGCAGACAATATCCGTGCCTGAAAAGTAGGGATGTCCAAGTTGTAAAACATGGCAAAGGTGGACGGCAAGGTGGAGGCCCAAGAGGAGGCCATTCCCATGGTGGAGTGAGCCATCACCCCTATAGGGCACTGCAAGCCCAAATAATTGTAAGCCAGCACTATTGCATTCACTATCCAATGATATATCCAATGTCTCAGCTTCTAGCAGCCCCCTCGAGTAGTCTCTGAAGCACACACATATTTGCTTTGACTGCCGGAACATGCTAGTGCGCTCAATAGATCATCAATCAATAGAGCATCAATGACCTGAGGGAGCAGAGCTAACGGGGGGAAAGCATAAAGGTGCAGAGAGGGCCCCCTGTGGGCCAATGCATCTTCTTCCTTCGGTAAGAACATCTGGCAGTGGGACTTCTCTCTTGATGCAAAGAGGTCCACCTCTGCTTACGTGAAAATGCTCCAGATTATGCGAACCGTCAGGTGCTGGAGTCTCCACACTCCCGGGGGAGGTCCGTTCCAGGACAGGATATCTGCTCCTTTGTTCATGGAGCCTGACACGTGCAGCTCTCTCATTGGGTGAAGATTGTGCTGTGCCAACAGAAGGGGGCGGCAAGCCACATTGTTTAGTGGTCGAGAACTGAGACCCCCTTGGCTATTTATAGAGGCTGCCACTGTCATGCTGTCCGATCAGACAGCAACTAGCATGTACCGGCATCCAAAGCAACTATTTGTGTGCTTCAGAGACTACTTGAGGGGGCTGCTAGAAGCTGGGACTATCTCATTGGATAGTGGACGCAATAGTGCTGGCTTACAATTATTTGGGCTTGCAGTGCCCTATAGGGGTTAGGGCCCACTCCACCAGGGGAATGGCCTCCTCTTGGGCTTGGTCTGGCGGAGTGTCCATTGCTGAAGTGTACAACTTAAATACATAGGGATGATGAGATGATAACGAACAGGTGTCCGTGTCCAGATGAGTGTCCGTGACAACTGATGACTGGCTGAAAGCTAAGAAAAATCCAATCCCCTTGGCAAATCTGCGAGAGGATTTATTTTAAAGTTAACATTCTGAATGGCCATTTTATCAGGGCAGGGTTCAGACATCTCAAATCGAGGATGGGTCTGAAGCCGCCATTGTTCTGCTATTAGTTATGTAGCTTTCTTTAAAAAACGGTTGCCATAAGAACATTCGAAGACAGTTAAAGTAAGTAAATTGGATCAGTAAAAGTTGGTACAATACAGAAGGAACTTGAAGCAGCAATTCATCTTTTGATCCTCTGTAGAAGGTGTAGTTCGCCCAGACCTCCGCTTCAGAGGCAGCCAGAGACATAGCATCATTAATGTCCTCCTTGGAGCCAACCAATTGAAACCATGGCGCTCGCACCAGATGAGGGGCACTGGTCTTAGCAAGCTAAGAGCACTGGAAATTCGGCATGCTTAGGGGAGAGTGACGTATGCGGGAGCTGGGCCACCGTGAGCTCACTACAGCCCTGTTGCTCTGCTCTGTGGCTCCGCTGTATCTTCTGTCTCGGCTCGATAGGGGAAGAGAACGGGAGAGTGTGTGAGACGGGATCACTCTCTTTAAAGAAAGCGAAGCATGAGCGCAACAGTGCGAGACTCATGCTCTCGCAGTGAGAACAGCTGGTCTCTGTGAGAGCAACCTCGGTGTGGATGCATCCCAGGCAAGCGATGCCTCCCTCATCCGAGGGAAACAGGGGAGCCCTGCATGAGCCACACTCATGGCGCAATATTTTGCAACAAACATTGCTTAAAATTTGTTCTTTAAAGTGGAATTTGCTCTTTAAGAGTCGTCGGATAGCCGCAGGGGAGAAGCACCATGTCAGTTGAAGCTACTGAAGTGCTGTTAATCCGCTGCTTGGGGCTTGTTTCAACAGCGAGCACAAAGGCTTCTATCTTCTTCACTTCGGAGTCAGCTAGGAGATGATCTTTCACACTTGAAGGAGAAAAATTCAAATGAAAATGGCTTTATGTGTGACTTAAATAGGCAGTCGGCCCCGTCCATTTTGGCGTGTTTTCCCCATACTAAGCTACTAACGCAATGTGGGTGAACCGTATTGAAAGGGAACCACATTTACATAGCCTTTCCACTCCAGAAATTTATTTATTTATATTTGTAGTAGTCACCACTCAAAACTACTTATTTACAGTACTTTCATTGATCCAACTAGAAATTTCTTTTTGTAACCAATCACACAATCTTTTTTCTCCAGCTGAAGCGACACTTTTTACAGCATAAGGGCATGATACTCTATGTGTTCAATTACAGGAAAATTATGTGAATTTCAGAAAGGTCTTCTGTAAATAGCTAAATGGTAGTTTATGGATGACTTACAAAGCAGATGAGGATCTGTAGGATGACACGATGACTACATGCCAGTTTTTTAATCTTGGCAGTGGCATTGAATAGGTGTTGAATAGTGCTTTGGAGCTTTGTGGAGTTAAGCACCTTTAGAAAGCTGTTTGCTCGTAAGACCACTCAATCTCTCACTCACTCACTCACTCTCTCTCTCTCTCTCTCGCTCTTTCTCTCTCTCTCTCTCTCATATACACATACACCCATCACTGCCTTTTTGCATATTAAACCTCTTTTTGCGCTGAAAAAAGTGTCGACAATCCAGATGCAAGCTGTCTTGTATATCGTGGTCTTTGCTCTCCCCCGCGACACACACGCACACACATACACGAGGATCCAAAAGTGATTTGTGTCAATTTTCTTTACCTCAGACTGAATGGTTTCACATCTGCATGGATTAGAGAGAGGCAAACAGAATGGAAGGGATGTCACTCTGCCACTGAAATAAAGACAATTCGGTTGTATCATGTGTCAACCTCTGGTGCTCGGGGGATCCGGATTAAACAGCAGCTATTGACACCGCAAGCTTGAAAATGGGGAGGCTTCCACATTCACCAGAGATATGGGTTAAAGAATTATTCTAATCCAAAACATACAGATAGGAAAGAGTGGAGAAAGAAAAAAAGAGACAGGCTGGAGATGGATGTGTGCATTTGTGCAGACTTTGGACATCTCTGGTGGATGATCACTTCCTGGAATCTTAACCGAAGATGAATCAACAGAAGACTATGTGCATGTGAAAAGCATGATCTACTAAAATTATTTGTAATATTAACTAGAAAACTATAAAAAATAACTAAATGTGTGGCTCTTGACTGTGCAAAATGCTAGGGTCAGGGTGTTCTGGATGGTTGCCAGGGCCTCGCTTTGGGGTTGCTAAGGTTTTGTGAGTGGTTGTTAAGATGTTGCAATAGAGTTGCTATACTGTAAAAAAGAAAAAGTTAGTTCAACTCAAATTTTCAAGGCAACCGACTGCACAGAATTTTTGAGTTGAAGATATCAACTTAATTTTTTAAGTTTTGAAGAACTACAATTATTAAGTTGCGTCAGCTAAGTTTTTCAAGTTCTGACAACTAGGTTTTTTTAATTCAAGTTACTGGAAATTTCAAGTCTGTAAAAGCTTACTATTTTGAGTTCAGATAGTTTGACACTTTTATAGATATTATATACTTATATAGGCTATTGTACCTTTGTCTTTTTTTGTCCGATTTTCAAAAAATGTTTTGCTTAAAATAAAAGTTTGTAATGCTGTGATCTACCTCACAGATGGTTGGCTTGGTTCATGTCTCATAATGCTTTAACAAAGACTTTTTTAAATCCTTATAGGAAAAATGTATGGAAAAAAATAATTCCAGAAGTAGTGGGTTTATGATCCCAGTCGATTGTTATTATCATGTGACCTTCTACAGGTTTGAAAGAGTAGTGTGACAAGTTATGCAGTTTTGACAAAGTATGCAATTTTAAGTGTGATGCTCTGCTAATAAAGATTAAAAATGAACATAAATTATTAGACATAGACTTATGTTCAGCATTTAAATATTTAATCATATACAAAAGCTGAAATAAGAGGCCTCAGGCTCCAGCATGCATGAGGAGGCATCATCAACATAGTTATGACACGAATTAAAATACTGCAGCCATGTATTGTTAAAGAGAACATTAAACATTGATCTATTCCACTAATTAAAAGGCTCAGCGGATGATGAATTAGTTAAATATGTATATTTATAATGACACGCTGCTGAATTAAACATACAAGTTTGACAAGTAGCCAACGTGATGGAATAAGACTTGCCCTTATGTACGTGCGTATGTGCCTGTCCTCGTGGCACCGGCATGGTTACATTTTAAAAACTAAGAGTGGGCAGAGAGCATGCGATTCCTTACAGATAACACTAATGGATTCGTTAATTGCACCAGTACCAGCAACAATTTTCATGGCGACCACCTAATGCCTTAGTAACGGCACTTCAGTGATGAATAATTGGCGGGATGGAGACATGGGATGAGAGATACTTTAAAACAGGGCTGGGTAAAGTAATTAAGCGAGCCCCTATATGACAAGTCCAAAATGCCCTTCACGAGAGCGTGCTGTAGGGCTCTTCCTCACAGCCAATCAGCTCTCAGGAATGGCATGTCCTTCCGTCTTGATATGTGTGGCCTTTTTCAATCAGAGAGGATGAGTGTTTTCAATCAGGAGCGGATGGTAAATAGACCTCAGTAAAAGCTGATGCGTGATTGCAAAGGGAAGGGGGAGGAGGTGCATACAACCACGTTCAGTATCGCACTACAATAGGATGAAAGTGTGCGCTCGGCCTTCATGGCTGTTGTGCACGGTACATGTGTTCGTTGGGCCTTTTGTGTCATTTAAACTCTTATTCGATTGTCTTTACTGGGCTGACTTGACTCACAATGCATTTATTTCGTATGTTTGACACTGTTAACTGTACACAAACACCTAGACTGAACCATTTTTATGCAAACAATGTCAGAAGACTACAGTGAGTTGAGTTGACCTTCAAACCTCTGAATGAAGACAGCACACAAGAGTGTGAGTGTCTGTCTGTACCTGAAGAAGAAACATGTGAAAAGTGATGAGGAGAACAAGGACAAAAGAAGGGCACTTGTACCTTTGCATGGAGAAGGGACGCAACTGAAAGTGTAGATAGATTTGCTCTGAGTTCTCCTGATGTTTAATGCAGTTCAGGACTTCTGCTCTCAAACATGACCTTGCATTTGCAAAGCACAATTGCATGCTGGGAAATGACAAACAAAACATGGAAAACAATCCTTTGACCATTCTCTCACAAATACTTCTTGTTACACTAATTTACACTTGATTTTTTACTTGATCTATTGTTGTTTTTATCTTGTGTTTTTGTATTACTATTTTGCCACAAACACAGTACATGAACTTGTACAATATACCGTTCAAAAGTTTAGGGTTCGTAAGATTTTTTAAAAATGTTTTTGAAAGTCTCTTATGCTCACAAAGGCTGCATGTGTACTGTAAAAATACAGTAAAACATTAATATTGTTAAATATTACTATAATTTAAAAAAATATATTTAAATATATATAATAATTACTCCAGTATTCAGTGTCACATGATCCTTCAAAAATCATTATAATGCGCAGATAGATAGATAGATAGATAGATAGATAGATAGATAGATAGATAGATAGATAGATAGATAGATAGATAGATAGATAGATAGATAGATAGATAGATAGATAGATAGATAGATAGATAGATAGTACAGAAAGTGCTTGTCCCCACACAAAACCCTTCCTCAATGCTTTAACTGTTACAAAGTCAAGGTTCATTAAGCTGAATATACTTACCAAACTGTCACAGTAGGAATGCCTGCAAAGGTGCTCGATAACAGCAACAAAAACCAATTACTGTAGTATGAGTGTTTAAAATTAAAACATTTATATAATTATATGGTGTCATTTGCAGAGCTGCATGGCAAAATGCATGTTCTAAAAAATAACATGCTTACAGTACATTCTACCAAAATGTTTGGACACTTAAGTCATTCTCAACCAAAACTGTATACATTTCATTTGATAGCAAAAACCATGAAACGTGGAATTCTTTATTGAAAAATACAGTTAAAAACTGTATTTAAATTATTATATTATATTATATTAAACAAGTATATTATATTACAAGTTCAAATAACTCTTTTCTATTTGAATATAATTTTAAATTTAATTTATTCCTGTGATGACAAATCTGAATTTGAAACAGCAGCCATTACTCCAGTCTTCAGTGTCATGATTCTTCATAAATAAATATTAAATTAAATATTACACATCATGGTCAGCCATCTAGACACCACTAGATTTAAAAATGTGTCATTGAAAAAAAAAGGCCTATAAGTGTCAAGATATGTTATGGTGCTACTGTATGGCTAACAAAGCGTTAACAGGCCTAAAATTCATCTCTTTTCAGATATTGCTCTCGCAGTCAACCGCAGAGCATAAACTCTGACACACTGCCATTGAGAAGACCACCGAAAATATACATGTAAGAGTGTCCGGATAATTAAAATATCACTTCTGCAATTACTGAAAAATGGCCATCGTTTGGCTGCTGCTTCACAAAAGCAGGCGGCAAAATGTCTGTCCAGTGGAGGTAATTCTGAACTAATTCTGCAACACTCAAAATCCACTTAGAAGATATAGCAAGTAATGGCTTTGACCCAAGCAGATGAGGCTGTTTCAAAGCCAATTTCCTTTGGATTCATCAAGCTTGACCATTTCTCCAGCCATAATAATCCTCTGGCAGGTTGGCTTCATATTGCCAGGCTGGGGGACAGACAAGTTTAATGCCCCATAGAAAAACACTCACACAGGAACAAAGAGAACTCATGAACCAGGCACGGTGCCTACATCAGACAGGGCCTCGTCTCTGCTCACCCTGACCGCTATTAGAGAACCCCCCCTGCAATTATCTACAGCCCATTTATAGTCTGCACTGACAGGACAATGTGTATTATAGACCGAGGACAGAGGTTGTCTTTGGAATGAAATATGTTGATGGTAAATTAATACCGAACTCAACATATAAAACTGAAAATGAAGAAGAGCCGAAAGTGTTGCACTTACAGCACAGTATTATTACTTGAAGCTGAAAATTTCAACAAGTTCAACTGGGAGAAAACAAGTATTTATTGTTTAAACCAAGCTTACCCATGCAGGAGAGAATAAAGAAACTCGTCACAGATTAGCAGACACAGATGGCTCCACCTGTTTTCAGTGGGTGCTGGAGAAATGTGGACATCTACTGTAGGTAAGATATGATAACTTAAAGGTGCTCTAAGCAATGTCACGCGTTTTTTAGGCCAAAACAATTTTCGTCACATCCAGCAAACATCTCCACACTATCCGCTAGCTGCCTGTCCCCTGAACACACTGAAAAAAAACGCGGTCTCTGTAGACAGCCCAGGCTCCACAAACGGCAAGAAAAACAAACTGGCCCAGCCTGGACCACGAAACACAAAACAAACAGTGTTCCAGCCAATAACCGACAAGAATGATTTGGGGGTGGGGGTGGGGGTTGGGGTTGGGGGGTTAGTGCGCGTGCACAGGAAGGGGGGTGTGGGCAGTGGAGGAGAGAGAAGCATGAAGAAGGAAGTTAGCTAGAGGAGAGATGTCCTAACAGCGACTAACGTTAAAATTGTATCTTCTTGAGAATTTTGATATGGCCGACACACGACCAAAGAGACGACGTTCCGATGAACAAATAACAAACAATGGAATGGGAAGTCCCGAATTTACTTCGGAAAAGCATTCAAAAGCTGGCGAGAACTCCGCCCACAGAAGGGCTTCCAATTCGACATTCAGGTGGCTCTGTTTTTGCTGGACAGGTGGGTAAATCCAGTTTGTTTTTTCTAAATGGTTGATGACTGTTTCAGGAAGCACAGAAGGGAGGGGGAGGGGGAGGGGACAGGATGAGGGAGGGTCGAGCTAGCCTCCGTTTTGTTTGACAGTATGTCGAACATCAACAAGAAGTGACGTCACCCAACATCGCTTAGAGCACCTTTAAAGGGGAAGAGGTTTTGTCCAGTTAGCCCCTTCTGCCGTAACTACACCATTCTGCAAGAAACATATACTGTAACCTATTACAATTCACTGCCATACAAAAGTTGCTTGTTCTATATTTTGTTCTATATTTTTTATACTTTTGAATGGCAGTGAATGTAAATAGGCTACTGTATATGGTTCTTGCAGAACAGCAAAATGGTGTGTATGTGTATATATATATAAGGATTTCAGATATTGCCATCTTTGTGGGAACATTTTGCCAACATAACATAGGGTATACCTGAAACACACACACACACGATTCATGATTCTACAACATAATTACTTTAAGTTACCAGCAAAAACAGGATTTGATATTCTTCCTAGTAACAGAGCACAAAAATAAAGAACTAATAAGATGAAAGGCAAATGCTCTCTAGTAAGTTATTGCAAAGTGAATCCTGGATAGACAAACCGCATTTAATGCATCTGCCAGTTAAACACCAAGAGCAACAAGAAAGTTAGCATACATGTAGAAATCGCAAAAGCTAAGTGCTGCACTTTGCTAGTCCAAAAAGGCCTGTAGTGCTTATTAAAGTCATTCGATAAAGCCGCAGCAGGCCGAGAGGCAGTCTAATATTAACACCTAATAAAAGAATGATAAAAAAGTTTATTGCAGTGAAGTCAGGCTAAATTAAAACACCGGTCCCACAGGTGCAACGTGGGTGGGAGAACATCTGCCCTAGTCTTGAGAGATTTGCGACATTAATATAAATGAATTTAGAAAACACATTGGGGAAAAAGAGAGAAGAGAGAACGAGAATATTATTTTCAAACTTCATGCTTGCGATTACAAATCTTCCCCTATTTCTCTCGCCCTTATTCTTTTCCTTCCTCCAGAATCTCATTACGAAAGCATTGGATGGTGGAGAGGAACGCATTCACTTGATGCGGATGGCAGGCTCATTCATGGTAAATGTGTATTAGGCCTACCTTTAATGGGAGCCGCTAATTAAAGTGTCTGAGGAAAGCAGAAAAGTGTCTCACCCCTTCCGCCATTAGATGAGCAATATTGCGGAAAATGCACGCTTACATTAAAACACATCAGCCTGCTGAGGTTGCATTTAGTGCATGCGGCATTAAATCAGCATTATTACGAAGCAGGTAGTGCATGCTTCTTCTTTTTTTAACCAAATCATGCATAGGTGCACTTCAAAAACTATATCAATTAAAACATAAAAAGGTGGAAACCACATCTAAATAATGTGATTAGTTCATTAAACCTTCAATAGCACAGTCAGCCTCATTTAAAAGCTTTTAAATTAGTCAAATTATCCAAATTGGCAGTTGCTGTTGTCTGGCAGTGACTTTGCTGTGAGTGTGTATAATGACTGTGCTGATAATGTCAATGGCCATTACAGTGAGGGACTGTAGTTTTATGATGGCCATAAGCCTGCTGCATTCAGCTCACTAATAGAGGCCTGAAGGACACGGAAACACGGCACTGCGACCTGTGACACCGCCGCACCAACCGGGAACATGCCAATCATGTTTGCATTTAGCCGGTGCCTCTCTATCCCCCCTGCGCCCGCTTTCACCCATCATCTCTCAGTCGACTGTGCGTTTCCAAAGGATTTTTAATCGGTACCATTCCAGCGAGTGGGACCAATCAGGGTAAATTAAGATCAATAATGAGCCAATGGGTACGCTTTATTTGGTAGATGAGGTGAATCATTAAAACGCAGCGTGCTAATTTGACAGCTGATGCGCCAGGGTGGGCACTTAGGAGTAATGATGCCATCAGAGCAACAGACAGAAAGAGAGAGAAAGAGAGAGAGCGACAGCTACACAAACTGCCTCATTTCACACAGGAGCGAGAGAGAGCGAGAAATGGACTCTTTAAAATTCTTTTGACATTTTAATGTTATGAATCCATACACACATCTCATCAAGCTATTACATGTAACGAGGAGACTCACGTGAACCGCAACACGAATGGAGATGATTGTGTTTAAAATGATGTGCATTATCCCAGCGGCCGCTTGCATGACGGATGAACGGGACAAAAAAAAAAAAATGCACACATACTCGCACAATGAGAGTGAGAGAGGGCTCTCGACACTGTCTGGTGAACCACCTGCCCATCTCACCCTTCTGTGTGTTTAAAGTATTCCCACCAAACGTGTGTGTGTGCGTGTGTGTTGAAGAATGAGAGCTGGAGAGCGTTCCGGGTCTGTATTGATCCTGCTAGCGGATCAGTATCCTTTTCCCACTGTGGTCACTGAATAGGACAAAAGTTCAATACAAAAAAATCGGCTGCTCATCCAGTTCTCACAAAAGCAATTTGTAATATAGATTTATCCGGGTTGCCGACAAAGCCAGCTGCTGTTTTTACTATTTAAAAGCTTTGATCACATAACCGGAGATGCTTCATCTTTTTTAAGGGTTGGTTGATGTGATTCATTTGCAATGTAGGTGGCAATTTTACCTAAAATAAATACAGGTATGGATTGCTTGAAATAAAAGAGAAAGCAAATGGGTTGAATAAATTCAACGAGCCTGTCTGCGGTGGGCATCACTAGAGCTGCTAAATCTACAAGCACTTAATCCAGATCTGCTTTGGCATTAATGATGAATATTTAAAACCTTACTTTTGACAGCAATTGGGCCTGTTTCACACCGCACACACGAGGAGTGTGTAAGCAGCAAAGCAGGCGTATCTGTGGCCCTATAAAGAAAAGAAAGAGATTTCTGGGTAACCACAATAACCCCCGGATTCCCAGACAAGGCTTAAGCTTGGTCTCAGACTAAAATGCATGTTTGAGCTGTTATAACTGAAAGCAACTTGCACTGGCGTATCTTGTCAGTGCCATTGTTTTGTCTCAAGATCCACACCACCAGTAATGCTTTTTTCTAAGGCACGTTTATAAAAGCTGCTTAAATGATTGAACTAAGACCTAATCCTGGCTTAATCTAAGCCCTGTCTGTGAAACCAGGCTTATGTTTTTGCTTAAAATCAGACATTAAGTAGAAAATGGCAGTGCACCATTTAGAATAATTACTTGATAATTGTGCAATCAAATTTGCGTCACATTTACTTTGAAGTGGTAATTAATCATGGAACTGAACCGAAAAACAAAATATGAACCTATAACACACTAATTTTATATAAATTTGTACAATCTCATATGTATGTTTCAGTGTGATCTGAAACATACATATGAGCTCCACTGATGGTTAGGTGATTACTTTTTTTCTTTTTTTTTCTACATTTCCATATAAATCACATTATGTTCATATGATATCGCCACCTTGTTCCATTCATGAGATCGGGTTGTATAAACTGGTTAAATCAGTTCAGATTTACTGAATAGAAAGGGTTTGTGTGACTTTTGGAGCAAGTGGAACTAGCATGTTTTAAATAATGTGCATTCATTCATTTAGTTACTTAATTAAAGTTGTGAAAGGTCATGTTGATAAATAGATTTGCAGAGCTTTCTTCTCAAAAAGAAGCTCAGCACTAAAACTCTATTGAAGCTAGGCTAATGCTATGAATCCTTTTAATATGGTTAAAGGTGCTCTAAGTCATGTCACGCGTTTTTTAGGCCAAAACATTTTTTGTCACATACCGCAAACATCTCCTCACTATCTGCTAGCTGCCTGTCCCCTGAACACACTGTAAAAAAACGCGGTCTCTGTAGACACCACAGGCTCCACAAACTGCAACAAAAACAAACTGAGCAAAAAACAGAGCGACCCGCAGCACGAAACACAACAAACTGTTCCAGCCAATAACCGACAAGAATGATGTGGGGGTGGGGTTCGGGGGTTAGTGCGCGGATGAGGAGGAGGGAGGGTCTAGCTAGCCTCCGATTTGTTTGACAATAATTCGAATGTCAACAAGAAGAAACGTCTCCCGGGATCGCTTAGACAACCTTTAAGTAATTGGCTCCATTTTTTAACACTATTTCAACTATGGTTAAAGATCAAATAGACTACCAGTGCATTTTCGCTGAATTTTCCTGAAAAATAAGACCAATGCTGCAACTGTATTTTAGCTATGCTAATGCTTATGCTATTAGTTCACCCAAAACTGAAAATGTTGCTATCATTTAATAATGTAAACTGTTTTTGTTCATATAATGACAGTGATTGGGGTCATTCCAGAGCAATATTGGAACCCTTTCGACTTCCATGGACCCCCCCCCCCAAAAAGAGGGAAAAAAAAGAGGCTTTTTTCCACTGAAAAAAAAAAAAGAAATAGTTTTGGAATGACAGATGACAGAATAACATTTTCTTTTTTTTCTTTTTTTTTGAGGGGTGGGGGGTGGGTGAACTAACCCTTTTATATGGGCACATTTATATGGGTCTTCGTTTGCTCCAATTTTTTAGATGATTTCATATCATTTCTATTGTAGCTGTAACCCTTGAATCATGTTAAACTGATAAATCACTTAAAAACATGGGATCACAAGACACAAGTTTTAGAACGTAACAAGGACAAGAAAATGAGTCATTTTTGGGTGAACTAACTTTTTTATATCGGCGAGTAGTTTGCCCTTTTATTTAATTGACTCCTATTATATTGTGAGCGATGGTACTGCGTATGTGTATTGGTACCTGTTAATATGGGTGCCAAAATAAAAGTGCATTGCTTATGCATATAGTGTGAAACAGGCCTTAGTGTGCTTGAGTATGGAGGCAGAGAATGGTTTCAAACAAAGACAATGAGGTAAATAAATATAATTTTTTTCCCAAACGAGAGAGTGTTGCTGTGTGAGATGTGTGAAGTGAAGGTGTGAGGTAGCTGATTATAACTCTCTCTCTCGGTTCTCGCTCACTCTCTGTCTCTCTTACAGAGGTGATGAGAGCACTGGGTGGTCGATATGACACTGTCTCAGCCCGCCGTAATTAGCAAGCGTATGCAGGGTCCATCACAGATCAAACGACACATAAAAATGATCCCAATCTCTCCCAGTCATGGTTAAGCTACCTCAAGCTTTACCTTTGTGAACCCACTGGTGTATTTAACTTACCTCACACCTCAAAGAAAAGAAAGAGAGGGAGAAAAAGAAAGAGATGAGCATTAATTATTTATCACGGGAAGTTTCTAACCACGAAAAAGACAGAAGGAGTTGAAGGGAATTTAAATGATTTCAAAGGAACTTGCAGAGACCTGGATTAATGAAGTCTCAGGCTTTGTGAAGCGCCTACCTGACAACAGTTATCCAATCTGAGACCCACATGTACGACATTATGAAATATTACATGTTGGAATTAAGGCTCTAAAGTACCTTTCCACATTTAGTCCTCTCATACCAGAACAAGATAATCCTAGCGCTGTCACATGACATTCCCTGCTAATCAGAGCCGAGAACATTGCAAATCCTCTAGTTCACCTCCTGCCGAGGAGAACCGGCCTGCTGACAGGGCCTTCAAGTGCATGAATAAATAAACAAACAAGCCACGGTCACGGCCCCATGGCGAACGTGCTTGCATGGGTATGTTGGTAGGTGTGTGTGTGATCCGTAAATGCTGGGACTTGGACATAGCTGACCTTTAAGGTTGTGAGTGAGAAGTGTAGGAACAGACTCCGCTGGCCTTTATGGATGTTTGGGGTGTCACACTTGGAGAGTGTAAGAGAACAGAGGCTGTGTGTGTGTCGTTCTCAACCTGCTCTTTGGCTTCGTCTCTTTCTGCTAGAGCTTTCTAGAAGCGTGGAGTTTGATGTTGTTACCTGGAGCACTCTGAAAGTCCTAAGATCTGCGTTTTTCGCCCCTGCAACTGCAGTATCAACACTTGTTAAACGGTTTAAATGAACTTTTAGCCATCAGAATGATACAAGATGACATTTGTGAAATATTGGAAAGATAATGATTTAAATACAAATATTTTGAACATTAAAAACAGATAGAGCAGTGGTTCTCAAACAGGGGACCAGGGGTCACAAGGAGGATTCAGCAAACTTCCAAAGGGTAAAACATTAAAAAATGGATTACAAAATAAAGATATTCCTTCATGTATGTTAAAGGATAGGGTGAACAAACGCTAAAAAGACAACTAAATATCAACAATTATAATAATAATGATTTGGTGTTTGTATCCATGTGCATGTTGCCTGTTTAAAAGATAGCACAGTGGAAATGACAGATCTGGAAAATGGGATTAGAAAATGGCACAAGCCAGATTCAAACATCCATCGCCATGAGAGCACTAAGGCTCAACATGAACCACAGCTCCATATCTCTGACATATAATATCTTCTTTCAAGTTTTGAAACCTTATACCAACACATGGCCAAAGCATCAGCACATCCGAATGCGCAGAATGACTCATAAGTCTTTTCCCAGAAAGTTCTTGTGCTCTAAGGTCTGTTATTCTGATCCAGATCAAATCTCCATTCTCACAGTTACACATAATGACTCTCATTCAGCAACATTAGCATGAAACTTGAGAGCGGTTTCAAATACTGTCATTCGCACAAAGCTTTCTGACATCCATCTTCGGTCCCACTGTAACCGTGGCATCTTAAATGAGCCTTAATGACACCCCTAGCAAGCCCACCAGGTAGCGGGCACTAATCTTAAATCAGAGAACACGGCAGCGGCCTTGCGTGGCTGAGAAGTTGGATAAAGGCAGAGCTTTCCTTCGCACCGAGGGGGCCGGCGTAAAGATGGTTTTATCAGAGGTCATTCAAATTTCTCTGCATGGGAGACAATGGGACTTGCGGCAGCAGGGAGCCTCGTTCCCAAGCCTGGAAGTCTGGCTATAAACAGGGAATCGATGAAGTGTCTATTCCTGCACGGCCACAATGGGAACTGGCTGCCGTGGCAAAAAGGGATCAATACAACAAATTATTACAATTTCCACAACCTCCACTGGACATTCCGTGGGGCGCGAATGCGCGTGCGGTCAACCCCTCTTCTGCATTAGTGCAGTCAAATGGCAGGGGGTAGGAGATAAAATAGACTTAAACACACACCTCACAAATGCCTATTCAGCCACAATCAGTCAGCTTATATGATGGAGCTCAAAAGATTGCTGGCGGTTTGAATGATGGCTTATGAATAATTGCAGTGCATGTAGGTTGTTGTGCAGAAATGGCTTTAATAAAGGGTTTGGGCCGCGAGTCCACTCTCTCGGGGAGACCAAGGAGAGGAAAGTAGTGATTCAAAACAATATGTCAGGATGGATTTGAGTTTGGTCGAGGGACAGAGTGACACGCAGGTTCAAACATGACTGCAGAACGCTGCATGAGAGCATGTGGCGCATTTCAACACAGAACTTTTGGTAATGTTATCGATTGGACCATGTTAAGCCACTTTCACAGTTAGACCTGCGATTGTGGTAAAAGGGAAATGGGAGGGTAAAGAATTGGAAAAAGAGGGGCAGCTTTGCTGCGCTCAACACTACAAGGCAGCATTTTGTGTGAAGGTATTTCAAGGAAACTGGTGTCAGACAAGCTTCCAATGCACCAAAACATCATGTCGAGTGATTTAAGCAAATTAAATTAAGCTTAAATATGCACATACTTACATTAAACAGTTTGGGGTCTGGAAGATTTATATGTTTTTATGAAAGAAATGAATGAATTTGATTTATCAAGGGTGCATTCATTTGTTAAAAAGCGACAGTAATGACATTTATAAACTCATTACTATTTCAAATAAATGTTGTTCTTTAATCAAAGAATCTAAGTGGTTTCCACAAATATACTTAGCAAAGCAGCACAACTGTTTTCAACTGTGATAATAATAATAAGTAATGTTTCCTGAGCAGCAAATCCGCATTATAGAATGATTTCTGAAGGATCATGTGACAATTGCTGATAATTCAGCCATTCCATACATGTTATCAAAATATATAAAAATGTCATTTTATATCAAATTATTAACAGTTATATAGCATTATTCGCTATTACTCTTTTACTGTATTTTACTCTTTTACTGTACGGTTGCCCAGTGTGTCAATTTATTTACTGCTATTCAAGTGAGCTTGGCAGATAGCCAAGCAAACATTTAGTGATTACAATGCTTATATCTGGAGTAAAACCATTCCAAGCGCTCTTTCACAATATGTTTTTACTAAACATTAAATTGCAAACACAGAATCATGGGACATCAGACAGTAAAGGATGTGTCTATGCTGCCTTCAAAATCTGACCTGATGAAGGTACCTTAGTTGACAGGATTGATTTGGATGTACATTGTTGCCTTCCTACCTCTGTATGCTGTCTTTGAAGGTAGCATTTTTCTTTTTTCGGGACCTAGCCAAGGAGAGCATGAGATTGAGTAAGGAGGAACCAAGGAGTTCCCAGAAACAGCTGAAACACATTTGGCATCATGCTTTTGGCTTAACAATTAACATTTCTGCACTAAGCTATGACGAGATCCAGTCTGCGAGCAGTGAGTGCGCATGTTAACAACTTGCAAAAAAAGGGCTATGAAACCCTAAATTAGACTGATTAAGTCACCCTGCAAACATAGATCAAACTAAATACTGCAAAGGGCAAAGCATTTGTTACAGGAGCACATGCTGGTCTGAAACTGACGTATGTAAAGATTACACCCAGATGCTGTGAACTTACACTGACTCAACACACACACACACACACACACACACACAACAGCAGAAAGGAAAAGGGGCGGCTCAGTTGGAGGCAGGGGTGCGGTAAAGTGGGATGTAACTGTAGGTAGTTCCGGTAAGATGAGATGGCTGGTATCACACAGGAAGAATGAAGCGTGACCTTTCAAGAAATGGGTTCAATATAAGTTAGGCTTATCATACTGCTTTTGTTGCATAATGTCGATTATCACAATAACTCGTTTCTATCACAATAACTTGTTGCAGCCTTTATGAGCTTAAGCGATTTCTTTGAAAAACATCACAAAATCTTACTGACCCCAAACTTTTGAATGGTGTAATATGTCTGATTCACCATTTTTGTGGTAGTAATATTCGGACATTAAAATGTACCTGCTGAGCTCTAGTTTCTTAGTGTCCATTCAAAAGTTACTGGGTTAGCAAAATTGACAAAAGACAAATTATCATGCAAACTATATTATTACGTAATTCTACGTAAAATTTGAAGTTTTGTGGCAATATACTATGTGAATTGACCTCTTTTACTGTCACGACCATGTCTTGTTTAGTTTAGTTTCATTGTCATGTTCTATTTAATTTAGAACATGTTTGGACTGAGTTTGCGTTCATCATTTGTTCCCATGGTTTCTGAAGATACGCACCTGTTTCTAGTTCTATATTCATTATTCTGTGTCGTTATTATTATTGTGTAGAGTGTTTCTTGGTGTTTTTTAATGTCTCTTTTTACGTCAAGCATTTCTCTGTGAATTTAAACTAAACACACAGACCCATTACATTTACTTCCATTGTAAGTGCCTCATATGTGAAAATGTTTCCACTGAACCAAGAACATTCCTTTAAACGTGCTATAATTATAACAGTGAGCCGTATATTACCTGTGGTGGCGTGAGCATACACTTAAAAAAATTCTATGCAATTAGTGAACAGCAAGAAACTTTAAAGCTAAAAGTAAGTAGATGTTTCAATGTTAAAATACTTACTAACAATGTATTTAACATACCAGCTTAATAACAATCTATAAGTAAGCTATTTGTAGGTTAACTCTGCCGCAAATCCACAGTGTTTCTTATTTTCAGGTAGTTTCACAACCGAAGCAGCAAGACCATTGATTCGACCATTGGTGTGAGTTTCTAATCCATTTATCCGATCATAGTAACCTGTGCGAAAACATTCATTACTTTAGCAGTTCCATTTTGCTGTACTAGTGAGGCAGAATTTACACTCTTTAGCTAATAAATGCATCAGTTAAATGAATGTGTCTAGTCTTACTGTAAAATGTGAGCTGGAGCTGGGTGGTGCAGAACTGCCTGAGGCTCTGGTTTGGTCTTTCATAATGCTTTCATACACTGCCCAGTCCTCTGACACAAACACACACACAGACAGAGAGAGGGAACGAAAGAGAGAGGCTCACTAACTCGATTTCATTTGATTACTGACAAATCAATATTCAAAATGTGTTACAATAAAAAAAAAAAACTTGATCAAATTATATATTTTTAAAAGTATATGATATTTGACACAAAGCACTGATTTCAGTGTGAAATCAGTTTTTTTTTTTCTTTTACTCAATTTGATTGTTTCATATCAATAATTTCCCTACAAAACAGCAGACAGTGTAGAGAACCAATCTTTTGTTCGCCCCCCAAAAAATCCCTGTCTCCATCAATAGATGGCACTCTTTGCTTTGTGCCTGACACACATGCCCAGCAAGACAAGAAACAAAACACTGCTCTGCACTTAGTACATTTAATGTATCAATACTAAGTGTGCATACAAAACATAATCCTCTAGATGTATATTGTCAACTGTGTTGATTTTATACATCTAGTTTAATGCTGGATACATTCTACATTATATCTTAGTACTATAGTGGTCAAATAAATATATGGCATGCTCACATGTACAGGTGCATTTATTTCAAGGGGGATGATTTTTGTCTGAGGCTCTCTGAGAGGCAATGAATATATAGCGTATCAGGGTTTTTGTGGCTGTCTGCGGCATCATAAAGGACATCAGATGTGATGGCTTGGGGGAGGCTTCAAAGAGGGGCAGCTAAAAACTGAATACTAAAATCCATGGCCACAAATGATTAATTTATAGCTTTGCAGGGTCCGAACTGTTTAAGCACGAGCTATAGGAAATTGAAGAGCCAAATAAATCCTCTAAATATTTAATAAACACAAACACAGAGCTTTGGCAACTAGATTCGAGAACCTCAGGGTTAAATCTGGTTAAAAATCTGTGCAATCAATAAATGTAGGAGAGAGAGAGATGTGGTGAAAAAGAAAAGATTGATTAAAAATTCAGCTTTTGGTTTAAAAAAAAAAAAAAGTGTTATGCTTAAAGCCTTCAGTGCACCCTACAAGCGAACAGGGAAGAGCAAATTAATTGTGTATAGCCTGTTCTACTCCTCTTACCAGCCAACACAGGTAGAGGTCAAGAGTGCTGGAGGTACATAAACGGCATACTGCTTTTCACCGAGCCCCACCTCTGAAATTTGTCTGTTAAGAGCGCTAAGGTTCTCCACCAGCACACTGAGGAGGAAAAACATGCACTTGCTATAGCGAAGAAGCGGCCATATAAATGAATACGAGCGCTTTCGCCTGTTCCCATGTTTTAATACCGGACATCTCACATATGTGCAGCTTTGAGCTGAAGGGGGCCGGGAGGGGTACTATAGGAAACGGCCCCTATAGGTGTCATCATCCTAACCTCCAAGGCGGCTTCAGTCATCTTGGGGGCTTTCAAATTCAATCTCGGATATGCGCCCGGATACAAACGGGGTGGAGGTTAAAAAACTGCATCAAATAAAGGTTTACCTTTGCTTTTGGTTTGGGCTAGCGTTGATTTCAAGCCAGAGGTACTTAAAGCTTTTGCCTTATTTACAGTCCCTTTGGCAGACGTACAACGGCCCCAGGCTATAACACAGTGTACCTAATGTTCAAACTGGCAGGTAATCTTATGTCAAACATTCCCCTTTGATATAAAGTGATCAATAGATTCTTGTGAAGAAGTAATTTCTCTGATGTTTCAACTCAAGATATTCTTTTATTACAATACATATATAATTCGGTTGTTTTTTTTTCTTTCTTCTTCTTCTGATTGCTGAGAGGTGCTTCTCAGAATACAGGGGCCATTGTAAGACAAAGCGCAATAAAGAGAGCAATTGTGTGTTTAGATGTTTCCGAAGTACAACAATTTTTCAATCAATACTGTATGTAACACAATTATCTGAAGTAATCTGGTTGTATTGGAAAAGAGTTTTGCACCAGCCTACTCCGGGGATTCAGTCTGAACAGCTAACTGATAATTCCATCATATTTAAAATGTATAACTTACACAGAAATGGACAGAATCTCCCTTCTTGCAATCCACGCAACATTAGGAGGCTAAAGCAATGAAAATGTATTACAGGAATAAGTAATGTTACAATGAGTGTAAAAATGATCTAATATTTGTATGTATATATGTGTGTGTGTGTGTGTGTGTAATAATATTATATAATATTATACAAAAAATTGTACGTATAGAGTTCAATAAGTTATATATTTAAATTTTAATACATTTATAATATTTAACAAAATAATAACAATAATAATAATACATATTTTCATATTATATTTAGAATTTTTTTAAAGGTGGTATATATGGTCACCAGTAAAAGGTCAACAGTTTGATAATGTTCTTAATGAAAGTAATTTAAAAGTTAGTACTTGATACATTTTCTTCACCTTATTTTTTCATGCTTCAGAGCTAACGCAGCTTTCTAAATCTTGCGATTCAAAGAGAGGTCTGCCATGCATTGATACATCTCAGAGAGGAAGTCTTGCTCTCCTTTAGTCATTTTTGTATATGCATCATGAACGCTGCCTACAGCATGCTGCTCAACCTCCATCATTCACCCCATTAAGCTGTGATTTTTCACTTTTCCTGAATTAACAGCGTGCGCATTTAAACATTCCTACTGTAGAAAGGATGCGCCGAGGATTCTTCAATTAGAATGCCATGTATCATTTCCAGCAGGCCCTCGCCACGGCAACCCCTGTGCCGCTGATGCGCAAAACAGGATCATAAATCATGTCACTGCCAGCCAATCAGCAGCTGCCGTTTCTGCTGGATAGGCGCAGGCTGCGGCATTAAGTTATATTCCTGCATGTAATGTATTATTCCTCAGCTTATTTTAACGCCCATGCGGCCTTAATGCTACAGAATAAACACCTCCAGCTAACAGCTTCAAACCTCTGAGGTCAGAAAACTCATGTATACACGGCAATGTCAAATCTGTTATGAAAAAAAGATGAAATTCATGCATCCTAGGACGGACCTTTTAATGCAAGAACTATGTATTGTTAAAATGCATTTAATGAGAATGTACTTGATCGATGATGGGTACAATGGTGCACTCGTGAGTTAGAGTGCATGCACGGGTCACACAAAGCCGGAGAGCAGCCCATATTAGCCGGAGAATGGGATTCATCCATGCAATGGGATCATGGCATTCTTGTGAAGTGGGAAGGGGGCAGGGCCATTCTCTTCACCTATGCTGCTGAAGTCTGGAAGGGTTCTTCGATGGCGCTCTCTTCTTCTGGTTTGATTTGGTCCAGCTGCCTTCAAACAGTTCAATCACCCACTTGAACTCTCACGGTCATTGCCACTTCCTCCTCTCCCTCTGATTTTTCCCTTCTTTCAGCCACGAGAAGGAGATTTTCAAATGCAATCCATCACTTATGGCCGGTCAACACCTATTCCAATCAAACCGCACCAATATCTTTACGTTTTACATTTTAAACACTAGGGAAATCGATATGGCGTGCCGCTCTCCGGGAAGGCTTTGAAGTTATGGAGCATCTATGCTCATCTCATCAACTGAAACTGTTGCCTTGACACTTGGGAATGAACACAGACAAGGGGATAAAACGATGAACTGATCTTATGCATGGACTAGACACCGCCGTCCCCGGCAACCTGAGCAGGCTCAAAAGCACTCAAATAAGACATTACTGTCTGACACGAAATTATAGACTCCACTGTAGATCTAAGGAGAAAAGGACAAATCCAGACAGAATACATAACAATTATTTTACATGCCTCGAGGAGCCATCTGCATCAAAACAGCGGCATGGACACATCCGTTTGTGGTGGCGCAAAAATAAGCAACGGGGGTGTTTATCGGTAGCGGCGGTGTAATGAGCGTGCGAGGACGATTGGTGATGTTCTACTGAGAGAGATAGTCTGCCCTGCATGCTTCAGAATGAGATCATAACCAGCATGCTGTGGACAAATGGGGAGGTTTCAAATGACTCCTGATAATCAAGGAGCTTGGGCTGGAGGGCCGGCTGGCTTTGGGGTGGGGATTGATCTGTCTCTCGCTCTCTTCTGTCGCTACTGAGGATGCCCACGTTAATTCTTAATGAGACATTCCTGCATGCGTAACAACGCTGTCTGCACAAAACAACAAAGGCCTCCCAGACTGCAAATGAGGAGTTCTCTACAGACAGCCCAGCCAGCATCGCATCATTACCACACACACACACACACACACACACACACACACACAGGCTGCCACCATCACATAGCCCATCATTAAGGTGAGTTGTACTTCCTGCTTGTGTGTGCTTGTGTGTATTGTATACGTACAGTATAGAAAGGTTTGTTTGTCTGGCCAATTTATAGCAAGTTTAAATATAAGAGAGGTAGTGTTATATCATAACATGGTTTGCACCGCCAGCCTAAAAAAAAGAAGAATAACATGAAAATAGCATTTATTTGGTCCTCATGAGACTATTTTTTTAAATCACACATTGCAAATGAGTCTATCTATCTATCTATCTATCTATCTATCTATCTATCTATCTATCTATCTATCTATCTATCTATCTATCTATCTATCTATCTATCTATCTATCTATCTATCTATCTATCTATCTATCTATCTATCTATCTATCATTTATGTTGCAATTACATTTTTTACTAATTTAGCTTGAGATAGTAATAACAATTAAAAACATTCTTTCTTTGCCCGATAATGTCAAAAAAATGTCAGAAAAAATCACCTTTTCAAAATGGACAAAGCACCCATTTTTTGAAACGACTTTCATTTTGTACATGGACAATAGTGAATGGCCAAATCTTGTGGAAAAGTTATAAGGTATGCTTCTATTCACAATAATGCTCACACAGTGACAAGGTTTTTTTTCTCTTCTTCTTCTTTTTCTTTAAGGATTTAGATTAGGAAAGCTTCAATGCCGTTTCAGAACAAGCATATGTGTCTTACAATGTATCTGTGTTAAGACGGCTGATGTCCAGCTCAGGTGGGCTCCTCAAGGACTAATTTTCTTAAACCACATGTTTGAGGACTCTTTCTGCCTTTTGATATTTCTCATACAAGTCATCCACAGACACCTGTTCCCTTCTGAGGGTCAACTTCATGTACACCTGCTCAACTTCAGTGTGGACCCTCAGCTCCTCTTTCCTCTGCAGAGCCAAGACACACACAAGAACAGAGGAACCAAAACCAGTGGTAATTCAGGTCTAAGACAAAATGAGAAACATTTTCCCCTCAGAACTGAACATATTTCCATGACCATTTTCTGCCTTGAAACAGTTTATTTTTTCTGCTGCGTCTTTACCAAATGCCTCATTTCATGTTTTTATCCAATGTAGTATGACAAGATCATAAAACAATCTACGCTGAAATGTGCCGCACAAACTGCTAGACTAAGGGTACGTTTACACGACATTGATGTACTAAAAAATTTTTGCATACAGACGACAACATTGTCGACAACTAAAACCGCTGTATTATGCATTCCAGGCCAGTAAATGGCAAGGTCACTATAGACTAAACGCGTAATACACGTGCATGATGTCACCGTTTTCACAAATTCACATTTTTGTAGTTTACACAGAGGCAGTAATGGTATCTTAAAAAAAAAAAAAAAAAAAAAACATTTTCAAAAGTTTGCAAAAGTTCCAAAAAAGCCGTTGTCGTGTAAATGAACAACCAAAATGCAAAAAAAGTTTTCTGTTTTTAGTTGAAAACGGTGTTGTGTAAATGGCCCCTATTGTGATCAGAGATTTTCTGAAAAATAAACGGTAACTCTTTATTTTACAGTGTCCTTATTACACGTTGCATGTTGTAATAATTATAAATGATGCATTATAATAATGCTTTTTTTACTAGAAAGTTATGAAAGTTACCATTTGTTGTCATAGTACAGGTCCTTTCACACTGGACGCGATTTTTACGCACGAATAATTCGCGCGATGGTTTTATTTTTTGATCAGCTGTTTGTGTAATGAGCGCTTCCACACCGAACGCGAATGTGCTGCGGCGAAAAAACGACTTTAATTTTTTCCGCTTCGATGTCGATTTTTTTTTACTTTTGCGGCGACAGAAAAGGCTTCAGCCAATCGCATACTACAAGGACAATGATTGTGTGGTGTAGCATTGCCGACCAACTCGGTTATCACGACTGTGAGTATGTCGTGTGATAGTTTTCGTCGTTGTATAGTCCTGTGCTGTGTTGGCTAGAAGGCTAAACTACATTTGGGATAGAAAGCTAATCGAAAGATAGAGATAGGGACCGCGTTTACGCAGCTCATGTGATGGGTTTTGTTGACGCGAACTATTCGCACACGAACTATTCGCTTTTTCGTTACGCATCCGGTGTGAAAGAGCTCTTTTATTTCACAAGAATCCCCTTTATGTACCCAATTTCCAAAATGAGTATTAAACCATTACTAAACAATTACCAATCTCACATAACTACACTAAAATCAGTCCCACAGTGCACATGCTATGTTTGTAGATGCCACCATCAGTTTTAAATTTGCATTTGGGACATTATTATTTAATCACCTTAATTACGCTCATGTATGTGACAATGCTGCCTATTACAAAACGTGTCCCTGCATAAACTTGAACAACCACTTAGCATGTATAATACATAACCACTTAGGTGTCTTAATGTGGCCTTGATATTCAAATCAGCTCAAAACACTGAACGCGTGTGAATAGCCGCTGATGTGACCCGACAATAACAACATGCCAGCGGGGGCATGTTCTGCAGCAGAAACACATGTCTGTTGCCCCAGCTACTCTTTATTGAATGAGAGCCTGTTATTTTCCCTCAGGTGCCGGTGAATGGCTGTTTTTTTCTCCCTTGGCACAATTCCACGCCATTCTTTATCGGCTCGCCATCACCGGCTCTGCTGATTTGAATATTTAGTGTCCTTTCATGCTTTAATTGGAGTCAATTGCATTCACTTGGCACGTTTTGCTGGAAATTAATCCTGGGGCCTAATTTGTTTCTGTCAGGCAATCAAAGCCTGAGTGAATAATGGCAAATGTTATTATAGATCCCCTAGTCTCCAAATATCCCAACTATGTATTTAACTAAAGCCTTTAATTATTTGCGCAGCATAGTTGTAGTACGGCTCAGAGTCAGACGGGCCAAATGAATGAGGTTTTAAGGGGGCGACTGGGTGTGTTGGCGAGTGCTGCTAACATAACAAACATTTGACTGGAGCTCTCACCGAGAACGCCGTCGATGAGCGGTGATTGGAGACAGAAAGGCTACGCGGATGCCGGAGAGAGAGGATAATTGGCAGATACCGGGAACGCTCAGCAGATGAGGAGCCCAACTTGCTAAAGGCTAAAATACACTGCAAGGCAATTTGCTGGAGCAAAAAGGGACGGTAAGTATATCATTGGTTACCTGACATGATCCATCCTTTCAGTGTGATACTAAATTTCCTATCTGAACTAAACTTGTGCATACTGAGCTCTCAGAACTGTTAGGAAACATGAGGGGAAAAAATGCCTAAATGCCTTTGCCTCCCCATAAGTGTTGAAAATAAGCTGGTGATTATTAATGAGCAAAAGGAGTTCACTTGATGCCAATACAATATACAATGTATTTCACTAGCAAAAAGTTCCCAAAAAAATACCATGGTAATAATAAGATATTTTAGACATAAACGCTTAAAAACAAAGGATGACTGAGCAGCAGCTGTACTGAGAATCACATACGAATCAGTCAGAAATTGATGGGTTAGTAAACATGCTGAGTCTCATACAGTAGCAAAGCTAAACACGTTTTCTTCCTCAGAATTATATCCGTCTGATATCCGCTCACGTAAAAACATGCATGATTTGAGACCAATGGAAACAAGAACATCTGACTGTCTGTACAAATGGTCAATGCCACAAATCTGCTTATTTGATTAGTGACCTAGAAATTTCTTATTCATTCTGAGTCATACATTTATTTGCTTTAAATTTTTCTAAAGTCCAGGCTTAAATTACAACTTGAATTTTCAATGCTGTATCGGACTCTTAGACATGATGAGCATGTCTTTCTTTTGAGAAGTTATACTGTATATTCAATTCAGAAGTGACACCACTCAAGCATTTATATCAGAGAAAAAAAGCATTTTCAGAGAGGTAAAATAAAGTTTTGTTCATCAGGACTAGCCATTGCACTTCACCGCTCACAGATATATCCCTCAACAACAGACCAGTATCAGTCTTATTACTGAATGTAACAAAGTATAAAATGCAGTCATTCTTCAAATCGGTAACTCTTTTATAAAGCACAAATTAAATTTGATTTGATTAAAATCATATTCCGCCAGTCTGACCTTGTAGGCTGCAGTTTAGCTCATACAAATTAAATTTTTCTGCAATAAAAATGATTCATTTGTTGCCAGGCATTGTAAATGTCTTCAAAAAGACGCAAAACCAAAGTGACATCAGGGGTGCTTGATTCATTTGTCACCCAAGGATGCCCCAAACAGGGCAACTGCTGTGGCTAACCAATATTAATGAATCCTGACGCAAGCACAAAATTGCTTGGCAAAGAGAATGCTGGGAGATTATTAGTACATTCTGTGTATGCTCTAAATAAACTGAGCTTTCTTTAAAAAGTGAAATACTGTATGAGACCAAACCACTGGACATATCACCTTTAAAGAATAATAATGAATAGTTTAATTATAAATAGTTAATTTAATGAATTAAGTCATTTAAATTACATTAAAAGTTGAACATTGCTTATTTTGAGAAGTAAAAGCAACTTAAAATGTTGTTATAACTTATTGATCATATGATTTGTTAGTGTTCATGTCATTCTAAATCCAAATGACTTTCTTCTTTCCATGAAACGCGAAAGGAGAATTTTTCAATAATGCACTTAGATTTTTCCATGTACTTACAGTGAACTGGGTTCGAGACTTTCAATGAGAATTAAAAAGAATTGCAATTTTTGGACGAATTATTATCTTATTTTCGCAGTGCATTTTTATTCTTAGGAGCACCGATGACAGTTCGACTACAAACCATTTTTGGTGGCTGTCCACTTTCTCTCTTAATCTCTGTTTCTTCCTTGCACTGGTGTATTTTCCCTGTTCGGCTCTTCAGATTCGTCCAGAGCTCTTCGGTTAGCTGGTTCATTGCCTGTTCCATACGGCTGACTTTCTGGACATAGTGAGACTTCGGGCTGGAGATTTCTGCTCTTAAAATTCCGACTTCTGCCTAGGCCTTTAGGACAGCACAGAAAAACACTGTAGACAAATTATCACAAAGTGTCTCTTTCATAACTTTCTTCTTCCAAACGGTCAGAGTTACAAAAGTTATTCTACTAGAGTCGTTTTTCATAGTGAATTCCTTTTTTTTAATGGCTTCACTTTCAGATTTATTCTCTGTAAGTCATTTTGTTTAATTTCCTCCTTCTGATGTATCTAGCCAAAACCCTAATGAAAATGTACTGGTTTTACTGTAGTATCAATAAGTGGAGTAACTATCGTATTTTGCTGGATACTCTGCGTGCAAGAACAATGTTAAACTAGGCTTAATCTGAGACAGGAACCCTAAAAGTTGTAAAATATGACCATGCACTTAGATCGACCCCCGTAATGTAGTTAGCATAAGACGTTCAAGAGCCAACATGCCATCTGAACATTGCAATAATAATATGAGACTAATGCCACAAATCTTCATTCATCATTCAAAATTCCTTTCGCTTGGAGCACCTTGACATATCCAAACATTTGATCCTGGACTGAACCTACAAGGCATAATAAAGATCAAGAGGTTTTTGTTCCAGAAATCATAGAATAACTGAATGACTAATCTCAATGTGTCAAGCTAGGGAAAGAGACATTACGATTTTAAGGCGAGTACAAAAACACATTCAAAATATTATTATGAAAATGTGTGCAGTCTCGCTTAAAATTATGAGAGAACATTATACATCTGCAGATCTTTCTCTGAATTCGAATGGGATGTACGCGGAGTGAATGGAATGTATTAGCACAGCAAATGGTGAAAGTTATTCTGGCTAAAGAACACCGAGATCTTCTTCTGGGTGAAGATGAGAGGGTCTGTGTGATATCGCACATAGTTATACACTACGTGGGGGGCTTTCAGACCCAGAAACGTAGAGAGAAATGACCTCAGCACTACTCTGATTTGCTCGCTGGAGTCAGGTTTTTATGTGGATTCCAATGTGCTCTCAAATGAATCCTGAAAGCCCTCATAGACGTGAGCACAATTAAAGCATATTTATGTCTAACTCAATCATCGTGATCAAATACTCCGCAACCTTATTTGCTTACTAATTTTGTTTTGATGAGTTCATGATGCTCTGTATGAATGTCTTGTTTTGTGACTTCAGAATTTGATGAGATTATGGTATTTTTATTGAAATAGTTGTGTGGCTTTAAAGAGCTTTTCTTCTTCTTGTCTTTCATTTTATTTGATAAATGACATTAACAGTGCATAATGACTTTGATATGCTGCTCTTGTGACTGTAATACAAACCTTGTGGTCATAACGGCACTTTCTAAAGGCTTGTTAATGAAGGACCACATCCCAAGTGACCTTGAAGCTGCTACATTAAATTTGCTGGCTTATTTTATCTTTTGCTATTTGCGTCTATCACATGCCGTTGTGCGGTGCGCATAAGTGAAAGATCTTTAATGCTAAACGATGTTGTTTTTTTGCCCTGACTGATTTTAATCTGATGAGGACAAGCCTTTAATCTTTAAAAATCAATTAAGCACTTCTCTCTGCTTTCAAACTCCTATTTTACAAACTCTCCTAATGATGGGTTCAGGGCCAGTGCTTCACAAACAGCGCAGTGTGTGTGTGACCTTAAAACAAAGTAGGCTAAAACTTTGCAGCTGTAAAAAATACTATTAAGCACTGAGTTTTAGTCCATCTGAAAATGTCACAAAAGCCTCCAAACACTCCAAACAAAACACCTGCAGTGTAATATGAGCTGAGCAAATGCTAAATTTATTTAAAATCCAAAGCAATAAATAAACAAATGAACAATAGAGGTCCATTTCGGTATTATTCCGCTCCAAGAGAAAGCTAATTAATCTCGCAGCGCACCTGTGCCGTAGTTTAGATCCAAGTATCTTCACAAAAGGGGTGTGTGAGTTGTTGAGTGGTGCTTATTTTATAAATTACTTTTTACATTTTTATATATTTAATTAAATATCCTTTAATAATATTTGAACAAGAGGATAAAATAGATTAAAACGTCAACAAATGAGAAAAATATTTTTAGATTTTTTAAAAACATTTTAAATATGAGAGAAGAACTAAACACTAAACCTGGAGCTTTATTTGACAAAATTATTTGGCAAAAAAAAAAAAAATCTATCTATCTATCTATCTATCAAGCTTATATATAAAGCTTATTTATAAAATTATATATACACTGTAAAAAAAAATCCCGTAAAAAAACGGTAAATCTCTGGCAGCAAAGTTTCCAGACGGGTTCTGTTAAATTACAGCAAATAACCATTTCACAAAATTACAGGCAAAAACCGTAAAAATACAGAATTGACTTTACGGTCAAAATTAATTAAATTACAGTACTTTACTGTTGATAATGGCTTATTAAACCGTGGAAAAACGGATAAATTATGTCAAATTACATAAAAAGAACATTTAACTTTAAGGTTAAACTGTAAATTTAGGGTTTTATAAAGTTATTTTATAATAATGCTCTTGTCTATCTACAGTAATTATCTTTTAATATATAGTTTTTCTGTGTAAAATAACTATGAAGTTATGTATAAAAATGGAATAAGTACATAAATTCAAATACAAAGTTTGTATATTTACAGTTTTATTTTTTGCAGATCCAGTTTCACAACTTTGACCAATCTCTAATTAAGTACTTAATAATAGCAAATGTACAGTCAATTTCTGTTAAATTAACTAAATGTACAAGTACGGAATACCTGCACATTTACAGTATTACTCATTAAACAAACACTGAACATCAAGATACGTGAATGATAGGAAATACAAGCTTAGTATATAATTTAGAACATGTAAAAATATTCACATTAAAAAAAAATTACTGTATACCTTTATACTCTAATATAACTTATTTTAAACATTTACAATTACATTTTATCCAAAGTGACTTAAAATTAAGAGAACAATAGAAACAACAGGAGCAGTGACAAGTCCCAGTTAGTGTAGCACAGTGCACAATTTTTCTTTTTTTTTATTAAAACAAAAATGTAGTATTATTGGGTCAAGTGTTTATGAAAAGATGGATCTTTAGCAGTTTCTTGAAAATGTGTTGAGTTGGGCAGGTCATCCCACCAGCAGGGAACAGTCCAGGGAAAGGTCAGTGAAAGTGATTTTGTGTCTCTTTGGGATGATGGCACCACAAGGCGCCGTTCACTTGCAGAACACAAGCTTCTGGAGACACATAGATCTGAAGCAGTGAATTTAGGTCTTGCTGCAGCATCTGGATCAGTTGCAGAGGTTTGACTGATGCTGGAAGAGCTGCCAGGAGAGCATTACAATAGTCCAGTCTGGATAGAACAAGAGCTTAGACAAGGAGTTGTGTGGCTCCGATAGGAAGGGCCGGATCTTTCTGGTGTTGTATAAGGCAAATCAGCAGGATCACACAGCAAGGATGGTTTGGCTGAAACCATAAGCAGTTCTGCCTTGGCAAGGTTGAGTTGAAGGTGAAGGTCATTCATCCAGCAAGAATTTTCCATCAGGTAGGCTGAGATGCGAGCAGCAAACGTCAGATCCTTTAGCTGGAATGAAAGGTAGAGATATGTGTCATTAAGTGATAGGAAAAGTCATGTTTCTAAATGACAGAGCCTAGTTACGCTAAAAAAAGAAAAAAGAAAAAAAAAAAGATGAGTGGAATCTATTCAATCGCGGTCTTACTGTAGTAAAACCAAACCTTGTGCAGCTACAGTGGCCTCACAAGGATCAAATGAATATTCACATGGGAAAATACAGTATAAAACAAATACAATTTTCTGCCACTTTTAGTGCAATCATATGGAATCAGAAGACTCGGCCATTATGATATTTTAAATTACTTCTTCCCATACCTGATTTGCCATGATCATTCTGCTTTCCACTTGACCTGAAATCACAAAAAAATATTTTTTAACAACTCAGTATTACATTTACACATGTAAGAATATGTTCCACTGAGACAATGCAAAACCTCAACTGACTATGATCTGGAAGCTGAGCAGGAAAGGCTAACAGTGAAGTTTTGAGCTGAGACACCTAACGTTAGGGGTGTAACTGTCTGTTCATCTGGATCAATGCAATTTTCATAACCAATGATCAAAAGTATCCTATGAAAAAGTCTACTATGGTGACCCCAGGTCATCCAAAATGTAGATAAGTTAATTTCTTCATCAGAACACAAACATTCTATCAACTTTTATTTTATAAGCCTAATATATGCACATATAGGCTATGCATTCTATAGGCTAGCTGTGTGTTAACAAGCAGATGCAGCCAGAATATGCAATTTATCATGCTGTGTTCATATTCTAGTCTCGTTTTCTTAACAGTCTTGATAGCCACGTTAACCCTTATGAAAATTAACTAACGTTATGGTTTAACCACAAAGAAAAAACAAACAAACAAACAAACATGGTAGGCCTATTTCAAAATATTCCGCCATTTAAGAGATCGATTTAACGTTACTGACAGATAGCCTACTATCGCGTATTAAGGAAGATTTTATACACAATTAAACAGAATTTGATATGTATAACAAGTCTACGAAAGCTTGTTTTAGGTCTTTTGAGATGTGGGTTCAACTGATCTTTCTTAAAACAGATGGAAAATGTAAAGACGCATGCTACATTTTCAGTGTTTTGCCCTCCAGCTCTCGCCAGTTATGACTGAACATAATTTAAGAATGCTAACGTTAGCTTGAAAACTGTAAACGTAACACAAATGTAATATAAAATATCGTTCACATGTTAACTTAGTATAATGAGACTCTTACCTCAGCCGGTGATCGGTTGGCATGATGTCCGCCGTGACGAACAAGGCTCACAGAAAAGGGCGTTATTTCCGTAGAATTCAAACGGACTGACTCTGACAACAGCTCCTGCTCACAACTGCTCTTGACGAATACGATTGCTTTGAACCACTGTTGATCTCACAATCCACTTCACGAGAGTACCGGTAGACTGAATTCAAATCTCCCGCTTGCCCAAACTCGACTGATCAGCTAACGTTAACCGTTGTGGGCGGGAGTAAACAGCGGAAAAGTAATGGCGGCGAATTTGAATCTGCGTCATCGCGCACGCGCACTCACACACACAAAGCCCTGAATGTGCAGCAACGGAGATTTGGAAAAATATTAATAAAATATACATGAAATTATGGGAGAATAAGACAATGAAATAATGATCAAAATGAGTATAAAATAAAATGTGAAATAAAAAATAACTAGCATATGTAGGGTACTGTATGTACAAAAACTATTATTTAACCTTTAAAAAGCTCACTTTAACCCCCACATGCTTAATAATCTGTAAGGCAAACATATTGAATAGATGCAGATTTCCGCAGTTATACCTTCTTTTCTTTGTTTTCTAATTTCACAGAAAAAATCTGTAAAATATTACTTATAATTTCTGTAAAATTACACATAACTCTGTAAAAATACAGACAAGTTCCTTTTAAAAAAAGTAAAATTGATGTAAAACCAAAATACAAGCAATTACCTGTAAATTTAACAGTGGACCTTTAAATTACAGAAAATGCCTTTTATTTTACAGATATTTGCTGTATAATGACAAAACGGTAAAATTCTGTAAAAAAATACAGACAATTACCTGTAAAATTACACTTTTTTTTTACAGTGTATGAATAATTAAATAAATTATTATATATATTTAATAATATATTAATATATTTGTATTAAATATATTATTTTTATTATTTAAATAATATATTATTTTTTATATATTAAGCTTTATTAATAAACACACACAAAAAAAAACATTTAAACAAAATTATATGTAATTATATATGAAAAACTATATATAATAACCAAAAGGTAACCATATGCGATTCCATGTAAAGTGATAAATATATGTATGTTATATACATAAACAAGGGAATTATATACATAGGTGAAAATAAAGGTAATTGTGTGTGATGTTATGTAAAAAGGGCCTATGCAATTATAACTACTAATAAATAATTAATGTTAACCAGATACAATAAAATGACGCAGCATTTTGCAAATGACTTGGCTCCTACTTCCGTCCATTCGGTTATCCTTTTTTGGAATTGCATATGTTTATTTGACTATTTGATTGACAGCTGCTGCTAACCTGCTGCTGCATTAGTTGCGGTTGGCTTTGGAGCTGCTGTCTGTCCGGTCGCCCGGTCCAGTCACACGTCTCTTATAGGCATCACGTCTCACTCAGCACACGCGTGTGGACCCTCTGCTTTCTCACCCCCTCATTAAGCCTGCTGACCTCAGCCTGCCATGATACCAGATTCACGCATACGCACCCAAACACCTTCACATACGCCGCCGCAATACACCAAAGTTCAACATCATCTGTATTCATGGCCTGGCTAAATATTGAAAATTATTCCGCTGCTCCCAAACACACACTCATGAATTTTTCATGAGTCAGTAAACAGATGGGTGGCGGTAAAGATGCGGGAGGGGTCAGGGAGGACACACACCTTCTACTCTAAACACACACACACAACACAGACACATACTGTACAACCTCTAAAGGAAAATATATACACAAATCTGCACCTTTGTTATAAAAAAAAGTACCCTTTGCATCTACTAAGACAGATAATACCTCCCTATTTATCCCTAGTACATCCTAAAAACAACATCCTCTTTGGCTAAACACACACTTCCTCTTTTACACACCTACACAACATGACTCGCCTTTTCCAGCGAAGCCACATTTCCTGAATTCCAATTTAAACACCTAAAAGAATTCAATGATTGGTCAAATCATTTAAAAACCAGTCTTAATTTCTCTTTCTAATAGGCTTCTGTGTTTAAAGAGGCTACATGCGATTTTCTGAAATTTAAACTCGCGACTGACACCTGTGGCCAAAAAACGGAACTGCTCTTCCTTTCTGCTCGCTCTCGTACGTGCACACTTCATAAATCATCCGCTGCAAAGAAGTCAACATTATGTTTACAGAGGTAAGAACAGTCAAATACATATATTGTTTGAGAAACTAAGTTTGTTTGCTGACTAGTGGTGGTGGCAGAGTGATTTGAAACGTTTAACATGAACGCGCTTGACGTCACATCCGCAGACAGCGCGCGAAAAATCCGACCCGACAGAAAATAGGAAAAATAGGATACAGGCTTATAGGTGCACCCACTGTGAGCTGACAAGGTGTCAGTATGCTCATCAGGAGATGTTTGAGTCATAAATGGTCAAATAAAAAGGCTATTGTTACGTTTATTTTGGAGAAAAAGTTGCATATAGCCTCTTTAAAGTAAATGACTGTCATTGATTGAGAACTCCTTTGTAAAATGTTTTTCTGTAATATTTTTCCCCTCGTCTCCTCTTGTGCTCAATTGGAATTCTTCTCATTCATTCTCGAAGAATCACTCGGGTGCTCAACTAAAAACACCCAACAAATAATGTAAAAATAAATAATTATGATAATTATAGCAACTCTTCTGTTAAATTATGATAGCATTAAAAATGTGTTAATTCTTTCAGAGTTGAGTCTTTCAGAATTTTCAGAATTTTTCAATATTAAGCTGGGTACAGGTTAGTTTTAAGTTTGATTGTAAGGGTTACCATATATTTAATGTGGATGTTTGGCGAAATTAAATTAACTTTCCAGTATCTATCCCCATTCCCATCTTGTTTCCACAAACATTTAAAATAGATGCTCACATTGTCATTGAAGCATTTTATTTGAATTAATTTCATACCATACACTCACCTAAAGGATAATTAGGAACACCATACTAATACTGTGTTTGACCCCCTTTCGCCTTTAGAACTGCCTTAATTCTACGTGGCATTGATTCAACAAGGTGCTGAAAGCATTCTTTAGAAATGTTGGCCCATATTAATAGGATAGCATCTTGCAGTTGATGGAGATTTGTGGGATGCACATCCAGGGCACGAAGCTCCCGTTCCACCACATCCCAAAGATGCTCTATTGGGTTGAGATCTGGTGACTGTGGGGGCCATTTTAGTACAGTGAACTCATTGTCATGTTCAAGAAACCAATTTGAAATGATTCGAGCTTTGTGACATGGTGCATTATCCTGCTGGAAGTAGCCATGAGAGGATGGGTACATAGTGGTCATAAAGGGATGGAGATGGTCAGAAACAATGCTCAGGTAGGCCGTGGCATTTAAACGATGCCCAATTGGCACTAAGGGGCCTAAAGTGTGCCAAGAAAACATCCCCCACACCATTACACCACCACCACCAGCCTGCACAGTGGTAACAAGGCATGATGGATCCATGTTCTCATTCTGTTTACGCCAAATTCTGACTCTACCATCTGAATGTCTCAACAGAAATCGAGACTCATCAGACCAGGCAACATTTTTCCAGTCTTCAACTGTCCAATTTTGGTGAGCTCGTGCAAATTGTCGCCTCTTTTCCTATTTGTAGTGGAGATGAGTGGTACCCGGTGGGGTCTTCTGCTGTTGTAGCCCATCCGCCTCAAGGTTGTGCGTGTTGTGGCTTCACAAATGCTTTGCTGCATACCTCGGTTGTAACGAGTGGTTATTTCAGTCAAAGTTGCTCTTCTATCAGCTTGAATCAGTCGGCCCATTCTCCTCTGACCTCTAGCATCAACAAGGCATTTTCGCCCACAGGACTGCCGCATACTGGATGTTTTTCCCTTTTCACACCATTCTTTGTAAACCCTAGAAATGGTTGTGCGTGAAAATCCCAGTAACTGAGCAGATTGTGAAATACTCAGACCGGCTCGTCTGGCACCAACAACCATGCCACGCTCAAAATTGCTTAAATCACATTTCTTTCCCATTCTGACATTCATTTCGGAGTTCAGGAGATTGTCTTGACCAGGACCACACCCCTAAATGCATTGAAGCAACTGCCATGTGATTGGTTGATTAGATAATTGCATTAATGAGAAATTGAACAGGTGTTCCTAATAATCCTTTAGGTGAGTGTATATGATCGTAACATGTCAAAATGAAAATTTATCAAATAAAACAATAAATAATACAACAAAAATGGATAATAAAATATAAATAAAAATATACATAAGATTAAATTAATTTATATAATAAAACTAAAATAATTAATATAATAAAAATAAAATAATAACATAAAATGAAATGAAATGAAATAAGATGAAATAATGAAATGAAAAAATAAATAAAACAAAAACAAAATATAAAAGAAATTTGTGTTGTATGCTATGGCCTTTGACAAAAATGTTGTATGCTATGGGTTTTGAACTTTTGACCATTGTACAAGTAGTATGTCGTGTATGCTAAAAGATCTTTTTTTTTGGGATATATGGCATCATATGGTACCCAGGTAGCAGGAATTCTATTTTAAAAGTGTTTTTCAAGAAAAAGAATGTCTACAGCAGGGTTCACCAATCTCGGTCCTGGAGGGCCGCTGTCCCTGCAGAGTTTAGCTCCAACCAGCTCCAACACACCTGTTTGAAAGTTCTAGTATGCCTAATGAGACCTTGATTAGCTGGTTCAGGTGTGTTTAATTGGGGTTGGAGCTAAACTCTGCAGGACACCGGCCCTCCAGGACCGAGATTGGTGAACCCTGGTCTACAGGGTATGAAGAGAGACACTCCAAACCTCAAAGACTTCATAGCTTTACCCTGCAGCTGGTTCACCCTCTGCCTGTGGTTCCACCTGCTGATGCCACTGAACAGAGCACAGATCAACAAACACATGTGAAACACCCCCAAACATCTAATTACAACTACAATGTGGCGTAAACCACAAAAGCATGCTGTAGTCACAAGTGCTCCAGTCCTCCCTCACTGCTACAAAACTACAATTCCCAGCATTCCTCCTGCTCATCACCTGCACATAATCAGCACGCTTATCACCACAGTATTGAAGCACACACCACAGGTCTACGACTTGGACTATGGATTACTCACCTGAGATGTTTACCTCCAGCAATTTCCCCAAGTTCCTGTACTCTGAATCCGAAATCGCCCTCTAAACCCTCAATCACTATTCCCTACGTTAGTCCACTAATACGGTTCGCTTGAAGGAGTGAAGGAAAACGAGTGAGTGAAATCAGACAGCCATTGAGTGTACACTCTATAACGTCCCCTATGGTTTCGGACACTGCTGCAAATGGCTGTCCCTTCAAATAATGCCCTATTTGGTTTAGGGTATAGTGGGCGATTTTGGATTTAGTCCTTGTTCCCTTGTCTGTTCTCCAACTCCAGCGTTCCTGCTTTCCTGTAAGACAAAGACATTGTTTGTTATACAATCAATAATGGCAACCAAAAGGTTGTTTGCATACACTTTTACCAATTGAAGTTACATCCTCTATAATCTCCTGCAAACATAAGAAGGAAGCATTGTATGTGGTCTGTGCTCACCTGTTTTGGGCACTGTACAATAAAAGATTTGCGTTGTTAATCATCCATCTCTCTCTGGAGTCTGAAATCTCCTGAGAGCTGTCAGACTGGAGGCTTTATTTTATTTTGATATATTTTTTATATCTGTATCTACATCTGTAAAACAAAGAATAATTGTTCAAAGACTTGCCTCCTTTTCAAAATCCAATAGTTTTTCTTGGTCTTCTGTAACTCCGTTGAGGCAGCTACGTGCTTGTTAGTTTTTTGCCTCAAGTAAATGTTAATAACAAATCATGGACAACCACAAAGTTAATTTGTTTCATCCTAAAATTATTTGAAACAGACTTAAGTGCGTTCTATCATTCACTGCTTTGAAGCATTGCATTATTTCTACTAAATCTATCATTTCAATATAACATTAACAATAATAGCTTAAGAGCTGTTGTCTTTGACAAAGACAATACACTTCATTTTTAATGTATTCTCACTGATCGCATTTGTTTTTGTGTTCGATTGCATGGACTAATAATTCTCTCTATTTTCTGAGAGTCCATCTGTGCTTTCAACAACATCTTCAATCTCAGTCATTGTAACTCTTTAAATTAGATATTAGCTTCAATCACCATGTGGGGGTGAATGAACCATTTCCAGAGATCTCGCCACGCTCTGCACATCTCTTACGACGCCTAAACACAGAAATATGTATCGCCCCCAATTCGGCATATAGAGCATCTTATGGGACGTGAAAGGTCGTTTGTAACTGTCCGCAGGATTGATGGAGTTAAGATAGCTCCTTGACCTTCACCCTGCACTCATGAAGAACAGTCTCAAATGACGGAGCATCGGACAACTTCGGAGCGAAATGATTTCAACCCCTTTTTCCCCACATGCCTTTCCAGTAGCTGGACAGCACAGAGCCACACAAATACAGCCTGAGATTTAATTACCGCAGTTTCCCCTTCATTAAGGGCCAACCTGTCATCCAATACTACTCGCCAATGTCTCCAATTTGCACTAATTCCTGCATTTCTGTTTGCTTTTGGCTGTCCTTTCAAAGCTATATTCAGAGAATAATTGCTTTTGTGGCCTATGCAAACATAGTCAGGATCAATCGAAACAGAGCTTAAACAATTTTGTATTGGCCATCTGTCTGTGGCTGTTGCCTTCAACTCTGAGACTAAGTAGCAAAGGCATCGTAGCTCAGAGCAAGGGCAAACACTCCGGCTCAGAGCGAAGCTGATGTTTCACATGAAGGAAAGGTCTGGTCTGAGTTCAAGACCTCAAAATGCACTCAAAACAGTAAGACTTGAAACTAAATCACTAGAGAAAGGAAGAAACTATATTGAATAAAACTTTAATGAGTTTGTGGGCACTTTTAGAAAATAAACTCCCTTAAAACACATATTTTTCCATTTTATTTTTACTGTTTGTCCACTAACCATGTCCAACATACATCTCATGATAACACTTCTCATTTATTTCTCAGGAAATTTGTATATTTTATATATAAATTCCATCATTTCAAATTATGTATTGTACTTAATAACATTATGGTGGAAATTTCATTTTAAACTTTATTGGAATCAAATGTCCTTACTATGGTTAACTTCACAGCTGGGACGTCATGTGTCAAATACACACAAATAAATAATAATTTTCTATTTTTTTGTGCATTTTTGTAATTTGGCAAAAAATAAACAAAAAAAGCAACTATGGTTATTTGTGTAATAACTGATTAATCATTTTCACTGAAGAAACATTTAAATGGTTCACTCTTTGTGCTATAGTTTTAAAAATGTAATATTTTTGTGATGGATTTTCAGGTCTGGCTCTGGGATAATATTAAATAATTTGTAATATTAAACTCATTTGTTAACATTAATGTATTAACTAACATGTTTTGCTCATTGTTAGTTCATTTTTTACAGTATTTATTCATCTTTGTTAATGCAAGTTAATAAAAACTACAGTCATACGTTAGTTCACGGTGCATTAACTACAAATACAACTTTTGATTTTAATAATGTATTAGTAAATGCTGAAATTAACATTGACTAATATCAATAAATGGTAAAAGTATTGTTCATTCTTAGTTCATGATAAATATGCTAACTAATGAAAACTTAATGTAAATGTTGCCATTAAATCTACTGTATACTTTTGAGAAGTAAAAAAATGAAATGATGAAGGCACAGTCAAATCACAAAATGGTAACACTGTAGTTTAGGGTCCAATTCTCACTATTAACTAGTTGCTTATTAGCATGCATATTAGGATATTTGCTGTTTATTAGTGCTTATAAAGCACATATTAATGCCTTATTATTCTGCATGATATTCTATATCCATGAATCCTACCCAATACCTAAACTTAACAAATACCTTACTAACTATTAATAAGCAGTAATAAGGTGTTTACTAAGGCAAAAGTTATAGTTAATAGTTAGCAAATAGTGAGAATTGGACCCTAATCTAAAGTGTGACCAAAATAAATAAACAATTCTAGGAATTCCAAAAGCTCACGGGTCATCTGAAGCATGCACAACAAAATGAGTGTGTGAGTGTGTGCGGGCGAGTACGTGTAAGCGAGTTCCTCAATGTCCATGAATGCACCATTAGACAGCAGCATCATTTTGCCGGTGGGCACAAAAAAAAATCGCATTTAAAATGTATCACAGAGTGCCTCCGCAAGACTTGAGAGAACTGTATCATATCTGTAGTGCATAATTTCATTGTGTTTGTACATTTCATGCATGCATAATATATTGCGTTACACCCTTCCAAAGCACATTTAACAGGCTCATTGTAGCAAAATTGCATAGGTCTGACATCTGATGTGCTCCAGTGTACAGCGACTGATATTAACCATATCTGAAAGCACAGGGAGAGAAAAAAAAACAAAGACAAAAAGCAAAGTGTGAATGCATCGCTCTTAAAAGAAGGATGTAACCTTCTCATGAAACATTAAAAGGAAATCAGCTTTTATAGAAATGCAAGAACGGAGGTATAGCAAAACAACTGTATTTGTTGTTATTATACCCTTCATTTCCATTGGACCTTTGTGATATTCCGAACTCAAATTAAATGTCAAACTACAGGAGCTCATTTAGACCATCAGATAAATAATTTTAAGACTAAACTGCTTTTTCTGCAAAGTAGAGTAGATGTTACAGAGCAAAAGTAATAAAACCGAAGCGCATCTTAGATGTACTATACTGTGACCCCAAATTAAAGGTCAACGATATATGGAATCGCATTACGGTGCATTAGTCGAGACGCATAAGAAGTATTACAAAAATAATGTGAGGTACGACTATAAACTACACTCTTGATAAGTTGCGCTGCTGCCACTTTGTGACAGTCGCAAGCCTTTGTTGATTATTTAGCAAAGCGAATCATGTCACAACCAGCTAGCACGAAACGCAACACACAACCAACTGGGTCAATCACTCACAACTTTTAGACGAGAACTTTACGCTAAGAGACATGCATTATGGACAGGAAGCCCCTGGAATCAAGGAGGAGGAGGTATTTTTAAATCAATCACTACTTCTCGTATCTCCACGGCCCCTCCCTGCACACACTCCCCGGCTTCAAATACTGACAAAAAGAGAATCCCATCTGACGTTCAGACATCCTATATACTGAGAACAGAGAGAGATCTGGGAATAAGTGTGATATATCCAATGAACAAACAAGCAAATAAACAAATAGAGTGAGTGACACTCACATCCAATATTTATGGAGAAGCGGGTTTATTAAGACTTTGTGAACAGAAAGAGTTGACATGAGTTCTTCTATGAGGAGAGTTGGGTCTGACATTTGAGGCGAACTGCAGTCATTCTGACGGCCAAATTTTATCTGACAAAATGTTTGTTAATAAAGGCACAAACGAGACGCAAAATGATAATTAAATGATTTTAGCTAAAAATACTATATGATAAAATAAAAATAATTCCTCAAGATGTTAACAGTGTTTGTGTGGAAAAAAAATGTAGAAAGAAAATTTGACTGCTTCAAATAATCTAGTTATAGTCAATAAAGGATCGTCCTACTTGAGCTCATTAATATATATGAAAAAGTTGCATATTATAATTAGTAAATACATTTATTCATTCATGCACAATATATAAATGTTTGAAATGTATAACTGTTTCCACAAAAATATTAAGAAGCACACTGCTTTCAACATCGATAATAATAAGAAATGTTTTTTGAGCACCAAATCAGAATATTAGAATTATTTCTGAAGGATCATGTGACACCGAAGACTGAAAAAAAATTCAGCTTTACATCACAGGAATAAATTACATTTTAATATATGATCATGGAAAACAGCTTTTTTAAATTGTAATAATATATATAAAAAAAAAATGCTGTCTTTTTGAGCATAAATCTGCAAAGAAAAATTGCTACATTACGGAACATTCGTATATATATATTTTTTTGTTTAACTTTTTCTCATTTTATTTTATTTTCACCAACTTTCTTAAAGTTAAAATAAAGTAAACTTAAAAAAAATTACATACATAAATAAATGACGACATGTAAAAAAAAAATTTTTTTTAAAAAATGCATAAATATTAACACTAGCGATTTAACACTGCCTAAATATTTAACACTACTAAATATTAACACTACCTAATTGACCCTTGGAACATTTCCATGTTTTTGGAACATGGATGTAAACTATAAGTAGTTCTATACAGTACATGGCAGACCATAGCAAATGGTATTTTCAACAGAGAAAATAATCAAAACTTTGCTATATTTACTATGTTAACTATGAAAATACATCATCACAGTCTGTGTAAAGGGTCCACGTATGTCACTCCGGCCATGTCACTCCGGCCAGTCGGCAGCAGGGGCTGATGGGTAATGTGAGGAAGAACGGAATGTATCAGGCCCCCGCTGCGGAGGCCTTTGTTATTGTCTCTCTCCTCTGATGTGCACTAACTTCAGAGGGACAAATTATCTTCCCTCATGTCTCTTCGCTAATGGAGGCCAGGGTCGAGCAAGTAAAACACTGGGTTTTGTTGTCTTTGACGTCTTATTAATTTAGTAGCATTCAGAAGGGGGTGGGGGGAAGAAACAAGCCCCTTGGCGTACCTTGTTCCTCTGTGTGGAAAGGATAATCTGTTCAAACAAATCCAGAGAAACATAGCCTGAGAAATGAAAACGAAGGGCTTGGTCCAGCGCTGTTGAAAGCATAAATATCAGACACCGGCGATGGGAGAAGTTCTTTCAAACCAAACTATTAAGGCTATTTGTTCAGCTGCGCTAACGGATGAACTTCTCTGGAACAAAAGCTATTATTGTTCAATGCATTTTTTCCTCCTCCTCTCCCGTTTTTTCCAACAGGAAACAGACAGTGGCAAAGTTACAGTAGTTCAACATATGAGATCAGAGAGAAGGTTTTCGCAGCGAAACAGAACCAGATGTGGAAACAGTAACGGGACCCATGCAGAACTTAACGTCTGTTTTGTTTGCATAAGAAATCTGAAGATAAAAGTCTCAGAGATTAATTGAAACCCATTGCCAGGCTCTTATGTTTGCCTATACATATATTTATTCTCAAGGGTCGGGAGGTTAAACGGACGGTTGTTTGTGCAGCAGAGGATTTAAACGTATGTCGGCAAACATCTACTTCTTTCTCAGGGAAAATTAGGTTAACCCATCCGAAGCTTCACACTTGGACATTTCCACCCTTCTTCATCTGATATTCATTTAAAGCAAAAATAAGAAGACAGCTTCGCTCTGTTGAGAAAACACTTAAAATACCGAATCCTTTGCCAGTTTGGATTTGACAGAGCCGTGCTGTTTTCTTTCTACACAAAGTTAGTCCTCTGTGATTACAAAAATACGTTTCAGTGAACGCCAACACAAATACAAGCTGTCTCTGAATGGTGAAATTTAGATAAGACACTGTAAAATTTGTGTAATATACTCTGTATTCTTTTAAACAACACATCTTGGGAATTCAGCATCACAGGGGAGGAGAAAAGTTCAGAGACACTTTTTTCCCTCTTTTTTTTTTTTTTTTTTGGAAGGAGGGACGAGAGAGCGAGCGAGCTAGAAAGAGAGAGAGAGACGCTCTTTTTACCTTACTGCCAGCTGCTTTCCTGGTGTCTTTGAGAGTTTGGCTTGCCCTACTTAAAGCCTCCTGCTGCTTGAGAATTTGATCTTGCAGCTGTTGAGATTGTTCTGTCTTTTCCTGTAATTTGGACTTGAGCGAGCTGACTTCTAAGCCCGGGCTATTAACTTTCTCCGCGCTGCAACTAAGAGAGAGAGAGAATGGGAGAGAAATTAAATGCCCTTAAAATCAACAGACAATCTTTTTAAGTTTTCTACATGGGGTAGTGAGGTTAATAAAAACGAGAGGAAAAATTTTTTAGAAGGTCACATAATGTAAAATCCTCTGACACTACACTCTTAGAAAAAAAAAGCTCAGTGAGGTTCTATATAAAACTGTAAATTTCACTGTTGCTTTGTGCTCATGCACTCTTTACACCTGGCATTAAGGCCTGTTCACACCGGGACGAATTTCGCGCGCGATATTCGCCGACATTTAACGCCTCGTGACTAAACAAAGGGCGCCAATGTAAGTGTGCACACCGACGCGAAAAACGCCACGTGTAAAAGCGTAATTTTTTAAAAAACGCCTCGGGTTCGTTTTTTTGGTTTGACGCACCGCGTCAAAAACTATCTGACCAATGAGATTGGCGCTTTTGCTCACGTGTATGGAGCTTCTGAAGTTACAGTAAAACACAACTTGGGGGCGCTCAAACACAAAACGGTCTTGCCGAGCACACATACGTAACGGCGAAGAAGATATATGCCGAGTAGCATGCCGAGTAGCGTCTAAACACTGCCGGGAAGAAATAAGACGAGGAAGATGCAAGGCAAGATGAATGTAGAGCTGCTGGTCTCGTTGGTGTCGGAACATAAAGAACTATGACAAACGCGACAGCGACTACAAAAATCTTTATAAAAAAGAACTGTTATGGAGTGGTATTAAGCGCCATCTAATGTCAGGGAATGAATTTGCATGTTCACTCGGCTCATCGTCAGCAAAAATCGCTTGGGTGTGAACACAAAAAACGCGTTGAAAAACGCTGGCGAATAACGCGCGCTGATATTCGTCCCGGTGTGTACGGGCCTTAAAAATGCATTTTGGTCGACTGGATCACAAGTAGACGAAGGAAACAGATTCCTGTTCACACCTGGTGTTTTAATCCATCTCTTTTGTCCACTTTCAACCACTTCTGTCCTGATTTGTTTGAGGGGAGGGTCTATAGGCGAGTAAATGTATGGACTTTTTCAGATCTTTCGATCTAATGGACAAAATAAGCTTACGCTATTTACATATGAACGCTCCCGGAGATGGCGGAAAAACATACGGAGAGCATCAGCTTTCATTTCTGCTCTGAAAGCCGCAAGACAACACCGAACGCGGTGAGTGTGTGTTAGAGATCAGGAATTGTTTTCAACTTCAAACCAAACTTGGGTCTTCAGCCGACAAAGTTTAACGACAAGTGCAGTTCCAATAATAGCCACGCTTTAGGTGAGAAGGAGGAGAGTAGGTGGTCTTTTGTGGCTGTTCAAGCGCATTTGACCACAAGCGTCTACACCACGAAAGTATTCCGGTCGAATGCGTTTTCGACTACGCAAGTATTTTAAAGCAACACTAAGGAACTTTTCCTCTTCGGTCGCCCTACAGGTTGGAAGCGGAATTGTCCATTACTGCTGTCGTAAATAATTTCGCCGCCCGCAGCCTACTGTCGCACGCTGTTTATCTAGCACCGGCTTTGGAATGAACGATGTCCACAGACAAGGTAGAGTATGTTGCATGATTTCATGAAAATATGATGTATTGCGACATCAGAAACGAAGAAAAACTAAATAATGACTATTGTAACGCTTGACGTAAAGCAAGTCAAATTTGTAGTTCCCTTTCGTTGTCACTCCGAGTTACGTCGGATGACGACGAATGGGGTTTCGCTTAGAAATCCTATCATCTTCGAGTATTAAAACACGAGCCAATGGCAAAGAAATGCCATGGGTCTGCGGAATTTGCATAGCGTAACTCCGCCCCACCCTGGGGGTATATAAGGAAGTGCGCGAGCAGAATGCAGATATGTTTTCGCTTCGGAGCCAAGTTGATGTACTTCACTCCACAGCCAAATTCTGAGTTATCTCTTCATCTCTTCGAGACGAGCCTCTCTCCAGGTGTTGGTGTGACAGCGAGTTCCAGCGAGTGCACATTCCCTGCTGATCTGTGCAGTGATTTGCCAGAGTTTGTGTGTTCTCTCCCTGGTCGCTTCAACACTCTGCGGAGAAATCTCCTTTCACAAAAGAGCATTGCACGCGGCACGTCTTTTTAAAGATGCCTCGCCCGTGCACTTCTGGTTGCGGTCTATTCGTGTCTGACTCTGATGGGCACAATCGCTGTCTTGTGTGTCTGGGTGTCGAGCACGCTAAGGCAGCGTTTGTGGATGAGTCATGTTCCCACTGCGGGAACATGCCCATCGCACGGTTGAGATCGAGACTCAATGATCTTAATGTGAGAGTCCCCTCATCCGCACCCCGATCTACTGGTCCCGAGAGGGCTGGTACTTCGGCTGGCGGCCAGGGTGATCTGAGGGTTACAGTGTGGAACAAAGCGCCGACTATTCCACGCTCCACACTTCCCTCTGTTCCCGTGCAACCCGCGAGTGTCCGCGTGGAAACCGCTGTACAGTCCTCGGACTTGCCGCGAGTTTCATTCGGCGCTCCAGAGGATGACGTGATGTCGATCGCTGCATCACAAGGTGGGCAGGAGTCCTCGGGAAGTGAGGATTCGGCTGTGCTGCCACCCTCGGGTGTCCCAGCATTGTCCGAGTCTGATCCCGAGATGACGGCCATGCTTTCCCGGGCAGCCGCGGCGATCGGTCTTGAGTGGTCCCCGCCACCTGGGCCGGTTCGTTCGCGGCTGGACGATTGGTTTTTGGGTGCGGCTGCTGATCCGCGTCGGCGGCCAACCCCAATGCCTTTTTTCCCGGATGTGCATGAGGAGGTCACGAGGTCCTGGAAGGCACCATTGTCTTCCCGTGATCGTTCGGCGACCGCCTCCGCCTTGCCTCCCCTTGATCAGGCGGCCGCCAAAGGGTACACTGGGGTTCCCCAGGTTGAACGCTCTGTTGCGATGCAGCTGTGTCCTCAGAGTGCTTCTTCCCGCGGGGACCCAAAGCACCCCTCCAAAGCCTGTAGGTTCTCTTCCACCCTGGTGGCGAAGGCCTACAGAGCTGCGGGGCTGGCGGCCTCCTCACTGCATGCCATGGCGACTCTGCAGGTCTACCAGGCCCAGATGTTGCGTGATATGCACGAGGGGAGGTCTGACCCAGCACTCTTTGATGAGTTGCGTGCCGCCACCGACCTTGCTCTCCGAGCGACGAAGGTGACCGCACGCTCGCTGGGTCAGGTGATGGCCACTTCGGTGGTCCAGGAGCGACACCTATGGCTAAACCTGGCTGATATGCGGGAGGCCGAGCGGACCCGGTTCCTCGACACCCCCATATCCCAGGCTGGCCTGTTCGGCGGTGCAGTCGAGGACTTTGCCCAGCAGTTCTCGACTGCCCAGAAGCAGACTGAGGCTCTAAAACACGTCCTGCCCCGGCGGCCCGCTGCTCCGGCAGCGCAGTCGTCGGCACAGGTGCCTCAGCCCGCTCGCCGCCGAGGGCGCCCTCCTGCGGTTCCCGTCCCTCCCGATCGGCCCCAGCAGTCCGCTGCTCCCGGGTCGCGTCGGAGAGGAAGCCGTAGGAAGGCGCCACAGCCCTCTCCTGCCCCGCGCCCCGCTAAACGCCAGGCTAAGCGGCGCTCCTGAGACGGGCTGCTCAGAGATGGTGATGAGTTCTGTACAGGAGCCGGTAGCAGGGCCGCTCCTTCCCCCGGTGGAGGGCCGGGGGAGAATCCTTGGTTTTCCCATCCCCGCTGCTCGTCCCACGACGGGCAGCACCCTAAAATGGTTAAAGAAAGAACTCACTATCCCATCTCTGAGCACACGGAGTGTGCGGATGAGAGCACGCGCCACCCACGGGCCACGCTCCTCTCATCCCCCTCTGTCGCCAGACCCCTGCCAGAGCACGCCCCCGTGGGACGCTGGTCCTCCCCTGGCCTTCTCTGGCAGGACGCGGCTAATGACCGTGCCCCCGCACCGGACCGCTATGCCACCCACGCCTGGGCCGGTCATTCCGCCTCGCTGCACCCCCGACGGTACGTCTGTGGTTCGTATGACCCCGCTGGTGCACTTTCTGGAAGCCTGGCTAGAGCTTCCCAGACTGTCCCGCTGGGTCGCGAGAACCATCAGGCTCGGCTACGCGATTCAGTTCGCGCGATCTCCTCCCCGCTACAGTGGAGTCCACTTCACTATGGTCGGTGGCAATGCCCCTGTCATGAGAGCGGAGGTCGCCACCCTACTGGCGAAGGGTGCGATCGAGATTGTCCCTCCAGCCGAAATGAGGTCCGGCTTCTACAGCCCTTACTTCATTGTTCCGAAGAAATCGGGTGGGTTACGACAGATCCTGGACCTGCGCGTCCTGAACCGCTCCCTTCACAGGCTGCCGTTCAAGATGCTCACGGCCAAACGCATTTTGAGTGTGTGCGGCCACAGGATTGGTTTGCAGCGATCGACCTGAAGGACGCCTACTTCCATGTCTCCATTTTACCTCGACACAGACCGTTTCTACGGTTTGCTTTCGAGGGGCAGGCATACCAGTACGCGATTCTCCCTTTCGGGCTAGCCCTGTCTCCTCGCGTCTTCACGAAGGTCGTCGAGGCAGCCCTTGTTCCCCTACGCGAACACGGGGTTCGCATCCTGAACTATCTCGACGACTGGCTGATCCTAGCTCACGAGACGAGACCAGGTTTGCGAACACAGGGATTTTTTGCTCCGGCACCTAGCTCGTCTGGGCCTTCGGGTCAACTGGGAGAAGAGCAAACTCTGCCCAGTGCAGAGGATCTCTTTTCTCGGTATGGAAATCGACTCGGTCGCCATGTGCGCGCAGCTTACGAGCGAGCGCGCGCAATCACTGCTGACTTGTCTTCGCCAGTTCGAGGGCAAGAGTGCGGTCCCACTGAAACTTTTTCAGAGGCTCCTGGGGCATATGGCATCTGCAGCCGCAGTAACGCCGCTCGGATTGCTTCATATGAGACCGCTTCAGCTTTGGCTTCGCGATCGAGTCCCGAGGTGGGCATGGCAACACGGCAAGCTCCGGGTCCCAGTGACTCCGGCCTGCCGTCAGACCTTCACCCCGTGGTCGAACCTCAGCTTTCTACGGGCCGGAGTGCCCCTGGAACGAGTTTCCCGGCATGTTGTTGTCTCAAAAGATGCCTCCACCACGGGCTGGGGCGCCATGTGCAATGGACATGCTGCCGCGGGCTCCTGGACAGGACCCCAGCGCCTATGGCATGTCAATTGCCTCGAGTTGCTGGCTGTACGTCTCGCCCTGCACCGCTTCCATGCGTTGCTCAGGGGTCAGCACGTACTAGTCCGATCAGACAATACCGCGACAGTAGCGTACATCAACCATCAAGGTGGTCTACGCTCCCGCCGTATGTCGCAACTCGCTCGCCACCTCCTCATATGGAGTCAGAAGCATCTGAGGTCGCTTCGAGCCATTTATATCCCGGGACACCTGAACCAGGCGGCCGACGAGCTGTCTCGAGTTCGGCCTCTCGCTGGAGAATGGCGGCTCCATCCCCAGACGGTCCAGCTGATTTGGGATCAGTTCGGCGACGCACAGGTAGACCTGTTTGCCTCCCACGACTTGTCCCATTGCGACCTGTTTTATTCCCTGACCGAGGGCACGCTCGGCACGGATGCACTGGCGCACAGCTGGCCGCGGGGCCTACGCAAGTATGCGTTTCCCCCAGTGAGCCTTCTTGCGCGGACCCTGCGCAAGATCAGGGAGGACAAGGAGCAGGTTATATTGGTTGCCCCATACTGGCCCAACCACACCTGGTTCTCAGAACTCATACTCCTTGCGACAGCACCTCCCTGGCCAATTCCTCTGAGGAAGGACCTCCTTTCTCAGGGACGGGGCACCCTTTGGCACCCTCGTCCCGGTCTTTGGAACCTCCACGTGTGGCTTCTGGACGGGACGAGGCAGGTTTGAGTACCCTACCACCAGCGGTGGTGGCTACCATCACTTCCGCTAGAGCATCGTCCACGAGACATGTCTATGCGTTGAAGTGGAACCTCTTCGTCACCTGGTGTTCTTCTAAAAATCTTGAACCCACGAAATGCCCCATCAGTGTCGTGCTTTCCTTCCTGCAAGAAGGGTTGGAGCGAAGGCTGTCTCCCTCCACCCTGAAAGTGTATGTTGCCGCCATTGCCGCACATCACGACGCAGTTGATGGTAAGTCCTTGGGAAAGCACGACCTGATTGTCAGGTTCCTGAGGGGAGCCAGGAGACTAAATCCTCCTCGTCCTCCCCTCGTACCCTCTTGGGACCTCTCAGTGGTTTTAACTGCCCTGCAGAGTGCTCCATTTGAGCCTTTACAATCAGTGGAGCTTAAGTTCCTGTCAATGAAGACAGCGCTCCTGGTTGCATTGGCCTCCATCAAGAGGGTAGGGGACCTGCAGGCATTTTTGGTTGACGAAGCGTGCCTGGAATTCGGGCCGGCTAACTCTCACGTGATCCTGAGACCCCGGCTTGGATATGTGCCCAAGGTTCCTACCACACCCTTTCGAGACCAGGTAGTGAACCTGCAAGCGCTGCCCTTGGAGGAGGCAGACCCAGCCTTGGCACTGCTCTGTCCAGTACGCGCCCTTCGTGCTTACGTAGACAGAACGCGGTGTTTCAGGACCTCAGACCAGCTCTTTGTCTGTTATGGTGGGAAGCTGAAGGGAAAGGCTCTCTCCAAGCAAAGGTTGTCTCACTGGATAGTGGACGCCATTGCTTTGGCTTACCAGCAGCAAGGTCGACCATGCCCCCTTGGTGTGACGGCCCACTCCACTCGGAGTGTGGCATCCTCTTGGGCTCTAGCGCATGGCGCCTCGCTAACAGACATCTGCAGAGCTGCAGGCTGGGCGACACCTAACACATTCGCGAGATTCTACAATCTCCGAGTAGAGCCAGTTTCTTCTCATGTACTCGCTTCAACTAGCCGGTGCTAGATTCTGCTCAGGTGTCTTCGCTTGCTCGCCATTCCTCTCCACGGACGGGATACGTGCGATATTCCTCAGGTGAGCCTCATAAGCCCTGAGTCTCCTCCAGCACTGACGACGTCAACGCCAGAGTTATGCCACTGGCAGCTTTCGCGCTTGGCTAGGTGTCTCCATGTGCATGGTTCCCTTCGGGCGACCCCCACATGTGTATTTCCACTGTAAGCCTCTTTGAGCATGTGTCTTTCCCTTGGCAAGCCACCTTGCCACCCCTGGGGTTGAAATATTCCACCTGCGGCTGGGCACCCCAGTGTAACTCCGTATGCAGCCCTTCGGGGTCATATGTGTATTCCAAGTCCCCCCCTTCGGGTTGGGCATGATTGCATATTTCCACTGGATATGCTTCCCAGTGTACCTTGGTATTCCTGTGTTAAGTAGGACTCCTTCGTCCGTGCTAGTCTCACGACAGGGAGCTCAGACTTACGCAGGGCACTGGAAGACAGTCGAGAGGTGGCGTGATTATACGGGAACCCCATTCGTCGTCATCCGACGTAACTCGGAGTGACAACGAAAGGGAACGTCTCGGTTACGTATGTAACCCTCGTTCCCTGAGTAGGGAACGGAGACGTTACGTCTCCCTGCCACTTCCGCTGTACCGCTGGAACGCCTGAGTTCAGTCTCGGCTCCTCAGCGAAGACATATCTGCATTCTGCTCGCGCACTTCCTTATATACCCCCAGGGTGGGGCGGAGTTACGCTATGCAAATTCCGCAGACCCATGGCATTTCTTTGCCATTGGCTCGTGTTTTAATACTCGAAGATGATAGGATTTCTAAGCGAAACCCCATTCGTCGTCATCCGACGTAACGTCTCCGTTCCCTACTCAGGGAACGAGGGTTACATACGTAACCGAGACGTTTTCTTATGTCTCATTCGAACAACAGAAACGCGACCCGGTTTGGCAAACTTGCATAGTGTGGTTATAGCAGATATAGGGCTGCAAAGCGAATCCAGAAGTGCCTTTCACCCTGTTACGACTTGATGAACCACTGATATGATTTTGGAAACATTATTTTAAGGTACAAAAATGTTCCTTAGTGTTGCTTTAAGGAATTCAAGACATTTCTCCTTATATAGAACTGTAAAGGGTTCTTTAAAACTGAGTCAAGAACCCAAGGGATTTCTACTTTAGACCAAGACTCTTTTACAATAAACAGCATGTCCACAAAGACTGGGTAAATAAAGATCATACATGTTGTAAACCAGAAAAGTAGAATTCAATAAGAGAGAGAAAATACATTCATATTGATCTGATAATACTTCATTGTAAATTACTCATTGTTCATCCTGATATTTATCCATTCTGACAGATATTAACTATTAAAGATCATCATTATTTATTAACTGGATCTTGCCATTGTGATTGCTCTCTGATCTTACATTAGCGATTAATATTAAAACAAAGACCCCACGAGAAGTTGAATAGATAATGAGTGAAAATATTAAATCTGATCAGGTGTGTTGAGGAACTTTAATGGGCGTTCGGATAGGGCCAGCTGAAATCCAGTGACTTTTGTTTTCTCAAGGGCAAGATGTTTGGCCACTCTAAATGAGTTATCCCATCATGCACCGGTGGAGGAAAAATCAGCAAAAAGTGCTTAAAGGAAAAACCCAAAGCCAATTATATTCATCATTAGTATGCTTCCTTAATGTTCTCATTTATTATTCAATGGAAGTCATAAAACGTTAAATTCACTATTTCACATTTCAGCTGTAAATGACATTCAAATGAAGCAAAAGTCCTTCATTTACTCTGCACAAACCCTCTGCGGATGCAGGCAGCTCTTGGTATTGGCTGTGATAATCTTTATAGGAAAATAAATGGCACTGCTAGGTTTTGGAGCGTGTGCTGCATGTTGGCACAACCTTGGGTAAGTGTAAAACATGTATAACATGTGCAACAACACAGCAAGCTGAGCAATAAAGGGCAGGTATACCTTAAAAGCTATTGAGCAACACAAACTGGACTTTTAATTAATATACTAGATACATTTTTACCTTAAATGAATAATTCACCAAAAAATTATAAATCTGCAATCATGTTTGATCAATTGTGTAATTCTATAACGAGCATTCTATATAATCAAAACATTTGTACCCTGTGAACAAGTTTTTGTCATGTAACCGAAAAATGGGTAACAATTTAATCCAATAAGGTTTAATAGTTAGCATTAGTTATTGCATTAACTAACATGAACTAACAATGAGCAATACATTTTTTACTGTATTTCTAATCTTTGTTAATGTTAGTTAATAAAAATACAGCTGTACATTATATGTAGCTATACACAATAATGTATTAGTAAATATTGAAATTAACATTAAATAAGATTGATTAATGCTGTAGAAGTATTGTTCATTCTTGGTTTATGTTAACTAAGGTAGTTAACTAATGTTAACTAATGAACCTTATTGTAAAGTATTACCGGAAAATGTCTAGTGGTAGCATCTGAATTAACTTGTTTTATTAAGACAAAAATCATTTAACATAATATAGCTCTTTAAATTAAGACGTTTTGACTTTTTAAAGTGTAAAATGAATGGGAAATGTATTTATAGTAATTCTTTCCCAGTTGAAACCAGTGAAATGAAGTATTTAAAACCAGAACAGTCAAGTTTTTTTTTTTTTTTTTTTTTTTTTTTTTTGACAAACTTAACCTACAAATTTTTTTCTTATTATTTCAAGTGGTAGCATCTAAATTAACTAGTTTTATTAGGTCAAAAATATTATTTAATATGATTTCAAGCACCTGGCTGACTTTTACTCTAATTTTTTTTAGAGTAAAAGCAAAATTGTTCTTTAAGGTAACATGAAAGATGTTTTCATTTTTTACAATGTAAAATAAATGTAAAAATGTATTATGGATACTCCTACAATGGAACACAGTGATGGATTAAAGGCAGAAATATTTAGCTCATTATTTATTTATTTATATTTTATTTGAAGACTTTAAAATCACACTGGTCATCTTCCGTTTTTTTAGATGTCCTTTACAAATAAATCTCAGATTATATTGTAAAAATACTTATTTTATTAAGTATTTCAAACCAGTGCTAGAATCTTAATTATTTAGGGTTTGAAGCTCAGAATCAGAACGTCATTTTTTAAGAGGAAGCATTTAAAAAAAATGTATGAATATGGAAATGTAATGTAAATCATCTCCAAAATAGACAGGGAAAAAGTTTTGACTCAGATTAAGGAAACCTCATTCTAGTTTACACATGTAGAGCATGTTGACAAAAAACCCATGAGTAAATTCCACATCACTGTCAGGTCTGTATCCGCACGGAGAAAACATAAAGGCAGAATGTTTTTTAAAGATAGCAGGTAGACTGGGAATTCTGGGGAAAGAGAGTTTACAGAGAAATTTCAGCTTTCAAACCCCCTCAACTCAGAGAACGGCTTCTTCCGATAGCTAAAGCCATAAACCGTCTTTGACAACAATGAATGATTTTGAACACCTGGCTCTTTTAAGTTGGTGAGTGCTTGCTTGAGCTGACTTAAGAGTCTGCTCCAATGACAACCACATCTGTGTTGAATGTGAGATTAAAGCTCCGCGCCTCACTCTGTCCATTAGAAACAACACTTGTGGGAACGCGTTAGAAAAAGTATATTACTAATACATGGTTGAGGATTTGTATTTGCAACAAAAGCTGCCTTTCAAACCGCTGTCAAAAAACATACAGCCATCACTCCTTCACAACTGAGAGAGGGCAAAATGGCCGCTGTTTCATTATGGGGGAGAATGGCGATTGAATGAGATGGTTATCAAAGAGAAACCTTCTCAAACTCTTTATAGTGTGTGCTTGTTTGTGCATCTTTAACAGAACATAAATACCGAATGACCTGAACACAGCTGGGTCATTCCTGTCTGGTAATAATCAATTTATGTCATTTGATCAAACATTGTGGAATGGTTCAGAGCAAGACAAACTAATTCCGACAAAACATCACAGAATTCATCACAGAATATTTACTGATGCTTGTGCGGTAGTTTTCCCACTAAAAAATGTGGGGAAAATGTCATGGAACTGACTTTAAGGAAATAAAATAAATAAACTTTTGGAATATTCTTGAAAGTCAGTTCCTTAAAGGGACAGTTCACCTAAAAATTTAAATTCTGTCATCATTTACTGACCCTTATGTTGTTCCAAACCCATAAGATTTCCGTTCTTCTCAAATGAATATATTTTTAATGACATCTGAGAGATTTCTGTCCATCTATTGACGGTCCACGCAACTACCTCTTTGACGCTTCACTATTCAATATACTGAAGAGAATGTTTTGTTTGAAACATCTCGATCAGGGAAAAGAAAACTGGCATTTTATTTTAAGTTAGAATCTGGAAAAACATGATATCATGATCAGGGAAAAACGCAACTGGCTATTTTGAATTCCCAATTCAAAAAAAATTCCCCAAGAAAATGTTTTTTTTGAAACATTTCAACTGAAAACTGCTTTTAATTGAAAAAAACATTGTAAGGATTTTCCCCAATATACTAAGACATGTATAGTATAATGAGGACATAAAAATATACTGCTCAGGAATGACCCAGTTTAGCTAAATATTATATTTCAAAGAGTTGTTGATCCACAAAATGATGAAATTTCAGCTTTGTCTGCTATCAGATGTTCCTCACATCTTTATGTTTCAGTTCCTGTGTCACTGTCATTTTGCCCTGTCATGTCGCAGGCAAGAGGTTTTGTGAAAATGCTCCCACAACAGAGAGGAAGATCTGGCAGACAAAGCAGATGCGCACGGTGACTGGAGCGTTCATGGCCTCAGGAGGTTCCACAGCAGACAGAGTAACTCCAGAGAACATTCTGAGGCATTGTGGGATGTGTGAGGGAGTTTTTAATGTTCGCTCCAAACACACACAGACATAAATGCTGAATGGATCCAGTCAGCGCATATGTCGGAGTATGCCGGGTTCACTGGCTCTGTGAGAATAGAGGACAGTTGTTGAGGTAAGAAAAATCCCCTCACTGAAACGTACATGAGAGCCGAGCCACATTGTGTAAAAAAAGAAAAAAGAAAAATAAAGATTCTTTTTTCACTTTAAAAATATGTAAACATACCTAAAAAAGATCAATTTACTTTATGCTAAATCAATAATGCCTGTTTTTAGTGCATAACAAATTAAGTCGTTTTTTTCTCACCCAATTAGCCATTTATTTTGTCTTGTTTAACTAAATTTTGTTAGATTTTTGCTTTTTAGATTATTATTATTTTATTATTTATAATTGTAGTATGTAAATGTCTTATATAATTATGCTTTGCATGTAAATGTATCTCATGCAAATGTATTTTGTTTTTGGATACAAATGGCAAAACAAAACAAAAATACAGATTAAAAACAGACAAAACAAAAGTATTACACAAAATGAATAATAAATATTAAAAAAACGCCTTGTAGTTGTACAGTTACCAATTTATGTACAATTATTTCCAAATTATATTATATTCCCAATATTCTCAAGAAAATGTTTTGTTTGAAACATTAATAAATTGTCATTTTTAAGTTAAAAACTATAATATAATATAATATAATATAATATAATATAATATAATATAATATAATATAATATAATATAATATAATATAATATAATATAATATAATATAAAAATATTTTTTTTTAAATGGTGCATAAACCATTTATGGATTTTTTCAAACAAATTTATGTGTTACATAAACATTTAAAAGTCCACATACTGCAAACATATGGGCTCACCAGCACAGCACACAGTCTTTCAAGCTAAAGCACAACAAGCCAATTAGACATCTCAATCTACCACAAGGCAATTAGAGCCATTCTTGAAAGAGCTTCAAACGAAAGGCCCCTGAACCTTGTATTTTTTACCCTGGGTTTCATCAACAGGTCTCGTGACTGGATGGATGAAACTGCTTCTTTTTTTCAGCATTAGCTCTCTCACTTTCTGAATCTTTGAACTCTTGAGTAATAGAAACCAAGGGCGTAAAACTTAGCATGGACGCTATAAGGACGTCTCCCTACTAATATCCAGAAGGGACTACTGAATTGTCCCTAGCAATAATTTGTATCAAACAATTTAAATATGTTTATATGCAACCACTGTTGTTGTAATTTTGGTCGCATCTGAAATGGTTCATACTATTGAGATTAGCTTAGAAGTCAAAGTAAATACGTGCATCCGATCATTAAAGGATGTGCAAAAGGTAAGAGTTTAAGTATTGTATGTGAGTAGAGTTCATCTGAATGATAAAGTTTACCCTCTTTAACTTGAACTCAGTGTTATTAAACTGAATGTACAAAATTATAAAGGACTGAAATAAAAGCTTAAGGTTTGGATGCGTATGAAATTTGTGTTCACTACTTTAGCAAGAGTAGACTCCTGGTCTATCAATATAAGCTAAAAAACCTTGCTGTCAATCCCTGAATAACTCTTTTTTCAGTTATGAATGTATACTTGTTTAAATATTTTATCATAAAGTACAGAAAGCTAAATTATAATGCTGTTGAATGCATCATCAAGATTATGTTATGAGTTATGAGTGAGTTCCTACTGATATCAACACATTTTATGTCCCCACCAATGTCAGAATAAAAGCTACACCGGCCCTTGACAGAAACGATGAGATGTTTGACAGTGCTTTCTACATGGCCTGTTATACTCTCAGCTCATTCTTTCATAGTTGTGCTCTGAAGCTCTGCAATGCACTGTGTGTCTTATTTGTGTAGAGGAAGGTCGCAGTGCATTGTGCAAAGTTGAGAGGGCCAGTGAGTGGGGGTCAGAAAGAGTTGCAGTAGAAAGTGTGTGGGAGTGTTGCCAGGGAGAACAGAAGGGAAGGTGTGGAGAAACAAACCTTAGCGGTTAAATGGTTTGTTCACATTGTGAGCTGAGCATTTGGGCTTAGAGGTGCGCCTGTAATCATCCACTGTCCACTTGCAGTGAGCTGTCTAGGCCCGCAAAAGGAATGCAGAATCTCTCCCTCTACTTTCCAGTATCATCTTCTGAAAAATAAATAATAATTGTAATTACTCAAATAAGTACTGGGTAATATTACTACTTGTACTCACTATAGAGTTACAGTTAGGGTTCGGTTTATGGTTAGTTACTTGTAATTATGCATAATTTACTGTTATTACTATAGTAAGTGCATGTAGTAACGTGTATATCACCTTAAAATAAAGTGTTACCTATTTGATATATAAAGAATACAAATAAAAGAATACTTTTATTAAGCAAGGGCAAATTAGATTGATAAAAAAGGCAGTACAAAAGATTTCTTTGGAATGTTTATGTATTTATTTTTGTTTCCACAACCTTTCAACATTTTGAGCACCATATCAGCATGTCGGAATGATTTCTGGAGGATCGTGTGACACTGAAGACTGGTGTAATGATGCTGAAAATGTGTTTCCATCACAGAACCAAATGAGATTTTAATAATAAAACAATATATTAAAATAAAAACAATATATTAAAACAGAAAAACAGTTAGTGTAAATTGTAATAATATTTGCCAATAATAATGTTTTCACTGTAGTCTCTAAATGCAGCCTTGGTGAGCATAACTTTTAAATCTTACCTTGCTCAAACTGAACACAGTTGCTACACTATAAGTCCTGAAAATAATAATAAAATAATATTTGAATTTATATAAAATCAGTTAATATAGACGTAAGCACATTTTTAATTTACATTTTTTTGTTTGTTTTTTTTACAGCACACCATGTTCATTTGTTCATTTGACTTTTCAAGACAGAAGAAAAGTCTGTTAAAATTGTCTCATGGAGAGAACAGTAAATGTCATGCTTTTTCTGACTCAATTGTGGAAATTGATAAGTATTTAGGATCCTACTTCTGCGTAAGGCATGGATGCGAGAGCCCTAGTCTTCAGACCGACAAATCAGATGATGAAAACTTCATTTTATAATTTCTGAGGTCTCAATTGACCCCCGCTGAACGGAAGCGCTCCAAATAGAATATCAAATTGCTAAATGTGAAATGAGGGCTTAAACCTAAATATTATTTCAGAGGGCTTTGGCTAGAGAAAAGGACCTATCTGGAAAGGACATAATAAGCTAATTATTTTGCCAATCAAAGTCCCCCAGGAGATTTTTGCTGGGCCTGTATGTCCCATTCAGTCCAGTATTGAATCTCCTGACTGCGAAACCCGCCCGCATTAATCCCTGATTGGCCAAAGCTCTTCCTACACTCCAGATTTTAACGAGATAGAAAAGGGACAATGTGCTAGTTATACTTTGTTCAAAACCATCTGGACTTTATGAAATAAAACGATTTGCCAAGGACATTTTCAACCGCAAAAGGAGTTTTAAAAATGACAGGAAAAAAGGTGCATAATTTTGAAACTTTGTAACTAAGATTAAAAAACTTGAAAAGAGACCTTTGCAGAGTTTGTCCACATGGTCTCTCCATTGTACAGCATAAGGACACAATTCACAGGTTCAATGTGGAGGTAAATACAATTCATCTTTGACTCAGCTTATCATTATCAAAAGCCTTCCTTCATCGCGATAGCATACAGCTTCAGCCTTCGAAATAATTAAACCACTGACGATTTCATGTTGTTCCTCTCCACAGTCCTTTGAGTAAATACTAAGGTGACAATGGCAGCTTCTATAAAGCCCATCATGCACCTGGACTTACAGAGGCCAAGAGGTCCTCCAGGTCAAAATATCATTTTGCATCCATGTGCAAGCCTGCTAAAGACACACACAAAGTTGCTGCGAGTTGACCAACACATAAGCCCATTTTGAAAAATAGAGCATCTCTCTAGAATTACCCCAGAATTCCCAGAAAACTTTCATTGTGGTGAGTGGAGAGTAATCAATCTCTCCTTACGCTAGCTCAGGTAAGCCATGTATGCGCATTATGAAGTGGACTCCATGGACACACTCTGATGATTTATTGTGTATGACGAAGAAGAGATGGGAAAAGGGAAAAAAGTTGCTTCATTCACAACATGCATTCAGTTTACATTTCTTTGTTAAACTTCCTTACAGTTATAAAAGGTTCAGATGCACATCTGATGTTCCATGTTGTTTCCACGTGTTTGGGTCTATGAAAAGACACAATTCAATTGATCACATTGGCGATCCATTAGCTCCGTACGTGCGGGAGGATAAGATGATTATTCAAGGCACATCTATACAGTCTATAAATGACGAACATAATGCTTTTCCCAGAAACCACAGCCAATGGTGTTAGAACAGGGGGGGAAAGCTTTTTAGCTTTCAGCTCAAACACTAGGTATCACTTGAATATATAATATAATCTGAGCTGACACTGGAACCAAAGCTTTGGTTATTAAGCCCTATATCTAGCTTTTCCCGAACCAGGCCTTCTCCGGACAAACGCTCTCAATCAATTTCTATCCAATTGCTTAAGTCACCACAGCAGCGTAAAACATCCCTCTCCACTCCCGTTTTCACCCGAGAACCCGACACAGGGGTCGTAAAAGTGCAGTTAGCCAAATGTTCTCGGGATAATAATATACCCAATTCAATATCATATGCTAACGTCCTAAATGAGAGTGCGGTGGGGATATTTGCTGCTGAGGCACAGTGAAAAATTATCCTTAAACTGGAGAACAATGCAAACAGATTAAATGCATAGGATAGGCATATCCTCGCCATGTATAAAGTGACATTACGCAATTTTCTTGCCATGTAGAAAATGGATAAATGTAAACATATCATCCCACTGTCTATTTTAACATTTAGGCAAACGAGGAAAGCTGGATGCGTGTCATTTTCTGGATTTTCCCAAAATTAACATGCAGAGGCAGCTATAAATAAGACATTTGTATAAATTCCCCTAAAAAGTTAAACACTGTGGTTTGGATGCTGACAAATAGAGATGGACCAATTTTACAATTTCTAGCTGATAAATTACCTAGATTAAAAAATCTATACTGTTTAGTCCGAATAAATTTAAACACTCAAAATTGACCATTTTATATAGGCCTATACTACAAGTGATTTTAAGCATATAGTCAAGCATGAATGCTGGCAATGTTTGATGTTTGTTGTGTGTGTCCTGGCAGTTCTGAAATGAAATGTTCAGTGAATGGCGCTAAAAGGTTATTGCTCTATCGTGTTTGAAAATAGCATACCACCAACACTAAACCAATACCAATAGCATTAACAAAAGAAAATATGACACACATTTGCTGAAGCAACCATGCCATTTTAGCTCTTTTATTGTAACTCATGTTTCATGAGACTCGTACTGCACTCTGCATTGTAAATGCAATGTGAGCAAGTTTACTATATCAGAAAAGCCATATGGAGCTGGTTATGTGATGCAAAGGTAAGTGAATTAGTTTACAAATCATACGCTATGGCATCGATGGCCAATACTGGTCCTGGAGTCCCGCTGTTCTGCAGAGTTTAGCTCCAACCCTAGTCAAACACACCTGAACAAGCTAATCAACGTCTTCAGGATTACTAAGGGGCTGTTTACCCAACACCGTTTTCAACTAAAAACGTAAAACTTTTTATGCGTTTTGGCCGTTCATTTACACATTGTAGTTGCCTGAAAACGCAAACTTTTGAAAATGGGTTTCTAAGTGCAAGTTTTTGAAAACTGTCTCCGTGTAAACAACAAATCATCGTCATCTGTTTTAGCTAAACTCTGCAGGACAGCAGCCCTCCAGGACAGAAGTTGCCCATCCATGCACTATGGTAAAACCGTTTTAAGGACATAACATAGTATTGTGCTATAAACGTAATCATAATATATATGTAAACAAAGTTGTTTAAAAGTTGTTGCTGTTTTACTGCCTCTAGTGTTTCAGAAGGAAACTGCAGTTAATTGCCTGTATATAGGTAAAAAAAATAATGTAGGTAGAGACGTGCGTTTCCAGTGAGAATAGGTTGGACACTATGGAGACACTATGGGAAAAAAGTCATAGTTCAATGACACACACACTTACTGTACACACCATATATAACAGAAATCAAAATTACACCTCAGGAACCCTCTTGCAACACACACATGCACTCTCTCAAGCTGGGTGATTTAGTATCAGCAAGTGACATTCTCAACAGGTACTGGAGCACAAACACCACCATATGGAGCCTCCACACCTCTCATTACGAGAGTGTGACGGGGAGAAATTATCGCTGGGACCAGATTTCATCAAACATACTAAACTGGTGCCAAGGCCAAACATCAGATAATGAAGACGCAGCTCAAATGGGACGGCGCCACAGACAATTAATTAAGTAATTAGGCTAATGACTTCTTTACTCAAGTCCTTTTCCTTTGGCTGTAGATATGAATTAATTAGCACGGGTAATTAAATTAAGCAGGTTGTAATTTCACAGCTGCTCATGTCGGCCTCCTCCCCTCTTTGCTCTGGGGCTAATCAGCACTAGCTCCAGGTGGGAAAAAAACCACTCGGTTTCATCTCTGATGTCTTCTTCAGAGAAGCCCTGGCATGCCACCAAAAACCTCACTCATATGCAAATGAGCATGCGTGTGTGCGCTTTACACGTGTGAGCGGGGAGCACTTTGACATTTGGAGATGAGAGGCTTCCTCAAAGGCCTCTCTTGCCTTGAAAATACAACCTCCATATGCAACTACACAAAATGAGCAAATGAAATAAATCACACATTATTGAATGATGTCAATAAGGGGCTTGATACAAGCACGGCATCGATGAGTCTATTATAATGAACTAGAGCTACTCTCGTTCCTGGCCTGTACTACAAACGCCGACAAAATCATTACATGTAACAACAGCCAGTGATCAAAGGCCCCGTGCGCGGGGAGGAGAGGCATTTGCCTCCTTTAGAGAAGGTATGGGATGAGTCTACCGCCTGTGTGTCTGCAAGAGCTGCTCCATTAAAACAGTTTTGGCTCCCTTTTATTCAAGTCTGGCAACTTAGAACACATGGACGTGGAACAAAACAGATGTCTGACAACTGAATGATAACAAAATTATACAGATGTGCATACAGTGGGATATGAAAGTCTGAATTGAGAAATGTTTATATATATATATAAATAATAATATATATATATATATATATATATATATATTATTATTATATTATTATTATTATTATTATTCAGTTTCACTATTTGAGTGAAAAAAATAAAGTAAATAATAATAATAATACTATATTTTAAAAAAATAATCATTTTGTATGAATATGGCATGTAATACAATTAACCAGGCAAAAAGCTGGGTGATTTCCCATCCTGACTAGCTGAAACGTGCCAACAGAGCAGCCTGACCAGGCTGGGAGAACAGCTTAACCTGGTTTAAGATTTTTTAATACATTTTTAAAGTAAGACTAACAGTTTGGACAATGCATGTGCAACTTCAAACATGTTTTCTAGTGTGTTTTATCTCACAAACATTAAACACTAAAACAGTGGCTATAACTCTACAGAATCGTTAAATGTTTACATCAACCCTGGGTGGAAATGTCAAATATACAGTATGCTATAACTGTATGGGATGGGAAGAGCGATAGAAAGAGAAAAAACAGTACCGAAAGATTATAGCGGCTGGATGGGAAACGGAAGCATATTACCCATTCAAAACCATATATGATCTGTACACCATCTGTGATTTATTTATCTAGGAAGGGGCGGCTCGGTATTACATAAAATGTTCACAGACACATGAATTGTGATGCATGAAATTTAAGGGCTGATGATTCTTCCGATTCTCTTTCCTGTTGCCTCCCCATGAGAATGAATGCACATCTGGACTTATGGCCACAGCTTGGTGCTTCCAACTACAAACACACACACACCGGAATCTGACTTTCTGGTCTGTTCTGACTGAGTTGCGAAAGAAAAGGGTGTTCAAACACACCTCTTTGCCATCACATCCATCCCAGCATGCACCGGGGCACCGCAGGGTCTTGAGTACAGGAACAATTGGGCTAAATGTGGTGAAAATGAGCAGGATGAGTGCAGTGGGGCAAAGGGAGGGGGGTCTGTCTCTTGGCAGTGATACAGCTAGTAAATCTAAGTTAAAAAGAAACAGTATTTTTCATCACTTTTACAGATGGCGACTGGTTTTATCTTTCATGCATATGAAAGGGAACCAATGGCCAAAAGGGAAGGGCTGAAAAAAAACACACACCTTGAAACTGTTGCGGACAGAATGCAGACCTTGAGTGAGATATATATATATATATATATATATATATATATATATATATATATATATATATATATATATGTGTATATATATATATATACTCACCTAAAGGATTATTAGGAGCACCTGTTCAATTTCTCATTAATGCAATTATCTAATCAACCAATCACATGGCAGTTGCTTCAATGCATTTAGGGGTGTGGTCCTGGTCAAGACAATCTTCTGAACGCCAAACTGAATGTCAGAATGGGAAAGAAAGGTGATTTAAGCAATTTTGAGCATGAGACGGGCCGGTCTGAGTATTTCACAATCTGCTCAGTTACTGGGATTTTCACGCACAACCATTTCTAGTGTTTACAAAGAACGGTGTGAAAAGGGAAAAACATCCAGTATGCGCCAGTCCTGTGGGCGAAAATGCCTTGTTGATGCTAGAGGTCAGAGGAGAATGGGCCGACTGATTCAAGCTGATAGAAGAGCAACTTTGACTGAAATAACCACTCGTTACAACCGAGGTATGCACTAAAGCATTTGTGAAGCCACAACACGCACAACCTTGAGGCGGATGGGCTACAACAGCAGAAAACCCCACCGGGTACCACTCATCTCCACTACAAATAGGAAAAAGAGGCGACAATTTGCACAAGCTCACCAAAATTGGACAGTTGAAGACTGGAAAAATGTTGCCTGGTCTGATGAGTCTCGATTTCTGTTGAGACATTCAGATGGTAGAGTCAGAATTTGGCGTAAACAGAATGAGAACATGGATCCATCATGCCTTGTTACCACTGTGCAGGCTGGTGGTGGTGGTGTAATGGTGTGGGGGATGTTTTCTTGGCACACTTTAGGCCCCTTAGTGCCAATTGGGCATCATTTAAATGCCACGGCCTACCTGAGCATTGTTTCTGACCATGTCCATCCCTTTATGACCACCATGTACCCATCCTCTGATGGCTACTTCCAGCAGGATAATGCACCATGTCACAAAGCTCGAATCATTTCAAATTGGTTTCTTGAACATGACAATGAGTTCACTGTACTAAAATGGCCCCCACAGTCACCAGATCTCAACCCAATAGAGCATCTTTGGGATGTGGTGGAACGGGAGCTTCGTGCCCTGGATGTGCATCAACAAATCTCCATCAACTGCAAGATGCTATCCTATCAATATGGGCCAACATTTCTAAAGAATGCTTTCAGCACCTTGTTGAATTAATGCCACGTAGAATTAAGGCAGTTCTAAAGGCGAAAGGGGGTCAAAAACAGTATTAGTATGGTGTTCCAAATAATCCTTTAGGTGAGTGTATATATATATATATATATATATATATATATATATATATATATATATATTTTTTTTTTTTTTTTTTTAAGAAAGATTTTCATCAATATAGTCAGGAGAAGACTCATTGTAAACATTAATTTATTTGAATACTTGACTGTACAATCTTGTGTTGTTAGATTATAGATTGAAAATAAAAACAAATTAATTTGTGATAGGTCATTTATGATACTTCAATATGAAATGATACATTTTTAATGGTAATGATTAATTTGAATAATTGATTCATATTATATTCACTGAAATTTTCAAGTATGTGTGATCATGTGGTAGACGTCCCTGCGCATGTTAAAGTGAGCCACTGATAAGAATAGTTCATTCTTCTTAAACAAGCTGAATTGGGTATTTTTCTGGAACAAATCACCATGAGCAAAGATGGCACCCTTCAGATCATGTACTTCCGGGGAAACCAACGCTAACTGAGAAGATGACACTAAAATGAATGTGGATGCTAACAAAAAAGCTTTCTCCGGGTCTCTTCTTTAAAGCTCCTTGCCATACTGAAAGAAATTCGAGAATCACCTGTAATTAAATACAGTTATGACTGACTGTGTGAACATAGCCTAGCTGAATAAAAAACTAGATATTTGGAGCCATAAGACAAGGCCCTGACGCAATACATGTAATATTTATGATTTTTTTTTTTCTTTTTTTTTTTCTTTCATTTGCATCACACCCTCTCTCTACACAGCCTTGACTAAAAATGTTGTTAATCAAGGTTCGGTTTCAAATGACAAAATGTGAGAAGCATGGGGTGGGGGAGGAGGTTTTCCTGATATGGTAATTTGAAGCAGATATATCATTTTGTTAATAAAATGCTGAGGCCTGTGATTAACTGGCGCTCACTAGAGATAGCATGCTGATTAATTTCACCCTCTTCAGCCAATGCCAAGGTCCTTACACTTTCTCTCGTAGTGCTAAGGGTGAAAATTAAATCAGTCCCTCTTTTCCAAATTTCTAAATAACCTTGTGCCATTCTTTCCCCATGTGACACATGTTCCCAAAGAACCGAAAGCCTTCTTAAGCTCTGGAAAAAAAGAAAACAAAAGCGACATAAAATGCTTTTCGTGGCCCATTATGGTTAGTACACTTGTTTTTAAGGTTGAGTACAGAGCGGGGAATTTTATTTAAACATATTTTTCAACTGTCTTGACAGAAATAAAACCTTCTAAACAAAGAATCAAAGCCTGTTTTCCACAGCCAGAAACCTATAATGATGAACACAAGTAATTGGGCCTTTCAATGTGGTATCTCCCAGGGTATATACCTTTGTCAATAAACACGCCAGTTACACTACCGCTGCGAATAATAAAGATATAAATAAAGCTCAAACACACCGCCTGCATTAAACAGGAACACACAGAACACATATCAACTATCTCTGCATTTTTGAGGATGAGTCTAGATAAGTATAGGCAACACAATGAGCGAAAGAACCGGGATGATTCCCTGGTGTAACATAAGCAGTCGACTGTGCAGAGTGAGATACACACACGTACGCTCACACAAACACCATTTACTCTTCAGCTGCCATGCTAAATTCCATATATTCAGGTTCTAATCAGCAAACATGTTATCGCCCCTGGATTCCAGGCTCAGAAAATTGAATTTTTGCATGCACTTTTATCTAGAAAAATGACAGCAATAATGAGAAATGGGAAATAATAAGCAGAATACAATAAGCAAACGGCAGATCATTAAGGTGGCATTTGCTTGTTGATGCAAGCGGGGAATAATCAAGATCGTGCCTTAATGACATTATAGTGTCATAAGAATCCCAGAATGAACAAATTACAGGATTTAGTTAATGAAAAATGGTCGGACCAACGCGAGTCTCCTTTCATTGCAGGAAGACTGTGGTGCATGTTCCCAAACCCAACCGGAAAAGTCAACGGGATATTAGAGGGCTGAAAGCTACACGTCCTTATGCAAAACCTTCATCGCCCTTATTGCCGGACGACGTTGTAAAGCCATCATCCTGTTTATAGAGGTTTAATTGAAGGCAGCATAAAACGATAAACTAAGAAACATGCATGGTTGACTTCTCCAATTCAAGCCATAAATCATTGTGATGTTCAGACAAGTCAGCCAGACACAAATTCAGATGATAGATGACCCATTTAACTTTGATTTTTGAGAGCAATGAGCTCTCCTGCAATAGCTCACACTGAGTAATGCCGCAGATGCGCGGGCAGGAGGCGATGAGAAATCCCCTTTCCTCCGTGCCGCGGATGCTTTGGAATAATCGCACAAATGACCATTATTAAAATGCTGTGGTCCTGCTCCGGCACACCGCTGGTGAGAGAGAGAAAGAGAGAGAGGGGATTTGCATTAGCAGGCTGTAATGTTCTGATGATTTGTGATATAAAACAGTCATCAGCAAACTAATTTATCAGCCCCTGTATCTATAATGATACATGCATATATGCAGCTATAAATATTAGTATAGCAGTACAGACAGGCAAAGGGACATAAATCAGAGTAGCGTGTGGTTATACGAGGAGCCGTGATGCTCGTGATAACACTTTTACTATAAAAACAACCTTAAACGGTAGAAAACAGAGAGAGAAAAAAAAAGAATCAAACCCCATTCAGCCGGCACACAATTACAGAAATTAGATGCCGCCGGTAAGTCATTATTATTTCATATCTCCTCTGGATGTGCTTTTAAATCAGTGAGTGTCCTGTGCCTATTGAAGCAGGTCAATTATTCATTCTAGACATGCAAAAGCAGTTAGTAAAGTAGATAAAACTGTCAGTGTGCCACCGAACGCAGGATATTCCAGCTGGTGGCTCCCTCTGCCCATGTGCACTGCTGTGTGTGTGAGAGAGAGAGAGAGAGGGAGAGAGCGATTCACTGAGCAGGTATTCTAATACAAGGCCAGAGGATGGAGAAAAAGGGGAAGAGAAGGATTGAGAGAGAGAGAGAGGGGAGGAGAGAAAAGCTGCTCTCCCTGGGGGACCTGTTTAGCCACACGCTGTAATGCCAGACTTTCAGTCTTGTTAGTAAGCAGTCTGCCAGGATATGAGGCAGGAGAGCTTCAAGAACAGTAAACATTAAATTGAATTCATTAACAAAGGCCACCATTTGCTGCTGGATGAAAGGTCCCAATGCCCAGCTCAGCCCCCCCATCCCGTCCTCCTAAACCCTCTATGTGTCACCTGTTTTATTCATCAGTCTTTTGTTTGTGTACACAGCTTTGTTTGCTGGCCGGTGGAGAGCTGGTTGGTTAATTTGGCTTCTGTTGATGAAGGTTTTCCAGGTGTTTGTGAAGGTCGTCACCTGGCACATGTCTAATTGCCTGCAGACAACTGCCCTGTTCCAAAACCTAGAGAGTTGCCTTCTGAGGCAGCATCCTAACTGAAATGGAACCTCACAGGTGACTGATTTGAAATGCCCTACATAGTCAGCGGCATGCGGGCACAACGAAATAGCAGGCAAAGCTCATGGAACACTTGACTTACAACTGATATATGACACACTATCACATTTACTATGCACTGTGTATCCCACTGTCTAGTGTGTGAATTTTATAAAGGTATTTTGTTGTCTTGATGTCTTCAACATTCCAAATTTTTTTAATTATTTGAGTGTATCATGCAGGTATTTGAAGTGCACTTTTTGGGTAATTTTTTTTAGCGTAAACACAACTCACACTATACTTATAAATTCAAAATGGCATATATTAGCGCATAACTATACATGCATGCACACACATACATATACATACTTTATATATATATATACACATGTATATAGTCCTGGCGCCAGGACTTGGGGGACTTTTATAATTATCTGGCTTGCGTTCCCCTCGATTGTTCAGTTTAAAGGCTAAAAAAAGCCAAAAAAGCCTTTAAGCCTCGGTTAAAAAAGCACATGGAGACAACAGCTGCCTGGACATTCTGTAGCCTATGGAATGACATGAAGTGGAGTAAATGATGACATTTTTATTTTGGGGTGAATTAACCCTTTGATGCACCTATGATGCCCTAAAATGCTGTCTAAGTAGGCTGTTTACTAGATTTTTGAACAGAGATCTAGACTTTGAAACATTGCGAAAGAGGACAAGGACAGAATAAGCAGTTCCCCAAAAAGGAAGTCAACAGAAATAGAGGTAAGACTGCATGGACACACAAAACCATATTGAGCCAAACAGAGATTAAGTGAACATACATCAAATCAAATTGATGACGGACAAAACAGAGCATCCAGAGAGAGGACGCTGTAGAAAAATGTGAAACATGACCCTCACCCGGGCCTCCTGCCCGTCCCTGACCCCTCAGAGCTCTTCTGTTCCTCCTCCACCACTCAGAAGAGAGCGAAAAACAGTGATATTTAGATGGATGAGTCCAGCATCGGGAGCAGAAAACTACCAAACAGCGACCTAAAGCGATCGCCTGTCTTCACATGCTTGATTTCATCCCTTAATTAGAGTCATTCATCAACGGTCTTGAGATACGAGGTTTCACCCCGGCTCCCCCCTCACCACACCTTGCCAGCTGTCAAAATTACAGCGTTCAGTTCATGCGCCATCCCTCAAATAGTTATTTTCTACAAGCTTGGCTGCATCTCACAATTCACTATTTACTGTATTGTCTTGCCCCTTGCCGCGTAGCCCACACACACACGTGCACGCTCGCACATGCACGCTCACCCGGGGGAGTAGGCGTAATGTCAGCCGGTGCTAATAGTCATTAAGCCTCAGCTCAATTCCAATTAAAGGTCATTAGCCATGTTATTACAGAGATGATTATTGTTTTTAGACTTCAGCCAAACAACGGGCTGCTTGTCCTTGGTTGGCATGTGGGAAAACAGAGCAGAGGCTAATGAGCAAACGGCGTATAGATTTGTTATGCATTATGAAAGGATGCCAGAGACCAAGGTGGATGTAAGAAAAGGAAAACATCATATTTCAAGGCTGACAGAGCAAACTTCATATGCTGTGATCATTTGAGAAAACGGTTTAATTCGGCGCGAGCTACATCAATTATTTAATTCGTGAAGTACTGCTTTTATTCCTCGTACATTACGCCTCGTTTGCAAACACAAAATGTGGCAGAACATCAATAATTTTGCTGAGATGAGTTTGTTAGCATCATTAGCTTCACCTTGGCTTTAGCGTCTCCCTCATTACAGCGCTGCGGGTTCTGAAGGAACCTCTGTTCCAGAAGAGCAAAATCCGATTTGAGGAAGAAGAAAGCGGCATGCCTGGTTTCCTCAGCCAGAGCTTAAATTACCTGACCTAGAGCACTCCTGCAGGGCCTCCACTAAAACAACAAAACATTCAGATACACAGTCTCTTCTCTGCAACAATATTCCACCTGCAGAGCGGTGAATTGGGTTTAAAGAGAGACTGAAACTAGGCTGCCGAAAGGACAATCGTGCCATCGAGAAATCAAAATCTTTCAGTTTTGGATCAATAAAAGAACACAAGAGTCAAAACAACAGACTAAATCTGACAATCATATTCTATGTTTTCACATTTTCACATATCGTTTAATGATAACACTTTAGTTTTGGGTCCAATTCTCACTATAAGCAAGTTGCTGATTAGCATGAATATTACTAGGATATTGGCTGTTTATTAAAGCACATTAATGCCTTATTATTCAGCATGACCATATTCTACATCCCTGAATCCTTCCTAATATACCTAAACTTAACAACTACCTTACTAACTATTAATAAGACAAAAGTCATAGTTAATAGTTAGCTAATAGTGAGAATTAGACCCTAAACTAAAGTGTGACCAAATTCATAAATATACTATACAAACAAGTTAACCATTGTTCCACTTCTAGCATCTAATGAAAATCATTTGTAAAGTCATGTTTGAACCATGTCTAATGCCATTATGACTTTTTTTATTCTTGAGTTGAACAAATTTAGAAGAATGTCCAAGCTGCTTTCTTCCATTTAATGAAATCCACTTTCATTGAATGGAAAAGAGCAGCTTGAACATTTTTTAACATTTCGCCATTTGTATTCCACAGAGGTCGTCCTACAGTATGAGTAAATGATGCCAGAATTTACATTTTGGGGTGGACTATCACTTTAACAGTCCGCCTCATCAGTCAGGATGGTTTCTTCATTCATTCATTCCTTCTTACACATACTCAAACACATTCTGTGCTCCCCCTACACATTTTATTCCCAAATCTTTGTAGGCGTCAGCCATTTTTAAAGCACAAGGGAAATTCTAGATTAAACAAGAAAAAAATAAAAATATTTCTATCTGTCATAATTACAACTGGGTATTAATAACACAGCAAATATTAATCTTAGAAGTAAACACTAAGCGGCTTAAAGAAAATTGCAAATAAATCAGATTATCCTATAGGAATATCCTTACAAAGGATCTGAAGGGTAATGAGAAAGCCAGCCATGCTTTTTTTCAGAAGTATTTGTAATAGGTAGACAGCACCGAGCAATTCATGAGGTATTTGGCTCGGGCGCATACATATTTCAGCTTCAATTTCATTTTTTCATAAATCGCACAGCCACAAGGTAGATTCAATTAGGTTTTTCTGATTGGGTCACTGCCATTCTGTCAGGTCATTCAAAGGTTAAGGAATTCAGCGCTACAAACATGATTAGGCCACTGCGGCATCTGATCAGGCCTTCTGTTTATCATGCAGGCCCACTGGGTTTTTCAAGTCTGACAGTAATGACGGCGGGAAGCTTTGCTGCAGGTAACGGCTGGGGTATTTTACATCCTAAATTGCTTTATTACCACAGTTTTATGTTTAAACACTTCGGGGGAGAAAAAACAGGGAGTCACCACAGGACTGACATCACTGCAGCTCGATGCTGAAAGCGGAGTACATATTAAATCATTTTTATGTACTGAAGGTATGGGCAACATAATGTCATTTCCCCTCACTACAGGACTCTAAGGGAGAGAGAGAGGGAGAAAGAAGGAGAATGAAAGCAGAAAAGAAATAATTACACACATAATTCGATCTGTCTGGACTTCTGTGTCCATCTGCTCCCTGTCTAAAGTCCCATCCATTTCTGTGTCATGTTATAAATTCACGTTTTACTGTGGAAAATGTTTGTGTAATTATCAGAGATGTACGAGAGGAACAAGATGAAGTGCAGCATATGTGAATTACAGTCAAGTCCAATAATACAAATGTGTGTTTTCTCTAGCAATGCAAAATTCTGGTTTCAAACACCTCTTAAATTAGATTTTTTTTTTGGTGAATTTTGTCTATTATAAATTTGTCTATTTTCGTCTATCATAGTTTTATATATGTATCGAAATAAACCTTCATGCAAAATTAACCCGTAACATACTCATGGGAAATAGACTCGGCCGCTTCTATGGATTTAATGGAAGGCCACAGCAAAAAAACAACAACAACAAAAAAAACATAATAATAATAATAAAAAAAATCAATTGTTGAATAAGAATTCAAGAAGTGAATTGTATATAAATTATATTATGTGTATTATTACTCACATATGTGTATGTGTATATGTATATTTAATATTTAATCACACACACACATAAACATATATGAGTGTATTAATAACATATTGTACATATATTTTATTTATACTGCTAATAATACTAGTAAACAATAACAATAAGGGTGAATGGTATGTTATTGAAGTGTATATGAATTTGTACATATCTATATATCAGTCTGTCTTTACACGCTCTTACCTCTCATCGAGTCATCTTTCTTTTCATATCCTACGAGTGCACAGCTGTCTCTCTCTCTCTGTCTTCCTGATACCACTGCTGGTCCCCAGATGCGGTATGTCTGCTCCGTCTACCTCAAACACATACACACACAAAACACTCCAACAACAAGGGATAGCAGAGAGTGTGAATAATGTATGAAGCATTTTATATTGGGATTGATGGTTGTCAATCACGTCTGCCTAAATCAAGACAGCACAGATCATTTCCATTGCTGCTATTGGATATTTGAGTTAAAAGCACTTTTCCAGAACCACACACAACCAGTCAATCTAAGCATGAGCGCAGGGAAGAGATCCCTCGCCGTGCCATAATTAACATTGGGAAGACCAAAGTCTCACTCAGACCTCGCGTATTCAACCTATGCATTCAATATCTGTATTTACATGCCAGTATTACTGAGCAAACAAGCTCATTTAAAAGTTCATATGCTAATGTGTGACATTTAAAGCAAACTTTACACGAGAAAAGGACATACAACAATAGGCTTTGATTCTTTTCCGTGATGTGAACTTATGCCGTTTCCATATTTATGACTAAAACTGTGACACCTTTAGAGGAAGAGCTTGCAGAGGTATTTCTTCAGTCATTTTTCCGCATCAAAAAAACTGTTTTTTAAATCAAAAGGGTAGGTATTAAAAATGCAATACTGTTAGAATTAAGCATCAGCACAAGATATCTAAATAAAATGAAAGAGATTGTAATGTTTTGTCATTTGTCATATTGTTCAAGCAGGACGTTATGGGCTTTTCAAACAACCTCCTAAAAGGAGTGACCTTAAGTTATATGTGTCTTTTCAATATTCAATATTCAGTAACTACTGTATGGTACTGAGGGTTAGCTGTTCAGGACATATTTAATTTCGATATTATGCAATACAACAAAACCAAAACGTTTTGGTGACCATTGACTTCCATTGTATGAGCAACAAAAAATACTTAACATATATTGTAAATGATGACAGAAAAATGTATTTTTAGGTGAACTGTCTCTTTAAATCACCAAGTTTTTTGCTCATAAACACCAAGGTTGCGTCAGAAATCAAATACTCTCCTGAGTAGGTACTTTTGAATAACTTTGGGACTGCTAAAAAGTCAAATGTAATCTGGATGTACCACATTCGTCATGTTGTCATGTGACCCACCAGCATCAGTTGTGTCGCTTCACTGCCATTTATAAATCCCCACCCGTGGCTTCATGGGATAGTAAAGTGTCCATCATATGCAAACTTCAGATTTTCGTTGGAAGTAGAAGTTCATCCGGGTACTTTTTTACGAGTACTGTGTATTTAGACATACTACTCTAGTCACATACTGATTTTCATCTACTATATAAATATGGAAGTATGCAAATTTGGATGCAGCCCAAGTTAAATATTTCAGTCACAATTATGGGTAATTTTGTTGGTAGAAAATTCAATTTTTATTTTAACAGAACACTGGATGCATTTTTTTTACTATCAAGAACAATTAAAACAGTGTGAGACTTTTTTGAGGGAGGTTTTTACACACACAGCAGGGGTTTGTTCTGTTCTAGCAGATGCTATAGGTGTTCTATAAGGGAAGTCAATCTCACTTCTCCTTTTCTCTCGTTTCCACATTGATCCAAACCATCAGAAACTTCAGCTCTCGCATTTAGGCAACCATTACACAAACCGATGACAAAATACACCATTAAAATTCAAGACTCCAGTATTCTCAGAAATACATTTAATCAAAACAATCCCTAATATATTTCACAGTCTGTGCACAAACAACACTCTGACTGGCTTTTCATACATCACAGAGCACGGCGGAGGATCCGGAAGGGGAAAAAAAAACTCCTGTTGCGTCTTTGACTGCACTTCACTTTCCGAAGGCTGTAAGTTTTGACGTGAAGGATAAACCACAATGTCAACCAATTGGGCCTCGCTTAAAGACCCTCATGATCGATCGCCCGGGCGGCAGATGAACGGGGGCCCATTTCAGCAGTTTGCTGTACAAACCGCTCGTTCATTAAAAGATGCTCTTCCTTATTGATTTTAGCTTAAGTAATGAGGAAGCTTATCCAAAAATCTTTAGCATTTGGTCTTAAGTTAAGGAAATCAATGGCACCATTCCCATATGAACAGCATATTTGAAGTTTATGTGCAAAAGACAAGGCAAATCCAAATTGGATAAATCAATCAATAGGCTTTGTCAATGTAATGTAAAGCTGACCTATGACTTTTTAGCACTTAAAGTGAGCTGTACATGAAGACTGATCACTTCTAATGTATTGCTATCATCAAGGCTTTAATAATTAAAAGCAAGCTGGCTTCATAACTATTGACATCCAGCATTCAAGAAAATGTACAATTAAAACCACAAATGTGTGCTACTTTTCATATAAGTCAAAAGTTCTTAAAACAAGTCAGATGTTCAAGGTGAAAGAAGCCTCGGAGAAATCTAATCCTTATATAAAGCTCATACTGGCATTAGCATTAAAGTGTGAATCTTGCTAAAGCTGGAGGAGGAGAAATGTGTAGGAATGTGTAGGTATAAGCTCAAAGTGTGAGGAGCTGTGTATTAAACTCCAGTCACCTTTCGAGTTCTTCTCTGCTCAGAGAGTTCTTTTAAAGTTCAATCAATGGATCTCAGCTAATCTCTACCACTGAAGAGCATACAGTTTTAAGCAAAGGTCCAGCAGGCGGTGGAGCAGAAAGTTAGCAATAAGTTTGCATTGCTTTCAAATAGGTAGACCTCATTAAAAAGGTTTGATGTGTAGCGAAATATCAGCAGGGGGCCGTATAAAGCAAACAATCTACGGTGGACATTGCTGCACTGTCCGGAGACATTTCCAGTAAATAATAAAAAACCTATTTGTTGTGTTAATATTGCTGTGTGTATTACAAAATATCCCACCTGACATATAACACAGCTCTCAAATCCACAGATATTGCAGGCAGGAGAGTTCCCTTCACATGTTTCACATTTATAAAAATAAAAATTGTGGTGCGGGGAAGAGAAGAGAAGAGAGAGAGAGAGAGACAGAGAGACAGAGGGCTGAAACAGACTGATGGAGAGCGAGGGCAGAAATGACATCCAAATATAGCAGCAGCTGGAGCAGAGATGCCTGCTGGGGATTCCGTCTCTGATGCCACTGAGCCAAAGGTGAGGTGTATGTTAGTAAAGCTAAGCTGCAGACAACATTTCCCAGAGGTAATTGTTCCGCTCATTAATATTCATTTGAACCTGATTTCCTTTACATCAGTGACATGTTCGGGCTTTGATGTGCCAGATCGTGTACCTCAGCGCCACTTCTTTTTCCCCGTCCCCAAATATGCAAAAACCGCTGTCACACGCCTTTAAAAACAGCACCGAATTTGCTCCGTTTGTCTGCACCTCCGTGCTTCTCTGCACCCCATTTTGTTGTCTGGTCAGGCAGTGTTTTCCATTTAGCAGGGACAATTTAATCACGCGTTAAAAATTACAGGCTCCTCTGTTGGCCAAGCATGACATTTCAATTGTGCAGCCAATAAAAGTACTACATGAAGAGGGCTGAGATGATGGACTAACCGCAAAGCTTAGAGATCCAGGTTACCATGGTGAACTACCTTTTCCATGTGTGCAAGGTCAAGAGTGAGAAGCCTGATGCAGAAAGCTCCTTTTTACACACAATAACCGACAACACGAATTGTGTTTGTTTATATTATTAAAGGGGTCATATAATGTCATTTTTGTACAAGCTAATATGATTCTTTAGGGTCTAAATTAAAAGTCTGTAATATACTTTAATTAAAAATTCTCATTAGTATTGTAAGAAAATACTCATTTTACCTGGTCAAAAACAGCTCTGTTTTCAGCACGCCGTTTGAGTGCATGTGTCTTTAAATGATAATGAGCTTTGCTCACCCCGCCCCTCTGTTCTGTGCATACACCGTTTGTAACACAATTTAACACAATAACCATAACGCGTTGTTTATTATAAACATGGGATTATGAATTATATTGAGAACGTCATACATAGAAAACATGCCGTAATGTACGCTGAGTGTAAAAATAGCCGCATTCATCGTGAAGCGTGCAGCAAGCGATTTGCAAAGATTAATATAAAGATTAATATAAAGGTTAATAAAACGTTACACTCACTTCTTCTGGAGGTGCAACAGGAACACGAATAGTTGATACCGATCCTTTTTTCAGGAGCAGCTTCTTAACAAAACCAGCTTTATACTGACCCTCGTTTGTAAAGCAGTCTGGTGAAATGATTCGCGCAAACATGAAAGCATTGAGGTTGATCGCGGGGAATTCCCTTCGAAAACAAACTCAGCCACTGCGTCTTCAGCGTTCGGATTTAGGAACATCAAAATGACTGCTGTGTTCCTTATTACACCGAAGAACACCACAATCGAGACGCCATTCTACTCAGTGCTCCAGCTATCAGCAATGAACGCGCCAGTTGGCGCGGACTATGATTGACAGCTCGCTCACGAGGGCGCGAGGGCGGGGCTGTGTTGAAACGCTGCTGTCAATCAACCATTGTGGGAGGGGCGTCGATTTTGTGACGTCACAAAATCGAACAGCTTGATTCAGGAGAGGGGGAAACATATAAGAAGATAAAAAAAAAACACTGGATGGATTTTTATCATTTTATGATGGTTGTGTACAGGCACTGCCAACAGAAATTTCAGTACAATCAACTTGTAAAAGTGCATGTACCATTATATGACCCCTTTAACAAAAATGTCTATATATACTGTATATATATTATATATTAAATTATTAACATGAATTGCTTTTGCTTTTAATGCAAAAAGGAGTTCACATGGTTGTCACAAATTCACTTATTTGATAAGTGACCTAGAAAGTATTTTAAAACATTTTTTTTATTCACTTTGTCACAGTCTATTTTAAATGTACTCTTTTAAATTTGAAAAACCATAACCATCTCATCCTGACCATCAAAATATCATTCATCTCGAGAAATGAAAACCCACAAATTCAAAATCCTAAACTACTTAGGTACTCAAAAATTAGTCATTCAATTTCAGTTTAAAAAGTGTGTTTTGATATGCACTAAGAAGAAGTAAGAAAAAAAAAAGCTTTCCTGGTTTTGATTTCTCTGGGTTTAGAGATGTGGTTATAAAATATTCAGGACAGATATGCAGTAACAGATAGCAGCTGTCATGTGTAAGCTAGCGAATGTTATGACAAGAGTTTTAAAACATTTATGTGCAGAGTATAGTGTATAAAAGACTCATTAGGTCCATGGGACCAGGCCATCTCTTTCTGCTAAGTATGGTAACCAAGCTAACAGAGAAAACTAAGATGCACAAAGAACATACAAGCCTGAAACATTCACCCCTGGCTATTTAAAATGTGAGATTTAACTTTATCTGTCACGGCTAACTGTGACAGATTTTCTACAACGCTCTTAAATACGTTGTTCATGTGTCTAATTATGTTTTTTTTTTCTCACCACATAAGCTGCAGAGTAAATAATAACCATATCTTTGGTCTTTGCTTGCCAAACATTTATTAACCTAGTGCTATAGAGACAATAAATCACCTTTTCGCTATTAGAACAGTATAACTTTGAATCCATTAATTCTTAAAACTGGCCAAAAGCCGACATTGAGAGCCACAATCGACTTTGGGATCAAAGCGTTTGCTTATTAACACACATGTAAGAGACAATATCTCACTTCGGATCTCAGGACAGAAAGCGGCTGTCAACTATTCTGAAAGCATTCAAATGTAACCTGCATGTTTTCAGAGGCAGCTTGAAATAAATCAAAGCCCGACCCGCATAATCCGATCAAAGGAAGACATTAGACTCGTTAGGAGAGTAAATCATTTAGACTAATGTACATCTCCTGAATGCTACTTAATCTTCTACCGAGATATGACGACATTTAAAGTGAATCTATTATCTCCCCTTTACCTTCGCTTCCCCGAAAACTGTTGCCCACCCCAATCGGACACCACTATTTGCAATTCTGATGGGATGGATTGTAATTAGAGGCCGGATCATTTTACACAATCAGACAAGGGCACAGGACTGGTGAATCAGCAAATCTGATCAATTATCTTTTCATGGCAATGTACTCCCATTAGGGATGTGTGTTGGTGTGCTTTTTAGAGTCTGATGCAAAGACCCCCAGCTCAATTCAAAGCACACTTTCCCATTAGCGTGTGTAATGGACACTTCTTATGCAAAGTGGCCGTGAGTGAAGACGCGGTGGCAGAAATGGGATTAAATCTTGCTAACTCCTCAAGATTTAACCGAGGAAGCGCAGCAGGACAAGAGGCGTAACTCTCGCTCCATCTCTCTCTCTCTCTCTCTTATTTCTCATCCAAGGGAACAACAGTGTTTTGAAAGCCGTCACCTAATCACTCTGTGTCTTAAAGGCCCTCTGGGAACATGCTTACCTCAACTAATATGCTCTAATGACTTTGAACTAACTTTCATTTCTGCTGCTTTGCATTTTACTGTCCTGAGGATTTTCGAGGGAGGATTATCACGATGGAGAGAAAGACTGCAGCAGCCACAGGTTTTCATATTAGAGAATTGTCATATCAGATAAGATGCGTGGATATTTCATAGAAAATTGGAAAAACATGCTAGACAAACACTGAAATTTCCGTAAAAGACGAAACAAAAACATAGAAGAATTTCACTCAGTTTGCTGTGCCATTTCTGATTGCTTAGTCACTCATGTACTGTAGCCTGTGGTCAAAACACAAGACTGTAGGGTACAATGGGGCTATGGGCCACATGGGACAACAATGTGTCTTTTTTTTTTTTTTTTTAAAAGCACCATCAAAATCCACAGCACTTCACTAAATGTGTTTACTATGCACTGAAAAAATTTCCACAAGAAAATCATGTGCAATAACAGTCGTTTAATCTAAAATTCATTTGAGATTTTTTCTAATTCATTTAAAAATTCTGATTTTTAAGCTAATTAAAATCCCTGAATTTTCATTTTTAGTTTAAATTATTATTTTATTCAGAGGGAAAAAAATTAATACATTTTCAGATTTGTTCAAGGTGATTAAAAATTAAAAAAGAGTTTTTAGTACGGGTCGAAGTGCAGCACAAAAAAGTAGCTAAAAAAAGACCAAATGTGGTCAAATGAAAGAAAGAAAGAAAGAAAGAAAGAAAGAAAGAAAGAAAGAAAGAAAGAAAGAAAGAAAGAAAGAAAGAAAGAAAGAAAGAAAGAAAGAAAGAAAGAAAGAAAGAAAGAAAAAAGATGAATTAAAAGGAAATAGACACATACTGATCCAATCAGTCGCAATAGATATTAATTTGTAAAATATGCCTGTACTAACACAAACTCAAGATTCAAGATTCAAAAGTAAAATAAAACAGGAGTTATAAAATATTTGAGAGGTTATGAAAAAACAAATGTGATTAGATACAGCAAAATTGCTATAACATTGCTGTGAAAAATATTCTCATATGACATTCGCTTATGGCCCCTATATCTACACTATATATCACTGCTGTGATATATTTATATTTACATGGTGTATACGACAACTAACTTTTATTTTACAAAAATATTTTTAAAATAAATAAATAAATCATTTACAATAATAAATAAATAAATCATTTATAAATAAAATAAAATAAAATAAAATAAAATAAAATAAAATAAAATAAAATAAAATAAAATAAAATAAAATAAAATAAAATAAAATAAAATAAAATAAAATAAAATAAAATAAAATAAAATAAAATAAAATAAAATAAATACTTTTTTTGTAAAGGCAGAGTTTCTTTGGTCGCTTGGTCCCCTAGCCCAAAAATCAACACAAAGCCAAAAGAAAAACACTGTGCACAAATAAAAAACAAAACCAATTTCCAAATGTGTTTAATTGGAAAACCTCAAAGCTGTAAACGCAGTAAACATGTCATGTGTTTTGTCTACTGTACTCGGTGTCACTGCAAATGAAACATTTGGCACGAGTCACGACGAGTTCCTGTTAAGCATAAATCTATGTCTGGGTTCCCCTCAATACCACTGTCTCTGTAACTAGATGCCTGCGGTTCTCACACCACATTTCATGTGTCATGCCAGGAACGTATAGAGGACTGTGATGCGTTTACCGCAACGGAAATTCATCCCCCCCATCTTATCCGAACACCGAATGGGCTTTCTCCACCTCTGTAAGCAACAAAGGCATCTTGTCTTAATCCCACATTCATAATAAATGTCAAACGCTGCGGTCAGGCTCAAAAAACAGCTCTACATTTTGCTGAGGAGCTTTCTGACCACCGCTCCAACTGGGAACACTGTCTCTTTCATATACTCAGATGCAATAACAATCACTCAGCAAAACTAAAGGAAATAAATCGCACAATTAGAGTCCATTTACCCTTAATCTTTACATAAACACAGGCCACTTCAGCCATATTAAATAACCTCGTGCACGCATCACAGGCCGTTCATCCTCACCATATACACCTTACTCAACAGTTTTACGACGCTGTCAAAACAGCAACAGCTGAAAGAAAAACACAAAATTATGTAAACATTCACATCTAAACGTGCGCCCCGACGAAAATCCGGAGAAGGCGAAGCAACACAGGACGCTCAAAGCTGCGGCAAGCATTATCCGAAACAAGAGGCTGGTCTAGAAATCTAAGCTGGCTGCTAGTTAATAGAATAAATATGGTCATGGTGCCACTGTAATCTGGAAGAAGAGGGGGCTTTGTCACAGAATCTTGCCCTTACAAAGACACATGGTGCTTCAGCCTCCATCTGCGCTTGTTGAGAATTACAACTCCCATTTAGATGCAAATACAATTAGCTCTCCCTGCCGTGCACATTAGAGACCTTAGCAAACACAAGTGAGGTTTTTCTCTGCCTCTTAAGAGGGCATCTGTGTCGCCTGTGCAGCGCAGGTGGAGAAGGGGAGCGTGGCGATGCCAGCCAGCACTACAGTTGGCACGGTGTCAAGATTCGGTGGGTAAACACCTCCGACGCCTGGTAGCTTATCACAATATGCCACATTATGAGGTAATTAGCAGAGGCGGCACCTCTCCGCTTTAGCATCAGTGCCAGGCAAACAGATGCAGAAATGCGTTTCAGCAGATAAATATTTGTTCTGACAGCTTGACACTTGGATGGGAAAATATGTATCGGGAATTTGACGTCGCACTTTTGCTTTGATAATTCGCAGCGGTGAAGTGTGGATATCAGGCTTAGCACATAATACAGTCATTAGCCAAATCCCCAGTTCATTAACACGCAGACGTTAATGCGGCGACAAATGCGAAACATCTTGTTGGCAAATCTCCAACTGGGCCCTTTGATCAGCACGTGCAGAATCAAGGAGAAAATGAACGCGCGGCCCTAGTCCACGAGGTTAATGATATTATTGCACCTATCTGCATATTTAATTACGCTCCTTGTTAACGATAAGTGCTGTTCATTCAATTTGCTTCATTTTGTAGCTGGCACGTTTTCAATGGGAAACCGCCAGCCAGGCTGTCGGGGAGTAGAGACAATTAAAAATGCATTCATCGAATCTGTAAAACAGATGCTAACAATCAGGTGCTTTCTCTCAACAAGATCTCTTCAATCTTTCATTACCATTATTCCAGTTAGACATAATTATCCCGTTGCCAGCTCGCTTCTTATTCCAGAAGGTTGCAAGAGTGTTCATCTGAAGTATCAACAGCAGTGGGGCTCTTAAAACACAGACACATTCAGTGAAATTAAGCATTTTCTCATTAGCCGGAGGCTATTGGGCTTATAAATTATTCATTCCTTCCTCACAAAAGAACATTAATCAATTATGAAGATATAAAGAAATTAAACATGGGGAGAAAGACGACTTTCATATTAATATGCAGACAGATAGTACTGCTACTGCTTGAAAATCAATACTTCTGTGAGTAATCTGCACGCTTCGGCGGCAATATGAATGCGTAATCAGATGTGATCTCGGTTCTGGATACAGAAAAAGAGCTTATTCTTTTATTGTAGAGCATCTGCAAAAGAATTAACCCTGTCAGTAAATAAATAAATAAGAGAAACAAATAAAATCACCTTTGCAGAAAAGCGAAAAACGCTGCGAGTGGAAATTCTGGCAGACGCACCACCAGGGACCGTAGCAGAGCGAGCCATGCAATTGGTTTGAACCCTGTGCTGCACAAATTTGTTTTTAATGCATTTTTAAAGTTTTACTGGCATTCAAGGACACTCGGGGAATAAAACTCATCCATTCAAAGTGTTGACCTGATTGGTATTAACAGATGAAACAAATCTGCTCGGCTCTATCAGCACTCCCTAAGCTAAGAGACACAACCCTGTCTCCTAAGAAAGGGCAGGCATGGTGCGAATCACATACTCTGTTGAACAAATCATTTGCAGAGTAGAGACCAAATAACTGCACTATACGCATGAGTACTGATTTAAAATGATTCAAACGTTTAATGACTCTGTCTGTATGCAAATAACTCTTTGTTATTCTGAATGAAAGCATTGTTTTAGACATGCAAAATGCTCAAGCTTATAGAAACTCAGTGGTTAGCCATCGTGAACCAAATGGATTTTTAAAAAAACAAAATAATATAAAATGTAATTTCAAATGAATATAATGTAAATTAAAATGAATATAATGTAAATTAAAAATAATATAATATAATATAATATAATATAATATAATATAATATAATATAATATAATATAATATAATATAATATAATATAATATAATATAATATAATATAATATAATATAATATAATATAATATAATATAATACAATATAATATAATATTCCTAAAATAAATATATGTCTTTATATAAATTGCACAATTATAGCACGGTAAAAAAGGGTTTGTTAAATATTATATTACATTACATTACATTACATTATATTATATTATATTATATTATATTATATTATATTATATTATATTATATTATATTATATTATATTATATTATATTATTATTTATTTCATATTACATTACATTACATTACATTATATTATAGATGGATGGATGGATGGATGGATGGATGGATGGATGGATGGATGGATGGATGGATGGATGGATGGATGGATGGATGGATGGATAGATGGATAGATAGATAGATAGATACATTTTGCACATGTTGTAACAGCTCATTTAGATCTGTTTGTACAAAGCGCATCATCAACGTCCATTTTTTTAAAAGGTGTGTCTGTGTCCTGACTGATGAGGTCACAGGAAGTTGCATAACCATAATTCCCTCCATGCCCATTCCCGATGCCCTCATTACTGTCCAGAGGCCATATCAGAATGTTTATCTCTGTGCTTTTGGAAACATAGTGATAAATCCATCCTCAATTAAAGATTATATGTCAGAGGTGCTGGGCTGAAATTGAATTAAAGGGGAAAAGGCTCCTTAATTTCCAGTTGATATATCCCTGCAGGTGACGGCTGTATCATAAAACCTTTTCTTCTTGCTTAGCAGACAACTGCTGAGTCGCACTGAGATTCATCTGTAAAAGCTACAGTACTTACAACACCTTCACACACCGAACTGACAATATCACTGTCCTGATAGGCTAATTCACTTCTCATCATACTGGTTTATTGAGTATAACACCATTTCAATTTCTGGCTCTGTGTCGGAAAAAAAAAGGGATTTTTTTTTAAGTACTGGGCATAAAAATCGAGTGCATTGTAAGGAGCTCTATTCACTGCTTATGATCATAGCCAATCAGTGACCCTGCTGTGAGTTTCTCATTAAAAAACTCATTTTTTGGATGTGCGGCAAATTAATGTCACTCTGTGTAATACAGCTAAAGGTTATAAGGATGATGGCTGTATTTGCTTTTACACACTCACCTATTCCCAGAGCGTGTGTACCTTCTATTTCAGGCCCTCTTGCAATGGTCAAATGCTTGACTTCCTGTTCTTTCTTACTCGTACCACCTCCTGTTGCCGTCAAGTCACACACACACACACACACACACACACACACACACACACACACACACACACACGTCAAACAGAAATGTTCAAATCAGTAGACATCTGTCAGTGCATCTTTACGCTCAGAACACTGTGAGCTCATTGTGTCCGCCATTTGCTTGATTACCTTGTATGAGGAATCAGACTCTTCTGCTGGATTGGAGTAGACTTCTAATGATAGAGAGGAGAAAGGTAAGAAGCAGGCAGGGTTTAAGCAGCCGTGTTCCTCTGGTAGGAACACAAATTAACCCTCGCATCATCCTGCCTGCCTGCAGCATCCTCATGCCCAGTAACCAATGGTGACATCTCTACGATGATCTGCATCTTATTCTGCATTTTCAGAATCTACCGAACATACAAAATTAGATGATGGCAGCACCATCTAAATATCAAAATTGATGAATATTTTATAGGGAGAGGGAGCAATTCCACCAGAATGATGTCATTTCCTCCTGTTACAAAAGATTAAAAGGATGAAAAGTGATGTTGACAATATTTTGATGTTGAGTAAAATTTTACAAACACTAAATAGTTACTATGTAAAAAATATTTCCAAGAAAACATATTTGTTTGCAGAGTTTCAATGGAGAATAGGATGAAAAAATGCATGAATTCATTTTTTTATAAATATTTATAGTATAATATTTAGTGATATTTATATTCTTTTTTTTTATAAAAAAATATAAAAGCAGGTTTTTTTCACATCAGAACTAGGTAAAAATGCGAATATCCTAAGCAGTGAAATTATGATCACTTGTGAAAATATGTTACCAACATTATTGAGTTGAATATTTATACATAAGCATTTATGGGAGAAATTCAGACTTTCTAAAACATTTGCTTTTCTTTGAACGGCCAAAAGTAAGTATCATTTTAAATCAACGTAAAAAAAAAAAATGTATCTAAGATTCTCAAGTGCTTGATATTGAAGGCTCTGCCATGTGTGGCAAAAACACACACACACACTGTTTTGTAGTCTTACCGCAACCATCAATTTGTAAAGACATAACCCACAGACGATAAAACAGCAGTGGTTTTAATTTGGTGACACCTCAAATGGAGGGGTAGGAGGCAGTAAACACAAGTCTAAGCTTAGATGCCATTTCGAGCCTTCAGGGTTCACAATATTTGCCTCTTGTCGCAGAACGAAAGCGCCGCCTAATACACAACACATGTAAGGCTTAGAGTGCAATCAGCATGCAATATTGTTAAAATTCAACGGCTTCAAAAAGTTGTTTCTATTCAATCAAAGAGGACGGGGGAAAGGGATTTTGTCATCTCCGTACCTCATTCTTCTTTTGTGCATTCTGGAACAAAGGAGTCTTAATTTCCTCTTTCAGACTTTGAATAATCCTGCTCTTGGCCTTGAGCTGTTTCCTCAGATCTTCCACCTGAGCCTTCATAGGTCCTCTGGCTTTGGACTGTGAACGAGAGGCCACAGAGAATATTAAGTGCAACATGCAGCCTTTCAATTCTTAAATGCGCTTTGAGACCTAAACAGCCCATATTTCAACCCTAGATTTCACTCTTGAAAACACAAATATACATCTAACGTTCAGTTTCTTTCCTCTCGAAATGACTAAATTTAGCAACCATGCTTAAAATATACTTAGCAGCGATGCATTTAAGCAGTAAAAACAACATGCACTCTTTCAAAAGATGCCCGCAATTTGCGTGAGACATTTATAAGGAGCCATTAGTTGTTCTTGTGAAAAGCTGACTAAAATTGTTCCAGACACTATTCTGCTCCTAATGGCACCTCTGTGGCTTTGTTAGAGTTTCAAAGGTAATGGGGCTCTAATGAGAAAGTCTTAATGAATCTCCCAATCTGCATTGTATAGTTTGTATAGTTTTTTCCCCTTTCTTTCTCTTTCTTTTCTCCTCAGAACCCCCTGGTGAGCTCCATAATTACTATGTAGTGAGTAGGGCATTCTTTATGCTGTTAATTCTGTGTGGCCCGTGTGTCTCGCTCCCCTCCTTCCTGCATCATTATTGTCACACTGTCACTCACCGGGGGGCGGGCGTTCAACCACACACCTGGAGTGCAGCGGAATTGGGGTTGAACCCCACACAGAGCACAAACGCCCCACGAAAACAACATATATGACTTGTGTTTCTATAGTCATTATGTTTAGTACACAATGAGGCAAACTTATGTGGGACAGCTGTTTAGTGAATCTTATTCACTAACCACCTGCAATCTAGTTTAACCAGTCGCTATCTGCACTGATATAGTGCTGCACCTTGCGTGTTTCAATTAAATCATTGTTTGAAGCACGAAAAATGTCCTCTTTCTATTTGAATTAGGCTTATTACACAGCTGATTTCTCCTTATTCTTAAAAACTTTAGCTATTAGTTAACATAAACTCTACATACAGCAATACTTCTAGCAAACATGGGCAATTGATCAAATATCCATTATTATCGTTAACTAAAACCTAAACCTTAAACTTTTTCATTTCTTGAAATAAAATGAATCTATAGGTCAAGTTCATTTGTAAATACTGTATATATTGTTAAATAATGTTACACTAGAAAACCCATTAAGTTAAAAAACTTCATGCGTAATTGAAAAAATTAAGTTATGTGAACTTTCACATAACTTAATTTTTTCAATTACGCATGAAGTTTATTTACTCAATAATTTTAAGGTGAGTGGTTTCCTCACTTTTTTGAAGTTAAGTCAACTGATCACTTTTTACGGTTTAAAATACATTAATCTTAATTTGCACAACTTCAAATAGAATTATAGATTAAATGCTGTGATTTCTAACTAATTATGATGAATTGAATCTCATTGTAAACTGTTACAACACTGTAAAAAGTGGTAACTCAATTGCTACCTTAAAGATAAAGAGCTAGTTCTACCCATTTTAACCCCTAAAAAATATATAGTTTTCTTGCATTTAGGTTGATTCGATGATGTTTAATACTATTTTTGCCTTGAATAATTGCCTTGCGTTAGGCTGCACTGATCATTTAAAAATGGCGGGTAATTACTGAATGAACTTAAAGGAACCATGCTGATGCTACTGTCCAAAACCAATAAATCAGGTCATGGAGCAGCATCCACATGCACAAATACATGCAGAGCTCAACAGGAAGCAGTTAGGTCCTGGCCGGTGTGACACTCATCAACAGCGATAAGGAAAAGAATAGGCAGAGGCTGAGTTTTGGCAGATTTTGGACAGGCGATCCATAGGGGCCAGACAGCAGAGAGGGTTCTTGATGTGACAGAGCATGAGATGGAGGGTTGGAGGAGTCGGTGCACTTCCTTCACACTGAGTTCGGCTCCCTGAACCTCTCTAGCTCAGCACGACACTCTAAACTTCCCTGACAGAGCGGGCAGGCAGTGCCGGTTTCCTGATGAGCTCTGCGAAGCTGCTAGCGACAGCTGTCAAGCGCCATGCTATCAACCACCTCTCGACTGATATCCCAGCCACATCCTATAAATATTGCTTCTTAATGTTTCCACTGCAAAAACTCACGCGCCCCGTGCTTATATTTGGATATGTAAATGGCGGCTTTATAGAAAACTAACACAGATGCACAGGCAAGCTTCTTTTCCCCTGAATGTTGTCCCGTGTCATCAAAAGCATAAGGAGATAAACTGATGTGCGGAATGACGGCGGAATCAGGTGCGAAACAGAGGGGGGAATGTGAGACATGCTCTACATCATGGAAAAAAAAAAACAGTGAGGAATCACAAAGAATGTGGTGCAGGTCTCAAAACAGTCTCAAAACCTGATCTTCCTTTTCTGAATGAGTTAATAAAGTAGGGAGAATATGGATATATACTTAAAGGGATAGTTAACCCCAAAAGGAAAATTCTGTCATGCTGTTCCAAAGCTGTATGACTTTCTTTCTTTTGAAAAAATGTCTGATTTTTTTGTTCATACAATGAAAGACAATGACATTCTTGAAGAAATATAGAAAACAGAAAAGGTACCTGTAATTTCCTGCCAGGACATTATCTGTTAAGTTCACAGACATTTCCTTTAACCCTAAAACACAACACAAAGCAATACAATGTAATACGGATAAAACACCTGTGAAAAATCAAATCAGAAAATCCATCACATTAACAGTACATTCTGACCTTTTTGTACTGAATTTTCTTAAAGTGTATGGACAAAACCATCTGAAAAATTCTCCAGAATATCTTTTATAATAGACACATTTTAAATTGAATCTCCACTGCATAACTACAAAATGATTCACATTGGACTGATGGAAAGAACATGCCCCATTTTTAACAAATTCACAGTTCAGGCCTGATTTGTTTCAATTACTTGCAATTACATCACACATCGGAGCACTTTATCCAGTTCCGGTTGCCAAATATCAGTCATCTGACATTCATGGAAAAACTTGTGAAGTGCGAGATGAAAATGAAAGCTCTGTGAATAGACGAGAGCTTTTTGAAAGGTAACAAACTGCAGTCAATTTGAGTCCCATTTCCTCTCCGAGACATTTTCAAAAAGCAGCCTGTTCCACTGGTGGATTGTTCCAGGCTCTCCCATGCTGGGTAAAAGGCTCCTGTCTTTTTTCTTTGGGGGCCCAGATTCCTCTCTGCTCACACCCCTGACAGCCAGTCAATGCACAGGGGCCAAGGGAGGCGTGCAAATTGCCACTCTCAGACTCCGAAACCCAGAGGGCATCCATTTAGCCCTTCACTACAGCCGCGTGTGTGCGCGGGGCGCCTTTGCAAGGTAGTGTGCATGTGCGTTCGCGCCGCATAGCGGAGCCCCTTAACTTGTCAGTACATCAGCGCTCATGCCGCCTCTGATGCCAAAGTGATACGCGATTAATCATTCATCACGACATGCATATGCTCTCACTTATCGTATCAAAAACACATGCCAAACAGAATGCACAAAATTGCCACAGATGAACAAAAGACTGCAATGCTCCTCTGAGATCACCTAGCGGTATTCTGACTTTCAGACATGTTTTTATTTGAATTATTATCATTTATTTTTTTACAATTTCGTTTTTCATCTGCAAAAATTAACGTGCGGGACTTTCACGTATGTTAATGTTTAATATGGCGTAGTTTCATGTTGAAACCCAATTTGCAAACATTAATGTGGTATAACGTGCCATCGTAAGTGGCGTAAAAAAAATGGCTTCCACGCAGTAGGATAAAATTAGAGCGCTAAACAGATTACATCATGTCAGGCTGAAAAATGAAACAACCTGCTATATTTAGCAGCTCACTATCTTAATGATCGTTCAGCACGCAGTGTTGTAGACCAGCGAGAGAAATGGCGGTGTGTTTTGTTGGCTGTAAAAACAGCTTCTCAATTTTTCAATCCGTCATTCTGCTCTATTAGCAAAGCCTAACACAATTAGTTATGAATATGCAGTAATAACATGCAAATTGTTCCCTCCCAATTGCCCCCAGGCAGTGGTCTTTGCCTCTCTAAACTCAATTCTTTCTACATCATTACAGAGGCATGGCATAATTCATCAGAAACAGGGGGAAAAAAACACCTTGGCCCAATTGCATGTGCCTGGCTCGGGTAACCAATCGGCGACTGTTAACCCAAGTGTGACGGTGGTAGTGGGTGGCGTTAACCAAGCTTTTCCCCGGCACCTTCCCACTCTGTCACTTGTACACATCTCCCCTGGGTAATGTTAGACACTGCATTTGAGCCTGCCAGAACAATTAACCCTTCTGTTAATTAGAAGGAAATGTCAGACGCACAGATGGCACAAGCTGGCACCCAGCCATCCCGCCAACTGACGCTGAAAGAGGCTTCCCTGCTGCTGACAGCTGCTCTCTCGTATCCCAAACCAGCAGATGTCAAAACCCTCCAGCTGGGGAGGTCTGACGGGGGGTTTTGAAGGGGGGTGGGGGGGGGGGGGTTGTAAGGAGGGGTTGTTCCACTCCCTGAGAGTGATAGCACTTTACAGCCATAGGATCTGTTGCTTAGGATCAAAACAAGAACATCTGCCAAAAATCCAATAAAAACATATCTGACCAGAGGAAAACCTTTGGTCCCAGTTTATATGTGGCTTTAAGTACTATGTACTTACATTGAAATTAATAATTTGATACAATGGACTTATTGTGTCCATACATGTTTTTACATTGTACTTATATTTTAAAAATACCTGCATGTAAATACAGCTGTAATTAATGTATGTCATTTTGTAATTACACTGTTGACCCTTCCCTTACACCTTAACCCACCCTTAAACCTACCCATACCACCTCACCTGTCCCTAACTTTACTCGTATTACACCTCAATAGCAGCAAAAGTGTTTTACAATACAACATGAACACAATAAGTACATTGTACATATTTTTCAATGTAAGTACAAAATACTTAAAGCCGCTTTATATAAAGTGGGACCAAACCTTTTTTTCCTTTTTCACTGTTGTTTTGTGAGTTTCCTTATGATTCCCGCCCCCCAATTTTTTTGTACGCATATTATATGCGATTAATCACGATTGATTGATTTGACAGCACTAATATAATATCAAAATATTATAATATTATAATTATTATAATCATAAAATAAAATGTAAAATAATCATATATATGCTGTCAACTCAATTAAACCCGATTAATCGCATTTAACGTAAACATTTTGTTTATATAAGTGTGTATATATATGTTTGTGTGTGTGTGGCTGTGCATCTATATAACATATATATAAATATAATAATATATATACACACATATATTATATAAACAAATACTTTTATGTTAGATGTGAATAAATTATTATTTTGCACATATATATAATTATATATATTTTTAGGAGGGAAGAATCAAAAGGAGTATCCAAATGTACTTTTCCCCTGGTTGAGGTCAGTGATCAACAGAAAACAACTGTAGTGGAACTTGCTTTCTGGAATGCAAATATGGGCAAACAGGAGGGCTGAAGAGCGAGGCAGATGATTGGCTGGATTGTTAGTGACAGTGGGCCGGAGCTCTCATGTCTGCACTCCAGCCACAGTGTAGTATATTGATTTGTTTGCTTCCCTAATAAGCGGAGAAGACGAGAACCTGGAAAAAGTCAATAAAAGAAAAAAAATTGTGTCCACCCCCAAAGCAAGCTCTCCGAAAAGTGAAATTTCACTCTTTCAAAAAGCAATGATAATTCAGCTTCTAGCGAAAAAAGGACAAGGGCAAGAAAAAAAGATAATATTTATTATTATTATTAACTCCATCATCATTTAAATACTGCTTAAAATCTTACAAGTTTTTTATGGAACAAAGTCAAATGTTGCATACATGAAAATCCTCTCTTACTTTAAAAGACTATTATTCTACATGAGATTTCAGGCAGTGCTAGTTTACATAACCGAATAACCTCAACAGGAGATTATGAAAAATGTAAAAATGATGAGAAGATTTGGAAACAGAGACAGAGAGAAAGAGAGAGGGGAGCTAGCATTAATAAATCACATTTTCCTATTTTGAGTTATTCTCGTGACACTTAAATATATAAATAAATTTACAAATAAAGCAAATGGGGGGAGCTTCACCCACAGTGATACTACCCTTGAGGATTGTTTCAATCTGTTCCCTTTAAAGCTGGCAGCTGGATGCTGCCTTCATTCCTTACTGTGCAACAGAGTTACAGATATATATTATATACGCATTTTGTAACTAATTTCTCTTCCTGGAACCAGCTGTGAGTGAATAACTACACAGTATAGAAAGCAGCTGCCCATTCACCTCCTGGCAACACCTTCCTGCCTGAAATCACTTAATCACCCATGAGCTTCCCCACGCCTCAGGTGAGGAGTGCTGCCTCGTCTCCCGGAGAAACTACTTAACTTCTAAAAGGTTTTGGAAACTTTTCTTAAAAATCGTAATGACGACAAAAGAAGTAACACAAGGTCAATTTCAAAAGCTGTACAAAAGGAGAATGCCATTAAAAGTACACTAACTTTTAAAAGTCTAAGGTCAGTAAGACTTTTTTTTAAAGCAATTAATTCTATTATTCAGCAAGAATGAATTAAATTGACCAAAAGGGACAGTAAACAATAAAAACTGTTCTTTTGAACTTTCTATTAATCAAAGAATCCTGAAAATAATAAAAGCCGCACAAATGTTTCCAACATTGTCAAATTACCAAATCATCATATTTGAAGGATTTTTGAAGGATGACGTGACAATGATGACTTGAGTATTGATGCTGAAAATTCAGCTTTACCATCACAGGAATTAATCTACTTTTTTAATTTTTTGATCAAATAAATGCATCCTTTGTGAGCATATTCTTTCAAAAACACTTTTGAATGGTAAAAATGCGAAAATGTTACATACGATGCAAATCATGATGAAACAAAACCAAACCAAACAGACAGATAAAGCAAAGGAATAACTTACAGGTGGGTATAATGAAAAGTTCAAGAGCAAACAGTGTAGAGAGAGAGATGCTGTCCGAACGGTGACCCCGTGACGAAAGAAAGTTTCATGCTTCCTTAACAATTATTATAGCGTTCCACGAATTACAAATCAAACAATCATAACCCCACAGACAAACTGATCAGCAGACTTGAATTACTGTTGTCCAAATTGGAAATGCAAGATAAAAAGAGATTTTATGAAATGTAATTGAGATAATAATATTTGATCATACAACATTTTCTTCCATGGGATTTTGATCAAAACATTGACGTAACTGCTGCCATGAAGACACAGGGCGGCTTTGAATGATGCCTTTTGAAGCAGACGTCCAAATCTGTCTCTCTTTCTCTAAATCTAGAGTATATGCCAGCCTTTGATTTGTGGTTTACTGAAGAATAGCTCTTTGATTTCGGCCGCTCACCCAACATGTACCCAGCATACTCTCCACTTTAATGGGAAAGAGGAAAATAAAACCGTAGGAACAAATACTGTCAGTTCGGAGCAAATACAATCAATCCTTTTACATCAAATACTGGAGAGTACAGCTGGGCACTATGACCAAAATCTTACGATTTATTTATGGTGTATTTATTACTTGGAGTAATTTTATATCAAGGATTGTTTTATTTCACTTTTTCTCTACTTTATGTAGGACTTATGCATGCAAACAAAAATATAAGATGGAAAAAAGTATGAAAAGTCTGGTGTAAATGGTTGATTATACCTTAACCAGTGGTATATATCATCATCCAAAATGAAAATCCAAATGAAAACAGTTGACAGAAATCGAATTGAAGAGATAATAACATAAGATTATATTCAAAGGTTTATAAGGGGCTAATTCGCCAAGAAAACGTGACTGACATTACAAAAGCACCAGCCTAACATGGCAGACAAACACTACATCTAATTAGTCTCTCCACACCATGCTTGGTGTTGTTTTGGAAAGCTGGGGTTTGACATTGGCCATGTAGGTGAAATATAGTGGTGTATTTGTGTGTGCGGGTGAAGGGTGCAGTGACAGGCGTCACTCTCGGGAAAAGGAAATCAATGTTGATGTTAATTACTCGCAGGTCAAGTCCCCAAACCACATGGCTCTTTCTCTCACTGACCTGCTTCAGCTTTCGTTCCAACTCCAGTAGACCTTCCCCCTCATTCTGAGCTTAAAAATGAAAATCCTGCCATCATGTACTCACCCTCATATCGTTCCAATCCTGAATGACTTTCCTTCTACTATTTAACACACATGCAAGGTGATTTTTGGAGAAATGTTCTGGACACACCTTTTCATAAAATGAAAAGTTCCATAAATACAACTTGTGCTCTGTATTTCATGTTTTGAAACTTACTTGCGTGTTCATGGGAGAAATAGCCATGTCCGATTCATGAATGAACGATTTTTTGAGATGGATCTTCCCAATGAATCAGTTCCGGATCCAATTAACAAAACCCGATTGAATGATTCACTTACAACTCGAACTGATCATCGAAAGAGGATAATGAATTAATTAAATTTTACATTTCGGTTTGATTCTCATGTGATCCCTATTATATAGCTTCACATGAGAAGATTTGGAATGCAGCACACAAGTCAATTGGACCATTTTTGTCAGTGGCAAGGATATTCTATAAAAATTCATATTTACATGTTTTATGGAAGTTATACAGGTTTGGAACAACATGATGACGAGTAAATGGTGACAGAATTAAAGTTTTGGGTGAACAACATTTCTCAGTACAGCCACGCTTTCAGTCACTTCCAGATGACTTGGCCACCCTTACCATCAAGTGCATTAGAGGAGAAAACATGGCCACACTTGTTTTTTTGGGGCACAATACTCAGAGACCAGGGTCAAGATACAGCCATTAAAAGCAGGGCGATATTTTATGCATGATCCTGAGATGAAACTCTTTATTATTTTGCTCTAATGCTTGGCTTTTTAGGTCAGCCAAGACTCCTTTAATGCAGTCAACAAACAAGAAGGAACACTGATGGATCTTGTGCACTTAAAAAAAAAAAACTCAGAAGGTATTACCAATACACGAGCAACAAATTTACCTCTGCAAACATCCATGTTAAGGATTTCTCCACTATTTAATTTTATGAGGGAAAAAGATTAAGGTGAAACTAGCTTTGCTCAGTGCACCTTGCAATTCTAAGTAGATTAATGCTAACAACAAAATGGAAACTGAGGGGAAAATTGTCTGGTGTGTGTGTGTGTGTGTGTGTGTGTGTGTCATATTTTTTTGTATCAACGAATGTGTGTGGCTGCGTGTGAGGCTAATTAAGCAAAGAGACTGAGCCGCGGGACAGCTCGCTCACTGAAGGTGCACGCCTGATATTATTGTTGAGTAAAGCAGGATGGGGCGGCCACACCAGCATGTATTGCGGGGAATTAAACTGCGAGAGAGAAAACAATAAAAGCAAGCTGGAGGAGCGAGGCATGGAGCACTTGCTTAAAAGACTAAACGGAAGGGTGATCAGGAAGCTCAAGAGCCTCCCATTATGTGCCACGACTCAGACAGAAAATCTTACTGGCCACCGTGAAGAGACAATAACTGAAATTAAATTCCATACAGCCTCTCTCTTTGAGCCCCAGGAGGAATCACCGCTATATCAGTTCCTCTGAAAAGCCAGAGCTGCTTTTCACAAGCATTCTTGTTTAATTACATTTAACTGTGCGATCTGACTAAGAAGGTGCTTATCAAGTCTTTTTTATTTGGCAGACAGTAATAATTATATTACAAGTCATCCAATACATGCAGTCAAAACAAAGACATTTGGAGATTGATTGCAATTATTAATTTCCCTTTGACCCAGGACACAAGATATCTTTCACAATTAACATCTTTACAGCTTAAAACAACAAATAATATTATTCTCATGTCCTATCTCTATAGCAACCGCAGGTAACTGTAAAATAACAACGCTCTTCTCATAAATACTACAAAAGGCATCTTAATTACAGCCAAGGACTTTTCCCCCTATCCCAGTCAAAGCACTAAAGGACAGTAAAAATCACGTGAATTTACAATAGCAGCATGCCACAGATGTCATTTCCTGAACAAGCAACATACGCACCGCATTTCCTAGACATGACAAAAAACTAAATATAAATGTGTCTGTTTTAGTTATTCAGATAAATCAGAAGAGGCTGAAATTAAGAGAATAAAAAACATTAGCTGATTAAGAAAAGCTGGGGGAGACGTGGTGGGTCTAATTTAGTAGCAGGTCTGAGTGTCCTGAGAAAGGTCCTGTTTGCGATTCGTCAATGCAGCTCTCAGCCTTTATGAAAAGGCATGCAATTTATGGTAATGAGCTTTTTGAAGGTTATGACCACAGTAAACTAATTTGTTAGAGGAATGGCAAAAGCTGGCACAAACACTACTCAATCATTAAAGCCTGTGTGGGGAAAAAAACTATTAAAGTAATGGTCAACTACCCTGCAGAGAAAAAAAAAAAGTGCACAACACAAGCCCAGTAAGCCTGTACTGATATATAACAGGGCAAAACATGGATGTCGCATCACACAAATTACTTCTCAGGACTATTTTGAACATTAATATGGCTGAAATAAGGGCAGAAAGGAGCGGGGAAAACGTCAGATCCCAGACCAACGCCCAAAGCGGCGATGGAAAGAAAAATAACCAGGCTGACTGGCTGAAAATGGACCATCAAGGTTGCACCACTGACATCTTAGATTAATTCGCGAATTTAGGGAAGCGGTGGCCCTTCCAATATACATTGGCTTGGCCTGCCTCTGTCAGAAATAGTCAGGATTTTATATAATTCTCTACCTTCTTATTAGGGTTTTGAGACCGTCGTGTATCTGCCCTAAACATGGCATCCAAGAGCCAATAAAAAAGCAAAATCCCATGGCGATCAGAGAGGAAAGCAGATAACTAATGAAAGAGCAATAAGCCGTCGCTCAGTCTGATGCAATCACAACATATTGTTTGCGACCTTGCTTCAAGAAGGTCTTTAATAATTACCGACACGGCTGTCTTGATAAAAATCAAAGAACTCCTCTATAATATACTGTTATTTGAATCTCACTCAACGTAGAGTCTGGACATTGTCTTGCGAGCTATCACTGCGTGAGGACACATGCAATGATAGATGAAGGCGTCTGACGCCGTTCTGACCTGATATATTAACAAAGGTTTACAAGGGCATTCAACAACATATGTAGGGTTTGCCCTCATTGCTGACCTTACAATGCACTTAGTATCCTGTACTTGAATAATGCTGTCTCGGCTCCACAGCGCAATTTATTCCAACTAATGACCATCAAGAGCCCATAAATCAGCATTAGGTTCCTTTAAACTGAGCTGGTGACTCGGGCATAGATAGAGACTGCCGTCTGATGCCTAACCTTGTATTGGCACCTCTATTGATTTTAATTAGTCTAATTAGTTCATTATTTCAGAAATCAAACGGAGCATTTATTACGCAGAGCTTTACCCAGTGACATAGCTTTACAGACGAGTATGGTAATGAAGCTGATCAATTATCACTCAAAAGGAAGTCATTAACAACCAAATTAACATAACCTCCAATAGTGACCTGGAAGCCCCTTCATCCAGTCAGTCATCACTCCTGATGCAGCTTGATGGGTTCGGTTTACTTCAATTAGTGCACACACCAGGCTACTGTGCTGTGATTTCACAAACTCACCTCTTCCAGCCTGAGCTCCTCCGCCGGTCCTTCCTCCACTCTGTTTATCATCCAGCAAAGCACACTGACAAAAGGAAGCAGAGTGTTATTATCCTCTAACACCACAATGGGGTTGTGCTGAAGCGGGCACACCGACTCTTGTTACGACCGATGCCGCCCCATGGGCACAGCTGGTGCAGAGGCCGACTTGTCACGGCTAAAGGTACAGCAGCGGATCTCGGCGTGGGCATGTTGTACACAGGAGACTATGGTGAACCTGTCAAGAACACAGCAAAGGCATTTTAGATCAGTGGTTCTCAAGTGTTTTTTTTTTTTTTTGTCATGTAACAGAATTTACATTAGACATCCAACACAGAAATGATGTTATACAATACTATTATTTCAATTTATTTAATATGACTATGTAAATCTAATTAAAATGAGTTAATATAAAATATATTATATTATAATAAATGAAATACTTGTACACACACACACACACACACACACCCACACACACACACACACACACAAGTATTTAATTTATTATTTAAATACAATTTTATATATATATATATATTTTTTTTATTACATTTAAATAATTAATTAAATACTTGTAAATATATAAATATATATATAAAATCCTTAAGATTCTGAAATGTATTAATATTAAAAAGAACAGAACTGCAGAGGACCAGTGTAGGAAGTGTGGAAGAGACACAACCTGTCTGTCAAATTTAATTGGAAAGCATAGCCTTACATTTTTTTATTAATAATGCTAAATTATTTTCTAGCATAATTTTATATGCTAAATATGTACAATCATCAGGTTAGTTTGCTATTTGCATTTTGTTTTCTCTGGTGTCTGCAATCAGAACAGACCTCTACCTGTTTTTATTCACTAGACCTGCAGAGTATTTACTAACCTTATACGACACCTCACCGATGTTCTGCATTCACACATGATGTGATAAACGGAGAAGGGAGATGAAGACGAGGAGGAGGAGGAGGCATATTATGCAGATCAAAGGCAGGACTGTGGAAAGGAGAGCGGTTTGATTAGAAAGAGGTATTGGAGGTGCTCAGGATGGAGAGGAGGAGGGAGCCGGGTCTTGTCGACCGCGGCCTGAGGGGCCCAGAGGAGCCACGAGGTCAAGTCGAACCCACTGAGTCGCATCCGTGTGGCAGGGCTGGAAATGAGTCCCATGCCGGCGTACTGGATCAAAGCCCGGCTCCGTTGATCCCTCATGCCCAAAGGCCACCAGTCAAGGTGAAGCCAGAATTAAAAAATCCTGAGCTCAAGGGCGGAAAATGAGTTTTGAAAAATGAATGAGGGACTGTCCAATGACTTTGGGGTGAGGGAGAAAATGGAAAGCGAGCAACTGAGTGAGCGAGAGAATGAGGCAAGGGAATATAGGCATGTGACTCACATCCAGGCTGAGCATGTGTTGAGCGCGATGGATCACTTATGCGAGGGGTCTAATGTCGGTTTTCAGCTCCCGGATCTCAGCTCGCAGACAGCTACTGCCCTCCTCCAGGCATGTCCGCCGATGGTCCAAATCCTGCCGAAATCACAAAGGCAACATCTCCAACCCCTCCACACTGCTGCAAATCAAATCTGTCTAAACGAACACTTTAGCTTGAGCTTTGATATAGGCTTTAGAACATCTGCTCCAGGATGGATGGAGGAGACCTTTTGGCCATATAAGCTTATCATAAGGTTGCTGTGGTTGATTAAGCTTAGGTATGCAGCATGCTGATAAAACACAACAACATGGCTATAAATTCAAGTAATTACAAGAGCTCATATGGATAAATCTGAAACACTACGTGCATTTTAAACTACAACCATTTGGATTTGGAATATTCCTTTTAATCATGTCTACGCATAAACTGATGGCAATAAGCAGCTGTACTTTGAAAAGCCATTACTTTAAAACAATTACAAACCTACAAAATGGGATAATAAATCTGGTTATATATTGCAACCATTCAATCAGTGCATTTGGAGTTCATATTACCGGGTTCGAAGCATTCTTTACATTGCATGAGGCAAATAAGCAGCTTTTAATGCTCTGAATCTATTCAATTGCCAATTATGTACATTAGAACAATGGTTGCAGTCAAGGGACAACAGCATAATATGCCTCTGGGACAGCAGAGATGCAGTCTTCAATCTAATTCTGCTGATTCTTGAAAACATAGACGAATAGAAATGGAGTTCGTATGCTACCCCAGCATCAATATTGTGTGGTCTAGCTAATGAACTCCTCTGTAAACTGAGAAGCATGTACTTTTCTCTGCATTTTAGAGGTCATTTGTGATAAGTGATAACAGCTAATATTGACTTTAGTCTAAATATTAGCCAAATGCATGTTATTTGTTGAATGAGCCGTAGGATAAAGGCATAACTTATAACCCACCAACATTTAACCTAAATTATCAATCTCACCTCTGTCAGGGAGAATGGCTTTAGTTTCAGTGACATCAATGACCATACAGGGAGGTGAATAATTTACAATACATACTGATGAATTATTAAAATATCTATTAGCGGCGCACATACTAAATAGCAGTTAGGAAGGTAATGCGAATGTTCACCTAGAGAGTTACAGATAGTGTTGTCCCTGTAATAGCAGAAATGATTAGTAATCTTAATGTGAACATGATCTGTCTCTTGTGGAAAATGGCTAGCTGTCCCTAATTGCTACACATAAAAGTATAACATTGGTGAAGCTATGAATTGTTGAATCTGAACTTTTAACAGCTAACCTTCAACAATAAACACAATATGTGAATCCATAAAGGTTGAAGAATTTCAATTGATTGTTTATCTTCATGAAAACCTACACCTCGAGGACATTGGAAACGACATAATATGTTGTTTCCAATGTCATATTATATTATATAATGTCGTCGGATATGAGAGTGTGAAAACTCTCTTGTACCTGGGTTAGGGTTAGCATTTTTAAGGAATACTTTGTGCACACAATAGTTGTTTACACTTCCAGATGAACAGACTATACATCTCTTGAACTTCTAGCCTCGAAGTGTGCCAAACTGTTGCAGGTCAAGTACCTTTTTGTATCTCTGGTTTTGTTCATAAGGACATTACACCATCAGACGGATTGAAAAAAACCTGGACAATAGAGGGATACTGTAGTTCACCCATCATGTTCCAAACCGGTTTGACTTATTTTTTTTGGTGAAACACAAAAGGAGTTGTTAGAAAGAAACACTCAAAAAGACAATATGTGAATGGGACAATATATGAATGGTGAGGCTGTCAGTGCCTAACGTTATAACGTTATCTATCTGTGTTGCACAAAAGAAAAGTAATACAACTTAGGAACAACATGATGGTGAGTAAACAAAAAAAAGTTAATTTTGGAGGGAAACTATCCCGAATTGTAAGTAGTGTTTGGAGTTCTAATCTGCCTGAAAATATAATACATTTTTTATTTAATACTTATAATAAAAAAACAAGAATTTCTGCTGCATGTCACCAAAAGAACATTACCACTGTTGCTTGCCACTACTGAAAGTAAAATTAAATATTCGTGGATCACCACTCACATGTATTCAAAGTTCTGTAATGAAACTCTAGATGGTGCAGGCTAATAGTTCCAAAACTATTATGCTTGCAATCAACTCAAATGCTTGCAATCATATCATTCTCTATTGGGCACATCAGGGGTGCGTTTCCCGAACAACGACATAACTCTCTGCTTAACTACCATAGTACGATGCATCGTTGAAGAAATCAACTAGCTAGTCACGACTGTTTCCCGAAACCGTATTGTTGCAAAGTGGTCGTTCGTTCAACCACGTTAGTTCATAACGTCACGCACGCCATTCCAGACCGGAAGTAACTTTTCAGAGTTTGATTAAAGATTACGACGGCAAACAATTTTTTTCTGTATATTAACTTGCACGGATTAATTTTTCACCACAAGACTAGTAATATGCGCTAACAAAGTAAATAGGGTCCATTTTGATTTCAGTTGGACTTTAATTAATCTGTTTGAGATCGAATTAACGCTAGATGTTTTGCTATAAATTACAGACATGGCATCTGAAGATTATTTCTCATTTTTCTCAGTTATTTTGCTTTATTTCCAGATTCAATCATAGGCTCGTTCTTACACTTAGCCTACATGGTGTATTTAACAGTGGCATTCAAGAAAGAAATGAAATGAACAAATATAAAAATAAAACACTATATAGACATCACTGTATACATTATACATTGATTCTTATTAAAGCTACTATTAAAGTTCTCAGTCAAGAGCAATGAGTGATTTTCTCTTTGTGTTTTGTTGTTTTATTAACATTAAAGGATTAGTTTCCCCCAAAATGAAAATTGTCATCATTTACTCTCTCAAACTGTTTTAAACCTGAATAAGTTTCTTTCTTCTGTTAAAAATAAAAGTTATTTTAAAGAATGTGGGTAACCATCCAGTTGCTGGTCCCCAGTTAGGAGTAGGATATTTTTTCCTATGGAAGTCAATGAGGACCAGCAACTGTTTGGATAGCCACATTCTTCAAAATATATTCTTCTTTTTTTTCAGCACAAGAAAGAAATGAATACAGGTTTGGAACAACATTAGAATGAGTAAATAATAACAGAATTAAAATTTTTGGGTAAAACTATCCCTTTAAGGACAAGCGGCAGCAATGTGTACTATTGGGCTACTGTCACTTTAAGACCGGCACATCTAATGGACATGCACCCTATTTTCTCTCAAATGTGTGCTTTCACTTTAGACAACCAACTGTGTTTATGTAAACCGTGTGTGTATTTGACAGTATTAGCGCAATAAGACTTGAAAGATAACTTAGTCCAGTAATCAGGCGCTGTTTGACATTTTAGTGTATGCTTTGGGTGTATGAAAGCTTTAATACACAGGAAAATAATTAACTTTTATGAACTGCAGTGTCCCGTGAGTGTAACTCTACCACTGCGTTAACGTGATGTGTGAATGTATGTCGTGTTGTACACTACAGTAGCCTATGTTGAGACGGAGGCACCAGAACTGAACTGATAGAATGCACTGCAGCACGATACTATATTTCTTAAAAAGTAGATCGTGGAGGCATTTTAATTGTCCGCGATTAAAAAACGTGATATTGCACACCCCTAATGTACGCTAGCCTATATTGTGCAGCAGCAGCATGTCTTACTTGCTCACAGCAGCGTGTCATGTATGTATTGGCAGTAGCAAGTCCTGTACTTACTCTGCAGCAGCAATAACAGCAGCAGTGTAGCAAATCTGTTCCGCCAAGACCAAATATAGGCCTATCAACATTGTCATACCCATTACCATGGGAAACACTCTGAGAAAAAAAAATGACACTCAGAGTTGTCATGAAAAAAAATGGATGCTGCCTTAATTGCATTAAATATTTTTTAATGCGTTATACTGAAAAAAAATATTTGCATGCATTAACGCGTTAATTTTGACAGCATATACAGTATAGTATATTAATTGTGATTAGTTATTTTTTATGTAAATATGCTATATTATATTATATTATATTATATATATATATATATATATATATATATATATATATATATATATATATATATATATATATATATATATATATTAGGGCTGTCAAAAGATTAATCGCGATTAATCGCATCCAAAATAAAAGTTTGTGTTTAAATAATATATGTGTGTGTACTGTGTATAATGAATTTTTTATATATAAATACACACACATGCTTGTATATATTTAAGAAAAATGTGTAATTTATATATAAAAAAATTATATTTATATATAATATAACTTAAATATAAATATATACAGTATATGTATGCAAATATTTCTTAAATATATACATGCATGTGTGTGTATTTATATATACAAAATAATGATACAGAGTACACACACATATATTATGTAAACACAAACTTTTATTTTGGATGCGATTAATCGCGATTAAATCTTTTGACAGCCCTAATATATATATATATATATATATATATATATATATATATATATATATATATATATATATATATATATATATATATATACACACACACACACACTTTCCAGGTAAAAAGGTATTTCAGTAAATAAAGAAAATAGACGTCCCCTCTTTGCTGTTCATACATTAGGCTACATTACGAAAATTAAAAACGTGCGGAGAGCATTTAACAAAACAGTTGCTACGATGTTTTATCAAGCAAAACAGAACGTAAAAACTAAAGGAAATGCTTTACATTCATGTAAACCCTTGTTATTATGGCGTATGAATGCTCATGTATCTTCGCTTCCTCCCTTATCCCTCTGTTCAGTTGCAAACAGTCTCTCCGTGCCAGAATGCCTGCTGCTCAACAGAGCCCGCCCCTGCTTGATAGCGATTGGTTAAAACCAACTGTAGACAAACGCTATCGATTTTGATTGGATGGGTTGTTGTCAGACGCAAACGCCTGAAGACTTGCGTGAAGCTACGCCTCTCCCACATGCATAGCACGATGCGATTCATGTTTGCCTCGCTCAATCAGATATTACGATTGGATGCATGTGATCAAGGGTGCAGAGAAAATGCAATTTGCAATTGGCTCATGTCCCTCAAGGAGGGGTTAATCGAGATAACCCGGAAAAGAAGGAAGAACAGCGCCTCTCAGTTCCGAGTCCGACAGTAGACTGTCAGTCTTATCATGGGTAATTATACTAAATTTATTTGCTCTAGTCAAATCTCACTTAACCAGACATTGTGACAACACATTCTATATCAAGTTGCATTTAGTTTTGTGAAGAACAGGGGCATTGTTTCCTCTCCTGTCAGTCTAATATTAGATTCGTGCGTGTTATCAATGCATAAAACATGCATTAAGTGTGCACGGTCGACAAAACAACCGATACTATACTATTTTAGTGTTATTATGTTGACGTACTTAACCAAGTTGCATCACGTTTATGTTTTAAGCATTTTAAATGGCTTCATAACAACAACAACAACAACTACTACTACTACTACTACCATAATAATAATAATACAGTAACAACATTGCTGTATTTAATTATTTATTATGACAAACAGTGATGTTATAATTAATAGTTACTTTTTTAGATCATTATTTATTAAATCCTCAAACACCACAACATCACAGATCATTTCGTGTTTCTAGTAATTTCCAGTTCATTTATATTTGGGACTGGACCAGATGTGTTGATGTCAGACTAGGGATCTCTACTTTGTAATTACTTTGTGCATTTTCACCAATTTGACAAATTCAGCTCTATTTGCGCACCTGGACATTATCTTGTTGATTTTATGTTTACTTCTTTCTTTTTCAAAAATTAAGGTTTCCGTTTTCAGTTTTCAAGGTAACCTAACAAACCAGTATTGGTTACTTGGCACCACTGTCATGGATAATAATAATAATAATTAATCAGCAACCTTTAAATGATTAAATGATTTAAATTATTTTTTTTTAATAACAATAACTTTAATTAGAGTGTATAATATGAAATTATGGTTCTCATACAAGTTTTGTATGAACAGAAATGCCGTCATGCACAGAATTAGGACAGCTGATTGCTGTGGATTTGATTGAGCTGTAAGTGGCCCATAGCACACTTAACATAATGAATGGAGTTAAAGTCAGACTACCGTATGATCTCAGCCCAGGTCAAAAGGTTGCCTATAGATTTGTGCCAGTGTTGCATTTAAATGGATTAAGTTTTAAAATGCAGACTATATTGTTGGGTTGTTTTGCAGATGTGTTTGCAACTGAGCTTAAGTCTTTCTTCCATTTGTGGGTAAAATGTTTTCCATATTGCTGCTTCCATGTAAACAGGGGAGGCTTTTAATATTACATTACATGACCATGCTAAGCCAAATCTGGATGAGGTGAGAGGAAAAACAATTCTGGTGCATAAACATGATTTTGAGGCAGGGTTTCATGACGTGGTGTCATGGAATAAGGATGGTGTGTTTGCTGTAGCTGCTTCTATGTTTTTTTTTGTTTTTTTTTAAATAGAAGACAAAATGTTTATGCAAATACATCATCTCATAAAGGTGTTGAAAAATTGCAGGACGAATGTATTGAAGCCAAGATCTTTTATGTGGACACAGCAAAGCCTGACTGCCCTCTGTACACCATAATATGCATCTTCACAATTTTCTCATTTATTAACTGTTCTCTTCAGTCGTTCCTGCTGCCTCAGCCTTTAAATGTTTCATGAGTTTTTAAGCGTTTTTTTCTGCCTAACTCTATACTTAAAGCTTTAAATCTTCCACCTTCATGCTCACAAAATCGATTAATTCTTTTAAATAATTTACATTCTGTGCAAACAAGATTTAGCAAAAGCACATCTTTGTGTCAGACGTATAGCTGCTTTAAAAGACATTTCTTAGACGTTAAGTTGTGTTAGATTGTGGCTCTTGCGATTCATTGGTAATTAGAGAAATGGGTCAGTCTGATGAGACATTAGGAACAGTCCTTGAACCCCAAGTGCTTTTGCAGACATTCATATTTTATGATACAGACGTAGAACAATTAGAACAGTCACAGGATGGGTATTTTAGCAGTCCTGTAATCCCATTTCAGGATGACATCACCTTTAAAATTCAGAAACTGACATACCCATCAGTGTTCATAATAAAACGGATACTTCTGGGACGGAGTTAAAAGTTGAATGCTAAACAAGGAGACTGGCTAATTCTTCTGCCAGCTGAAAATAGCACCAGAGCTCTGTAACCTTAATCGCGCAAATGATTATACAAAGGAAGTGTAGGTTTAAGACAGGGGTTTTAACTGAGTGACACCTCATCTGCCACTGGAAATACAAAGTGGCGGCTAGCTTTTTGTAAGTTAAAACGTTAAGTGAAGGATAATAAAACCCCTCTGACATGTGATTTAATTTTTAAAAAGGAACTGAAATATTATACATACAGGGTATGTATGTATATCATCAAATATATGTAAAAGTTTGTGGTCTGTAATATTTTTGTACTTTTACTAAGCGAAATGCATTAAATTGATCGAAAGTGGAAGTAAAAAGACATTTATAATGCTACAAAAGACCTTAGAGAAAAAGTAATGTATCATGGTTTCCACAAAAAATATTTAACAGCACAACGGTTTTCAACATTTTTTCAACATTGTGAGAATATCTGAAATTCGGCTTTGCCATCACATTTTAAAATACATTGAAATAAAAAAAGTTATTTTAAATTGTAGTAACATTTCACAATATTACAGTTTTTACTGAATTTTGATCAAATAAATGCCGACTTTGGTGAGCATAAGAGAGCAAAAAAAATCTTACAGACAGTAATATAATGTAATATAATATTATGTAAAGTAAAAGTGTGTTGCTTTTTGTTAATTCTCTGACTTGCCGCAAAGGCAGACAGAATGCCAAAGCAAGGTCAAGTAACCACAGGCCTCATAAAAATCTTCAGATTCCAAATTGTCCCGTCGCTGCAGGAATCTCATGGCCTACCGCGTTGTAATGCTAAGCCCAAGGTGACTCTGTGACCCAGCTTATCAGTTGCAGAACTGCAGGCCTGAGCCTCCAGTGGGCTGCCTCAGGAGAACATGTTTTATAGCCCGTGCCGGTGTCAGGCATTTGTCATTTAAGGATGCTTGTCAGGACCTTGACTTGGCTGATATAACCTTATATGCGTGTTCTCCATCCATTTTGCAGCTTGAAGATGGGCTCCATTTCCTAGACAATTCAACTTATTTGTTGGAGTATAGGGTTGATTGCGGGTCATAAATAACAAAGTGGTCCTATTGATTATAATATATAACTAATGAGAAAATCAGTTTACTTATTGTGTCCTATTGTTCATTCAGACTGATATTGTTTTAGTTAGGCCACGTTCTCATTGGCTATTTGTCACGGATGTGTTTTTTTCTATCGCACTGAAACGTGTATGAATCACTGCGCTCCATGTAGGCCAGGTCTTCTGATTACAACAGAGGTAAACACAGACATTGATTACGAATTTGGCCGATTACATAAGAAGCATAGATTTTCAGCTCTCCGGTTAAAGCCCTGTACATTCAAATGCTTAATTTTTATAGGCAGTGCACATTGACAAAAGTGTCTAGTTGTTATATATTTGGCAAGTACTGTGAGTCTGAGAGAACATGTCAATAGTAATCCTGATATTGATAGCAGTCCTATAAGAGATGTTACTTGCCCGAGCTAACATCTATGTGATCCTCTAAATCATAATTACATTACTATTGACAGGCCCTTGACAATAGTCACATTACTATTGATAGGTTGCTGTCAATATTATGTTCTCAAATAAAACATATTCATTCATAACTTGTAAACTGTTCAATAAAAGCCTATGACGAGAACATGGAAAAGCAGTATCCCCAGAGTGGCCTGCCGCAATGATTTGTCTCACCTGGGCGAGTGCCGTCGTGCTGTGAAGGTTTTTTTTTTTTCCTTAGCTGAGAAACTGTTGAGCTGGTCTGTAAACCTACAGTAGACACATTTGAAACATAATCAGTGGCCCAAAAGTGGAAGTTTCTTTATTATACAATAAACGTAACTACAGTTTCCAACATCTGTTTAAAGCAGATAATTTTTCAACTGATTCATGAACATCTTGCATCTTTTTTTATTGTCCATTTCAGTTTGATTCCTAAATGGGTGAAGGTTTTAGGCACAGATGAACCTAAAGTATTGAAAAAAAGAGTTGGACATGTTTTCAACAATTTTTATAAGCCAATTTATTGCAGATATTGTCCAAATCCAGTCCTAAGCTAAGAGGTGGTCACCGCAGCCCCTGGCTCTCATTTTTTAACCATTGCGTTTAAAGAGATAAACTCAGCCCGATACAAACGCATTCCATGAAAAATTGCCAAACGTCACAGTTCTTAGATCCCTTATAAAAAGCCGTCAAAGTAAAGTAGTTCCACATAGCGGATGTTTACTGCCTTTCCAAGCCTGTGCTGTTGGGATAATCTCCTGTGATGTGATTTGTCCTCAGACTGAATCTCGAGAGGGAACGGCGTAAGACCTCCTGTGCCTCTGCCCTGCACAGCTAAAAGGGAATTTAGGATGGGTTTTACATGTGAAAAGTGATTTCAACTGAAATGCAAAAATGCATAACCATTTGCTTCTTCTGCTTGTAGCTGGAGCTGGAGGTGACAAGCCTTTCGCCAAGGCCAGCCCAAGCCCTTTATCTCGGGTTTTGAGAATCAGTCAGCTGGATGCTTTTGAACTGGATGGTGCACTGGAACAGCTTGTTTGGTCACAGTTCACCCAATGTTTCCAGCATTTCAAGCCTGGGCTTTTAACTCCTGTGGAACCAGAACTCAAGGCCCTTCTCCAGCTCCTCCTGTGGAGGTTCACAGTCTACTCCAACAGCGCCACCGTGGGCCAGTCACTGCTCAACATCCGGTATAAGAACACTCTGATCCCGGGAGAGAAGTACCGGCCCATGAGCCGACCGCAGAAGTTTTGGTTCGCTCTGCTGACGGTAGGTGAAAAGTGGTTGAGGGAACGCTCCAATAGCTTGTTCCTCAACCACCCTGCAGAGTCCAATGCACGCAAGGCCCGCAAGATACTCACCATCTTGACGGGCCTCACCAAAGTGGCCAGCCTGGTCAACTTCCTGCTTTTCCTCCAAAGAGGAACCTGTCCGACCCTTACCGAAAGGTTGCTGGGAGTGCAGCCCGTCTTCAGTCGACCCCAGGGCCCACGAGACATCAACTTCCAGTTCTTGAACCGGGAGCTATTGTGGCACGGCTTTGCAGAGTTCCTCATCTTCATGCTGCCCCTCGTAAATGTGTGGAAGCTGAAGGCCGGCGTCACCGCTCTGTTCTCCCCTCTGAATGACCTGAGGGGAACGAAGGGTTCGGATGACACTTACTGCACAGAGTGCGCCGTCTGCGGGGAGTGGCCCACAATGCCCCATTCCATCGGCTGCAACCACGTGTTCTGCTACTACTGCCTCAAGAGCCACACAATCGCTGATGTCTGCTTTACCTGCCCCAAATGTGCCACCAAGGCGGGAACTATAGAGCCAGTCAGGATTCACATAGGAACGGAGCTGCATCAGAGTTGAGACTGTTCCTCAAACAGCCTGCTGATTGACTTGAGATACACAGACTGCAGTTTGAGTTTATCACAGAGATTGGTTGATGAAAGCTTATGCTTTTTTTTCCTGAAACGAGAGCATTTGTTGCCATGAATCATGCAGAATTTTGTACAAAGAGACAAACTTAATGATGTAAAATTCTAAAACAACATCATTTCATTTGTGTCTAATTTATTCGGCCTCATTAAAGTTTGATAGAGATTGTGTATCAGAGGTCCACTTTTCTGCATTCTTGGATTGAGCGCCGAGCAAATGAATAAACATCAAAACAAGCCTTTGCTCAACTGCCTGCACGATCCAATTCCCCTCATCCCCTATGAAGAGAGAAATTTGCACAAGATCAAGGAGAGGCCATGATAGCACCAGGGGGTAGTTGACTTGGATGCAGATTGACAGACATCCCATCATAATCTCCATGGCCCTTCTTAATACGCCAGTAAACTGTAACAAACCAGAGTAGGACCGATGCAAGTTTTCGGGCATATTATGCTTTAAGCCTAATAATGACTGCAAAGATGGGTATTTATTCAGCTGTTAACTTTCTCCAGTGAGCCATGCCTCAGGCCAAAACACATCCAAATGGACTCAGACCTGCTGGAAACTCGCACTTTTTTCCCCCAGACCACATTGCCTTAATTGCCCATTGTGAAGGCAATCTGTCACTTCTCTGGGCACGAGGGGTCTTAGTGGTTTGCAAGATTTTGTCTTTTTTTTTTGTAAATCTCTGCTCTCAAGTTTGCTGTGACAAAGAATTGAAAATTGGGACATGGCACACCGGTCTGCCCTCATGTGGGTTCATTGACATTATTATGCGTATAGACGAATACACAGGACCACCAAGAAGTACAGCTCTCACTATAAGCAGAACTATCCAAGTTTACTTGTGCACTGGGTTAGCAATGTTAAAAAATATGTTTAATGTGCAACAGCGAATGTTTATACCCTTTGTTTTGTTTCAGAGGATTAAAGGAATTTGCCGCCACTGTTCTGGAAATGTTCAGTAATGGTTGCCAATTTACAATATACACAACATATGGTTCTGGTGTTTTTCACATAGATCGGGTCCAGAGAACATCTGTCCTTCAAAATACATTTGTATAATGACTTCAAAAGCATCCAAATATAATCTCGTAAAACACTTCATACCAGACATGATAGATTATTGTATTGTATATTGATGAAGTTGCAACAAATGAGATTAGATTGTTGTTAAACTTAATATATTTGCTGTATAGATATTTTTTCCAAGCAATATCATATATATATATATATATATATATATATATATGTTTATATATATATTATTATTTTTTTAGGGCTGTGCAACGATTAATTAAAGCAAATTTTTGCTTTTAACTCGCTGTGAAGATCTGTTTGAAAAACTTTGTAAAATACACTATATTTAAAAAATTTGGGCTGTGCAACGATTAATTGCATCCAAAATAAAAGTTTGTGTACATAATATATGTGTGTGTACTGTGTATAATATATATATATATATATATATTGTATACACGTACATAAAATATATATAATATAAATTATGTATAAATATATATACAGTATATACATGCAAATATTTTTTATACATATGTATTTATATATACAAAATAATTACACACAGTACACATATGTAAACAAACTTTTATTTTGGATGCGATTAATCGTTGCACAGCCCAAATTTTTATATATATAGTGTATTTTACAAAGTTTTGCAAAGAAATGCAAAAAACAACATTAAAAAGTCGGCCCTCATTTTGCCCTTTATCTTCTCCAAATCTCATTTACACTCAGGGTTACACTGTCTCCAATCAGCAATAAAATGCAGGCTTTGACACCATTTACTTTGGCAATTGCCCACTTTTTTTTTTTTTACACACATGTTGGGTGTTACAGTAGACAAGGCCAGTTTCACACTTTGATGAGTGATCCTGCTCATTACAATCAACACATTCTTGATCCTTTGATGTCGGGCATTGAGTTCTCTGATTAACAGGTTTGAATTTAAAGAGCTCCATTTTAGACCGTAATGCTTGTACTTACCCTTTGCTGCTATTCTTTGCCTAATTAAATAGTAGTATATAGCATACCAACAGACATATTCTATTTTATATATGGGTTTAAATACAGCGACTTTTTGGGAGTTTGTTTTTGTGTGTGCTAGTCTGTGAAAGGCAAAAGTCATTAAAACAAATAAAACATCTGAGATAAAATACTTCAAGCAGTTCATTGCCATGTGTTGCTATCCGCTCTAGACTCCTAACTAAATGTTATCACCTAAAGTTCATGGTTAAAAAGCAAATCTAGCACAGCTACCGGACAAACTTGTCAACGGTGGCCAATTATCTGTGTTTCTTCACTGTAGGAAGGGCATTTGCACTCTAAACCGGGAATATGGGGAATCAATGAGACTAAAAAAAAAAAAGATAGATTTCTTGACACCCACTGATTTCTCAACATAAACGGTTCGCTTCGGACCAGCGGAACAAACAGAGATCGGTAGCTCTTACTATAATTGACCCAGTTTCTCGCTACAGTCAAACTTCCAAACACATTGCTGGATACATTTATACATAATTGCTTAAAATGCATTGATTTATTACCATAAAGCCTGCATATGGACAGTGTTTTTGGCACTTTTGGCCTTATGGACCATGAGAAATGAAAATATATACTTTTTAAACTATGATAAAATGGTAACACTTTACAATATGGTACATTAGTTAAAGGAACACTCCGACTTTTTAGGACTTAAGCTTATTCACAGTATCCCCCAGAGTTAGATAAGTCCATACATACCTTTTTCATTTCTGTGCGTTCTGTAAGTGTTATTTGACGCACCCACCGCTAGCCTAGCTTAGCACAAAGACTGGATGTAAATGGATAAGGTAGCATACTAATCCCAATAAGTGACAAAATAATGCAAACATTTTCCTATTTACATGTTGTGATCTGTATAGTCACAGCGTGTACAAATAACAAGGCTATATGAGACAGAGACCATTTTTAATCGTATAAATACTGGGAACTATATTCTCACTAGGCGTAGGAGCACAGCTACTTGGGCGGAGTGATTAGCGCAGCACACGAGACGCCCTGTGGTGAGGAGCAGAGAGTTCGCTCAGAGTTGGAGTAATAGAGTCAGCAATTACTAGATAGTAAATTTATAGTTTACAATCATGGGTGTTCGCTGTATCTTGTCTTACAGCTTCCAAAGTTTGTAACTCCTCGTCTGTGTATTCTGGCTCAAAACTATATGGTTCTGGATCTTGGTTTGATACCCAGTAAAATTCCTCTGACAATTCCTCAAAGTCAGCCATGATCACGAGTCACGTTCGCTACTAGCTAGTTAGTCACGTTTGTTTTGTTTACGGAACCATCAACAGGGCGTCTCGTGTGCTGCGCTAATCACTCCGCCCAAGTAGCTGTGCTCCTACGCCTAGTGAGAATATAGTTCCCAGTATTTATACGATTAAAAATGGTCTCTGTCTCATATAGCCTTGTTATTTGTACACGCTGTGACTATACAGATCACAACATGTAAATGGGAAAATGTTTGCATTATTTTGTCACTTATTGGGATTAGTGTGCTACCTTATCCATTTACATCCAGTCTTTGTGCTAAGCTAGGCTAGCGGTGGGTGCGTCAAATAACACTTACAGAACGCACAGAAATGAAAAAGGTATGTATGGACTTATCTAACTCTGGGGGATACTGTGAATAAGCTAAAACCCCAAAAAGTCAGAGTGTTCCTTTAACATGAACTAATAATGAACTACAGCATTTATAAGTTAATTTCAACATTTACTAATACATTATTAAAATCAAAAGTTGTATTTGTTAACATTAGTTAATGCACTGTGAACTACTATGAACAAACAATGAACAGCTGGATTTTTATTAACTAACGTTGAGTAAGGGAGAATGTACAACCAGCCGGTTGTTATCTCAGAATAAACCCTGACAGGGTGATCAGGGCGCTCAGAGCATTTGCGAGCGCAGCAAGTTCAAACTAGCCGGACATTTAAGGGATACGGTACAGTCACTCCACTAATTACACACCATTTCGCTACATAAATAATTATAGGGGTAAGAGATATTGGTTTGAGATGAAACTGTTTTAAAATCATACCTGTTTGTTATCTTATAATCCAACAATAGTCACAAAATGGCAGCAGATGCGTTTGTATGAAACAAGAGAGAGTAAGTCCACGATACTGGATGACATCATTAAATAACTGTACACAAAAGAGTTTTAATATTGTATTAGCTCACCAAACACAAAACTTCCACACAGAAAAAACATTCCTAACAAGCATATGAGCCGGTGTTATCGGGGAATAACATACCGCTGGATGGCACGATCGACCAATCAGAATCAGAATAACAAAGATTAACAAATACAGTAACAAAAGTTTTGCTCATGGTTAGTTCATAGCTAATACATTTACTAATGTTAACAAATAAAACCTTATTGTAAAGTGTTACCGAACAAATAATACGTTCCCAATTTTCCCAAATGAAATAACAATTTTCCTATTGATCATTTTGACAAAAAATTTTAAATTAATCTTTTTTTAGATTAGATTTTTTTAGATTGTAAATATATTTTCTATGATTTTTTTTTTTTATGACCGAAAGCCTCGTACAGGGGTAGGAGGGCAACAAAGTTTATATATATAAGGTATGTAAAAACCAGCAGACCAGCAATTAAATAATAAAATAAAGTCATGGTTTCCAATATAAAAGAAAAAGTTGTGAGTTTTTATAAAACATGAAAGTGCGTATAGCCCTTTAACGGACAAGCTCAACGGCATGTCTTCTCCATCTTTCTCACAGGGCCACTCAATTCCAGGTTGATGCTAATGAATGCAAGTCTGCCACTGACATTATCTGCTGGTAACGTCTGAGGTGCAGGGAATGAGTTTGGCACGGTAAGTGATAGCCTCGCTGACTCCTGTGGAGAACTACAAAGACAGACTGCATGCCTGGAAGGAAAAGCCAATACCTGTGTGCCTCCACAGGCTCTCCGTTCATTGGCTGTGCCGGACTAGTGTGGCTTAAAGAGAGAATGAACGACAACGAGGAATTAAGGGGGATTATGGGCCAGTCTGCGCTGTAATGAGCCTGAGGTGAGGTGGGTTCTAGCCAAAGTCTGAGCAGGCCTCTCATTGATGTCTACTACACACAAAATTGCAAATAATCTGCAGACATCCTTCCAGATGTCCCCTTGAATTTCCTGCGGCTTAAGACAAATCGAAAGTGCTTTGAAAGTTTTGATAATCAAATAGCAAGTTTGATTGAAACCTTGCACATGGAAGAATGTAGCGTGCGGCCATCTAAAGATGTTTAACTTGTGCCCTAGTGACAGTCATCCCATCTCAAGGGAATTTTTCAGGGATTCAGGGTAGAATGATACCTTCTCTTTCCAGACAGTTATCTGGTAATATAGAAGACTGAATTTCAGCATATTGGAACATAGCAATATTATTATTATTATTTTTTCTTTTTTTTTATGTAGTGTATTTTCAAAACAGTAAAACTTTAATATTGTGAAATATTATTGCAATTTAAAATAACTTTTCTATTTTAATTTATTTTAAAATATAATTAATACCCGTGATGGCAAAGCTGAATTTTCAGCATCATTACTCCAGTCTTAAGGGTCACATGATCCTTCAGAAATCATTCTAATAAACTGATTTGATGCTCACGAAACATTTATAATTATTATCATTGTTGAAGAGTTTCTTAGTGGGAACCGTTATAGGTTTTTTTTTCTCCTCTCAGGTATCTTTGTGAATAGAAAGTTAAAAATAACAGCATTTATTTTGGGGATATATACATATAGTATATACATGCATACAGAATAAAGCATATTCAGATGCAATGTGACAGTGGCAGAGAAGAGGAGCGCAAATTATAGTTTTGATGCTTGCTGAAAATAGGCTGAAACCTCTAATGTGCAAATCAAAGGTGATGCAAACATACAGCATACAGATGTTCATTTCAATACAGCTGGCCAAGAAAATCATCGCCCCCCCCCCCCGTTCCCATGGAAACCATACTGCAAAAGGTGTCTGTCTGTGAACTCCAGCTGGAAATCACAGAACCAGACGTGTCTGTGAAGATTAACCTCAGCGACAGAATATGTTCTGTTTGCAAATTCCCCACGAAACAAGGAAATACTGATCAGCAGGAGTAGAAGGGAAATTGATTTTCATGCATGTTATCATTTCTTTTTACAGCAGTAGAGATAGGCAGTGTGAACTTTCTCCTGCTTTGCTGTCGCTGTATACAGTTTGCCTGCATTATTTACTGAACTTTTTTTTTTTTAAGCTTTTGTGAAACAAAACTCGTATACATGATTAGAAAATTCCACACATTTTCGTGTTGAAAAGACATACCTTTCCATGCTTTTCTCTTCACCAAAGAGGTCATTGTCAACCCACCCAAATGAAAGTCAACTCTAAGATATCTTTCAATCTGAAAGCAGGGACTTGTTCTTAAAAGACTGGTGACACTGTACTTGTATGAGGACGGACTGCCCTCTATATGCCCCGGCTGATTGCTTTGCATTCACAACAGCTGTGGCTCCGCAGCAATTTCCAATCGTGCATTATCTTTTCTACTCAAACATTTGAAAAGGCAAAAATATTCTTTTGTTAAAAACAGATGCTGGATCTTTTAGGAATCTGTGTGTTATTTGTTCAGTTTGAATAAACATCATACACTAATTTACAACAGAACCTCATCATCATGAACAAATTATAAATATGTAGATTTTAAATAATAGAATTTTTTTGAATAATCTTTCATCATGAAACTATTGGTATATATATATATATATATATATATATATATATATATATATATATATATATATATATATATATATATATATATATATATTAGGGCTGTCAAAAGATTAATCGCGATTAATCGCATCCAAAATAAAAGTTTGTGTTTAAATAATATATGTGTGTGTACTGTGTATAATGAAATTTGTATATATAAATACACACACATGCTTGTATATATTTAAGAAATGTGTGTGTATTTATATATACAAAATAATTATACACAGTACACACACATATATTATGTAAACACAAACTTTTATTTTGGATGCGATTAATCGCGATTAATATTTTGACAGCCCTAATATATATATATATATATATATATATATATATATATATATATATATATATATATATATATATATATATATATATATATATATATATATTAAGAATATTACATCCATCCATCCATCCATCCATCCATCCATCCATCCATCCATCCATCCATCCATCCATCCATCCATCTCTATCTATCTATCTATCTATCTATCTATCTATCTATCTATCTATCTATCTATCTATCTATCTATCTATCTATCTATCTATCTATCTATCTATCTATCTATCTAATCATGAACAAATTATAAATATGTAGATTTGAAATGAATGGACATTTTTGTAATAAGCTTTCATCATGAAACTACTGGTATATATATATATATATATATATGTAACTTTATGCAAGAATATTACAAACATCTATCTATCTATCATCTTTTTATCCATCTTATCAAGATGAATAAATTATAAATGTATTATATAATTAAATAAATTATATATATATATATATATATATATATATATATATATATATATATATATATACAATATAAATGATAATTTACAAATATATACATATAAAAATAATGCTTTCTATCTTCCAGCACAAAGCATCTGATGTTGATGGTTGCTCAAAAATCTTACTGAAACATATTTTTGTGCATGTATTTCTATCTCACAGCGGTGTTAGTGTTGCATCGCTGCATGTATTTATGTATTTATCCATTGAGAGGCACACAGCATGACCTACAGCCCCGCTCAGAGCATCTTGGGGGCTGGTATTCCCCCCGGGCCTCTCATCTTTTACTGTGCTGTGACAGAAAATGGAGGCAGCGAGCGCAGAGTGCTGCATTAAAAACCCTTTACCCATTGGTGATTTATAAGCGTCCACCCACCCAAGCCCACAACGCCACACCATCTTTCCTCCAAGAGGCCATTTGTGAATCTCAGCTCCGGGGGGGTCGGGTGCTTCATCACAAAGACCCAACTTCACCGTGAGACGGTTGGACGTCTAATTTAGCATTTTAATAGTTATTCTCACCTATTCAATGGTGATGCAGCGCTGGTGAAGTAGCTGAGCAAGACGAAGTAGTACAATTATATGATATCCTCTCGTTGACACCAGGTAGTCCTGACAATGAATATTTGAATATGGCAATAGCAGAGATGAGGAAAGAACCAGGTATGTTTTTTATGGAACAACTGCACCAGGTAGAGTCTCAGGTCACCAGAAAAAAAAGAGAAAAAAAGTAACTCTCCAGAGATGGACTGGGCTCTGTGTCCTTGAGATGGGCCAAAATAAAGGAAAAATGTATTCATACTAATTCTGAATCAATGGAGTTTGTTTCCCAAAAGCATTGTTGGCCAACTATGGTCGCAAGTTCTGTTGAACTCTGTTGGTAATGACGTATGCAGCAAATCAGCATATTAGAATGATTTCTGAAGGATCATGTGACACTGAAGTAATGATGCTGAAAATGACCATCTCAGTAATAAATTATATTTTTAAATAAATATGTAATCAATTCCTATAAAAAAAAAAAATAGGATCCAGACTTTTTTCAAAAACAAAGAATATTTGCCGAATTTGATTTATTTGTGTATTAATTTTATATATTTTAATACACACATACACAAAATCTATATATATCAAGTCTGACATTTGATTAAACAAACGAGGAATGTTGTTTGCTTATGTAAGATGTGCAGTTGTGTCATCTAAAGTGTGCATTGTGCTGGAGCTGTAACACACACACACACACACAGAGAGAGAGAGAAGAAAATAATGAAGATGATGCAAACTGGAAAAGATTTTAGGGTTTTGTGAAGGGTTGTTATGGCGATCAGTGGCGAATGTGCTGGCTTGATGTCTACATGATCAGGCCGGGCCACAGACAGGCTAACGAGTGTATGACGTTACACGTGATTCTCTGAATAGACACAGCAAACACAGCAAAAGTGTTACAAGCATCCGTTTCATCATGAATCGACTTCCATATAATGATTAAGGATGTGTTTCAAGGGTAAATGTCAACAAATGACCATGAACAAAATTGGACAAAATAATGACTCATAAACATACACACAGATCAAGAGTCCTATTACCTTACATTCATTCAGTGGACAGTCTGAGATCAATAATAAATGAACAGCAAACTTAAAGCCCCCCTGCAGTTAATAATTGTATCCCTTAAAACTAATCTTTTATCACCAAAATTACATTTTAAATTTAAAAGTTTTTTCCTTGAAATTCCTTCTTTTTTTTCATGCTTTAAAATAGCTTGAATGTAACTCTTCACCCTTGCTTCATTTAGTATACGCAGTTCTATGAATATGCAAATTAGCCCCGCCTCCACTCACCTCCACCAACTCAGGGATCCACTCGTTGACGATCACAGGTTGACCTGATTGGTTACAAGGTAGTTTGTGACGTCAGAAACACCAGCGACTTCAAACCGCGTTTTTGAGACTGTCTTTGGTTCACTGCAGGAGAAAATACTCAGCAATGGAGTTGACTGAATTTTCACATGGTTTGTCTTAAAGCATATTTAAAACACCACATGTGCATATAAACAACATAAAAACTTGATTTTCACCCTAGGGGGACTTCACCGATTGACCAATTCCAGGACAAACTATTTGTGGTTATAACAGATTTTTTTTTTATATTAAAGTAACACCAATTAATGAAAGTTTAATTGTTAATGTTTGACAAAAATTGTGACAATAACCAAATATACATATTATGGGGAAAATGCAAATACTGTCTGCATTAATGCTTGAATTAAGGTCCTTAATGTCATCATTTGAGCTCTGACCTGTGATTTCCCCTTCTCAGATCTGATAAACCTTTTGAGTGGTAAACAGGTTAGAGGGCAAAATGCATGTAATCCAAGTCCCATGTTTGGAAATGAGAGGGTCTCTTGTGTAGCACAGGCGTGCGATGCACTGCTTTTGTAATTTACATATGGCTGTGCTCTTTGTAAGTATGCAGGGAGGACTCAGACAGGCACTGCCAAAACACACAACCGCTCTCTGAGAATACAATGGCTGGCCTCTTGTTCAACATCTTTGCAATGAATAAATGAATAATGTTGCACCAGAAGAAATCTGCAACAGGCATGCAGGACTCTGATATTCAGAGTTCGAATATGCATAACACGGAAATGTTTTGTGTTGTACAATGAATGGCGGAGATAGAATGTTGGCTTCAGACTATCTACCGTAAACATCTTTTAGTAAGTCATTTAAATGATTCAAACAAACAAGCAATCATAAATATATAGTTGACCTGTGACATTGACAGACTAACAACATAATGTATACTTTAAATTATATGTGTATTTATTTTATTTATACATGTGTAATTATTTATTTTATATATTTATGCCAATTTACAACATAACCATCTGTCAGCTGCATCACCATAAACAAATATGTAGATTCTAAATGATGGACATTTTTGTAATAAGCTTTCATTTCATATTTAAAATAACTTTTTTCTATTTGAATATACTTTAAAATAATTTATTTCTGTGATGCAAAGCTGCATTTTCAGCATCATTACTCCAGTCTTCAGTGTCACATGATCCTTCAGGAATATTTTTTTCTAATATGCTGATTTGATACTTCGTTATTATCAATGTTGGAAACAGTTGTGCAGCTTAATATTTTTGTGGAACCTGTGATACTTTTTCAGGATTCATTGAGGTATAAAACATAACTGATTCAAAATACAAATCATTTCTAACAATATAAATCTTTACTATCACTTTTTTTTTAACACATCCTTGCTGAATAAAAGTATTCATTTCTTTCAAAAAAAAAAATAAAAATGACTGACCCCAAACTTTTGAACGGTATATTGTTATAAAAGATTTCTATTTATAAATATTGTTCTTTTTTTTTTTCTTTTTTTTAATCAAAGAATCCTGAAAACAGTATCACAGGTTATAAAATATATATATATTAAGTAGCACAACTGTTTCCAACATTGATAATAAATCAGCATATTAGAATGATTTCTGAAGGCTGGAGTAACATCTGATGAAAATTCAGCTTTGCATCACAGAAATAAATTATATTTTAAAGTATATTAATATAGACAACCATTATTTTAAATTAATATTTTACAATTTTACTGTTTTGTCTGTATTTTTTAATCAAATAAATACTGGTACTGTATATATTTATATACAGTATATATATAATCACCAAGATTCTGAAACAACTGAAATGTTTAATGAATAAATGATATATACTTTCTGTTTAATAGAACAAAGACAGACTGGCTGCGGTTAAAAAAGAACCCCTGATCACCTTTACATCATTCACTCATAATGTCAGCTCTATTTCTGAAAGCGTCCAAGCGCTCATAAAAGTCCAGGCCTCTGCTTAAATTCTTTTTAAATTGTATTTAACGAGTAATGAAACATGACATGTTTACTGCGGTTGCCATAGTGTTGTTTCCCGTGTAAGAAACAATTAAATATGAATATTGTATAATGCAGAGTCTCAACCTCAATTCATGGCGGTCCCAGCGGAACATGCGCTGGAAGTAAATTAAGAGAAGGATTTAGGTTTTGGCCTTGCTGCTTCCCTCGAGCAGACATTGTGAAGAAAAGCAAATCCAAACTGCTTTACATTAATATTTACAGTAATGCTCTTAGCAGACACTCTCTGACCAAAAGAGACTTTCAAGAAGTTTCTCCAATCCCCTAGAAGTAAAGACAGATTTCAAAAGTCAATAAATCAGTGACAAAAGTGACATTTGAATGAATTAACTCTCAAAAACTGTTCACTACTACTTGACACTTGCTTTTACTTCAAATAAGCTTCATGTTTATGCATTTGCTTAATTAGGCTACATGCGATTTTCTGAAATTTACACTCGCGACTGACACCTGTGGCCAAAAAACGGAACTGCTCGCTCTCGTACGTGCACACTTCATAAATCATCCGCTGCAAAGAAGTCAACATTATGTTTACAGAGGTAAGAACAGTCAAATACATATATTGTTTGAGAAACTAAGTTTGTTTGCTGACTAGCGGTGGTGGCAGAGTGATCTGAAACGTTTAACATGAACGCGCTTGACGTCACATCCGCAGACAGCGCGCGAAAAATCCGACCCGACAGAAAATAGGAAAAATAGGATACAGGCTTATAGAGCTGGTAAGTCCCGCCCATCCGTAAAACCCCAAGTGGACCTCTAGGTTGAAAAATCGTCAATGCAAGTGAATGGGAGAAAATAATTATTTTCTGGTCCCGTTTGAATTGTGCTATGAATGTGAACATATGTTGTCTGTGAATTTTTTATATAACTTTTCATGTTACGAGTTTGACAGTATATGGTATGATTCTCTGGCTAGCAGTTGTGGAAAAGACATAACCAGAAAGACTACATGTCGCCTATGTGACGTCACCCCATAAAGTTGACTTACCCGTGGTTTTCGCCAACCTCAACGATTTTGTCCTCTCCCTGAAAGAAGGCGGTGAAGTGCACCAAAGACACAGCCATGTTTAGCGGGATCCGTGAGCTAGTGTCCGTGTGCTAGTGGTGGTGACGTTTCAAACGCGTCGAAAGCAGCGAAGAGTTGTAGTCCACAAAGTGCTCTCACACAAAGTCTAACCGTATCAAACTTCTACCCGCTAAATTGTAGCATTCTTTACACAAAAAGTCATATAAAAAATTCACAGACAACATATGTTCACATTCATGGCAAAATTCAAACGGGACCAGAAAATAATTATTTTCTCCCATTCACTTGCATTGACGATTTTTCAACCTAGAGGTCCAGGGGGGTTAGCGGAAGGGGCGGGACTTACCAGCTCTATAGGTGCACCCACTGTGAGCTGACAAGGTGTCAGTATGCTCATCAGGAGATGTTTGAGTCATAAATGGTCAAATAAAAAGGCTATTGTTACGTTTATTTTGGGGAAAAAGTTGCATATAGCCTCTGTGTGCATACAAATGTGCATATATCAATTTTCAACTTTTATCTGTCCGTTTAAATCATAGTGAGCAGGACAAAGTTCATGTAATATTTCACTTTAGTCACCACCCAGAACTTTATGACATCACAAAAAAACAAAAAAAACAAAAAGATTAGCAAATATTCATCTCTAGTGGATGTTTACATTGTTGTCCTCGTGATTATATAAAAACGGACATTTGTTTTTGCATCTCGAACAGATTTTGCGTAATTCAAACAGACTTAAGGTTTGACGGGTTTGACAAAGCATCTGCTATTTCAGCCTGCCCTCCCTTACACAGCTGAAATATCCACGACAGTTTGTTGATTTAAGGAACATAAAAGCTGAAAGTCAGAAAAGCCGCTTTCCTATTCAGCAATCTGAAGAGTGAACTTTGAGGAAGAAAATACATGCAGTCTGAGGCATAACAGGCACTTTATATAACAAAACCTGGAACTTTATGCACAATTCAGAAAGCTAACAAAAAGAAAAGATGTGTCTTTTGTAATATCAAATCTAAAAAAACGCCTTGCTGTTCTTTAAACATCGTCAATGCCTCAGGTGTTCAACAATTCACGGTGTTTCTTTAGATGTATGGCCTCAACTAAAATGCATTGAACATCAGCAGAGAAGTATTGTTTTGTTTGGGAGAAGGAAATAAGACATTTCTCTGTGAGGGATGGTATCATACAACTAGTTTTATCTGTCTTAAGCAATAGTGTCTCCCAACCTTCATCTCAAGCCATCTGGGAGGTGTGGTTTTCTGAGCATATCAGAAAACATAACAGAACAATCTGCCTGGGAAGTCCCAGCGGGTTCCATACAGCATCTTTTTTGCGAGCATTTGTTTCAGAGGTGTAGCTCTCTGGCTTATTTAGGCATCTCCCAGGTCTCCTTACTCTCCCATTCCTTAGATACTCGTGTTTGTTGAGCACATCGCCTACATGGATGGATATTGGCAATGTTAGGAGCTTATTTCACTCTCAGGATGGAATAATTCTTTTATCTCTTCAGCTTTCCTCCATATTTGTCCGCTGTGTGCTGTTGGGGGGATATTATATATAGTTTGAAGTCTCAATGAGTTCTCTCTTATCAGCTTTAATCCTGTTTTTATCTGGCCTTTTTTGCATTAATACAAGAGGACAATATAAAGTGAAAACAACGTATTTGAAGAGGTTTGGATGTTTTCTGGAAACCGGGACTAACTAGAGAAAGTAAAATGAGATTTGGACTCAAACTTGCGAGAACACCATAACATGTTGCGAACACTAATTTCGCTATGTGATTCTTCTTCTAAAAAAGAAAAGGTTAAACTTATGGTTAACTTTTAGCTTCTTTGTGACTTAATAACTAAAAATTTATTAGAAATTTAACATCTTACAGCTGCTTAAGTCAGCCACAAATGCACTTCTGATGAATGCAAATTGGAATTAGAGAACTGATCCATCTCTGTGTCGCAAATGCAGAAATGTTCTATTAATACAAGGCCTCTAGTCAGGCCAGCATAAATTATTAGCAATTTTGTTCCTCGAATGTGAACACACACATCTGGTGAGACTGCTCAGGTGCACATGGTAAATGAAGCACAGGTGTAGGGAACTGAGCTAGTTTATGAATCAAAGAACAAACTAAAATAGCTCTTGTGATCACTGCTGAGAGCAGGAGATTAAAAAAGAGGAAAGATTAAAGGAGGACATAATGAAAAAACAAGCATGCAAGAAAACAAATAGAGGACAAAAAAGGATTGATGGACGGATGGATAGGGTGGACTTGATTTCACCAAGTACAACATGTTCCTGAATCAACTTCATTGACCCTGGAACAGCATTCCAATCAACCAATCAGATTTGAGGGACAAGTTATGGGTAGGGTTAGATTTTCGGACAGGAATGTTTTTCCAGAATCAATAAAATATGTTGATCAAGGAACATGTCTGTCTTGGAAAAATGACGATAGATAATGTAGATAGATAGATAGATAGACAGATAGATTCTTGATAAGTAGATAGATGATAGACAATGTAGATGATAGATAGATAGATAGATAGATAGATAGATAGATAGATAGATAGATAGATAGATAGATAGATAGATAGATAGATAGATAGATAGATAGATAGATAGATAGATAGATAGATAGATAGATAGATAGATAGATAGATAGATAGATAGATTGATCACCAATTCTGGGATGATGCATGTTCTTGGGATAATATAATATTTGCTACAGTAAATTAGGAATCGTGCAGGAATGATTCATTCCCATGTGCAGAATTTAATTATAATTGAATCAGTTTAATATGAAAGACCTGAGTTCAGGGACTAAATACAGGAATTAGTATTCTACACTTGGGATTTCATTGGCAAGAGAGACAAAGATCCAATCACTTTTTATTCAGTTTACTGTCCCCAGACCCAACAAATGGCTTGAGAAAATATCAACCATAAATGTGTCAATAAACATTAGCATGCGACACATCAGCTGCATATCATCTCTTCGACTGTATAAGAAATACCAGGCATCCCGTATGGAAAGATTTAATTGTCTGTTTAGCTGATGTGATAACTATTTGAAGAAACATCAATGATATAAACATTTGAATAAATTAAATACTATTCATTAGTCATCTTAAACACTTTCAGATGTCTAACAATACAGTATTTTAGTGTTTTCAATTATTTGCTCTGAATAGCTTTTACGAGGACAAGTGGACTCAAATATGTGGATTAACATCAGATGTCCTCTCTCACTCCAGAGCAAAACAATGGAACAATTCAAAAAGATCACAATGCTCAGGATACACACAGAGCTACTGGGATCGGTCCCTGAGTCTTAAATGTCAGCAAACAACTGTGGAAAGATAGAGAGAAGGTGTGGGGAGAGGGCAGAACCGAAATGCCTTCTGCTATTGTTCTTCCAAAGGTCAAACCCTATCCAATCACAGAATAGTGTGACCCTGGCTGTACGCAGCAGCAAGATACAGGAAAAAGAATAGGAATGACATCCAAGTGTCCTCAACACAGGTTAGTGGGAATTAACGATACATATGCAGGCAAAATATGCAAATAATGATTCGGATGTGCTGAGTAAGTTTTAAGCTATTCATAGGTTGATCAAAGATGCCCAAACTAGGATAAATGCCTTCACTAATGGGTTAACACTTTATTTTGATGGTCTCTTTTAAACATTCTGTTGACTACATATAACTTTTAGAGTATTAGTAGACTCTGCTTAATATCTGCTAACTCACTAGACATTCTACTGACTATAGACATAGACAGTAAAAGAAAGACTATAGACCTTATGCGCCAGAGAAACAAGGGCGCCGCCATCTTTAGAATATTGTCTTTTAACTTCCGTTATGGCGGGCGCTCTGTACATTTCTATGGCATTGCTGTTCAGGAGTAATTCGCTTTTGAAGTGGATTTACTTAATGTAAAGTTAACGAAAGTTATCATGAGGACTGTGATGTTTAAAGCAGATGTCTTAACAAATGTCAGTCGACCGGGAATATTTTAAAACGAGCCGTTCATTAATAAACATGCAGAATCGCTGTGAAAATACAGACCGGAAGTCAAAAGACAACGAGCGCAGCGCTGAAAAGGGGCGGGGCTACATAAGGTCTATAAGTAACTTTGCAAACATGTCAGCTTATTCTAACTAACCCTACCAGTCTACCAACACTCTAATGAGAGTTAGTAGACATGTAGGTGCAACATTACTTATAGTCAACAGAATGTGATAAAGGGATCATCAAAATAAAGTGAAACCACTAATGGGAATGGGAAAAGTTAGTTAGACTGTGTAGAGGAACTGCTTGATGAGAGATTGAGTGTGACTGCAGGAAAAACTGCAGTCCGGTTTGTTTTAAAAACAAGTTAATATGCAATTTACTACTATCATCCAAACCTTTTTGTGTGCGAGCTTTAAAAATGACTAGTGATTATAACAAAAGTATGCAAAGTCCTTTTTTTTCTCTGCTAGATGATCTGCTTGGTAGATTGATGAATAATCCATTATCTCTTCCAGGGGAGAAGCTTAGACAAATACCTGCAGAAAGGCTCTTGAGATTGACACTTCTAGAGATAATCCATTGCATCTGGATAAAGCCAGATTACAACCAAATAACATGTAAAGGCATACCATGTGAAATTAAAAATGTTCTCAGTGTGGATTTAGGGATAATGTGACCTCTTTCCTAGCTCATTGGCAGCATGAGCTCAGTGTAAGAATGGAGTGGCTTCTCGATTTTACGTCTTTTACTTGTGATGTTATGCAATAATACTGACGGCTAAAACGTAAAGTTTTAACAGATGTCAGTGAAAATGGAAAGGAAACAAGGACAGTGACGCCAGGCACAGAAGTGGTTTGCAGATACAGTTTTTAATGTATCACAACAATGAGCAACAAACATACTTGATGAACTATTTCCAGAAGAAGTTGTTCAAATACCATCTACAATAAACGTCATTTCAACTATGACAACAGGTCTGTGACAAAATAAAAAAAGTTTCAAAACCATGTTATTACCGTAATACGGTACAGCTGAGACCTCAAACATTACAGTAACAAAAACTAATGAGACTACTCTCTATATATAAAACATCAATAACATTTTTGGTTTAGTTTATTTAAAGTTTTCGCCATAGGGGCATCTTTTTTTATTAAAACCTTGGGGTGCATTTTCTATGTTACCCAGGCGTTGAAAGTACGTATTGTGTAGAATATGATTACGCCTTGATCATCCCTTTGATATCCAGAAGAACAATCCTAAAATCAACCTTTAAAAGGTTGTCCTCCTATGCTTGACACTATCCATCCGTAGAAAGGTTTTTTGGCTGCTGTGCAGTTGCAACATTTATGTACAATTACATTTTTGGACCATCCTTTGTTTTTTTTTGTGTTTTTTTTTTTGTGTGTTTTTTTTTATTTTTTTGTGTTTTTTTATTTTTATTTTTTTGTATTTTTTTATTTTTTTTTGCTTTACCAGTCCTTTGTGTGGGAAGCATTCTGGTCCAGGCTAACACCTTAGCGCACGGTGCTAGCTGACAGCTCAGTCTCTAAATGCTGTTCCACATTCAGGGAAAGGCAAAAGCAGAGTTCTAAAAGCCTTTGGAATCAGGACAGTCGCTCATATTTTGGACAGAGGCAGGATTGCACCTTAGGAGGCCAAGATGTCTCTTGTGAAACACAATCAAAAAGTGTCTTCAGGATTAAAATAAGCGTTAAAATATTAAAATTCCAAATAAGAACATTAAAAAGTCCACAAAAAAGAGAATTAAAAACTGTGACATTTTACCTTTAACAGAAAAAAACCACCTGTACAGCAATAAAAAGTAAAATGAAATGTTACTTAATTTCATCGTTTGAAACAATTTTTAAGCATGATTTGATTTAACCTGTCAAACAGTTGCATTACATGCTACTTGTTCATCTCAGAATAGGAATACCAAAAGCAATACATTTTTGCATTTCTTCATATTAATAAATTTGTACCATGCACAGCCAACTACGAATATGTACAACAGCTTAGCTTTCTTTGTTCACGAGCCTTTTACTTTCATACATTAAGCCTTCTGTTACTTTGGAATGAATCACATTGTCCAACTGTATCAAACCAGAAAGTGAATCGTAAAAATTAAACACCCTTGACAGCATTCACATTCTTTAAGTTACACAGCCAAAAACAAAAGAAAACAAAAGAAAAACAATGTAATTCATGATGAATCAGTATTCTGTCTAGTAGGAAGCTGAAATTTATGGCAAGCGATAAAAAACGTAAAACAAAAACATTACACAGTAGCAGCATAACGTCATAAGATAATACTTTGTAATCCAAGTATCACTAAATATGATGGGAAATGGTCTATGTTCATGACATTAACAGAAGTGCCCAGAGTAGAATGGAAGAAACAGCCTATCCACTATATGGCAGTGTATAGGGGTAACACTGTGTTCAGTCCTACAGAAGTACAAGAAGAAATATTTTCATTTTATAAAACAAATGCTTTGTCCCCCTTTTTAAAAGCAGCTTTCTTGTTTAAAAGAAGCAAATGTTCATACCATTTTTTCCAACACATTTTGTCCAACTTGCACTTTTTCAGTTTCAAGTATACAGTACTACTTTCATGGATGCACCAATTGTTAAATGTCTCTGGATTGTTAGGTGTGAAACGTCTAACAAATGTGGACCAATCTGCTGCTGAACTACACACAAATAATAATTAAAACAAACAAACAAACAAACAAACACTGAAAAATGATATCTATTAAATTAAGAAATGGCCTACCTCAAATAATAATAAAAAAAAAAAAAAAAAATGAAATCAAATCAAATAAGTGCACTATAGTCCAGACACAAGCAAGTACCGTAACAGTATAGCAATTCACAAATGAAAAAATTTCCTATTCACATAATCTTTGAAGAGTCTATCAAAACTAGAATTATTACCTCTTCAGAAAAGGGTGTGATGAGAGGTAAAAGAAAGAAGGTAAGAGTTGGCACAGATTATTAGTATATTCTACAAGAAAAAAGGGTGTTGTATATAAATACAGCTTGTGGCAATACAAACTGGCAAACACAGGGGCATACACATGACTTCATTCTAAATTCCCTCAGTGGTAAAAGCATACTCTCTCGTAGGGCAAACTAAAAGGATATGCGCGTTGTCCAGTAACAGTTATATTGTCTCTTGGTACACTACACACATCAAGGAAATGCCTCCAATAAAGCTTGACATGTTTTGGTAAAAGCCATTTATAAGCAGGCTTCGTTGCTGTTTCAACAAATGAGAAATGTTATGTTCTGACCTGAGAATTTAAAGCTACTGAATTACACCTAACTAAACTAAGAGAAATTCTCTTTGAAAGTTCTGGATCATTATCCCATACAGTACATGCTAGCATTTGGAAATCAATCCAGCTGAGGTGCAATTTGCTATCGTGAGAATTTTTGGCTTGAATCAAGCTCCAAAAGAACTTGTGAGAGTTTTCCTATTCCATGTTTTTGTATACAATATAAGCTCAGTCAAGCATCTGCAACAGTTCTGTCCATAACAAAAATCAATCATTTTCTTGCCAGCATATCAATATGGGAAAAACAATCCTGAGTCAATCTTTTGGTACTGTAATTTTTTGGGTTAGAGAAACTTTGGAACTGCAGTTAAAAGTCTTTTTTTTCGTTTAAGCAAGGGATCCGTTTTCACACCTACACACTGAACATATCCATTCTGATACTACTGAAATTGCCATCTAGGCCGGACGCTGCCTTAGCCTTGACTTCCAACGTGTTATCTAAGTCATCCAGCTTCTGGCTTAACTCACTGTCAGACTCGTCTGAACAGCTTTCGGTGGGTAGTGAGGTTTGAACCCCTGAGGTGCTGCACGAAGTTGAGGTAACCGTTGAAGGCAAGGAAAGGGGAGGAGGAGAAGCAGATGGGCAGGAAGCAGCTTTCCTGGCTGAGGCCTGGAAAAGAATATTTGGCCAGGACTTCATGGACAAGTGAGAGAGATGAGGCAAGGTGTTATTAGAAGAAGCTGCAGACTGCGAGGTAGATGTGGTGTTAGGACAAGGGGAGCAGACTGAGTGAGGTAATAATCTAGCATGCTCTTTGGCATTTCTCATTGCTTGTTTGATTGTTTTCTCTTTGTGCAAGCTCGACTGAAGGTGTTGGCCAAGTGCTTCGTTCCCACTGACGGACACATTGCAGGCTATGCAATTGTACTTGCTTACGGCCTTGCGAAGCACTGTCTCTTGTGGATCAATAAAAGGGTGTCCAAAGTAACAGAAGGACTTCTGGTGGCGAGCTGCTGAGTCTTCATCAGCAAAAATCATCTGGCACTTTCTGCATATAAACTCGTGTTTGATGGACGGAACGATAAACGCATCTGGAAAGCTTGAACTTTTGGTATTCGTTTGGGGTTCTTCATTTGTGCTTTCTGTTGAAGAGCCTTTATCATCCTTAGTTCCAATAGCCTCTTTTGGTTTGAGAGAGTTGCTCTGTGCACTTGTTGACTTAGTAGTGGGCGTTTTCTGCTGTGTTTCAATTTGCTTCTGCTGCTGCTTCTGTAAGGAATCCTGGAGGGACTGCTGGTACTGTTGGTACTGCTGCAACAGGGCAGTTGGTGAAAGCCCAGCGATAGCCTGCGGCATTGCAGGGCCGTAGGGGAATAAGTTCTCCATTCCACACAGAGGAGGGAAGTATCCCCCCTGTACTCCACCAGGGAGCTGGGGCGAGAAGCAAGATGCAAAGCCAGGGATGAAATAAGGCAAGAACTGTCCCCCTAAGAAGGAGCCTGGGTCACCAGCAATGGCATTCTGAAGTGCTTGCAGTTGTGCTGGGTCCATCTGAGCCTCACTTCCCAATTTTCCTAGCACTGAAAGTGTCGGCGAGGGCTTTTCTCTTCTCTTCACAATTGGGGTCTCGGGACGGGCAGTGTCGGCTTCTCTTTCTTTCACCTTGGTCTTCTCTAGCTTCTTGTCTTTCTCTGATTCTTTTATGTGCTGCTCAGTCTGATTTGCTGCCAAAGGAGTGGGAGGAAGAGGAAGTGCAGGGGGCTGAGGAGGAGGAGGGGGAGGTGTCTGAAGAAGAGTCTTGGTTGGGGTACTGCTGAGAGACATGGCAGGAGAAGGGGTGGCTGGAGTAGGGAACCCAAGCATGCCAGCACCAGGAGACGCTAAAGCTGAAATACAGTAGTATAGATAATATTGAAATATTTGACTGCAGAATCACTCCTTAACTTAGCAAGACATTATTTTGGGGCTCTCCCTCTGATATACTGTTATGGATCAAAACTGTTACAAGCACTGTATCAAAAAAATTATACAATAAAAAGAAGGAAATAAAAATAAGCATAAGCATTACAGCAACTGAACTTTAGGGGTCACAGCCAAACTCAAAGTATAGTGTTTCACATTGTTACAGTAAATACATGCATTAAATGTCTTTATGAATCAGTGACGTCAAAGTCCTTCAAAGGAGGCAAATGGGGCAGTAGCACTAAGTGCATTTAATGCATTAACTGTTCTTTAAGATACTGCACTGTGTTTTTGTCATACTGACTCACCAGGTGTATTTGGTGGAAAACCAGGAAGGGAGGATGGCCCATTGACACCAGGGAGAAGCACTGGTGGGAGACCAGATATTCCTGGGTAGGCAGTTGGCAGGCTAAGGCCATGAAGTGCATTACTGTCCACTGCAGGTTGCTGCTGGGCTGGCAAGTTGAGTACATCGGTTACCTTCTTCAAACGGTCAAGCTCTTGTTGAGCCATAAGCTGGCGGACAGTGGTAGGTGCAAGATAGTCTTTTTCTCGATCAACCTGGTTGCCCAGGGTTTCCTGCACTTTTGCAATGTGTTGTTTCGAGAAGATATGATCACGAATTGAAAGTCTAGCTGTATACTTCACACCGCATAACATACACTCAGGCCTCGGTCCATCTGGAGAGCCTTGGCTTATCATGAATGGCTTTCCAATGTTTATTTTAAACTTCTTTTCTTTTGCACGGGCATTTTGGAACCAGACTTGCACAACACGTTTCGGGAGTCCTATTTCATTGCCCAGCATTTCACACTCTTGCATAGTAGGTGTGCGGTAGTCACTGAAGCAAGCCTTTAGGACTTTAAGCTGTAGATTGCTCATTTGGGTTCTAAAACGTTTGTGGGCATGTCTATCTCCACCAGCTTTTGCAGACTTGAAAGGATTAGCACCTCCAAATGGACTCGGTGAACTTGGATCAGCCAAACTTGAAGTCTCGCTCCTGTCAGCACTGTCATCTAGGTCATCATCTCTGGAATTGAAGTAGTCACTGTCTCTGCCAGAGAAACTTGATGGGCTAACCATGCTGAAAGGAAATCTATCCTCACTTACATCAGAAGATTGTGCTATGTTTTTGTTCTCAATCATTTTCTCACTTCCATTTATTGTAAGATTCTCAACCTCATTATTGGTCTCATCTCCAGTTGTAGCATCACTCAAAGCTGTGTTAATTGAGGAGGTCTCATCACAGTCAATTTTGTTATCAAAAGAGGCTTCTGCAGAGCACATGTTAAACCCCTCAAGTTCATCACTATGTTCTGCTTTTACAGATGATAAGCTCAATAAGTTTTTTAGTGGCATCTCGGAAGGTTTAACTGGAGTGGAAGAAGCAGTTGGAGGCTCACTTTCATTCATCTCAATCTTTGTGGGTATTTGTAGGTAGTCAGCAAAAGTGTATTTATGGGGACTTTGACAGCCATCATCTTGAGGCATCATTGGACTTGGGGGCAAACTAAAGCCTGCCTGTTTTGCCTCATGCCAGTGTCTTGAGCGAATGTGACTATCAAGAGCTGACTTGGCCTTGAACAATGCCCTGCAGAATGGACACTTTTTATGACTTTGGGAGGGCCCAACTGCTCTAAATTGTCCTTTCCTTTCTCTGGCTCGGGTGTTCTGAAACCATACTTGGACAACTCTTTTCTTCAGGCCAACTTCCCGTGCAATGTGATCTAACATCTTTCTTGTTGGGTTTGAATCAAGTAAGTATTTATCGTAAAGGATCTCAAGTTGCTCTGGAGTAATGGTAGTCCTAAGACGTTTATCTCTGTGATGATCTTCTGCACTGTTATCTTTTTCATGAGATCCATCCTCTTTTTCATCTAATTTACGTTTCATAGAGTTAGAGTTCACAGCAAGGCCAGAGTTGCTTGGAGTTGGCATCTGGGATAGGGCTCCAGAAAGAAGTTGACCAGTCATAAGAGGGTTATTTGGATCAAAGATCATATAGGGCATATCCAGTGGCCTTTCTAAAAACTGTGAGTGTAGAAATTGGTTTTGGGCGGCCAGAAAATGCATGTGCTGGTGCTCCTGCCACAGCTCTACTGTTGGGAAAGCGATTTTGCACTGATCGCAGTGGTACTGTAACATGTGTTGCGGTAGGCTATTGTTCAGAGAAGACAGTGCAATTGAAAGAGGACTTGACGAGACAGCTGTAGACTGGGGCTGGGAATGGGGTCTTGACATTTGTGGTTGAGGTACTTTTTGTGGTGGAGGCTGTGGGGTTGAAGCCTTAGAAGTTTTTAACTCACTTAGGTTCTTGGGTGCTTGTAAAGGGGCAATCTCTCCCGATTTTGTTTTTTCAAGGAGGAGCTCAGGTTTGGGTGAGGTTTTCCCTACATCAGGTCGAGGTGAAGGCATTAAGGGAGAGCTGGAACCAGAGCTACTTGCTGTTACAAGAGAGGGTTTGGCAGTCTCTGCTGGCTTTGCTGAACTCTGCTCATTAAACTCTGCAAATTCTTCTAAGTGGTTTTCATCTCCAATTTCATCGTCCTCATCTTTGTAGCATTGCTTCTTCTGGTGAGTAATGAGGTCGAATATTCGGGGGAATATGACACTGCATTTCTTACATTGGTACTGCATGTTGTTGGTCCTGATGTATCGTTCATTTGTTAATTCTTTCTTTTCACTGTCTTTTGTATCTGTTTGGTTCTCATAACTCTTGCGGGCCTTCTGACGAGCATTTTGGAACCACACCACAATCACTCGTGTTGGCAGGTTGAGCACCGTGGAGAGCTGCTCAATTTCATCATCCTTGGGGTAAGCATTGGTATCAAAGAAATCTTGGAGTACTCGCAGTTGATAATCTGTGAAACGTGTTCTTGATGACCTTTTGTTTGCCGTAGCATCAGTTCTGTAGTACTCTAGCATGTTCACTTGGGATTCAAGTCTGATGTCTTCCAGTGTGGTCATGGGTGGAATGTTGAAATTGTAAGGGGAATCTTTGCTTCTTTGACGTTCTTTGAAGAGTGTATTGCGGAACCAGTGCTTTATGACTTTCTGTGGAAGGCCAGATTTGTCTGCCATTTCTTGAATCTGTTCTTCGTTGGGAGAATTATTGATGTCAAAATGAGCACGGAGGATTTTTAGCTGATCGTCTGTGATTCTGGTGCGAGGACGCTTGAACTGAGACTGCCGCAGGAAGTTTGGATCCAGTCCCAGTTGTTGTTGACACAACTGTGTGAGGTCAGAAGATAAAGAGTCCATTGTTGGAAGCTGCAGTGCAAGCTGTGGGGGTAGCCCAGGGTGCTGCACTGATTGCATCATCAGTGGTGGGAAAATTGGCAAGTCAAGAGAAACAGGGAGCTGCACTTGAGGAGGTGCAGTTGGTGGTGGAGGTGGTGGTGGTGGAGGAGGTGGTGCTTGCTGGGAAGTTTGTAGAGGTGATGGAGATGGTGTCTGCGATTTTCCTACAGATGTAGTGGTAGGGACAGCTGTCACTGGGGCAGGAGGGGGAGGAGGTGGTGGAGGGGGAGGTGGTGGGGGAGTTTCTGGAGATCCTGGGTTTATGGGGTACAGCTTGTCATAGGTCTCCCTGTACTGCTGTGCAAACTTCTCCAGCTCCACATATGGAAAGAACTGCCCATGCACATGTTCCTGATGGCTTTTGAGAATAAGCATGTTCGAGAAGAACTTTCCACAAAGACCACACTCTAGTTTGTCAGTCAACTCTTCCTCTCTGTTCTTTTTCTGGCTTTTCTGTCTATTTTCATTGTACTGAATTACCAATTCAAAGCCAAAGTTCTCTAGTAATGCTTTAGCAGCATTACCTCTAGCTCCTGAGATAATGCGTGGCGGAGGAATAAGAGGTTCTGAAAATTTAGGCTTTCTGGAATCTTTTGTATCTTTTGTACTGTCAATATCATTAGCTATATCATGCTTTGCTTTGCTCTCCTGCTTTTCTAGGTGCTCTTCAGCATCTCTGGACATTTGAATCTCAGACAGATTAAAGTGGTTGGACTCAGTTTTAGTCTTGTGACTCTGCTGCTGTGCTTTCTGCTGCTGCATTTGAGACTGAGAGGCCTGCTGTTGAGCTTGCTGCTGAGAGAGCTGAAGCTGTTGTTGTTGGCCCAGCTGATGTTGTTGCTGCATCTGCTGCTTCAGATCTTCTAGGAATGATCCCGTCATACCAGGCATCCCAAACGCAGCTGAATGCAATGCAAGCTCAGGGCTGATGTTAAATTCAGCACCAGGGATATAGAATGGGAAGAGGAACTGGGGCTGCTGGAATTGCAGTAGAGCTTCTGGTGTCATTGGGAAATGCGGGAAGAAAGCTGGGTTCAGAAACTGTGGCTGAAAGAATGCAGCTTGCTGCTGGAGCTCATGCTGCAGTTGCATCTGAAGCTGTGCTGGTGACTGGGTTAGTGGGTAGGTGGGCTGCACAGGGATGTGATCAGTAGTTTGTTTTATGGTAACTTCTTTGGTATCTACAGCGTTTTCTTTGTTAGAGGATACTGGTGCACTTGCAGAATCAGTGTTTCCCTGATTAAGAGGAACAGGGCTTTTAGATGAAGTACTTCCGCTGCTACCACCCCCAGTACTGGTACTAGTCTCCATTTTGGCGGTACGTGCTTTTGTCTGATGAAGTACAGACCTCATGTGAATCTCCAGGGTTGAGCTTTGGCTATAAGCAACGTTACAGATATTGCATTTGTATGGTTTGTTGTCAACATTGTTGCTGGTCTCCTGGGGAACTGGGCTTGAGGCCTCTTGGATAACTTTCTTAAGCTTATGCAAATGTGAGACAGAATTGTAGTGAACAAGGAGAATGTTCTTTTGGGTGAAAGACTCTTTGCATACTGTGCATTTGTATGGACGTGAGGGGTCTAGAAATTTTTCCATGGTGAAATTTGGACCTTTCCTAAAAGGCAAGGTCCGCTTTGGCTCGGAGCCCATATCATCAAGCAAGGAGCTGCTGTCACTTCCAGTCGGACTGGCCTTCCCTTCTTGGTCAAGTTCCTCATCTTTGTCTAGCTCATGCTCAAAGGCTTGTGCCTCTTCTAGAGCCCGCATTTCACTCTCAGCTATGTCACCATTTAGGGGCAGGTTCCCACAGAGTTGCTGCACTTCGGCTTCACTCAGCTCAGGGTGACCAGTCTCCAAATGCTTTCGAAGGGCAAGGAATGTCCTGAAGCTGCGCTGGCACAGACTGCACATGGTGGCTGCACGGATGGCGTGGTACTGGGAATGTATTTCAAGCTTCTGCATAGTCTTGAAAGCCAGACTGCAATGGTTGCAGCGGTATTTGTAGACGTGGCGATCAGAGACAGAGAGCTGCTGGCGCTTCTGAAGATCACCAAGATGCTCCTGCATGGAGTCTGGGCTCTTCCTGTCTTGCCCACTCGCTTTCTTCCAGTCAGGGGCCTCAGCAGCCTCCTTTGGTGGTTTGAGTTCCTCATTAGAAAGTTCAACCTCAGTTTTTTCTTGGCCTGTGCAGCTTTTCAAATCTTTAGAGCTGTTTCCTGTTGAAATTCAGAAAAAAAAAAAATATTTAAAAATTCTTCCAAAGAATTTTCATTATATTGGATTATTGTTATGACTTTTCTAAGGAATCCTCTGTAATGCTGTTCATACATTTCAGATGACACTGTGGCAGCATAAATGTGCTTACCCATGGGTTTTCCAGATCCCTCAGGGATAACAGCTGAAGAATCCATCAGAGATGGGACTTGGTCTTGTAATGATACAGACAGCAAGGAATTGGGCACTGTAACATCTGGACCTGCAACCTGAAGAAAGAAAATATATAAATAATGTTATATCACAGCCTTAACCACAATCAAACCAACATACGATAAGCAAAAAACATAAATAATAGATTTATAAATAATACATTTATTCAAAATGTTAAGCTTGAAAACACATAGAGATACAGGGACTTCTAAAAGATAGATTTCAAAACTGCTGTTTTGTGAATTAATAAGCGGAGAATTTTCCAGTTCAAAACATATTCTTTGGAGAATACGCTAGGCCTGGGAAATGCTTATTCAAGTTATTCCCTGCCAACACTGTCAGAGTATGATCTAGATAGTAAGGCTGACAGCTTCAGTATTTCTTTTTTTTCTTCTTTTTTTTTTAAAGAAATAAATGAATGCTGCACATACCGTCATAAGTAACTTCTCCACACAGTCTGGAGCCACGCTATGGAGGTGGGTGAGATGCAGCTGCAAGTGAATCTTGTTGCTGAGAACATCCTGACACAAGGGGCAACTGATAACTGGCTGCATGGAATGCTGGGACATGATGTGCAGCTGTAAACGGTTTGCATCTTTGTTACTGTAATTACAGTATGGGCACTGCTGCACCTGAAAAGACAAAGTTTATCATACCATTGCCATACATTATAGCACTGCTCCGAACAACTACAGTACTGCTGCAACATGATGCTTCAAGAAAATCAAATTCCAAACAAAACAAGTACAACTGCAAATGTCTATAAAATTAAATTTCCTCTAATTCACTGAAGTTTTCATTTCACGTAACTTAATTAAAAAACCTAATCAAGTAAGTAAGTAAATGAACTAGCATGAATGTCTGGAATTTCTAATCAGAAGATTACAAAGAATGTTGACATGAACCATTTCAGACTATGCCTGGTTCTCATTACATGAAGTACGTTTAAACTGCAACTTCTCACTACCTGTTTTAATGTAGCCCTTTCAGAAATGGTTCAGCAAGTCCTGTACCATTCAGACAGGGTAATGCTTTTTAATATAATTTTTTTTTTTTTTAAAGTGAATGAATACAATCTAACCCAGAAATTAAATTTATACACAAGGATGGCTCAGTCTTGTTATTAAGCCCTATTTTTGCAACCAGATCAGAGTAACTAACCTGCTCATTAGACAGCGTCTTCTCTTCAGCTGATTTAGCTCTCTTGGTTGGAGTGTCATTTTCTTTCTCCTGCTGAAGCGACCGCTTCCCTGCTGCAGCAGTCCCCAGGGTTTCTTTAGACAGTGTATTAATTCCTGTGAATAAACAGATAGGATATCTTCTGTCACAAGATTATTCTGGACTCCTGATGCTAAAAATCTCCTGACAGATGACAATGACCCTTACTTTTATAAGACGCCACATTTGGGTAACATTATCTTATTGTTAGGAATGTAGATCTGATAAAAGGTTATTGGGCGTCTCACATTATGTGAGACTCAGATTATTTTATTAATAATAATAAAAAAAAATCTTCAAAAAGCATTTAAATTAAATTATACCACAGACAAATTGTGTATTGATTTTGAGCATGAATACTAGAGAATCCAGGAAAAATCTATATTCACAAAAGCAACCGAATGAAGATATTCACAAATAAATAGAGGTTCGAATTCATTGTTATTGCATTGCAGGTCAGGGTACCATTATGCAGTTCATTTGGGGGATATAGACAGCCAAATCACCATTTCCAACATCCCCCTGAATATCCCATGCCTCACACTCTGTATTAGAGGGGGTTGCCATGTTATTTCCATTTTAGCTGAGCTCAATTCAGCAAATCAGCCCCCAGTTGTATTTAGAGTATGCTGCGCAGAGTGATAAATCTTTCATTACCCCTGTATCCTCAGATACAGACAGTGTCCCAGCCTCCTCAGTCAATGCAATTTATCCTCTCGCTGCATATGCAGTGAACAAAGAAAGCCCTGCTCGCTGTTCTTCACTCTAATCTGGTCACTCTAGGCTAAATGTGTGTATTACTCTTTTGAATCAAAGCTTAGCAAAGCAGTCATCGAAAATGGATGGCAAAAAGATGTTGGAAAAAAGAGAGTATTTTTTCTGCTCTATATTTATTTAAGTATATTTCAATATCTTCTGCGTGTTCATGCATTTTAATTCTTGGCATTACAAGGCATTCTGTTTATGTTATTGTGGTCTTATATATCAGGAGCCTGACATATTAGCCTGCCAGAAAAAGTGACACAAGAGGAGGGGAAAAACCACAAGGGCGCAATACAAATTTCCAAGAGTATCAAGAGTATGGTCTGCAGTCTCGAATAGCTAGGTAATCTTTTTTCTCTCTCCGGCTTGATATCCCTGCCCCGCTGCGTTTGGGGGGGGGGGGGGGATGTCACATGCATTTCATAACAAACAGAAAACCTCATTTGCTAGTCTCCCCAATCTCATTGCTGTACCGCGTCATCTGAGCTTTTTTCTCCCCCTTCTGTTTATAACAAGGATTTCTAATTTTAACTTTCAATTTTCACCATCTTCCAGTCAATCTGCAACTAAATTATTTCCCGGGTGAGGAGGTGACTCCTGGACAACTGGGTGCAAACACATTTCACAATGCAGTGAGGCCCCTTCCATTGATTGCCATCATATTGAATGTAAATGTATGGTCTGGGGGCTAATCTGCTCTACATGAGGATCCATCTATATGATTTATTTTCTTAATCAACACTCTGCTTTCATAAACATTTAAAGTGCATTGCAGATGGACACACTAGGCTGTCAGAAATGAAACCAGGAGAGACAATGAGGAAAGAAATAGTAAGAAAAGCCATTGCAGCATTTAATACAGCACATGCTCCATTTCTGTTGTGCATAAGGCTTTGTTAAACTGTAAGCTAAATAAATGATTAAAATATTCTAAAGATGATTTTATACACACACACGTATGTATTTATGTATGTATGTATGTAATAATTATTTAATAATAACTAGTAATAAAATGTGTCAGGACTCAATGGCTAGGCTCTTTGTGCAATCTGTACCTCACACTAAATGAGAATGCCCTTTTTCTTTGTCTACAGACACACACACAGTGCAATGAAGCAATAGAGAAAATAATTGTGACACCACAGCCCCCCTTCACATCCGAATGACAAATGTCTTTGAGAAGCAGGACCTAGCTTGATTAGATAAATCAAACTGTGATTTATGATAGTCAAGCTGTTTGCATTACAGGGACCAGTGCCGTAGACAGGACACCCATCTTTATTTACAACTGTCAATGGGATTTTTAAAATCATGCAACCTATGCATGGCTTCTTTAAAGATCTCTGTTTAAAGAAGAGAAACAAGAAGAGAAATTGGCCCTTCTAAGTGAAGGGCCATTTTAAGTCCTGTTAATTTTCTCCATTTAAATTCATATCTCATAGCACCATCTAACATGAAAAAAATGTTACATGAACAAAAACTAGAGTAGTACGCCCTCACTTTGAAATCTTTGCAAAATAGTACTGTGCTTTCGTAAGACAAGCTATTTTATTTCAAGATTTCTTTCCCCTGCAAACGCCAATTACACAGGTCTTGCTTGATAAAGGCATCATAAATTTACTATTCAATTTACTGGTCTTCAGTCCAGCCAGTCTGGCTGAGGTGACAGGGTAATAAATAAAGCAGGACCCTGGGACGCTCCGAGAACTTTAGTGATTTACAAGGACAAGAGGTTAAGGTTACGCATTAGTGTGACCTACAGTTCAGCAGATAACATTTGAATACCACACTCTAAATTCTCAGCTTGCACAGGGCAGCCCTGCTTTCTCATCGCTCTCGCAAAAAATAAATAAAAATAAAAATAAAAATATGCATCTGAGTCCATCAGCTTTACCATCGCACTTCAGACGAGGCGTAAACCGACGGATGTCATATTTGGCAAATCCTACAGGACTCTCTGAATTGTTTAAGTCAGCAACAGAAATCATAGCTGTAGGCTTCAATGAAATATGCAAATACTTTTAATTTATTTTAATCTAATATCTAGAAAGACAGAAATTAAATAAAATGCAAGACAGATCCAATTCTGCATATTTACAACAAGCATTTGCATGTTTCCAGCTCGAAAATGAGCACTTATTTAATTCAGCTGCATTATTTTAAATTTCATAAGCATCTGATTTGAAAACAATATTTAATTCCCCTGCTAATTTACAGCAGGTATGCAGAAAATGTTCTTAGCAATAATGACAGCTAATTTTCATCTTTGCTTGTGTTTGCTGAATTATATCTTTACCCTAAAGCCAACGCACTGACATCCTTCCATGCTACTATCTAAACAGAGCACAAAGTAATCTGGAGTTGATCCAGATTAAGACATTTGCATGGAAAATGCAATTTGGATTATAATTAATCCACAGTGACACTAGATTAAAATGAAAAAGTAAATGGGCTGTTTTGAGAGATGCTGCCTATGAAGATGAATATTGTGAATATCTCTACAATATATAATCTTTAATATGCAGGAGCCTGGTGTTTTATATTCCAACCAACATCAGGGATTTATTCATTTAGACCAAAAAAACATTTAACATATGGGTTCAACAGAGCAACCCCTAAAACCCATTTTGACTGCTCCTCAAAGTAATGGATTAAAAAAAAATCAAAACAACAGCCATTTGAGGACAGATATTTTCTAATTTCAATTTAAATACTCTAAAAAAAGGAAAAGAAATTGTCGCAATGCAAAAGTTTGCAAGCATATAGTCCCATTAAGGTTTGAGATCGCTAGTTTAAATGGGACCTGCATCTCAACCGCAGCGTTAAATGACGCTGCATGTAATAGGTCATGTAAATGCATTGAGTACGAAGTGCCTCAGACAAGCCTGTCATGGCTGTATGGATAAAAGATAAACGACTGGCTAAACTAATAGGCTCTGTCCTGTTTCAGCATTTCCTCTGCTCCATTGAACCCAACATTATGTAGCTAGGTATGGTGTGCATGAAAAGACGCCTAATGTAATATTCATTTCGACCATATATTTCCATCTCATACATAAAAAAGCACATATGAATTCTTATTTGGCAAATCAAATATAACAGAGCCTTAGGTAGTGATGCCAGATGCAAGCTCCAGGGGCTGTTTCCTGATCTCAACACAACACTGTTTTGTAAAGATTGTTGCCTTTGCTAATGTGCTACCAGTCAGACGTGTACGTAGATCTACAGTTCGAGGACAGTGAGCTCTAATAGGTGGTGCGTTGCTTGAATTCTTTTTAAAAAAAGGAAAAAGGGTTACAAAACTATACACTTGAGCACTGTCTAATCCTATGCTTATACAAAATTAATATGTCATCAGAGGAATCGCAAGAACAGCAAAGATTAATGAAAGGCGCTTAAAAATTACAAGCGTACAAACTGATTTGATTAAAAAAAATAATCTCGGTGGTCACTGTGGAATATTCTTTGCCTTTATCCACATCTCTGCCATCAGATGGCTATGATTAAAATGGGTCAGCGGGAGGCTACTGATAGCATTCACATGCAACACACACATGCAGCTGCTATTAGCAGGAAAAGCCCTATTGGAAGAGAACAGTAGATCAGAAAAGGTAGGAGTAGTGTATGTTAGTGACTAAGCGACATTGAAGAGAGGGTACTGGGGTGGGGGGGACCGGGGGTGTGGGGGGGGGGGAGAAGACCAAAACTAAAGGTCTTACTGGAGTCCTTCTCTGTTGTCTTGCCTTCTATGGCGTCCCTCTTGCTCGAGTCTTTGTCCTCGGCCGCGGCCAATGAGGAAGCTCGTGGGGATTCCTCGCTGTCTTCACCTGGTTCTTCTACAATTGAACACAGGAAGGGCATTTGGTTACCCACTAGCAGTTACAGTGACTGGTTTTGAATCGTCTCTGAACACACCAAACACTGCCGTGTGTGTGTGTGTGTGTGTGTGTGTGTGTGTGTGTGTGTGTGTGTGTGTGTGTGTGGGTGTGTGTGTACACAAAATATACCACAAGACACTGGTGCGGGGGATCCGTCTGGTTTCATTAACCCTGGGACACTGAAATATGAATGTTCTTCACACACCTCTCCAGATTGTTAGCACTGGGCAGATTACATGGACATTTTTCCGTAGGCTCAACCACCCTCGCCTCCCCCCTCGTGTTTAATAATTCTGTGTATCTTTGCAGCACTGCCAGTGGATTAATCTGTTTATGCTGTTAGGTGATAGGTCGAGGCCGTGCGCCTCTAATCCCTGAAAGGCCTACTGTTCCCTTTCATCCAGAGAGCATTTGTCTCTCACTGCGCTGATGTCACATTTTAATGAATTTTTAGCAGGCTGAGTAATGCCAGATAACCACTCCTGTCTTTCCCCCTCCACCCCATGCAGCTTCCATCACACGGCACACGACGGGGGAAGAAAGAAAGAGAGAGAGAGACAGAAAGCGAGAGTGGAGCGAGGGGGAGAAATAAACATATTTTGGAAGACCCAGCGAGAAATGAAATAAATTAGGACAACATGAGGCAGGAAAATGGCGTTCAAAGTGCTGCGCTCATCCATTTTATAAAACCTTAATAACCATATAAATTGACCACGGGGAGGCAAAAAGGTCATCGGTATATTTGCATACAATCACTCAAGTCATTGTTTGGTAAGCAGAGGGGCCCCGACTGCAGATACATGATATAATTAACCCTTTAAAACTCCCCACACGGTGCTGGCACCGACGTTTTAAGTGCAATACATTAAGTGGAAATTATATACAGCATGAAATTTTCATGGCAGATGCTGGGAGTGATTGAAAGGAAAAATTGTGCTGCACTCTAGTCCTGATGTTTTATTAATAATATTCTGACAACAGGATGAAATATCTCCTGTCACTGCTGGCAGCCGGCTGCAAAAATTGCTATTTCGGCGCACATGCGGTGACGGTGTGCTCTAACACATCCTGCAACAAAGACACTGTCTGTGTGTGTGTGTGTGTGTGTGTGTGTGTGTGTGTGTGTGTGTGTGTGTGTGTGTTTGTGTGCCGTGTGTGTGTATGTAAGACAGCTGGGGGTATCTTTAGACGTACATGCCGCATTTATACAAAAATAAATGGCATAAATTGCAGCGTTTGTGCTTAAGGAAACAAAAAGCTGTGGTGTCGTTTCCATTCATATTCAGAATTTTAAAATAAAAATATAAAATAAATGGAATATAAACTAAAATATTAATAATAAATGATAAATATAATTGTATACACATTTCTGCATAGTAATTAGGGGTGGGTGATATACCAGTAGACAAGATTACTGGTAGATATTTGTCAACCAGTAGAGATTTTGGCCTATCGTCTCCATCATGGGTACACTTATTTGATGTTGCAGTGCTGTGCCGTCTTGAAAGTTTATCATTTGAATGCATTTTTAAGCCTTGTGGTTTAAAAACAATTGATTTTAAACCGTTCAAGTGCAATAAGCAGTGAATGAGGACTGCTCATACAGTGCATGAGTACCAAATTTGGCACCTAGAGTTCTTTATAGTGCCTTACTGGGCTTGAACAGTCAAATACACACACTTATATGTCAAAATGCCCACCTTTGTAAGTATCCTCATAAAGAGTCGTTTATGTCTTAAGTGAATGTAAAAGGCTGATAAAAAAACGCATGTGTATCAGTATATTAGATTAGTGCATCCGCTCTTAAAGAGACAGCAGCCTAATAAACCTGCTTTGTTCTGTTTTGTATCTGATTAAAAAAAATTTAGGGTAGGTCTGTTTCATTTTTTTTTTTTTTCTATTGTAGTTTTTATCCTATTGTTTGTAATTATTTTATCACTGACTACTTGTCTTCAGTGGGCTTTTTTTTATGTGTTTTTTATTTTTTTTTATTTTTTTTACTTGTTTTAGGCTAATAAGGCCATACCTGTGTGGGCCAGTTAAACATCAAGACTTTCTGGGTTTAAAAATATAGTCACTAAAATACTATTAAAAAATATTTTAAAATGAAAGTACTGGTAGGCTACACTTCAAATGTACAAATGTCGTTGCATACAGTATGTACATAACATACAACGTGTATCTCGCTCTCTGTGCCTCATTTCCTTCCTGTCACAGAGGCAGTTGAAGCAGGACTGGGGATGACTGTTGTGGGGGAGGGCGGTATTAGGGGGCAAAGGGGCTCTGGACAGAGGTAGTGTTGAGCTTAAGCCAGTGTCAGGACAGAGGGCTAATCAGAGAGAAAGAGAGAGAGTGCATTGCCTCAATAGGCAGATGGGGGTTAGGACCAGCTGGATGTCTGTGATCATGACCAGATTCCAGGTCAGTTAATAAAAGAGACACACAATCACAATCACACACACACACACACACACGCTCTTACACAAACACCACAGCACAATGTCACACCCTAAGGGTACAGGGGCCAGGCTGTGGCACCTCCCCCTTCACTCACCCCCTCTCTTCCTCCACGTCCTAAGCGTGAGGCGCTCTCTTCAGTCGGCTAGATTTACTGACCCAGTCCCCCTAGCTGGGAAATGAAGTGTCAAAGTGCTAGTGAGCGTCTCTACCTCGAGGGGGCATCAAATTTTTAAGGCGATCGTGGAATGCATTAATAAAACATGGAGTGTCACGAAAAAGAAAAGGGCAAATTATGAAGGTAGTAACAGAAGGAATAAGGGAAGAAAAGGATGGGTTGCTATCATCTGGGTCTCATCAGACAGCATTTTTTCTCTCTTTCCTTCCCCTGTCCTCTCTCTCTCTCTCTCTCTCTCTCTCTCTCTCTCTCCTTTTAGCAGGGTGTTCTGCAGTTTTTCTGGTCTGCATTTCAAGAGCGAGAGAAACTCCCAGACATGCTTTCCTATACATCATAGCGGTGTCTGCCCTGCGCCTGACCCTGGCAACAGTTTGAGTAATCTGAATGCTTTACAGAGGCAGCATGTCAGCAGCATTGAAGGGGTGCAAGGGGGGTTCGGCAGACTCTCTGCCCATCAAACTTAATCGCAAACAGCAGAGCCATAGACAACTTTTACTGCCCCCGCCATCCCTTTCAAGCAAAACCCGCAAACACATCAACCACACATCACCGACGGTTCTCTGTTCGCCAGTCTCCCGTGAGACCTGCTCTGATGTGGGTTGATCGGCACGCTGGAGGGAGACTGGGGTCAAAAAGGCGTCACAATTAATGCAATCCTGTGTTTTTTCCTCATCAAAATACACCAGTCCCCCTTGCACAACCACAATACCTAAAAAAATAAAAATAAAAAAAAAATAAAAAAAAATAAAAGAAAAAAAGAAGAGGAGGCATCCATGGAAATTTACAAATATGATGACAGACACTTTCTTTTCATTAAAGCACCAGGCCTGTCCAGTATAGAGAAAGCATAATGACAGATGTGGAGGGCAGGAATCACACTCTCTCTCCTCTTGGGGGCTATAACACCTCAGTGCGGTCATTATCCGGCCAGTAAAAGAGACACCTACCATACACAGCCGTGGATACCCCCAAAAAATGACTCATTAAAATGTGTCCCCCACCTTCACCTTAGACTGATGGTTTATTTATGGTTCTTAAAAAAGAATAACAAAGAACTTATTGAAGTTAGGCTATCCTAAATGGTATAATTGTTAAAAATACAATATCTAAAACAAATTACAACCAGACCGCATTTTTGCAAACAATGAAATCAGTAAAAATATAAGTAGTAACAAACACATACTCTACATACTGTACTATATTGTTAATTTAACAATAATAAAATTAACTACTATTCATTTTAAACTATTAAGCTATTATTAATAATAATAATGGTCATTTCTAATATTTTTTATTTAATAAAAAAACTAACTATTGTTATTATCATCATCATCATCATCATCATCATCAATAATAACAATAATAATATAAAAATTTTGCATGATTGTCATTTCTTATAATTTTCCTGAACTCAGCATTTGTGAAAATGCAATGTGGTTGTAATTATGATTTCTGGACTGTCTCTTCTTGTTGAGGTGTAAGGAACACTAATTTCCCAGCACACCACAGGTTGGCTCTGAGCTGCCCAGGGTTTTCATGATGTCACATTCTTTCCCCCCATGGTTTTCATTTGAGCCGCTCCATTTTAAAGGAAACTTTGAAACTCGAAACCCTGTACTACTTTGTTAAGGGCCAGTTGTAATACTTTCAGGATAATAAGCTTTACTGACTTGTTGATCCCCCACCACCACCACCCCCCACCCTACCCAAATCTCTCTTCTTCTTCTTCTTTTGCTCCCTTCTTTTTCCAAATTTCAGTGTATTTAACAAGCATTTAGATCTTAACCAGATGCTGTTAATGTACCATGTCTAAAATACTAAACATCCACGTGGAGAGCGGGCCCGTTTCCCTTCACGGCTCTGCTGCTGCTGCTGCTAGGAGACACAAGAAAGCTGCTCTTTCTCTAAGGCAAGCACACTTCTACTGCAGTACACCTTGTGCATCAGCAATCAGAAAATGTCTTTTGTTGCTGTCAGTTACTTTCATCCAAGGAAGTTTTCCTATGCTTCTAGCTCTTCTGTGATGTATGATGCACTTCAAAACATTAATCACCTCCATCAAATGAATAAACATGATGAAGATTAAAGCTTCTTCTTTTGCTGCACCAACACAAATTTTCCTCTCATTTCTGCAGACTTCTGTTCCTGCGCTCACCCGCATAAGGGATATTAATGGTTCCAAATAACTAGCATTAAATCTAGCATCTTCAAAGGTTTCCGCAGACAAACCCCAAACACCTGCATCGTACACAAAAAGGCTTTTTGTGTCCGTGCCATTCAGATCACCTGAGGCATCCGGAGAAAGAAGGCACTGCAGCCAGGCTTACTTTAGTATTCGAAAATAATATAAAAAGATTCCTCCTCGTTTCGTTCTCCCCCCTCCCTCCTCGCTCCTTTCTCTCTCTCCTTTTTATTATACTCCATCCAATATTTATTCAAGACATGATTATAAACATCTGCCCGGGTAGCCGTTTCATCTACACAGGAGCCAAAGGGGCTGGAAATTTCACACACGGCCGCCAACATGACCTCGGCTCAGACGGAGCATGGAGTTTTTTTTTTTTCTCAGCGCACCGCACGGCTTCCTGTCTGTGACGTCTGAAAAGCACTGGGGGCCAGGGTTAATGGCCTTTCCAATCTCTGTGATAAGAATTCATTTTGTTCTATTACCAGCAGTTATCAGAGGAGGCTGCAGCATCACTTCAGCAGGAGGTTCAATCAATGAGAGAACCTAATGAAGTAACCAGCTCTAGATCTATTTTCTTGCTCAACTCTATCAGACAAATAAGACCTATCTGTCACCCTTGTGCAGGTCTGCTCTGGAAACCCAGAAAGCCTCAGCCAAACCCCGACCGCAAAGCGAGGAGAAACAGACAGCTGAAAAGGTGGTCTGGCGCGCATGCAGATTTGTCAAATATACACAGAGAGCTGCATCATCCTTCAAAAGAAAGGGGAAAACGTGGACTGGAAAGTACCAAAACTGACTACAATAACAAATTCCACAAGCACGTTATTATGATCGATCAAAACACTGACCCAATTTACGGGTTACAGTGGTCATGTTAACATTCTGCAAATTCTTGCAGGACAGAAAAGAAGACCTCAGTGGCTACATCTAATTAGACAGAATCACGGCCAAATTTCTGAATGGAAACGGGGCTGACAATAGCTGTGCAGCTCTATCTGTGGCGATGGCTAGGAAATGGCATCCAGCGAGGAAAATGAATGAGTCCGTGCGCTTCTTCCAACTCCATAAAAACATGCAAAAAATGTCCATTTCATTACTTGCTAAACAATGTCATATGGGCTGCACTGCCCCCTAATAGACCCTGACAAAGGAGTACCAGCAGACATATGCTTTAAATAAATAAGATTACCCTGATAGACAGAGGCCTCTGACAATGTTCCCTGTTCTCTCTCTCCCTATTTTTTTCCCCCTTCCAGCGCCTGCCGTTCTTGCCTTCATTTGTCTGATACAGAGAAAATCAGAAGTACAGCAGATGCCCTGCTTTCGAGGGCCCATAAGTCTCTTTAATGGTCTTGAACCTGTAATGGAAGGACAGGAGGGCATTCAAACATGAAGTTTGTCATGTGTTCTTGCATTAGAGAGATCTTTTGTTTGATTTTACTGTGACCTAATACAATTAAAACACCATAAACATACTTTGTAATTAAGGACATGCTGTATCTGTGCCAGAAAAGACAATGAAATCGCCTGTGGGCCTTTAGGAGGTGTCAATGGCAGTTTCACAACATACTAATTGTGGCTTATTGATTCAATTTGAACAAAGTTGTTTTTGGTTTCTTTTTAAAGGAGCAATGGGCAAATTATGTTGGGCTGGGACGGTCAGCGTACAATTTGAGTCAAAAGAGCGTGATCAATATTTAAATGACTCTCTGCATTGATTTAAAATTAACTTTCAATTAAGACATCTGTTGGATTTTTAACTACAACACTTAGCCATTGAGGAGGAAATAAGGGAACATTTATTGATACTCTTAAACAGCAGTGGCCATTCCGCCATCGATTCAGTCATTTGCGCTGGCATTGGTATGCAGGAGGTTCTAACTCTTTTCTCCCAGGCACCACGCTAACAGCCCCTGGCCCTGGCCTTAGCGGAGGATAAATAAATAAATATATAAAGCCCAAACCCATCTCGCCGGACAGACAGAGGGAGATTAACCTTTATCCGGAGCTAAGTCAAAGGCATGTTATCTGCGGAACTGTTTGGAGCTGTAATTACATGGGCTCCATGTTTGTAGCCGATCGAATAGAACTCCTTGTGCTGCGTCGGCAGTCCGGAGGGGGAGAGACTTTCTAGCCGGCCTAATCAGGTAACAGACACCTTTTGTTTTGGGAGCTCATTGATGGATGAAATCTTTATCTGTAATATTGATCAGCCGGGACTCTAAACTGTCTATCTTGGCTACTGGAAGCTTTAACAAGATTGCCAACTGGAGTATATCAGTTAACATTTAATCAATGACAGTTTAAGACACAGATGCTTTAAAAAGGCTGTGTGTTTTCCTCCTGCTCTGAACGATTAGGGGAGGGATTGCTCAGAATTTATCATCCACATTCAAAGACGAAGGCCTACGTCCTTGAATGTCGGAATGTCAAAAAGGTAAAGGATATATGAATAATGAAAAAGAAACAAAATGTTGAAAACGGTACCAGCATCCATTTCTATTACGCAAACACGCACTTACGCCAACCGTCCGATTTCGTTGCCATACATCAAACAATGGGGTGGCTAACCACAACCCGCACCCTGTCTGAGAGAAAAATACATGCATGCGTCATCTTAGTAAATGTATAATTTTTGCTACCCTTGCAAAATATAGCGATGTTAGGTGCAATGAGGTGTCAGCAAGCCGAGCATGCAATCCATTAGAATTCCTGTTTGGCTTGTCTGCTGTTTGCGCAGTTCACCCCCCAGTCCCTCCCTTCCAGATTCTTCCACTTTCCTTCTTCTGCAGACTCCGGCCCAATTAGGGTCTGAGTTCGTCACAATGGCTACGGCGGCTGTCACTCATGCTCGGACCTCACCGCCCCTGGCCTATGCGATCATTAACTATTCATTTGCTTTCCTTGGCTGTCCCTTAAACGTAAAATGTGAGTGGGCTAATTATGTAAAACATTGGTGTCGGTGTCAAACAAATGTTTGCTTGGAAAATTACAAACAAGCATGTAATGCTTATATAGAGCATAAAACACACATATTTTTAAATCTGACACCAACGTGTGCATGTTTACAGTTCTAATAATTCCTGTGATCAAAGCCCATAACCTTCTATGATATTAACGAAATGCAGCAATGCATCGTGGTTACTTCTGATTTGCATCTGACAAGGTGCTTTCGAGTGACGAATAGAGGGATGTCCTTCCTAGGCCTCAGATCAAAGGCACTTCAGTGTGAATGTGGCACCAGAGATCTTTGCTTCCCTCCATGTCGAGTCAGGAAACACAATCGTCAGGCACATATTATGACAGCTGCAATTACACAGAGGTGCATGACACTATTATTGCCATTTGCCGGAGAGTGATTATGCTAATGGAGAGATGTATAGCAGGTGGCACACATGCTGGCAGCTGCCAGCCAGAGACGCGCACACACACGTGGAGCCCTCCCTTTACACACGCTCTCGCCCATCTTTCTAACAGTATGAACAATGCTTTACAACCAGCCAGTCCCAAGATATGTAATTAGGCCTCACTTTGATTTAACACTTCCTTATCACATCAAAGGCACAGGAATTAGTAGTGAAGGAGAGGGAGAATGAGACAAAAAGAGAGAGAGAGAACAAGGGAGAATGAAGGAAATTATGGAAGCCTGTTTCCACCTCAGATTAAAAAAATAAAAAAGGTACAGGTAATTGTGAGATAAAGTTTAAAATGAGAAATAATAAAGTCAAAACAACTTTTTTTTAGATACAGGCTTAAGTGCAAAAGTGAGATATAAGGTTGCAATTTGAGAAAAAAAAGTCACAATTGTGAAATATTAGGGCATTGTGATAAATAATGAAATAATAAACCAGATTGTGAGATTTACATTTAAATTGTGAGATATAAAGTTAAATTGAGATATATAAATTCAAACTGTGATATATTAAGACAGATTAAGATATACAGTTTAACTGAGAAATGTCACAATTGTGATACACAAAGTCACAATTATGAGATTAAGACATATTGTGAGATAGAAAGTCATATTGTGAGACATTAAGCCCAGTTTTTACTCTGAGGTGGAAAAAGACAAATCTGCTTAGATGTTAACAGGAAGTGGAAACGTGGCCTTGCATGTCCAAATTCAGGTATACAGCACAGTTTTTTTTTTTTTTTCTTTTGCTCCTCAATCTTGCAACCTACTTGAGTAGTTGCACTCTATATAGTATATTTAGATATAAAAGTGCACGTAAGGGTGTTTAAGCGTGCGTGTTTTAGAGGCTTTAGCATAACAGTGAGCTGCGGCTCTAGCAGCCCTGTGTGTTTCTAATTCCTTCGGCCGGGTTATTGAAACGGAATCCCCCAGCTCTGCCGGCACACTCTGGCGAAGGGGGAAGCCCTCTCCTCATCCCTGCATGGATCCTGCCTCTACATGAAAGCCCCGGAGATCCCCGCCAACAAAAATCAATGTATGGATGTTCAGAGCAGTTTTCAAGGTTTTGTAAGACAAATCTTCGGAGCATGAGCTGGTTTAGTGCTATCGAGCCGAGCTTCGATCAGCCTGCCCCGGTGAATAATACGAGAGGGCCTTGCTCACTTTACCAGCCTGTGAAATGAAGACAGGGTGCCAGCCACTTCCCTTAAAGGAATGTAACCTGAGTAACTCCCCCTCCACAAATAACCTCCCTTAATCTAATGTCAGATACCGCCTCCCTAAAGACGATCCCAGATCAGGCTGCGGCGAGGCACGGTAGTTATCGCTTGCTCGGGGCTGCATCCTCACAGAGCCCTTTGTATCTAGTGCACATTCTTCTCCTAATTAGAAGAGATGGGTGATTATACCTTTAAAAGGAGGCTACTGTTTGCAATTGTCATTTGAGGCAGGAAGTCGGTCGTCACATGGCTTGCTTGACGAGAAAATAAATTAGATTAATAATGAGCACCCATACAACAAATTATAACCTGGGGTAAAAGAAGAAGAATAAAACCATGTTTAAGCAAAATTACACTGACATGCAGTAATTAAAATAATACAACATGACATACTTCATAAGGGCTTCTTTTAGCGGCTTTGTTGACATGGCTACAGGGAAGAAGGCACAGCATATGTTTGTCTTTTCTTCTCATTTTTTAAAGGTAATTAACTCTGCCATTGCCAATTAACCAAACATCAGTTTGTCTTTAAATTTTGCTCTCAAAAAGAGTATATAGTGTGCACTAACCTAGAATAGGTTGTATAATATTGTGAACTGAGAAGCTGGACAAACCCTTTACTACACTGGGGGAAAAAAACTGGTGTACAAACAATTTTCAATCAGAAATTGCTAATAGATTTCACAAATAATTTAAAAAAATGGCAAGTAACACATATAATTAATTTTGAAGTAGAAAGACTGAAAAAGTTGTGTGGATGTTATAAAGTGCTTTTTATTGACAGTCACATATAACTGAAAAGGCAGACGGGTTTGAGATGTGTGTGTGGTGTTGAAGTAAAGGACGGCTATTGCTAGTTGACAGGTTTCAATTTCACATCCTCGATTATCTCACCCCCAATTCCATGCATGCCTAAATCTAAAAAATCTTATCCAGTGACTCCAAACAAACTCCCTTCCTCTCCAAACGCCTCTGCACACACACACACACACACGATTCCCAAGGAGCACCATCTCTCCAAGCTTAAATAGCAGAAAATTGCTCTGCTTTTCCGTGGTCTACCTCCTCATTCCTATCAGCCCAAGTGGGAACAAAAGGCTCGGATTCACTGGCGTGTGAGACCTGCTGATGGGCCGGGAGATGGGTTGCAGTTTGGTGCCGTTGATGCCCTGCTGACGGACAAGCAGGCTGATGGAAGACGGGGATTTGCGAGCCTACCAGGTCGCCATTTTGTCCCCAACGAACGAATCAGAGACACCAGGCTCGCACCCGCTATGGCTATTAGGCTCAAAATAACATGCGAGGCAGGAAACAATGCTTGATTTCATTATGGAAAACAGAACAATATCTATAAATGTCTTGGTGGAATATTTCTGGGTTTAAGTCCAGGCTAAAGACAAGACCGCTAATATAAAAGGAACTGCTCCAGTGACAGCAAAAGGGCCTTGTGTAAATTTACAGTGATGGCAGAGAAAGAACAGACCTCTCTTAGCCTCTTATTCTTCCAATCTCCCTCACGTTTTTTGCAGGAGAGTTATTATAGGATGATAAAAGCAACAACAATGTTGTGACATGAAACCGTTAGCATTAGGGTGGAAGAATGGAAGATGAAAGAATGTTCTTGGGAATTGATGATTGCTCACAAGGCCCTGATTTCAGCCTTTAATCTCATAGCGCACTCAAATTTCCCTCTGTACGCTGCTGGTTTTGGCAGCGGGGAGGGGAATAAGTGAGGCTAGAGAGAAATTAGAGGTGTAGTATATACTATAGTAACGGTATATAGCACATTCGGCTGTAATACACACTAGGTGGTAGTATACACCCGGCAGTAAAATACATTCACGTGCAATGTACTTTCAGCTGTACCACAAGCTCTGCTGTAGTACATATACATAATGCAACATACATTAAAATTGTAATCATAGTTTATGTTAGGGATACACAATATATCAGTAATCATTTTTTTTCTATTTAGTAAAATTGTAAGCTATTGGATATTTATTTGTGTATGCTCATTTCCCATAATTATTTTAGATTGAGATTTCCTTAATTTTAAACTTTGTTATTAGCAAATTATGTTAAAAGCAAATCTCAAAATATTTTTCATACTTTTCATACAAAAGTGCTGCCTAAATTCACTTTCAAAAATGCATTTATCTAATTGCATTTATTTTTTTAACATGTTTAGACACAATAGCAATGGTTTTTAATATTGGCTATTTATCAGTTATCGACAATGACATTAAAACAATGACAGGCTTATTGTATTGGCCAGAATTTTAATATTGGTGATTCACTAGTATAGGAGTAATGTTATCTTGACAACTGACGATACCCAGTCCATTTTCATCTTTCTCTAATGGATAACCGTCAAGTGGAGAGTTCTTGTGTGTGCTTTGTAAACAATGCACTCCATTTTTATAAATTGGGTCCATTTTATTAAGCATGAAGTCCTCCGATGCCCAAGTTATTCATAACATGGCCTGGGCTGATGAAGATTGGCCTATTAAGAACCTCCAGAAGCAATTAAAGTGACAAGAAGGCAAGGCCCTGATGTGTACATTTACTATGACGAGCGCTCTCCAAAGTGAATGCCCTTATTAAGAGCCACTGTTCACCTCTACAGCCTGCCACGATGAGACAGAGAGGGGTGGGGGGTGGAGGGGGAGAAGAACAACATGTCAGAGGCAAACGCCTAGAGAAATACCTATTCCTGGAGTGAGGGTGATTTGGTAATGAACCTTTCAATTCACTCCTGAGGTAATACATTCTGACTAGTGCATTAATTACTCGATAACATCCCATCAAAATGCAAATGCAGCACTTGACCCACAAGAGTGTCTCATTGGCTCTGCACTTGCCGGAGTTTCAGCGCAAATCGTCTGTTTTCCTTTATCAAACAGAGTGGCGGTGTCGTATTGGGGAGTGTAGGGTTGCTCGCTTCTAGCCATGTGTGTGTTCGGTCACACGGACCTGACGACCCCCCCGTCCCCTCACAGTCAGACAGGACCATGGCCGCATGCTGACACTCTTAATTGCAGCAATTGAAGACAGTGTGCCGCTCAGATGGAATATTTCCCCTCTGCCTGGCCATGATCTGACAAGCTTGAGACAACGCCTTAATGGCTTTTCCAGAAGGGTGGGGCCAGAGGAGAGGAGGAAGAAAGAAACATGGAGGAAATGAGAAAGATGGTCAGAATCTTTTAAAGAGCTCATGAATTTTTTTTTTCTAGTTTTGTGTCTTTAAAGGGATAGTTCACCAAAAAATGAAAAATCTGTGATCATTTACTCACCCTCCATGCCATTCCTAATCTGCATGACTTTTTCTTCTGCAGAACTATGAAATTTTAATATTCTTTTTCTCTCCATACAATGAAAGTCAATGGAGTCCCATGTTGTTTGGACCAGAATTTCATAAAGGTTTGAACGACATGAGGTTAATGATCACAGAATTTTCATTTTTGAGTAAACTATCCCTTTAAGTCCATGTCTATTAAGATATCTGTATGTTAATATTCATAACCTTTTGCAGACATTGCTACAAATGCTGTTGAATGAGCTGAAGTCTAAGTTGTTAATCTTTTGCACAAATATAGTTATGCATGTTAAAAAAAAAAACAAAAAAAAAAAAACGTCCTATTTCAACAGGAAATACCTTAATACATTTCAAGCGATTTCATGAGACCTTTGGGCAGTTTGCTTCTCGAACATGGCCAGGGGGTCCGAGAGATGTCTTTCTATCAACAGGGTTGGATTACGAGCTTCAGCTGTTAGATGATCCTTTCACACAGGAATGTCAGACAGTCTCATGCCACATCAATCCATTCATTTTCTCATCTCTCCATCTCCTTTCTCAACCCTATCACCTGACCCCTTGTTCATTCAAAATTATGACTAATTAAGTCATAAGCGAATAATTCTGGGAAGAATGGTGAGATTCTGAGAGCGAAGTTGAGGCTGTAAGCAGTGGCAGTGGAGAGGAAGCCCTGATGAAGTGAGTGTATTGTGCCAATCTCTAGAGCAGGTCATGGGAAAGTGAGCTGACAGAGGCATGAGGTGTATTATAGCGGAGAGAATCACTGTGAACGGTATGTGGCATTATCAGAAATACAAGCATGTGACAATGAGAAAGAGATGAAAATGACCTTCTGTGGCAAGGATCCTTCATGCATACCAAAGGTTTGGAGGTGTCTGCTCTGTCCTACATCGCACACATACTGGGATCTGGATCTTATTATCAGTTTGTTCCTTTTTGGACCACAGTCGCCACTGAATGATGAATTATTCAGAACGAGTTAATTGGTTTGTGTGAGGGTATCCACAGATAAAGATATTCCTTAGCAGTGGCTAATGAAAGAAAAATACCCACATTTTTCTGCCATTTTAACCCCTACACTTACACACAAAGAAGGTGGTCGAGCCCTGTAGGGGATGCTTGTTTCAGTTATCCTTGGTTGTAATTGTGAGGGGTGAAGAGCTATAAATGAGCTTCAAATCATCAGGGTTTTGGATCCATGTATTATGCAAATGCCACAGAAGCACTCCAGCAAACCTAGACACAGTCAATGAACAATCAACAGGCCTTCGCCCAATGACAGTACTTAACGCTACCTATTGTTGAGTCTCCTAAGAGTATGTGCAGCATTAAATTCCCAGCAGTAATAAAAGCTGCTCCTATTTAAAAGTAAACTCCACCACTGATACGTTCGCTGACAGGTGCGTGCATAAAGTTTATGCGTCGTAAAACATAATGGGGAACGCACACGCTTATACACACCTGCCCTGGATGCCCCCCTTCACACAAACAAATTAAATGAAAATCTGGCATGACCGCGGAGTGGAGCACTCTACTTAAGCAAGCCCACTGTCTTCTGATTAAGGAAAAAAGCCTTTGCCCTAGAGAGCGAAATTTCATAAAATACTAGTGCCTGTGTTTGATGAATCATGTCTCTTTAATGCAGTGCAGTATGATGGAAGAGAGAGATACAGGCGAGGAATCATCAACCGCTGCTCCAGCTCCCTCTGATAACACCCCATCTACAGATTGCCTTGATCAGATTCTCGTTTTATTTAAAACAGGACCAATCCCGAGGCCCGACTTCTTTTAATTTGCATATATTAACAGGGTTCAAATGCAGCAATAGCTAGGAGCACTTCCCAGTCAACTTCCCAATCTGCCTGCATAATGGCAGCCTATTAAATAGAGTTACTCATCAGTGCAGGAAGCAGACATGGGGAAAAAAAGATGGAAAAAAGCAGGCTAATGTGAGCGTTTGCTTTTATGCAATTGGACTGAAACAGACATGAATATTCCTGTTGTGTTGCTGAGAACATATTAACAAATAACATTCAAGACAATGAGAAATATTGAGCCTATTTACGTTCTTAACGTCCCTGACATATTGCACATAATTCATTGTATTATTTTAAAGAAAAAATATTTCTCTAACTTTTCTTTTTCTGCCAATGCAACCAAAGCTATGCAGGGAAACAAGTATTAACCAATAACATCAACCAATAATCACTAGTCAATCAAGTAAATCAAGTCCTAACATTTCCCACATGTATGTTCAGGAAATGTGTCAGATTACAAAGAGTTAAATGCATTGCGAATGGCATTTCAAGTTGTCCTTAAGTCATTTCCTTGGTCCAGAGGGGACGCTGTCTAACACACGGTGGTCAGTCGCTGTAAGAGAACATGATGACAGCATTAAGTCTAAATTCCCATCTGCATTATCACTGGCCCTCGTCTGATGCCGGCTAAACCTGCAAAGCTTCCTACAGTTAGCCACGATTAGGCACTGCTATGGATAATCAATACTGGCTATCAATTCCATACTTTGTTGTGATGGATGAGGTGGATGGGGAAAAGGAAAGGGGGAAACAAGGAAAGCAGTCTCTATCACAGAAAGAGACAGAAAGCAGAGGAGAGTGAGAGATGATGATAAACAGACCCATGCACCATGTACGCTGAACCCAAGAGACTGAAAATTAATCTGTTAATAAGACAAGAGTGCAAGTATACATATGCACATTAGATAATGCATTAGGTACCATGACCTAAAAATGATCATTTATAAATAAAAACATTCAGAGTTAATGTTCGTTCATAATACATTAATTTTTTTTTTATTAAATACATTTAATATAATGAACTTGTTTTAAAAAATCAGTCCCTCCAGGATTTCACGATTTTTTTGTGTGATTTTTGCGATCAAAATGACAGAAATTTGTGAATTTTTTTTTAATTTTTATATTTTATAATTAGGACATCACATTTACCATAATAGTATTATGTCAGATGCACAATAGTCATACATGACACAAATCACAAACAAAATGCATAAAGCTTGTTTATTTTGGTCTAATCAAATTCTCATCAAATTAACTTTTAAAACAACCTATGGGCAATTTTTCTACCTGACCTAAGTAAATATTAACAGCAGGTGTAGTAATTTATACTGTAGAACTGTGTGTAAATCCTGAGTAGAGGGGTCCTGAGCTGCAGAAGGCAACCACTTACTTATAGTGCGCGTTTTGCATGGCGTCCCCACTGCGTATAGCTACGCAATACGAAGTGACTGTTCGAAAGGGAACTCAGTTACTATAGTCACCTCAGTTCCCTGAGAGGGAACGAGTATTGCGTAGCTGGCCACACTATAGTAACCTGGCAAGTTGTCACTTCAGTCATTAAACCTGCTAAAATGGCGTTTTTCAGGGACTAATATCATAAACAGTCAAATAATAATATAGGCTAAGGCCGCGCCCCCTTGGCGGGCTCTGACGTGTAATGGCGTGATGCTAGCTCATTGGCGCACACGAGAGGCGCCCGCGCCATTGGATGTGCAGTTGCCGCAGCACAGCCAATGAGTGAGCCAGACACTCACTGTGCCACTGTGCAGCTGCAAAATGCGTTTTACATAATAGGCCTCAGTAACTCGAGGAAAAGGAGTTTCCCCTTTTCGCGCAACATCTATATCCACGTAAAAAAGCATTGAAACTTTAATTAAACTAGAGATATTTCAATTGGGTGATTATAATTTAATGTTTTGTGAGGTCATTTTCATCTTTGTGATTATTTTGCAGTTAAATTAGGAATTATGCATGATCGCAAAAAAATGCGACATTTTGTTGATTTAGCATTTTATTCAGCGATCGCGGAATCGCGAAAAACTGGTGGGACTGGAAAATGTAAACAAATATATATATGAGTGTATTTAGAAAACAACTAACTAAAAATAAATACTTTATTATTTTTAGTTTAATATATTCATAATTATTTATACTACCGTTTAAAAGTTGGCAGTGAGTACGTTTTTAAAAGAAATTAATTACTTTCCATTCATTAAAGAATCCTGGAAAAATATATATACATGTATCAGTTTCCACAAAAAATTAAGGAGCACAACTGTTTTCAACATTGATAATGACGAGAAATATTTCTTGAGCACCACGTCAGCATATTAGAATGATTTCTGAAAGGTCATGTGACATTGAAGAGTAATGATGTAATGAGTAATGGCTGGATTCCATCACAGGAATAAATTACACTTGCAAATATATTATATTAAAATAAAAAAAAAACATTTATTTTAAATTATAATAATATTTCAGAATATTACTGGTTTTACTGTATTTTTAAATGCAGCCTTGGTGAGACTACTTTCACAAAAACATTTTAAAAACCTTATCGACCTAAGTGATATATGTATATGTTTCTCATTTTTTACAAAGATCCCACACACATGATCTTATCTTAGATGAATGAGAGAAAGGATGCAAGGTCAGAGAGACAGTGAGAGAGAGAGGGAGAGAGAGAGAGAGAGAGAGAGAGAGAGAGAGAGAGAGAGAGAGAGAGAGAGAGAGAGAGAGAGAGAGAGAGAGAGAGAGAGAGAGAGAGAGAGATGGGGGGGTTGGTGGTTGGAGGGGTGATGGTAGGAGTCAGGATTAATTACTTGCAGGCGAGATGCACTGGGGAGGATGGGGTCACTAACTTTACCCTGTCACCTGGACGCCCCAGTCATCAATGGACTGCCGTCTAATCAGAAGTGAAGGGATTCAGGGCCCAGCGCTTTCCCAGAGATGATAGCTAATGACAAGGGTGTTGGACACGAAGCCACACACGTCACACTATTGCAGTCTCATCACAAGTGTAACCCAGTGGAAGTATCTGTGTGTGAGAGATCCATCCATATTATCACACATTAATAATAACACTAGTCTGCTGTTGTACTGCTTGAGGCAATTAGTTAATTGCTGCTTTATCAGAGCTCTATGCTGCCTGTCTTTGTGACGTCCTCCAAGCTTTGACAATGCCTTGTTTCCCTTAATGCCCTGTGACAGAGAGCATTGTACTATCTCCTATGGTTAGTGTCAGAGGAGTCACCACACAATGAAGAGTCCGCGGAGCAATTTTCCTCTCCCTGTTCGAATTAAGACCAGATCAAGTCTCTGCAGGCTGTCAGCTCACACCTTTAGCAGTCATGTGTACTGTACATTCACTAAAGCACGGCCCCTTCAGTTGCCTGCTCACTATGCAGGTTTATTAGCATTGTTCGGCATGAACAAAAGAGGACCTACTTTTTCAAGCGTATGTAAATCGAAACTGTCACGCTTTACTAAAGGTATCTCATTCCTGGATGTTTACTACCTGTCACGGACAGTAAAGAAATAAATAAAATAGTCCTTATGGTGTAAAATAATTCACAGTAGTATGCAAGGAAAATGTCCCTCAGACTTTAAATAAGCATAATGGTTTAAAGTCAGGTATGTTAATGCAAATAATCATTGCAATTTCTGCTAATTTTAACTGTCAGTGGCCACAACAGCCTGTGAAAACATGAGGTAACAATTTAGCTTTTGTATCACTCCTCTCTGAAGGAGGATCTCGTTGAAAGAAAAACAACCAGGGACGCCGGTCCTAAAGCATGTCTTTTCGAAAGCACTAACTGACTATTTTCAAAAATAATTTTGGACATTCTGCACGCAGAAACCGCAGAATAATTATGATAGCATTGGACGGAATTATTTAGAAATGACTCAATCTTGAGTGCCTGCCATCTGAAAAATGGTTTTGAGCTTTTCTGGTAAAATCACTGCTCTTTGCAAAAATAATAACACGCATACGCATAAATGACTTATTATGAAATGAAAAAAAATATTCACGAATTGAGTATTGTCTCCATTTAATGATACAGCAATATAAACTCAGGGTCCGGCTGTGGATCTCCTGAGACAATTTCCATTAACAAAAAGCCTCTCATGGTGAAGATCGTGTTTCACAAGGGATGGCCTATTTTCTGTGAAAAAGTGAGCTTTGGTTACTTTACGATCATTGTAATGGCATTGCTTACACCAAAAACTTGGCGATTTTTACAAACATGACTGATAATCTTGGCGATTTACTATTGCTCAATCTTTTTGGAGATTTTAAGACAACTTTGCTCAGGTACGATAGCAGGAGAGTGAAAAAACACTGCAAGCCTGTGTTCCTGCAGCCTGGCCTGTCTCCGTCTAATCACAGTGGAATGTGGCCGCCTCTGCGCCTCCTGCTTTGTGTAAGGAATCAAAGGGAAAATGGATGGCCTTGCATTAGTACATCACCCATGGCTAACAAAATGATGAGACCGATTTGGCTGTATGTCATATCTTTCACTTCACTGCTTTCCCATTTCAGTTTATGTAATGGCTACAAATTATGGCCACAAACCCTGGAAACACTGTCTAGGGAGGCGATCTCAAAAAGTAACTGTTATAATTGCTTGTGTGCCCTCCAAGTAAAAAAAAAAAAAAAAAAAACCCGCTAAAATATCTTGTCAAGGCTCTGAAATGCTGGCGGATGAGAATACGACCACAGGGAAAACAAAGAGCAGCTTTGAGGATCGCATTCGGAGGGTAACTGAACAAAGCATGCAGTCCTCTTCATATACACGCTTGCATCAGGCTAAAACAAAACGCGTCTTTCTTTCTTTTTTTAATGGCAATCTATAACAGAAAAAAAGAGAACATGTCCATTAGTGTATGTTGTTGGCCTACAGCTGCCATGAAAATGGTTCTCGCTGCATTGGTGGTAATTTGGCCCTGGTTGCAAACCTCCTGAAGCATTATCACTCAGAAGAAACAAAAGAGCGGGACATGCGGGGCTCTCTCAGCTCCCATCCGGCCGCAGCATTTAAAGACGTGTTCATCTCTAAAGTCAGATAGACCTTTTGTTTAAGCCCTGCCAGACAAAGGTCTCCTCTTCTTGCCTAGTTTTAATACACATGGAGGGAGGGGGGTAAGTGTGGCGAGGGAGACTCTCAGAAATAATTACCTCCATAAGATCCCATCTCCTCTCTGAGAGCCACGACAAAATGGAGAAGCAACCCAAGGATGCAAAAAAGCCCTTTATGCATCAAGCAGCCCATCAGGCATTTTTCAGGCCAAGCTACAAGCCAGGGAAATGTGTCCCACTCCACACGAACACAATTATAGTGCTTTCTTCTTTGGTCTTTTATTAAAGAGGACTAAAATACAAGCAAATGCATACAAATGCATCGTCGCTGTTATTTAACCTTTTTATCACAAATATCAGTGTGTTAAATATTTATATAGAAATATGACACAATATAAGGCAATAGAGAGTCATGCAACAGATTAAAAATTAATACAAACATCTTATTTAAGCTATCGATTTGGCTTTATGAGAAAAGCGCCAGCTGTGTTATTTCAGAACGGAAATAATCAACATAAATATAATTTAGAAGTTAATGCACATTCTTATCGCACATCTGCATAAAATATGAGTTTGCAGGGGCAACATACACTCCGCGGATCAGATCACTGTGATTTACAAATGAGGGGCGCCACTTCAAAAACATGCTTAACCACACAACCCCACTGCCTTTCCAAATTCTCAGCTTCACGATGTTTACCTTGTGTAAATGATGAGCCTTCTGGGTCCCGAGCGCAGGGAATTACAGTCGCCCTGGGAGACTTGGCAGTCTGATTCTCAGGGAGGATGGGCTCATATAGTCTCTTTAGGAGGCTATATTGCTGTTAGTGCACTGCGAGAGCTCTGCCATACTTGGTCTCATTTGGCTAATTTAGCACGTTGGGCCCATAGAGGTCGGATTCATTATCACGCACCACAGCAATCGTGCTGCTAAGACCGGAATATACGACTTCTTGTCTTCCTGATGTACATAGTCTAAGTCTAAACTGTGGGAAGGGCCATGTCTTAAAGCTTTGCGTTTATCAACAAAAATAACGCTGGCAAATTTTTGCAGCGCAAACCCTTTTCGGCATGCTTTTGTAGTCTAATTAAACAATAAGCAGTCGGATATATGGCCCTCGTGCTACAGCATGGCTGTAGTTTGCTGAGTGTGGCTTTTGGCACTAATGCATTTCTCCTTTATTTAACCACTGTAAGCGCCACAAAATCTCCCCTTAATTATGTCTTAAAAATGGCATCAAAATTGTTTAACGAAATCCATTCACATGTACATGAAGTCAATGGCATTCTAACCTTTATTCCCAAATGGTTTTATAATTATTTGGTGCGTTTCCACAGAGTTGCTTTTAAAAGAAAGATACAGGTCAGCAGTTAAATAAATCTCTTTTTTTTCTTCTCTCCCTCTCTTCATGAAACTGACTAATGACCAGAAAATGCTAAACTAAGGAGTTATACCCACGAAAACCTACCGGCCCCCTTTAACATAGAGCTGTAATTCAGCGAGGGCTGAAATGTTGCTTACTCCAGGACCTTTTCTCTGGAGCAGAGACACAAATTATTACCATCACATACTCACAGGCACCCGGCCCGGTCCTGAGAACGCAGTGGGCAGTGTCACAGGGAGGGCAGACTCCCCCCCGACCCTGCCAATTCATCCTCCCCTCCCTCCTGCGCTGGCATTTGGATAACTTTTTATATATTTATTTACCGCTTATACTTTCCAGTTGGAACAATTAACAAAAACAAGCTGTGATTTATCTGGTGCCAGTGATCCATTTCCTTAAACTTGCCAGTGTTGGGCCTGTTTGAAAGCACTTCAAACATTAGGATTACGGGGTTAAACTACCTGAATAATCTTTTTCCTACTAAGATCTGGAGCTGTAAAAAAAGTTAAACGCCACCCTCTAAACCTCCCTATTCACTACACTCGAGGCTCTAACCTATTAAAGCTAGTTACTCTTCAAGTGAACCAAGCGTAGTTGTGTATAATCAAAACAATAGCGGTTCTAGAGTCCACCTAGAGCACAGAAAGACAACGACAACTGGTTTATCTTTTCCGTAATGTACTCTGTCTGCAGTCCGCCCACTCAGTCTGATGCTAGAACAAGTGAAAAACGTATGGTCATTACACGACAAGTATAAATTCAGAATGAGTCTGTTAGTTTATACACATTAGCACCATTCTGAAGGACTGGGGTAAATATAAAAGGCATGAGCTATAGCTGGAAACACTAGGGGAGAAAAGGTGACACTTGGGAATAACATTTGAATTTGAAAATTCTGTAAAGATATACACATGATATGGTGTTTACTAGTGGCTCATTGAAGAAAGCTGTTAAAAAATAATGCAGTCTGTGGGAAACAAAAGATTGTTTCTGGTACTTAAAGCACACATAATGCTAGTAAGACATAAGGTTAGAGAAGGGAGGTTATGTATGTGTGTGTGTGTGTGTGTGTGTGTGTGTGTGTCTTTGTGTGTGCAACAGAGGTAGGCTGTCTTTCTAAAAGCAAAATAATGATTTATCTAACTGGTCCTTTAGTGCACCCAGACTCCGAAGCACCTTTGATCCAGATATAATTAATGCCAAATGTAAAACACACTCGTTTATTTCCAATATGGGTAGTTTTGGAGCTGGAGTTTCACATATGGTTCTCCGTTTAATCCCATCTGGTTCTGGAGTTCATATATAAACAGGACACTTTGGGGAACAGAGATTAATTCAGCTTTGGAATGCCATTGAAAACGTGTAAGTCGTTTCCCTCGGCCAGGTCAGGCAAAGCAAAAACAAGTTAAGCGTTCATTTGGTCGTGCGGCATTAGCGTGGGCATTATTATATAATGGACCCTGACTCACTCTTATGTTTTAAATTACAGGTCCCTCTCAAATAAAACTATTAATCTTTTTTTCCTCCTCTTTTTTTTTTTTTTTTTTTTGTGTGCGTCTCTGAATGTTTTACAGTCCTGTTACACTTATTAGCTTCTGGCAGCTCCAAAACTTTTAAATGAAAGCCAAATTGCTTTGGTCATGAGAAAGGAAATTAAAGCTCACTCCAGGGGGAAGAATTTCACTGTGAGATCCTCCCAAGGTAGAGTTTCATAACCTTCTGCATGCCTGCTAAAGATGTCACTGCGCACAGGGCCGAGTGTGGTACTGATATAAAAAGACGGTCCGTAATGGGAACAACATGTTCATTTTAGGGAGATTAGGCACCTGGCATGTTTTACATCGGGAGAAGAGGTGCTCCAGGTTTGGGTTTGAGGGAGGAGGTATGCGGTATGGGAGTGGGCTAAATGGTGCACTCACCCGATTCGTTTGAAGGGCAGTCCTTGACGAAGAAAATATCGGCGAGGTTGTCTTCATCTGGAGAAAGGCCCTGCTGGTGCAGCTGCAGCTTGCGGAGACCTTCGGTCTGCTGGTGCTTGACCGAGCGGAGGTGCTGCAGCAGGTTCAGTTTGGCTCGGCTGGAGTAGTCACACAACGCGCAGTAGTAGTAGCAGGACTCTGAGTTACACGCACTCTCTTGTTTTTGCAAGTGCTGCAGGAGGGGAGGAGGTGCGAGCACAGAGAGAGAGAGAGAGAGAGAGAGAGAGAGAGAAAAGGGGAAAAAGTCATTAGGGGCTATACGCTTCACATTAAATTACAGCCGTCGTTTGTTTCACGGGCTGAGACAGCACCTACATGAAACAGATACTTCCTTTCCACCGTAATAATCTCCCGACATGAAATGCATTCCTTCCAGCTTTGTCCCAAACATAAATACTGATAACAAAGAGAGATTGTCAAAGCCAAGTGCTTTAGAGGGGCTGCCCGATGAGGAAAGACAGACGAGGGAGAGCGAGCGAGGTGAAGAGGGGGAGACGAGCCAACGTGTCTCCGCCTGGCATCGCGTAATCTGGGACATATGAGTAATTTACCGCGACAAAAAGTCCAGCTTAACTTAAGTCTGGACTGTGCAACTTTAGAAAGGGATAAGGGGGTGATAGAAGATGGGATCTGGTGGGAGTAATTTACTATCTGTGCAGTGATAAAGATAAGAAAACAAATCTACCAGGGCCTTGCTATAAAACTACCACAGGTCTGCAGGATCATTCGGTAGGAGAGGGGCACCTCGGCTTCCATTCCGCTAATAACGGCCTATGGAGGGTTGTGAAACAGTTTAAACTTAACTGACACACACACATTCAGGTTTTATGTAGTCTAAATATTCACATGCAGCTTTGTGTGTGTATAGAGAGGCGTATGAAGGCCTGTGGCGCATTAGCAGAGGAGAGTGGAAGCTAAACCCCCACGTGGCCTCTTTCTCTCTCTCTCTCTTCTCCGTTGACACAAAAACCCGTTACTCAGACCCCACTCTATGTATGTATGTGTGTGTGTGTGAATCTAACAGTGGTTTTAGTGCAACCATGTTGCTGATGTTTTGAAAGCTTTTTCTAACATTTTTAAACTTCAGCTGTAAAAAAATTATTTTTGAGTGAAGTTTAATTCATTCATGAATCAGTTCAAATGGTAAATCAATTCAAAACAACAATTTGTTTGCCTCATCACTCCTCACTCACTCACTGTATTCCTAACAGAATTTTACCATTTTACATGCTTTAAAATGTTTTAGAAAAATTATATTATATCTCTATATTTTTTCTATTTATTAAATATAAATATTACATATATATATACTGTATACACACAGACAATTATAAAAAATGAAAGTCAATTTAGAGTAATAATAGAATATTTTTTTAATCTATAATACTTGGCTCTAATGTGCATACAGACAAAAGTGTATTAAACTTTTCCTAAAGCTTAAGAGGAAATCCTGGCTACTTTCTCATGCTAATTCCAGCACTATTTACAGCTATTAAACTGCCCCTAAACGCTTTATTTCTCTTGCCATTCCGGCTTCCAGTGGGTCAACTGGTGCGAAAAAGGTGAACAGCCTCCTTCCTCCTCTGCCTCTAACAAAACCCAAACTGGATTGGTCTTTTTAGGGACAAGCACGCACACAAGCACTGAGCTGGTGGGGCTTCCTAAGCTTGTTAATTCTGACAAGAGACTCCAAGCGGAGGCTAGACACAGAAGGAGAGAGAAAGTATTTAAAACAGAGCTTTGTAGGCGAAATCCAAACTGTCCAGCTTTGCATATTGTTCTATTCAGCTCTAATGTGTTTCAAACAGCAGGGCTCCCACATTCAGCCCTGCCTGACAATTATGCACTTTAATTTGGGCTAAAGTTTTGCATTAAAATTGTGCAGTAGTGCACCATGCAAGGCCATAGCAGGCTTCCCCTCCACCTAACACACATACAAAGCCCTCAATCCAACAAACAGTCCCTACTCCCTCCCCATTCCCCAGGCAAGCCAAGCATATCAAGTGTGCCTACATTACTCCCAGACTAATGAACAATGTGTAAAAACAAAAAGCCGAGTGAGGCCTCCATTATCTGATCTTCCGCTAAAACACAAAACCGTCCCTCTCCGAGGCTGAAGGAAGTACCGGTGTGCCTGCAGGTGTGAGCCAGCTAAAAGAAAACCCTTTTGACAAAACAGATTCTTGGACTGTCAGGGATTAGAGTCATGGCACCAGTAGTAACACACATCTTTTCTTTCATAAACTCGGCAGAATTTTCTCACGAGTCTGCAGGGCCGCGCTCCGTAAGGGGCTCTCTGTGGCCATTGAAACGTCTTAAGCTTTAATTAAGTTGAAGTTGTCAGAGGAAAGCCTTTTTGGCACAGATTCAGGGTCATTAATTACAGCTATCTTTGTTTCTTTCCAAAGGGAAGCCCTTCGAAGACATGTGGGGCTACTTGTATGAACTGCCTCCCTGTAAACAGACTCAAACCTGGCTGAACTGGCATATAAACCTCTGGAAGGGTCCTGCCACTTCAGGATAACCGCTACACGTTATGGTTCAGGCCTCTTCTGTCTGTAAATTAAGAGGAGAATGTGCTTAATCTTTCTCGACTCTCCCAAAAACCAAAATGAGATCAATCTCATTCCTAATTGAGAACCAGATGTCTATGGAACCCTTGCATCATAAATTCATCTTAGGTAGTCGTACCGTTAGTGGAAAAAAACCAAACACGAAATTCCATTTAGACTCAAGATGGTTTCTGGGAAAAACAGCAATATAATTTGTTTTCTCTGCATGATGACTAAACCTCATTAGGATGAATAACTATCGCTAATAAACAAGCATTTGCTCAAGGGCTATTGGCTAGCTATTGTCGCATTCATATCCTCATATTGCATTTATGCGTATGTAGCCACTTTTAGAAGCCTCCATTACTATTTTCATACTAATATGAAATAGATTTGTGATGTGTTTGTGAACAAGTCTTAAATTAGTCTGAATCATAATCGCAGCTGTGCATCCATTTTTATGGTCCTAATAAAAAACAATGCAAGCAGACATGTCTAACGTTTAAAGGCCGAAAGAGTGCATAACTCTAGAAAATATTAATTTATTCACTATCAGCATTCCTGCTTTGTTTGCTCAAGACCTATATTGAAATCGAGTATTTTTCTTCCTTCTTTTATAGACCCCTGTGGCACTGGTGCAAGCTGTTCAGAGACTTGAGCCTGGGGTTTCTGATTTATGAGGTTTAAGCTTACCATTTTTAGTACTGCCAGACTCACAAAGCAGTTATATACTACCTGCAAAGTTCAAAATGTTTGTGGCATCCCGTAGCAGATTCTGCCCACCGAAAAGTCAGGATGCTGCTAGCAAAGAAAAGAAGCCCTATTTATTACTAAAATAAATAAATAAATAAGAAGAATAAGACTCCAGTTTCTCTCACCTGAACTTGGTTTTGCAGAAAGCTGGAGGATAAATTGCGCAGTGATTCTGTCAAGTGCTAAGAAAATCTCTGAAACTGCTCCAAGTGCTGTTGTTGTGGGTGGCAAAGAGGCTATCTATGACAATATAGCGGAGCGCTCTTGCCTTTGATGGGTAATTGTTCTAGATTAGCATTTGGCAAACAACCAAGAGTCTAAAACCCCATGGGGTCCAATCATTTTAGCTAACTTGTCGTCCCTGGGTGCCCCTTGGCATGCCAAAGAGCACATCCAGTCGACCGGGATCGTGGGCAAGGGGGTCTGAGGAGGAACACCCACCCCTCACTCTCTCTGGGCTCTCAGGACCTAATCAGGCATAAGTTGGGCGACTCTAAAGCAAAGACGCCATCGTACTGTGCTGCCAAAACAATGCAAATCAAAGCACCAGGGACTCCCCATCACCTGTCAACCTAGGCCCCAATTCCCAGGGAGCGTGTTTTTTCCCTAACCTGACGCGACTTATTTATTTATACTGACTTCAATGATTACAAAACACCTCTCGTTGCCTTCTCCTCTGCCCGTCTGCTGTTGGCAGTAGGAGGCTGGTTTCATTTGTACTGCCTGCAGTGACAAAACAGACTCATTAGTGGCATTCAGAATAAGGATAAGGGCTGTTTGAGACTGGATGTTTATTCACTCCGTTCTGCTAGGATGACAAGACTTCTTCAGACAAGAAAAGAAAAATACGAAGGGTTAAAAATTTTGTTTCTAAACGAAAACAAATTAGGGCATTCAAATGTTTGTTTTTTAGGTCATTAGTGGGGCAAAAATCTAACAAAAAGAAAACATGCAATAATAAGTTTCTTGAGCATTTTTAATAAATCCTATCAGCAAGAAAAAAAAAAAATCTGTTTCTTCCCACCTTTTTTTTTTTAAATACTTGTTTTTATGCTTTCGAAGAGGCACCGGTTTCCGGTCTGACTCTGGGGACCCCGAGAACGAAACAAAAGAAAATAAACAAAAGCTTGTTTTGTTCCTCAAAGCATTTTAAACACATTCCAGCCTTACTTGGAGGCCAGCCAGGTATACGATTCCATCAATGCTGACACCGTCCAAACACATGTTACCAGTAACCACTATTGAGCCTGGAGACATAAATGTAATGTTATATCATGGGTACCGCAGAAGTTGGCAACCTGAGCGAAATTCTTGTGCGAGAGGTATGCCCCCTACATTCCATTCAGAGATTGTGCACAAGGCCACCGTCTTTTCCGCTACAGGCACAAAACGAGCAAAAAAACATCTCTTTTTAACTTTCCCTCTCCCCTACCTCAACAAAACCAAAGGAATGCATCAAAGAGCCCCAAATTACCTCCCCTATTTATTTTTTTCCTCCGAATCCGTCTGGTTCATCATATGTAATTATGGCTTAGGACATTCTGCCAGTGCATGGCTGTATGGTTTGCTGCTTAGGTCATATAATAATAATAATCATCCTTGCAAATGGATGCCAAGTTAAATAAGTGAATTAGCACAATGTGTCTTTCAGCAGCACACTCTCGTCTGAGGTGGCTTGTGGAGACGCAGTAAAGAGAGCGGGACACACCCCCGGGGTCCCTCCAAAACGACTAGAACCCACAACTGCTGCAGCGTCCATCCACAGCCTCTCATTTACTGTAATCGCGCTCAGACCGGCAGGACCGGTCTGAGGTGACATACGCCCCATTTTCCCAAGGACACTGGTTCTGTGGAGCTACAACGCACTGTGGATATTGCCGTTCGCAATGAGGCCTTCAATATGTCAATGCAGTCTGCACTATGACTTTGGAACAGTTCATGTAAATGTTGGCCAGCCAAGCATGGTCTAAACAGAAATCCACCAAAAACACATAAATCTACGAATTGACAGCCGGTTTGCGGAAAGTCTTAAGAGAACTTCTGTGTGTTTCTTTGGAAATATTGCTTTTTCTCTCATGTATATTTACATTCACATTAATCATGTCGAAGTCTGAGTGTGTGTGTTTTACCAGCATTTTAATATGTGGATTGATCCGCAACGTAATATTTCATTGATCGCTGTAAGCGCCAATTCCTGTCGAATCACTATTAAAGCAAACAGTGCACAAGTCTTTGGGAACCAATCATTCCATGCCTTCATACGTTTCTCGCCGAACGGTAAACAGATGAAGAGGGAAACGTGGAGAAAAATATTTCCATGTGGCGCTAATGTTGTTGATCTGGCATATATCATTGGGCCTGCAATAATGTTCTTATGACAGAAGGAAATGAACGAAAACTTAAGACACTACAGGGTTCATGCAATGGTATTCCAAATTCACATGCTCTTCCCACTGGTCCACTGGACTCTCTGACTCTGTTGAAGGTCATATTTTAAAGGAGCCTACTGTAATGAAGATCTTTGCTTATCTAAATATCACATAAAAGATAGAAAAACACAGAGGTGCCTAGACAATATTTTTGGAAACCTTTTGAACTGTGATTGTTAACATTTTTTGGAGCACAATAGGCATGTTTAAATGTTAAACCAAACATTTTGAATGTTTTCACCAGTTTGTTGTCTATGTAGACAGGATTAAACATTTATAATGCCCTAAATGCTGTCTAGGTAGTTTTAGAAACAAAGCCAAAAAACTCTGGTGATGACATCCAGTTGTTGCTGATTGGTAACCAGATAAATTAACCTCGTCTATATAATAGAATCACTGGACTTAAACATGAAGCAGCAGTATTTGAAAATTCCATTTGCATATCACCTCTCACCTCTGTAGTTGATATGGAAGATTAAGAACTAGTCCTTAATCTTCACTCCTCTAATCCTTTCCACCACTAAGACAGACACGAGTGTTCGTCTACTCCTCAAATTGCCTTAAAAGAAAGCAAACTCCCTATGAAAATGGAGGTGTATTTATATTATGGTGATTTAAAATCTGTCGCCTGGACACTTCTCTCCCATTAAATCCACTGACCTTACCATTACCCTTAAAAGCTTTGCCTGTCTCCATCAGAAGGTGAAAAAGACCAGAGGCTCCACCACCATCTTCATGCCACACTATCACACTATCATAATTGTTCATCATCAAAAGTCTAAAATCAGGTTCTCAAGATGTTTGAGACAAAAATAATAATAACAACAACAACAATAATACTACCGGTAATAATAATTATTATAATTATATAACATTTAATAATGAATGGATAATCTTTAATCAAATAATTGATATGGTTTTATATATTTATACATTGCATTCATTTATAAAAAGTAAATGCTGGTCAAATGTCAAATGTATAAAACCATTTGAAAATAAAGAAAAATGTGTCATGTTTTATGTTAAACTGTGCCAGTGGCTCAGCTAATACTGATAGTAAGCTTTGCCTTCAAACACAGAAAATACTATTACAAAAAATGTTGAAACGTTCAAACTACATTAAAATATTCTGAGTATTAAACCGTTTCAAGGTTGTTTGAAAATTATGAATAATGTACAGCAGAATTCAAAAAAAAAATAATAATAATAATACTACTAATAATATATATATATATATATATATATATATATATATATATATATATATATATATATATATATATATATATATATATATATATATATATATATATATATATATATAGCAGATCTTGTATCATACCATCCCCTCACATCTCAGCACATGTTTTAATGCAAACAAAGAGTTATGAGCTCATAGTCTCAGGTGGGAAGCACAGGAAAGGATGATCCATGCGTGTGACCCTCAGCCAGTACAGTACGAGACAGTGGCATTCCGACTAATTATGATGCATGGTATACGGGCTGAAATCTTTCCTTTAAAAAGAGCCCATGCAACGATGAGACAATCTCCCACCTTGTGAATCTGATAAGAGTGGAATGAGCCCCGACTCACCGCTGTGTGCTTTCCCTATTCATACTTTTAAACATTAAACCCTTTCATGTTCCATCTGCCTTCTCCCCTTCCACAACAACATAGAGGAGGGTCCCTGATTTGCATCCTATTATAAGAGGGAGGGGAAGAGGGAGGGAGGAAGAGAGCAGAGGGATCATGGAGAGGAGCTTGTTTAAAGAGCCCTGCCTCTTGCTTTGCTGCTCTCACTCCTCAATGGGAGCACTTCTTAGCCGAACGCTTTGCATATTGCCTACGAAGATCTTCAAGAGTCGAGCCTGTAGGGGTGAACGCTTTTAACCTGTGCTGTATCAAAAGAGTCTAAGTAAATAACACCTTACCCACCCACTAACCCACACATCAAGAGCCGGCGGGGATATATTAAGAATGTTAAATACATACAGACAAATATAAATGTTCTAGTCCTTCTAATGCATATAAACACATCAATTCAAACTGCGGTATTGTAAGTCGATACAACTGATAGAGCTAATGTCTCAACCACAGTTTATGCAGTTACAACCCGTAAAAGGAAAGCCATTGTTTTTTCGCTGAAAAGCCCTAGCCATAGCTTGCATTCCACGGTCCACTCGACATACCACTGGCCACTTTGAAGATTACTGAAATGTTTGCCTTTGTTCTCTGGAGAATCACAAAAACTAGGCAGCCTTCTTTTCAAATACATTGCATCTTTGGGTGAACCATTAGGCTTGGTGACATGCAGACATGTGATCGTGCAGTAAAGCATGATATCAAGGGGAGACCTAAGGTGAGCATTTGAATGTTGGAAAAATTGTAATTAAAGTTCACTGCATTAAACAAAAAGGCCATCTGGATCTCACGGAAATGCTTTTAACAATTATAAAAATGATAATTCAACGGGTTAATTTAACTAAATGTGGAAAAAATCATGGGTGTAATCCCAAACAAGTGAGGGGGACTTCTATCAGATCTATTTCAAAGCATTAAGGATTACTAGTAGCAGTCTAATCCTGCTGAACCTAAGGGGAGGTAAATCGTATTGTGTTGGAAATCCTGGCCAGGAAAGAACAGGAGGTTAAATGAGTTCTTTGCTCTGTAATCGAATATCACACTCTACTTATCTATTCAGTGAGCACCTAATGTTTAAAATCAATTACTTGAGGAATGCTTTCTTGCATTCAGGTCTGTTAATGTGAGCAAAAACTGCCACCCATGACTGCTGCTCTGTCTTCACTAGGGCATCCGTTCTGGGCCTGGCTCTTATTAAACGACACACGTCAATATTGATCTTAATTCCAATCTTTTCTGCAAACTCTCTCTCTCTCTTTGCCATTAATTGTGGACCGACCTAATAATCTTTGGGATGACTCTTCTTTTTTTAAACATGCAGCCTTGAGTGTAGCTACTTAAAATAACTGGGAGAATAAAGGTTAACACTGAAAGAAAAATCTCAGCTGAGTTACAGGGGAGACCTCAGGGGAACGTGTGATGTTCAGGCATACATTTATTGTTCAATAATGCTTTCCAGACAAAGTCATATGTTTGCTCTCCGTCTGTGTCTGGAGAGTTAAAACAAAGCTAATTACCTTCAGCCAGCTATTTCACCAAGAATATCATATTATTGCAATTCAAGTCCTTCCACGGCTGGCCTTATCAGAGAACTGTGAGTCATCCTTTGTTAAGCTGGGCCCAAATCCCACGAGAAATGGAGGGGTGGAGAGGGGAGTGAAAAAGAGAGGAAAAAAAAAAAAAGAATGAGGAAAAGAAAGGAAAGGGGTAAAAATGACAAACTCCTGCCACTCTTTGTTCCTGGGAGTGCCACGCTCCCCTTCAGGGCTCGGTAAGTCTTATTTCCCCTGCTATGGTTCCCATACCTGTCAGACTCAATAGCCTTCACAGTGCCTGCACAGAGACAAATGGGCTGACCTGGCCGGCCTCTCTGACCCAGGGCCAACAGGAAGATCACATCTGGTTATTAATATCAGAGCATCCTCATATGGCGGCCCCCCACCCATCTCACAAGATAGAAAGAAAAGAAAACAGCAAAACAGGAAATAACCAAACAGAGAGGGGTGTCGGGGGCACCACACTTTATCACAATGCTTTAAGTTGTCCGTCAGCAAACGTTAGTCCTGTGGGGCCGGTGTGGAGATGACCATCTGCTTATGAGCGGGGAGGGCATGATGGGAGAAATACCTATTAATATCTATGAGGATTAATGACAGCAGGGCCTAGCTGAAGCCTGGGCTTTGTGTTTGCACCCACACTCGTCTGTCTGTATGCTTTAATTATACCCCCTCCCCCTCGCGCCCTCCCCTGAAAGATTCCCATTGTAATCCGCGTGCAGGTGAAAGACGAGAGCGTCTGAATAATCTGGCCTCGCTGTTGGGTCAGAGCGGGAGGCAGAGAGAGTGCTGACATACTTTTATGCCTGCAGAGAGTAAGTGGATAAACGGACGCGTTTGTGAGCCTGTGGTTTTGTTTGCATTCGGAAAGTAAAGCGCAGGCTTGCATAAGGTCGTTTGGACCTGTTCAAAAAGTCCTATGCCACTGTGGGGACCAGCTCTTATTGGCAAACAGCTGAGACTGGGCCACATCCGCTTTTCTTTTTGGGCCATTCTCTCTCATCTCCTCCCAGGTTTGGATGCTTTCTATGAGGTAGTGTCTAATTTTGCAGATAGCATGAGAATAAATGCAACAAACAGGGTTAAACCAACCAAATCTATCGAAAACAACATATTTTGATGCACTTCAGGGAGGTTATAAGCAATAAATCACCCAAACTTTTTACAGGACACAAAAGAAGATAATTTGCGGAGCACAAAAGAAGATATTTTGAAGGTATTTTTTTGAAGGATATTGGTTTCAAAAGTCATTGGGGTCCAATGCTATTTACTTTCATTATATGGACAAAAACAGTTAATACATTATTCAAAATATTTTCTATGTTCTGCAGAAGTCAGTCATACAGGTTTGAAATGATACGAGAATGAATAATTGTCAGAATTACATTTTTTGGTGCCCACGTTGGAGATGCTGGTTTGAGTCCGGCCTGTATTTATTAAAACATTTTTGGAAAAAAGCCCCAAAATAAAATACAATGTGTATTTTCAAGGGACAACAACAATGATGATGATGCTATATGAAGGGTCATGCAAAATAGATCCTCCTCGTTCTTCTATAGCACAATGGCTTTTTATGCAAATACCCTCAACTCAATCTCCTGTCCATTTTACCATCAGATCGGGGGAAATGACAGACAATAATTTGAGCTGCATATATATGGGGCATTTGATTTTCAAATGAGAAGGAGTGAGGCTGACCTTCAGTAATGAATGTGCTGTAATATAATATGCCCATCAACCAGCAGCCATCTTGGTATAGAAAGATAGAGGAAAAGAGTGAGAGAAAAAAAGGGGAAAATGAGAAGGAAATACTGACCTTCTGGATGAGAATAAAAGGAGAAAAACATAAAAAAGGGTTGGGAAAAGTCTTTTGATAAATCTGAAATTCCAGTCTCCTCACTCTCGCATTCTCTCCTCCTCCCTCTTTTCTCTGCTCCCCTCTTTTAATTTCCCCTCTCATTTCCCTGCCCCGACCAATGGTGTTGCCATCCGTATCATGGATAATGAGATGGGCTATCTGCCTCTCCCTGGGGACAAGGCCACGGAAAGCCAGTCGCTGCAGCTCCATCTCCCCGCCTGCCTCCGCCAGAAAGAGGCGCATTATGTGTGCTACGGCCCCTGTGGCTCAAAACGGGGAGAAAGGAGACAAGGAAGGAAAAAAAATAGAGGAGGAAAATACAAATATGGAAATGGTGCCTTGCACTCCAGACAGACAAAAAATTCTGCTTGACTGATGACGGATGCTCTGGGAGGGGGGTGGCTGCTGTAATTAAGTAGTCCATAGCCCCTGACGCGCAACTGGGGGATACACGCTGGACATCCTTATGTGCTGCACACAAGCCTCCAGAGAGGAGAAGTACAGAGAGAGAAGGGAATGCAAACAGAGGGGGAGGAAAAATGAGAGTCAGAGTGGGAGATAGAAGAGAAGAGCACAGCGAGGACCACCTGGTGAACAGGTGTGGGTCGTATATGCCTTCCCCCCCCCCGCTTCCAACATACTGACCATGAACATTCTTGGCTTCAAATGACCCAAGTGCCCAGCGCAAATCGGCTCTTTGGAGCAACACACATTTCTCACCGTTTCTTAATCAAGCGTTACACCGCCTTTGAATGGCCTTGACAGATTTACACTCGACTACATCTGCGTTTATTTGAGTGCTTATTAACGAAAATTGTATAACGATAATATATCATTACTGTAGGCTAAAGCAAAACACTAACAGGTCAAGAATATGTAGGCTATTGTATTTATTTTAATAGCTGAATTACGTCATAATAGTAAAAAAAAAAGTCCAAGGCTGTTTTAGGTGTGGGCTTGGGAGCTTTAAAACCACGTATGAGAAGCCGTAGTCTTTCACAAAAAGGAAACATTGCACTGCTAATGTAATTTAGGTCTTTTTTTAATGTCTGGAAAATCTGAACTCTACATAAAAAAAAAAAAAAAAAAAAATGTAGGTACAAAGCTGCAATAAAAATACTGAATATGCTTTTTGTTTGTATCCTCAATCATTTTGGGCCATAATGATACTTTATGTTCCGGGGCTCATATGGAAAGGTCATCAATACTTTGTTCTTTAGTGCGCTACCCTTTCACCTTTGAACATAAAAGACGAGGTGTTTTTCTAGTCAAATAAAGAAACCTCTTTTTCTTTTTTCCCAACATTTACTACCAAATATACAAGAGCGAAACGGTCCGGTTTCTGCCAAAAGCATTAGAATCCGCATCTGTAGAACAGATTTCCCTCTCTCTGGGTAAAGGTGGGGGCGCGAGGAGATGAGAGAGCCAGAGCGAACCCCCTCACCCCCTCTGTGTCAAATGGACACCCTTATCTCTCCATCAAAATTCAGCCCCCATCACCTGTTTTAATATTTCTTAAAATGTGAGCCAATAAAACTCAAACGAGTAGAAATCCATTTGAGTGTTAATATTTTTTTTCACCTCAGCAAGTATTTAAACTCTTAATAAAAACTATACGAACTACAGCTTACATTAGATTATATGTCTCTCTGTTAGACTACATCACTAATTTCAAAGCTTCAAAAGGAAAAACACAACTGTTGTGCCGGTTTAGGATTAAACCCAAAAGATAGGGACCATTTTAATTCTACATATTCTGCATAGCCATGTGCTGTTCTAAAAAAGAAAGTGTAAGTGTTAGTGCCTAAAAAAAAAAAAAAAAAAATCAGGTAAACTAATTAGATATTTCAGAATGAAAGCAAACAATCATGTCAATAATCAGGCAGTGACCCAACTACACATGCACGTGAAGAAACAAATCTACTGCGAGACTTACTAAGATCATAGCTAAGCTATGCCTTTCTCTTCTTCTAATCTCCAATCTATTTGTCTTTCGATGTGATCCCAAATGCTCTCTGTTGCCATGGAGCCTTTTTATTTGCTTAGAGAATTAGCCAAGCCCCCTGACCCCCCCACCCCTTTCTAAACTGCTGAGGATTTCAAAACATTCCCATGGACTGTGTCTTTAATGCCAGGCCTCCAAATACCACATGCGATTCTTTCAGCCCTTTATTTGCCTCATGCTGACTTCACCCATTGGAGGATTTGCCCTTTGTTGTTTAGTTACTTGCTCTGTATTTCTAACACTGTCTGAATACATTAATAACACGAAGCAGCTCAAAGTCTCATTTCTGTTATAAAAAATAAAAAAAGGAAAACCAGACCATTTGTTATTCTCGGAAGGCCTTTTGAGCATTTGGTTCTGAACTAAATCTTTTTCAGGAGGTTCTCGGTGTGAAAGTGACAGTAGTTATACCTTCCTCTTAAAAAGCCCTTTTTGGATGACCATATGCGTAATTTTGTCAAAGAAATTAATTGTTCGCATTATTGCTATCATCACAAGGCTGCCAATTTCTTATGTAGTCTAGCCATTGTCAGCTGCTAAATTCACTTTTCTAAATATACAGCCCAGTACGGCTTACGAGCACACAAGTCAAAAGTGACTAATGCTGGTCAATAGATCCTCATTAAGTTAATACAGTTTATCCAGAGGAGTCCACTAATGTGTCTGGGATGTGATGCTGGTCTATGATTTCAGGATGTTAGTATTATTGTTTCAGGCAATCACACAAGTCCAGTAAGTCAACACCCAAATGCACTTAAGAACAGGATGAGGCTGCAGTGGCCTCTGTTCAACCCCCACCACTGTGGATCAGTTATCTGCCTTAGGCCTGGCAGTAAATTATGACCCGCAAATCAAAAAAAGAAGGTACATTAAAACGTGATTTGTACATGTCAAATAACTGGTATAAAGCAGGAAGATCTAAAAAAATAATCATGACATTTTCCCTTTCTTATGAATGCATGTGGACAAACACACGGTCACACGTTCAAAATTCGTCAGCTGTTCACATGACGCTGTTATACGCTGGCTGATGAGGCAGCTTTTTACAGAGGTGAAAATTCAGTGAAGTGCTATAGTATTGGCCAACTGTTAAACATATTGATATTTCTGGCAGAAATTCAATTAGGTTTGATTTCTGAAATGCATCATGTAAACAGGCTGACTGGCATATTCCTGTCTTTACAGGAAAGAGAGCAGAGGAAACTGGGAAAAGGGTGAGCATGGAAGGCCAAATCAAATTTACAGCAGGACTAATGACATTTGACATCATAAAAAAACAAGGTGCTAGAAAATAACTGTGCACCTTTTGTGTTCTTTTGACCATGACCACTGAATTAACTGTCCGCCGTCAAGTGCAGTGACAAAATACGTATAATGCAATACAAGTTAAATAAAACAAAGTAAATATTAACCTATGTGACACAGAGAACATACAGAACTAGGACAGTGTGTCATGACACAGTTCAACACAAAGTAAACATAACTGACCTTGTAGACCTTCAGCGCCGCTTCGTGCCTCTGGTTGGTTGCATGCAGTCTCAGCTTCTCCACACTGTTGCTGTAGTAGTCACAGGCATTGCACTTCAGGTGCACAGGGTTGCCGATGGCAATGCACTTGAGACGCCACTGGTTGGCTTTGCCACCTTCCTTGATGTGGGCCACCAGCTGATACTTCTGCATGTGCTTGTCGGTCTTGCAGTGTAGCTGGAAATTGGCCTTGAGCTGCGTGTTGTAGTTGCACAGCTTGCACTGGTAGACGTCTCCCATCACGGCTCTCCACTCCTCTTCCGGAAGCGATCTCTCTGCCGCCACGTGCCCGCTGAGGGCCTCCAGGCTGTCAGAGCTGAATTTGTTGCACACCGCACACTGGAAGAGTTTCAGCAGCGGGTCGTTGATGCAAGGTGACAGCTCCCCAGCAGAGAGGACGGACAGGTCATCACCCATTAGCTGACCACTCACAAGACGCAACTCCGCAGGCAGCTCATTATTTACTGCAGGGAGAGGGAAGGGAGAGAGAGAGGGAGAGAGAGAGAGAGAGAGAGAGAGAGAGAGAGAGAGAGAGAGAGAGAGAGAGAGAGAGAGAGAGAGAGAGAAGAGAGAGAGAGAGAGAGAGAGAAGGAGAGAGGGAGAGAGAGAGCGAAGGAGAGAGGGAGAGAGAGAGCGAAGGGAAGAGGTGGGGCACAGTCACAGGGAGGAGAGAAAGAGAAAAGGTTTTTTTTTTATTAAACAAAATTTAAAAAAGAGCTGAGAGACTGGTGTAGGGCACCCATACAAAGGGATTTGATAAAATAAAGCCCCAGTAAGGAGTATGGCTTTTATAAAGCCTTAACTATAAAAAGCTATAATAGGATTGAATCAGGATCAATTACAATCATCCCTTTCAAGTTCTAAACTCCCTCATCAGATAGCTTTAATTACTCCTACCAGGCATTCCTGAGTTTGTACTCAGGCACGTTTCTCTCTCTCTCCCTCTCTCTCTTTAAAGACATGAAACTGATCAATATAAAATGAGCCAGCTTCAATGGTAGTCCTAAAAATTTAAATAATAAAAAACAGATCAGCTTACATCTAATTGTAATTTAGTCTTTGATCTCTGCACTTTTAGAAGCAAACTGGATCATTTTCCTTACCCTCAACCCCCTGGAAAAAAAGCTTTAAATTTAATAATTACACAAGATCAAGACAAGGTACAAATATAGCATTTTGTCCGACAGAGAGTTTCTGAGTTGCTAGATAAAAGTACTCAGTGGAAACAATATTTCTTGACAGGCTAGTGTATGTGTCAGTCTATACTAAGTTTGGAGGTAAAGATCCATGAGATGAATACACAGGCTTACAGAAACAGATTCAGAAATGCTGTGTTTGGTCTTCATCGACAAAGTGAAAGAACAAAAACTGCTACTGCTAGTGTTGTGTGCAATCTGTTCCCTACAATCCGTGTTAAGATGAGGTTTTTCTGGGTGGAGCAAAGGACTAAGTTTAAAAAAATGAAGAAGCAGATTCTCACATGGCAGCTCAAAACACAGAACAGACTGAGAGCAGGATACAATAATGACAGGAGTAATAAGACCAGAGTCAGTGAAGGAAAGAGAGAACAAAAGAAAGTGAGTGACAAGCATATCCAAGGGAAAACTACTTACCGTGACCAGGAGCCAGAGCTGCGGCAGTGTTAGGGTCAAGCTGGAAGGGGTTGATCATCATCTGTGGGTCTGAAGGGTTATCCAGTTTCATCCCGGTGAGGCCGATGTTCTGGGCCAGGTAGTACTGGTAGAGCTCCGCCTCAGCTGGCGCCAAGCCTAGATGCAGGTTGTGCTGGATCTGCTTCATGTTCTGCTGAAGAAGCATCATGTTGTGCATGTGTTTCTCACTTGTCATATGAATGCGCAAGTTGCGAGCCACGTTGGTCTCATAGTCGCAGACCTCACATCGCCACGTGGGCTTCTGTTTGGGCTTGGAGGGCGAGGGTGTGCCACATCCGCTCAAGCCGGCGTTTGACACAGGAGCAGGGTGGTTGTAGATGGCTTCCGTTCCTCCGTTCTGCAGCGTCTGCACATTGTTGAGGTGCTTGTCTGACTGCATGTGTATGCTAAGGTTGCCTTTGGTGGTTGTGGAGTAGTTGCACACCTCGCAGCGGAAAGGTTTGTAGCCACAGGTATAGCTCTCGCCCCGGGCTAGTCGAGGATGAGGCTGGCCCGTGCGGCAATAGGCACAAGAGCCTCCAGACTCTGGGTGTTTCTCCTTCATGTGAGCATCCAGGGTCTGCTGGTATTTGTAGTGCCAATTGCATTTGGGGCATTTCAGCGTCTTGCAGGAGTTCCGTGAGTGCATCATAGTCATGTGACCACCAAGTGAACGGGACGAACCTAAGACAGTGTCGCATTTGGGGCATTCAATTCCACTTCCAGGAGAGCCCTCTCCTGGGCCAGGGGTGCCAGGGGTGCTGGGCGTGGCAGCATGCTGGTGCAGTGGGCCTGGGCTCTCGTCGTCTCGTCGCATCAGGTCAAGAGGAAGAGATGGTGGACTGCCATCCCTGCCGCTGTTGGAGTCGCAGCCTCCACTCGTAGAGTCATTGCTGTAGTCCAAGCTGGCAGCAGCTTGCTTTGTCTTCTCTAGGTCATTGGCAAAAGTCACAGAGGAAGTAGTACCCCTTTCACTAAATTTTAGCACACTGGACGAAAAAGGAGAAATGCTTTGGTTTAAGAGAGAGAAATCTTTGCTACTGGTACTATCTCCAAGTTCACAAACACCATCATCGTCGAGCTCGTTCGAATACATGTCTTCATCCTCCTCAGCATCAGCCACATCTCTGGGCTCGCATTTGATGAGGAGCTCACCATTCGCATGCAAAGTGCTAACGTCCTTCTGCCGTTCACAGTTGCTCTCCTGATCCCTGCACCCAGCCCCTGGTGACGAGCGCTGGAGAAACGCAGAGCAGACGGGGGACTTGAGCGCCGAGGTGGCCGCAACCCCGAGGTTCAGTTCAGCCTTTGGCATCTGGGCACTCCTGGGCGACTGGTCTGCAGAAGATGCCAAACTGGCACTTCCTTTCAGGAAGGCGAAACCAGCCTGCAGGGAATCACCGTTATCCATGTGAATGGTGTTCCACAGGCTGTGAATGCCTGGATCAGGGCCCATGAAGTTTGCAGTAGAAAAATGTGGTAACACAGAATTGTTTTTTTTTGGTTCCAGAAAGCTTATAAGAGGTTCTTTGTCTTTACCAATGCCCTGTATGATGGCAGAGACATATTTATTACTAAGGAGCTTCTGCTCCTGCTCATTGAGGGTCATCCGATGATCATGCACAGCATGGGTTACAAATGACCTACTATAACCAAAAGACAACTTGCACAAGAAACACATCAGAATAGGTTTCCTTTTCCCATCACTAATGCAACCATCAAATTTAGACAAGTCCACATTGTTTGGAACATCTTTGGACACACAGGAGTTTTTGGCTGCACCATCAATGGTAAGATAGTCTTTATCACTCTTGTGTCGGAGATCGTAGACACGGAAACTGTGCAACACAGGACCATCTCCTGCTAATGCTGAGGTATTTGGGAAAGCCTGATCGGCCATAAATGGTTTCCCGAGGGATGAAGCGATGTGAAAGGTATTGATCACTTGTGGATAAAAGGACATGGGGGCTGTGGCCGACTGCTCAGTCTTGTCCCCAGCAGCAGTTTGGGAGTTTGAAAACAGTGCTGGGGAGAAGAGGCTTTTGGCCCCTGACTGGGCATCCTGGCCACCTTCTTTGGAGTCCTCAAGAATAAAAGCTGAGCCATCTGGCTGGTAAACTATCTCTCCTGTCAGGTTCTCTACATCGCTGTCCTCAAGGTCACTGACCTCGCTCTCGTTCTCGTCCTTCAGAAGGGGAAGGCGAGCGTTCGGGCAGTGGTGCTCCATGTATTTTTGTAAACTAGAGAAGGAAGTGGCACATTCGTTGCAGGGGATCTCTTTAGTGGCCACGCCTATCGCATTCTCCACGTTCAATCCTGATGCAGTCTCTCGACGGCTCTCCTCCTTCCTCAGGTTGTCATCCGCAGGGCTGTTTTCCTTGTCAGGCTCCATCCCAGGGACTTTCTCTGGCACCTCATTATCAAGATGTGTCGTCTCACGTAGCTTTGATATCTGCTGCCCATTTTCCTGCCTTGAGAGAGAAGGGGAGTCACAAGTTTCCATGGTAATCGCTACATGGGGATCTCATTTCATCCAGCCTGTCAGGGACCTGTATAAATAAAAAAACAAAAGAGAGCAAAGGCATATTAGAATGTGTATAATGATGGCGTACCTGATCTTCAGAAAGTGCTGTCCTTGATAATACAGAGAACATTCCTGCTCTGCAATTACTCGTGAATTAGCTCAAAAATGAGCAGCAGAGATCTATCTAGAAAAAAAGCTGTATAATTTTAAAAATGCACAGACACACACTTAGCAGATTTTAGCAAAAGTTATCAAGAGATTTCAAGTTATAAAAAAGGTTTAAGTATGAGACTTTTTCAATAACCAGTGCAGCACTCCCCTTAAAATCAATCCACTCCCACACAAAAGTTTCAGTGAGCCCCCTTTATCACTGCAACATAATTACAATAAGCAAAGAAAAGGGGGATGAACCACCACATTCAAATCATGACCACTTTGGCAGAGAGAGGCGGTATCTCTTTGGTTCCTATGTTATTCAGTAAATCAGCTTACTCCAAATCTTCCCTCAGAGAGATCCCCCAGCAGGTATCTAACAAGCCCTGAGTAAGCAGCCATCCAAATTCTAACCCACGCTTTTGCCTCTCTGACAATCACCCCAAACTCAAATTAATATTTACCACACCCAGTCCAGTCACCCCGGGAGGGCCGTCTCGCAATTTCTTTTCACTTTTTTGTTTTTCATTTTTCATCCTTGGCAGCTCAAAAATCCAAGCACATAAAGCACACCATTTGAAATACCATTGTGATGTTATCTATCCTGGATAGCTGCCCATCTCCCAACTGTCACTGCCTCAATCAGGGTCTCTCCTGGCTTTCACAAATCATACGTGCACCTTGCTGATGAAAACCCTTCAATCATTTTTTTTTTTTCTTGGACCACAGACAATTTATTCTCAAGGCTCGCAATGCAGATTCAAAGACTTGGACTCGGCACACAAGTTTGGACGCTGAATGGAGTTGGATCCAAAGAGTATGTGCCTACCATGCCCAGGCTCTGCGAATGAGGCCCGGAGAGCGAAGAGAAACCCAGCTGCTCCAAATTTTCAGGGTGATATCAGTGTGTGCAGAAGAGGTAGAGATTTGTGGTGAAAGCCAACAATGACGGGCTTGCAACTGCTGTGCTTTCAATTAAAATGAAATACACTCAAGACAGTCTAAGTATTTTAAAACGGCAGCACTGTCTCCTGTGCCAGGCTTTATTTTCTAATCATTCTCAAGAATATAGGAAATCTGATAATAGCTTAATGAACACGAGGCAATTTGGAAAAGCACTTTTTTTTCAAATGGGAATGAAGTTGAAAGATGATGCAAAATAAAACAACAACTACAGCCACGCCCTCTCCACCTAGCTGTGTGAAAATGTTTTCTTTCTTTTTTTCTTTTCTTTTTTTTTTGTAGATAGCCTACCTATTTTGATACAAAGCAATTTGGGGATTAATTTATAATATGCCTTGGCTAAATATGTTGAGGATATAATATGAATATTGCACCCAGAATTTAAATATTTTTAGTATAATCTCATCAGCTACCACAAGGAAACACAGACATAAAAAATAATGGAGATAAGCTATTACATTAATGAAATGAACATTAAATTGTATAATAAATAAGATGGTGAGGGTGATCTGCACAATGCACTGCTGTGAAAATAAAGACCTGAGATTGCTCCCAAATGCCCTGAGAGCAAAACTGTGCAGCAATTAGTGCAAAATTAGCACCTATTAAAATTAGCTTCACACAAGAAAAGAAAAAGGTGTGCCTATGTATGTGTGCAGTGGGGGTCATTTATGTAAGCCGAGAGGAATACGTCTCCAAAAACACACGTTTGGCAGGGAAGAGAGGGCTAGATTACAGTGTTCTCCTGTGATAATTTCTGCATCTCCCGGTGTAAGATCACAGAGCCAGCAGCTGTGCCTCCAGGGCCTGTGGGCGCTGGGTGAGTGTGTGAGCCGCACACAACATTCCAGCGACGTTAACAAAACCCACTGCACATCATAAAACAAGCAACCTTCACAAAACACACACTCTCCCTCATGTGTCTACCTTGTCAGAGGCTGCCTGTGATTTGTTTCTGTTGAATTCAGACTTTAAAAGGTATCAAATACAATATGGAAGCTGTAATTACACACCTGGTTTCCTCTTTCTCTTTTTTCTTTCTTTCAGCTGGCAGAAAGACTGAATTTATGCAGAGATTTTGTGTGCAACTATGTATGTTTGTTGCTTTCCTTCCAATCCGAAGCACACAACATCGCTTAATGCGGGTCCGGACATAAAACGCGCAGTTTGAGATGAATTATGCATATCTTGACACTTGAAGTGCTGAGAGAGATGCATCCTCTGGATTTGCCTGTGTCTCTACATTTTTGGCTATGCATGTGAATCATTACATGGCTATGAATTATAAAGCAAGGCACAAAAGAGCTAAACAGCTCAGAGCTGCACTTGTTTTGATACAAAGCAAGTATCCGGGGATGCTGAGAGCACCTCTAGCTTTCATATTGATATTTTGCATCAGAAGACGTTTCATTGACAATCCGCCTGGTAACTTAACTGTGCCCATCAATTTGTTCTCACAATAAATAAATAAATAAATAAATAAATCACTGTTTGCTACAGCAAGTTACTGAATATTATCCAGACGTTCTCAAGTGCTCAATATGCCTAACAAGAACGACTTTAAAAGAATCACATGCAGGCATCTTTCTTCAAACCAGCTACAGAAAAGAAAATCTCAATAGTTAACACGCTCTCTTTTCCATCCAAAAGACAGAAAGTAGTCTTAAGTACGTACTTTGCTATTAAAAGGGGCTCTATGTTCTTTTTGACTGCTTTTCCACGTTAACACCTTTTTCTATACACCGTTCTACAATTCCTCCAACGTGTTGTAACTTAACTGTGAAACTATTTTTCTCTCGTCTTGCTTTCCCTCCCTTCTATTCGGTCTAAAAAGCAAAGGCTACAAAAAGAAAAAAGAAAAAAAAAAACAAATACTAAGCTCTTTTTCTTGGAACCAAAAGAGCGCTCTCTCAAAACAATAAGGACAGATCTCGTTGCATGGAAATGGCTCCCGTTCCCATTAGAAGAAAAAGATGGCAAACAGTGTTTCTACCTCTGTTTTTTTAATTAAGACTGTCTCAGCTTCTTTCTCGGTGCTCTGTGGAGACGCTGCCTGTGAAGTGATTAAAAAGAATGTGATCTGATCAAGAGACAGGAATAATGGAGTAGGAATGCTAGGTTTACCCGAGTGCTAAGACTCCCCTGATCCAACCCACCCGCCTCCCAAAGAAAAAGGATTTCACTCACCCTTTCTTCCCTAAATAGTTTTTCAGGTCGTCCTTTTTCTCTCTTTTTTTGGAGTCGTAGACAAACGTTAAACGTTAGCGTGCACATGTGTGTCGTGCGTTACTCAAGTGGAACTGCAGTGCGAGTGTGAAAGAAACAAACTGGAAAAATAGGTAAAACGCCTTCGAATTATATCCGATTTAAGAAAGGTCACCCCAGCCTCTGCTGGGGTTTTTCTCAACACTAAATCCTCTATCAAAATGTCATAGTGAGTTAGGGAAAGACAAAGGAGAGTCACAGCATGCAAACTGCACATATATCTAATCCTAACAAAGCCATGAATGGGCCTTCACAAGTCTAATTATACTTGTTTATTTGTTGCCATGCAGAAAGAACTGATGAAAAATCCATCAAAGTGGTATTATCCAAACATCAAGAGCTTCTCTAGCCTCCAAGGACACCGGGAGGCTTAATTCTTTCTTGTTTAAGTCCAAAAAAAGAGAGAGAAAGAATTGCAAAGGGGAGAGGAGTGAGGGGGGAAAAACGGTTTTGCATGACCCTTTTTTCACAAAGGCTTTTCCCGACCCTGTCGATGCCCAGAGGTGTAACAGTAGAAGCAGGATATCTCCCCTGTGCCATAACCACATTTAAGGGCCTCATTTTCAATACACAACATATCATTACTGTCGGGTGTGGCAAATCCACATCAGCAAAAAGATGTCTATTTAGCTGTTGTACAAATTACCTTTCTGTTGGTGGCGTTTCACAAAAGAGTCAAACAATTTGAGGAACAAAACAAGTTCTAAGTACGAGAAGTTGAAAAAAAAAAAAGTTATTATATTAAAACATCATCACATGACTTGAGTTTTACATTCAAGATTTCTTCAAAAAGACCCTTTAAACGAGGGGAACAAAAAGGACTGCCCGGGTTTATACGACTCCCTCGCCCATTCGAAAACTTTTAACAGGAGAGGCCGGTATCAAAGGGAAACATAATCTACATAGCTAATGTCTTTTCTCAATTCAAAGCAGAGAAGGCTGCAATTTCTCCTCGCTGGCAATCTGGAAACACTCTGGAGTTAATTACGCTTGATTCGAAATGAACCGCACAAACAAAGGCCAGTCTATGTCCAGACTATTATACTGCATTAACCGGCTTTAAGCTTCCTGCGGATCATTCCGAGGCTCTTCCATTACCCTCCCCTACCGTCCCAACACGGAGAGAAAATGCCTGCACACCCTGGATTAATGAAAAGGAGCGTAAAAAGAATGTGTGACGACCTCTCCCGACACAGTGCAAACTTTCAGTCCAAGTCACAGAAAAAAGGGGAGAAGGTAATTAAGTTTGAAAGAAAAGGTCCTCACGACAAACAATGAGGCTGTGTCTCTGGAGGAGCGCAGGGGGGTGAAAAAAATCATTAACATTCTTTTTCAACTGAGAAAAAGAGAAGGAGGGGAAAGGGGAACGTATGCTGGCAGGTTCCCCACTAGTCTTCCTCTTTAGCCTTTTTTTCACCCCACATCTGGTTTCACATCTTCTCTGGTGCCCGTGTCCACGTGACGGCAGATCATCCCTTTAACCCCACCTCTTTCTCTCTTGCTTCAGCTTTGCAAAGTTAACTTTGACAGTTAACTTAGAGAGCATCGCAGAGACAACCACGCACGTTTGCCCACCTGAGACCCATCAGGCGTATTTTGCTAAGAGAAATAAGCCACATGCAAATCAGTGCGTTTCCCCGGTGAGTCTTATAGCTTAATTAGTAAAGCAGATATGCTGTTTTCTCTTTATAGTAATGACACACAAACAAATACAAACATGCACAGGCACTGACAGAGAATATGACTAAACACACACCGACTCACTAGAAAAGAACATTTCTCAAAGGAGGCACTGACTAAAATTAGAGTTGTTTTCTCTGATTCACAGGCTTGATGCGAATTCATCTCGTGATCTTTCTGCTGTCCGCGCAAGCACGAGTGATGAATATGTTTGCTTTCTGCTTTTTTTTCCTCTTTGCAGGAGGGAGAAAAAGGTTCAGAGCTTTATCCCTTTGTGTGCGTGTTGTGTGCGAGTGTTTTCCCCCCCAATCTCGACAAGAAAAGCAGAGAATCTAATTGTAGCTTTGTCAGTCCATGTTTAGTAATCACCCTCTTTGTCTAGTTTTTGCAGAGCAGGATTAGAGTTAAAATGATGACTGACTAATCCCTTGATTTCCCTGTGCTAAATAAATATTAATCTACTGGTCAAACATGTTCTTGTGGAGTACAATACATACAATATGAAAGCGCTTACCAGTTACATAAATCGTAGTTTTACGCACATCTGTTTGAAAGCACTGCCCCCTTCCAATACATAAAAATAAATAAAGCAGAATTTAAAAAAAGGTTTATCCCGCAATCGAAGTTGACGGAATGAGTTATGCTCACGCAATCGTGCTTAAAACAAACCAAATACATGCTATGGCCTACAAACACTTGTATTGCAAAGACAGAGGTGAGAACCAAACACGCACAAAGTTAAAAACAGGCCACATATTTCAACTCCAAAAAAAAAAAAAACACATAGGAGGGGGCAAATTCACAGTTTAACAAGCCATTTAAATATATACCATGTTAAGCCTGTTGGACAGGTGTTATATTCCTACGGTCGCCTCTGTTAACTAACTTTAACCAGGAGAATGTTTTGACACGCTATCGCGTGGGCCGGGAGCAGTAAGCAGACGCCATTTGGAACAAGAGCCCGTTTTTCATTCACAGATTCTGACCTTTCTGTGCTGTCATTTTCCCCGAGAAACAATAAAAGTTTAAAGTTCAAGCTGCTCAGTAAAGACGGAGCATCCAGCCTGCCGGTCCTGTAATTATCTAGTATTATAAACATAATCACAGGCCAGGTATCCCTGCATGCATTCCAGAGCCGCTAGCTATGTGCTAACCCGAGTGTTCTTCATGCAGGAATTTCACAAAACATGTCAAACAATCTATTAAAGCATGAATTACTGCTAACTAAGTTCTCCCATACAGGCCTTAATGCCTTTATATGGCAGCACGAGAGATTGTGCTCCAGATCTCTCTAATTTCTGGAGCCAGAGAATTACTAATTAACTTAAGGTTCGGGCCTATATTTAATTAGAGAGCTCTCCAAATGAACTTTAGACCAAAGGCATTTGCTTTTTAAACAAACTCTGTTCTGACAGCTGTTGCGAGTTTACCCTTGTATGCCCACAAAAAAAAAAACATTTATTTTCAGAGCCATCATGGGGTCATTATTTCTTTAAGAAGGAACCGCTTGAAAAGTGTACACTTTAATTGGATTTCAATCCAAACAAACAACTGTCAGATGTAATTAGAATGAGTTGAAATTAGGGCCGCAATATTCCATTATCAAATAAACGGAATGTCACGCAAACTACCGATTCAATTTTCAAAGTTAATTTCGACGAATCTTTCAGTCACGTCGCTCCGTCTGCTTCCTACAATCACCAGACAAAATGACGCACATAGTAAAATGATTAATCCTTTTTTTGACTCATTAAAAAAAAAAAAATTAATGGCATGATATAAGAGAGCAGAAAATTGTTTCTTTCTCAGATGAAAAGGGCAAGAGACCGAAAAAATATCCGTGAGCAGTGCTAATGAAGAGAAACATTAAAAGAGTCTGTGGTTATTGCCACTTATGCCATTTGAAAGCCTATATGGGCCGCTTTGGCCCAGCTGTAACATTATCAGCGTGCTGCAGTGGGGAAGGCCACATTGTGTTATGCTTTTCAGATCGCTAAGGCCTCAACAAGACACTGGGGGTATTTTAAGGTCAACGACAACCTAGAAGAGAAAACAAGCTCTGGATCAGCATAACCGCCAACTAATTAAAGCAAAGAAAACACATTATACCTACAGCTCAGAATGGTAATAGTCAGGGGGAAGAATGATTTGTTTTGCTATCAAATGCCATGCAGTAATAAGCATAAAGCTGCGGTGAGGGAGTGTTTTGAAATGCAAAGCCAAGATGCGAGCACATGAAATGGCACATATACATTTGTTTCAACAAATCTCACAGACTCGCAGGCATTAAATGGAAAATAATCTGTGCTTTCTCAAATATTCTTCTAGCCCCATCCATCGTCAGATTTAACAGCCCTCCGGTTCGCCATTCGTATGCATCGCTTGATCTTCGCAAAGGCCTCTGATTTGATTTTATATGAAACACCCCAAAGGACCTCAATTTTCCTTAATGTTTTTTTCATACACTTTCCATAGGTCTTTTTTATTACACTTTCTTTGATTGCCCATAACTTATATGGTTATAGGCATGCCGGTCACCCTATTGTCTCCATATAAAGCTAAAAGAAATCTTCCAAAAATGAGGACAAGGTGAGGCAGAAAATCGTTGTTTCTTCAAAAGCCCAAAATACAGACGACACCATTATCTTTTTTCTCTCGGCTCAATGTGATACTTTGTTCTTTTCATTTCATGACCACGATTCTCTAACGTGAGCTCCACGAACCGCACATTCAATCTCGTTCTAAAAAGACGGTGACCACGCTGGGACTCCGAGCGCCCACACAAAACCAGCCTTCAGTCCGTGCCACTCATCTGGACTGATGGAAAGTCTAACCCCCTTTAAAGCAAATAATTAAAGATGATTCCAGCGCACATGCCAGACCAGAGCGAGACAGGATATGAGAAGTCTAGCATTAACCAAATTCTTCTCCGGGGACTTCTCCTGCTCAGCCCCTGGACAAATGCAAACAGTGGGCCAATGTCATGTCTGGAAAACTGCTCCTTTTCTTCATACACATTAGGGATGTCAATATACATAAATTCCCATAATCAATCATTGTTTAATTAATCGATTAATCATTAACCTCTTAAATCCAAAGCGAGGGGTGCTACCAAGTTATCACGATACTTAACCAAAAATAGGTCTCGCTTTAAAGCACGGCTTTACAGTGAATATAGGGAATATGACCATCACTTAGCAAGAGCTTTTAAATCTCCTGACATATTAGAAGTGCTCCTTTTCATAGCGTGCAAAAAATAACTGCTTTACATGAAAATGTGATTTGTAAAATCACTGCACATAACAGATAGATTGTGTCATATTTCGTTGAAAAGGTCTCAACCAGCAAGCATATTTGTTTCAGTTAGAGACCAAACTATACCAAGTATTTGTATGAAGAAAAAAAATAATGAACTTCACGAAACATTAGTGAACCACAGTAGATCACATATCTTTATTTAGAGCAGGTGGTCTCGAGCGAGCCCAAAAACAACATAACAAAAAACATAAGACGATGCGTAGATCACGAAGTGACACGGCACGCTGTTTGGCTAAAGCTACAGGACTTCCGGGATCAGAGCCCATCGCGATCATGATGCAGTGTTTTTCAACATCGTTTGAGAGTTCAACCGACGGAAACTGGATCTTGAGTGTGGTGGGGTGGGTAAAGTGGGTAGGGACGATGTGTAGAGACCGATCGGACACTGTTTTAGATTGACAGGTCTTGATTTACCATGCACCATAGATTAGGAGAGCATAGCTGAAACAGTGCTGGAAGATCAATTCTCAACCAGGATCTTATTACTTGTAGCTTATTCTATATACTTTTATCGTGCCGTTTATACAAGTAGATCTTATGGTCCATAAAATAACTTTGGACCCTTGGTTAATTATGTTTTGAAATAAACGGCTAGCCTACATAATCCATTGCATGGCTTGAAGACATAAATACATTTAGAATATAACTACGGCGCGCTCGCTTAGTTTTTCCTAGTGTGTCTGTGGCATATGTTTTGCACATGAACCATGCGCCTCAAAACTACGCACTCTAATGATAACCTTGCTTAATGGACCATCAATAAGTTTTAATGATTAAATTATTATTGACAATTAATCGATCGTCAACTAATCGTTAGCATCCCTAATACACAACACATATACACAAAGGTGGACCAGCCGTGTTAATATCCTCATCATAGGGCCAGATGAACCAACCAGCATGAATATTCATGAGGGCAGGCTCTCATTTATCTGTTTACATAAGGCACTACCGGTCATACATATTCAATTATGGTCTCATCCCTCTCTTGACGACTAATAAATGGGCTTGTTATCCAGTTGAGATCGGCAATGAGGGTGCATGCGATTTTTGAGTGTACATCTGTCTAAATGAAGCTCACATAAAGTTTTATCTACAGCACATATGGAGGGAGAAACAGCAACAAGACGAGAGTGTTAAGCTCAACCTTTGCCCGTATAACTGTACTTGGACATGAAATAAAGTGCTTCACAATAGCTGTGGCTATATGGCAATCCCTCTGCATGATACTTTGTCAATGAAGAGGTTACCTTTAATGCACACTCGGTTGCTGTTAGCGATGCTGTGATCTACAGAGACATAAATATTCTCATGAGATTATCTTATTGCATGGTATGAAAAAAGATTTCCAGCATAAAATCTCAACTGCTTTAAAACGTGAGACAGACGTAATGTCAAATGCTAATATGTGTACGAAATATTACAATAAATTAAAATATTTTTAAATCCTCTAACCTATCCTAAAACTTAAATCCTCACAGAGAAGATTAGCTTATTTTTACACATCACATGGTGAAAAAATATCATACTGAGGGGACATTTTGACCTTTAGCTGCTAATAGCCTCAGCGACGATGACTACATGTGTACTCGAAAACTTGTGATTCTCTGGATTTTATACACAATAGTTTGGTCTTTTCTGTTCATTTCCATACATGACTGCTTTTTTTCCAATGAGATGCCTAAATGCCCCCCCTTTTAATATCCTGTAGAGAAGGCGTCACAAAAAACCAAGGAAGGCCTGAGAATATGAAGGGGAAAAATCCCCTTCTCCAATGAGACGCAAGCTGACAGTAAAAGTAATGTAATCCTGACTGGCAAAGGACCAAGAGCAACAAAAACATTTAGATAACTGCGCTCAAAAATGAAAGTTCTCAATGAGGACAAAAATTACATTTCCTCACGATAACACGTCCTTCTCATAACAACCCTTGCGATTGTTTGAAATGTCCATGTCCTCATCAGTCAGTGTTCTCACACATCGTGGGGAATGGAGTGCAAGTCGCGGAAGAGGAAGAGACGTTCTTAACATCCAAGCTGTGGAGTAAGGAGAGCACATCTCGAGGGCCGGTGGGGGCGGAAAGGGGGACACAATCCACAGCATACAAGTTTCACTTGGCAACCGGGCCCACATCAACATCTGGTTGAGCTTGTCAGTACACGCCTGATTCAACCAGACACTAAAGCATGACTTGTCTAACTGAGAGCTTTGTTTGAAATGCACAGACGTGAACCGTCATCTATGGTGTATCCTTTTCTTTAGCGCCAGAGTTAAAAAGACTGACATAGCCACCTTTCACAATCGACTCAAAGCTACTTGCTTTTCACCCCTGGAACGGTTGGAATAAGAGACAGAAGAGAATAGAAGAATAATAGTTTTGTTCGTGATAACCTGTGAGCACTTATCCTGGCTACAATTCCTTTCCCTTAATCATTTGCATATGAAAGGACAGCTCTAGTCTATAAAAGGTCAGTGAAAGATGATCAAGGCTTCACAGAACACAACAAAACACAGGGAAAATGTCTCTGGCAACAGCTCGCGTTCATTTAATAGATCGCGATGTCAGTGACGCTGAAATCACGGAAGTGGTGCTCACGTCACACCGGCACCTTCCCCCAAATACAAAAACCAGCGCTAGAATCAGGCCGTCCCATCTATAATATATGAATGCTGTGTTAATCGTTTTATTTTTAACACACGCACATGCACACATAAAAATTCACGCTTGGAATGTTTTTCTCTGAATATCAAAAGGATTCCAAGCATATTCCTTGGGTTCTCATTCCTGTTTGTGTTTAAGAGTGTAAAAGAACGAAAAGAAATCAAAATTAAGTACACACATATCTATCGTACAATCAAAACCTTTTCTGTTTAAATTGAGGACACTGGAGGAAGAAAGAAATCCCATCTCTGCAGAATCAACTCGCTAGCTCTGCTGTTGTGCCTGAACGCTACTGAATAAAGCATACGGGCTGCTATTTACCAGTTGAGAGGGAGACCATTATCATACATATTACTTCACATGATGACAAAATCTGCAGGCATCTTGGGAGGCTTCAGGAATATGAAGCCTGCGCCTGTTGTCTCAAGTCCTCGACAAACATCTTTGGGGACAAGCGGGGCCTGGAAAGAAAGGACGAGAAGGCACCGTTTCCATCTTGCTTTCATCTAAGTCACTCAGTCAACCATTCAGTGCCCTATTCAAAGCCGCTGTGCATTATGCAAAAAAATGCTAATCCTTTTCCGATGCTTTTTACACTTGTACAAACCCAGCATTCCCTTTCCTGAAAAGCAATTATATCAGTTTACATTTCTGTCAAAAAACAGGATTACTTCAGGAGAACTAGCACTGCACAAGGCTTCCCCCCAACTATAGCTGAAGGAAACTAGAGATTATCTGAGACAGTATTTTTTTTCCGCTCCTTCATTCTCCTCAAAAAAGTGGAGAGGCCTTAAGAATGTGATTTAATTAGCCAAAGGGAAAAGAATAGATCTTTAGTTGCTGTGGAAACTCTTTCTGACCTGACCTTCTCTTTGCAAAAAGCCCCGAACAGAACGAGCCTCAGTCTTGGTCTATTAATCAGAAACAAATTATGAAAGAATGTTGTCGGCCTGAATAATGCTGGCCATTCTGTGGTGAGATCAGCAACAGCCTTCGCTCTCGCTTTCATTGTCTTTCTGTGTGTTTGACAGCCCGACATGACGAATGAGATCAGGAAGACCCCGGATTTGCATATGCAAATACCCACATGAGAGAAACGTGTCTAAACAAGTGTTATCGTGAGGCAGATTAAGTAAGCCGTCGTGCTTTTTGCTGTTTTTTGGGGGGGCCGCCGCCATAGTCAGGGCCATTAGTCAGCACAATTAACCCATCTCCATGGCTACTAATGAAATTTCGCCATGGTACGACTTAAATTAGATAGCTGGTTATGCGTTGCCACCGTCCGACTCCAAATCCATTATTTGCCCCAGGAACAATGAGCCGTTTGTGCTCAGATGATCTCCACCAGCTGAACAAACCTCAGAGTTAACAATTTGCATATGTTAATAAAATTAAGTCCTAATTACATGAAACTTGTACATATTCAAATGCACTTTCCCTAGGCGCTATGGAGCTTGAACCCCATCCAAGTGTTTAACCCTTCAGAAAGCCTCTAAGCAGGGGAGGCTCTTTCTGCCTCAGAAATGCCTCGGGGCTGACACTAAAAGGCCCCCCTTAATACATTAAGCCAGCTCCTGACTTCTCAGCTTTCCACCCACTGCTCTGCGGACCGGGGCAAGTACTGCATCCTCCGAACCAAATTCAATTGGGCCCACAACAAAAGCCCTATAGTTCCTCTTAAAACAATGTGAAATGTTTTCTCAATGCTATCTATGAGGAGTACACATCAACACACACACACACACACACACACACACACACACACACACACACACACACACACACACACACACGAGTTTATTAAATGGTTAATGTGCTTGGGAAACCACAACAACCACTAACAAATGAGAACCTAATAAACAGAGCTAAAATAAATCGTTCTGGTTATAAAATTTAAGTCTTGAGTTGAGACACTTTTAAGATGTATTCAAAAAATGACAGCGGAAAAAAAAAGGACAATATCTTATCACAACGACATTCAGCTTTTGAAATCATAACAGACAGGGAATCTTAAAGGAAACCATACAGTCGCAGCCAGATTAAAAAGGTCTTTGTCCTCCACCATGTACATTTTTTCCTTCTGTGCCGGCGAAATTAAATTGGTCTGTTCAAAGGTTTAAAATGAGACCAAATGAAAAAAAAAAAAAAAAAATTTATCACATATGAAATTCATGCCGCTCCGTGAAGCGTAGCCCAGATGGTGCGAGATGAATAAAAAACAAACACCTAATGATAGACAGCAGAAAGCTCAGAGGACTATTATAATGTCAGGGTTAAAGAAAAAAAAAATCCTGCTTCTTCTGACCAACAATGAATTTCCACAACTGCAATGAAATAAGCCGTGCTCCATGATGCTTTAAATGGTTCATATCACCACATTTGAAAATAGAAACTGTATTTCCCTGTCTATTTCTCGAACAAGGCCTTTTTATATTGTGGCGTTTTGGGGAGAAACTGATACTAGTGATGATGGTTGGTCATAGGATTTTTAAAGATGGATGCTGTCAAATTTGTGCATATATTGTATGTGTGTGTGTGTGTGTGTGAGTCTGAATGCATGTGTATGCAAACATCAGCGAGTGTGTGTTTAAACGGGGCTTCTCTTTTACAACTATCAGTGCTGGGATAACCACGTATTAGCATTCAACCGAACACGCAGTCATCTCTCAGCCTTTTAGCCAAATTGGGTGTCTTAATGTCACAAAGCAGTGGCAGTCAAGCCCTGCGCGTTGCCATAGGAGTTTCGGTACTGAACAGCAGAACGCTGTGATAGGCTTGTAGCAAGCCACTCCGCAGAGGCGGATTTTAAATCATCCAGCCTCTTCTATTAGACTTGAGACTTATTGAGGTAGAAACCATAAAAAATGAAGAAGGGAAATTTAATCCCTGAAATATTGATTTGCACATTAATATCATATAGGCAGTGGGCAATTTGGCTTCATGGAAATGACACATTGTCGACCCTAGGAGAAGCCTCAGCCAATCTTACTGCAGAACATGTCTCAAGAGTTATTAAAGGCTCCTCGCGTTGGCTTCACGATTTTCCGAGCTGCTTCGAATCAATCTGTACACTGTATGAAATTATGTGGACAAAAACGCAAAACACATCTGAAAATGAATCAAAGCAGGCTTATTAGATCCAGATGCCTTGCGTATCTGCAGGTCTCAGAGAAAGCGTTTTTGAAATAAATGTTTTACATCTAACTGTTGTTGTCACACAGCAACAGAACTATTGAATGAAAAAAACATTTTATTCATTAATATAAATACAAATAATTCAAGCTAAAAATTAAAAAGTTTAATACAAAAAAGAAAGCACTACCTCTACATGCAAGACATATAAATATGCATATAATAATAATAATGTTGTTGTTGTTGTTATTACTGAATTATTACTAAATTAATTAAAAAAAAACGATATATAGGCTATATGAAAAAACGAATCCAATAAAAAAGATGCACAGATGTCCGGTTCAAATCCAATTTGCAAACAAATCCAGGTATCCATAAATGATCGTATTAATGTAACAAAAAAAGCGTACAAATCCACAATGTCTAATGAAGAAAAATCAAACGCAGCTCAATTAATACACAAACAAGCAAACATGCTGCCAACAGTAAAGAGCAAACTCAAAACAACGTGAAAATCCTACAAATACGGTGATCCGGGTAGTGAAAATCTGGTGTTTTAGAGAGCAGAGAGCGCAGACACACAGCGATACACACCGCGGCTCTGTGCTCTGCCTCCCCACTGCCTGTGTTTTTTCTGTGCTCTCAATGGAAGCGATCGATGCCCTTGTCACTGTCGCGTTCCAATCGGAGCCAAGACTCTGTCTCACACTCACCATCAACCCAAAAGCAAAGCGCTCACACACATGCCACGGTCTTCGATGCCAATGTTAACGTTTTTCCACACAAAAAAACGAAAACTCTGAACTTTAAGAATCTACCGACCTTACTATAAACTCGGGGACAATTATCTCAGGAAAAACGTAAAGGGAATGAAGGGAGAAGAAAAGGAAACTTACGGGCAAGACAGAAGACAGAAGTAGTTTAAACACGGAATGGGCTTTCTGATGAAAATAGGAATGCTTTCGGTCCTTTTTATTCCGTTGTTTTTTTTTTTTTTTTACGTCTGCCACAGACACGAAGGAGTCCGGGATATTGCAGAAGAGACCCTCGGCTGCTGTTAGAGTTCAATCCCTCCTATCGTTTACCATCAACCGGAGGGACTGTTTTATACGTTGCAGGTAACAGAAATGTACGAAGAAGCATCTTTTAGTTATCAGAGGTGAACTGTGCCGCTTTTGAGTTTATCTCAAGATGCATGACTGAAAACACCGGTCCGGAGCGCCTTGCGACGTCGTGTCAAAAACGTAGCCTTCGCGTTTCTTACTACCACAGGATATGTTTGCCCGTTGCCTTTTCGAACATATGTTATTAAAAAATGTACGACTTATGTTGTTTGAGATAAACGATTGATAATTTGTTCAAATGTAGCTGTTTAGCGTTTGCTGTGACGAGGCGAGTCCAACTCCTGAGGCGAACACAACAGCCGCGAGCGTCCAAATCTGTCCACTTTTACTCTGTATCAGCGAAGAACGCTATCAAATAGAGCTAAACATAACATTTGTAAAGGTTTGCTTGCAAAAGAAACGAAATGGAGTCGGGAAATGTGTATGGTAGATACGGTAGGGCAACATCTCCTGACAGTTCGGCAAAACGACTGTTTTATAAACTGAGAGAAAAATATTTAGGCTGACATTTGTCGAAATTATATCACATAAAGCCGTAATCCGACAGCGGAATAGCGCATATTCGGCAAGACTAGTCGCGAAAGAAAATCAATACTCGACCTAAATTTAACACCAACTACTCAATAAAAGTTGAAGGAAAAAAAAACTTACTTTCTTCCCCCGCGGTTCCCTCCGCTTCTTCTCTTGATATTTGCTTTTTCTGAAAAAAAAATCACATCCAATGGTACCGCAAGTAGGTAACAAAAAAGGATAAAAAAGAAAAAAATGTAACAGTAATCCTCCAACTTTATTGGAAAAAACGTAAATACTACAGTAAGAGTCGATCCTTTTGGGTCCGGTTGTGTAAAAGATGTGTCGACGACTGCCTAGCAGTTTCGGTTGTGGAGGGGTAAGGGAAAGGAGGTAAGGAAATGAAAATCCGATATGTCTTTATTCTGCTAATTATTATCGTTTTAGCCCTGTTTAAAAAAATGGCTGATTAAGTTGAGTGCGCATGTCTTTGTGTGTCTATTCTCGATATGCACTCTGGGAATGAGAGAGAGAGGGGGAGTGAGCGCGCGAGGGAGGGAGAGAGAGAGCGCGCGAGGCAGAAAGAGAGAGACGTAATTAGTGAGGTGATCAACAGTCTCCACATTGCAAATGACGCGCTGTTTCAACTTGGAGAGCCGAAGGGCTGTACGAGCCAGATTCCTAAAATGATCTAATAGGGGGGAAATCTGTTTTCGGTGGGCAAGACGTCCTGTAACGGCCTGGAATATTTGGTGGGACAATAGGACATGTTTCTTTTTTTCTTTTTTTTAGTCATACCTGTGATCAAAGCCGTATATTTTAAAAATAAATAAAAATAAAATAAATTTAGAAATATTAAAGACATGGCACTCTTAAAATGTTAGTCTGCTGTTATTAAAAAATATATATGGCAATTTCAGATTTTGTTTTTAATGCAGTCGGCCTAAATATCATGTGTAGCAGCAATGCTTCCTAAATTATTATTATTATTTTTCGAGAGAGATAGAAATAATTAATCTCCCCTTACACTTCGATGCATTAACATTTACAGATTTTAATCGGCATACATGCATTATTTGGACACTATTGTTGCAATAACATCCGTCTTCAATGTATGGAATAGTTTAAAGTGTAAATCCAAAGATTTCAAAATGTAATGTTATAAAATGACTTAAGAACAACACAATTGAAATTGACATTTTTGTTATTTAGCTACAGTAGCCTAGGCTAGTCTCAAAAGAAAGAATGAAATGCGATGTAAATAAATGAAGAAAAAAACATAACATGAATACTATATCGCTGATTAAGGATCCGCTTGACACGTAAAATGAAGGCTACAATAGCTGATCAGATTAAATGGACACATCGCCCCATAGGCTATAATGATTTTCAGTTATTATAGGCTATTGTAGCCTATAAGAGAACGTGCAGCATGCGAATATTATTTTGCTTTTCTAAAAGATATTAAGGCACTTGATGACACCTATAGCCTAATGTATTGCATTTGGTTAGCAAACAAAACGGTCAATTCGATAGCCTTTAAATTTGCAGAATATTTATCAGTAAGACAGTGTTCAAAATAAATCTTCAAAGTAGGCTACTTGGCAGTAAATGGGCCTCGGAACTAAAGCTCACAGTAGCCTGTAAAAGAGCCTTTATGGCTTATGAACTTTACATCCTTTTATTTGACTCACCAGGCGTTTAGCTCATATTCATACTCGCATAGGCTACTAAATGCTCCGATTGATTAGCTAGTTTGGATCTCCTAAAATGTCGCCATTGAAAGAAGACCCTACAAGATGTTAATCGTGAAGAAAATCAAAAGATCGGCTCTCCTTTATGAAAAAATCGAAGGGGTTGAATTGAGCGAGGCTCTGTTTCCGGAACGCACGATAAAGATGCTATACCCAATACCAGAGCTGTGTTTGCAGTAAAACACGAGCCCTTGGATTGGCATGTCTACTGTGGGTCTGTGGATGGGCGAGAGGTGGTCAACAGAGGCGTTACTTCTTCACCCCTGATCCACTGTTTCTAGTCCTCGGGGGACTCGTGCCTGCCAGACCCAAGTGGTGTTTCGCCAGGATGAACGAGAGCGAACAGAAACAAGCCCGAGACGAGCTTGCAATAGGACACGGAGAGCTTCAGATTTTTCCTTCATTTAAACGCAAAGCAAATGCGGCGGAGTAAAGGTTATTTATTTGCCACTGACGACTGTATTTCTGCTGCTCATCGCGGAGGACTTTAAAACTATTGATTTAAAGGTCTCACCTCTTATGCAAGTATACTTTGACGGATACATTTAGCGTTTTTATAAGAGTTTGCTGTCTTTTGAACTGTTTTAGGCTGTAAAAAGTGGAAGCTGCGTGGCTGACAGTGCTTTAGCACTTTCAAATATGCTCGTGTCCACCCTCGTACTTTCTGCTCTTCTTTCTCTCAGGCAATCTGACGAAAATCGCTTTATTAGCGTATTATTTAATCTTAAATGAATTAAAGATTGGCATTTTGTTGCGGTATGTTTTTGTGATGTTGGCTACAAGTAACCAATAGAGATTTTTCTTTTATTTTTTGTTGTTTGGTAAAAGCTAGCGTGTAATGTACAATGACTAGCATTTATCATCGGTGATTAGCCTATTTGTTTATTGTCTTATTTCAATGTATTTTCTTCATTTTCAGCTATATGGATATGCAAACAATATCAAAAGCTTTGTTCGCTTTTTATGACATTCTGAAATGCTGTCTGTGAGACGTATCAAAAACTGCATGAATATTGATTTAAGTCAAATGTCAATAAAGCAATCATCATACCATTCGCGACCTGTGATTTCTTATAATTGTCTTTCTTAAATGTACGATGTCTAACAATGACTCCAGGGTTTCTTTTTCTGTTCTTTAGTCGTAGGCTACTGAAGGAGTGAATGTTTGTCCTGCCCCACAAACGAAAGGTTTGTCCAAACCGCCTGGCGCCCTCTGGGGTCTGAGAGGTCAGGTTTTGACAGTAACTGACCCTTTGTAGCCGCATAAAGCACTGTCCAAAATGTTTCGCTAACAGAGAATTAAGTTCCTTCAAAATGCTCAATTCTCTCTCTCTCACACACTTCAAGAAAGTTTTCACTATTTGTGGAAGACGGGAAATCTCCGTGCAATAGGCTATAACAAAAGTAGCCAAACATGCGTTATCATAACGAAAATATCTAACTGATTAGCTATAAAATCACTTTTCATGACATTATAATTGGCAAAGTCGACATGGCAAAGTATTCACAAAACTGATCACACTGAGTAAACAACAACAACAAAGCCACAAAAGTAACCTATTAATAACTACCACAACAAAAAATGTATAAAATCCAAAAGATATTTGATTTCCCCAAAAAAAACAAATCGTTTCAAAACTGTCCCACAGTGGAATCTCACAGTTCTCTCATAAAAACAAAATGCTTAACATCCACCACAAATAAAAAAATAAAAAAAAAATCTCCGCCATCTGTAGGCTATACGATCAGCTCTCTTTTCTCTTTTAAAAATTTAATTTACACTAAACCGACATATTTCACGTGCAGTCTGTTTAAAACATTATAGCCTATTCCTTTTAGTATTATTCCCATCTCTTGTTTATAAACGCCAGCAAAAAGAAAATAAATCGCTTGTACCTTTGGTATAAAAGGGCATCCCGGTGTCCTGTCTCTCTGATGCTCCGCTTATAGCATATGGAAACTCTTTTGAAAATGCCTAGATTTGGCACATTGTCATTGAAAAGAGCGGCGCGCGGTGATGCTGGAACACAAAATGGGAAATAAGTTGGGGATTGGGTGCAGCCTCCCTCAATGCGGACTTATCTAACTTTAATTTCATATACCGCAACGACATGTCATTCAGAATGATTTGAACAATTAGAACGTTCTTGCTACTTTCGAACCGAATAAGAAGTGCACCGCACAATGCTTTCGTGCATTCGAATAGGATTTTTTTATTATTATGTTTTTTATTAATTTGCTTTTACGTTTAATACAAACAAATACAAGATTGCGTGAACAATCTGTGAACAGCGTCGTGGCAAAATCACTTCCAACGTAAAATCGAGATTCACAAATGCTTGTTTGTAAAACACTGGACTTTCGATCAATGTATTGGGACATTTCGATCGATTATATAAACGAAAATCCATATACGACATGAGACTGGTATCAGACACGACTTTCACCTTTCATGAGAAACAAAATGAAGAAGCAGAGAGCAGTGAGGGCATTAATAAGCGATGGAATTATATTTATTATATATTAGAAAAAAAAAACACTTTTACAGACACAGAACAATGAAAATTTGCTAACAATGCAAATATTGCAAATAAAAGGCTTAAGTGTTAAAAAAATAAATTGGAATATTTTCGCATTATATTTCAGTGTTAAATAAAGATATTAAATAATTAATTGATTTACAGGCTGCAGTACTGAAACTACAGAGTTTTAATGACATCCATCAATATGATAATTCTATGTTTTAATGTGGTAAATTCACACGAGCTCCCAGCTGCTGCATGCGTCCCGGGATCACGGATGAGGGAGGCGGCCAGGCACGCGGTGCCATTCTGTTTATTTGATAAAGAAAATCAATGAGAGTGACTGTGGACTATTTAGCGAGACGTTTGAGAGGGGAAAATGGTTGTTTGAAAAGTGACTTCAGTTGGCTGGTCGATCTCATCGGGAAATGTACACTAAACTACACTCTCAGAGACACACTTGGTCCTCTCTTTGAGTCCATTCACCCCCACTGCCCCCTCCCACTTGGCCCTTTGCTCCTCATGGTGCGGAGGTTTTCATTGTTGATCCCTCTTTAATAGACAAACGGGCAGGAGTTGCATCTCCGGCCATCCATCCTAAAGCCAGAGACTCTCCATCTGCTGAATGTATAGCCGCCTGTTTTGCTTATTAATTAACTAAATCATTTGAATAAGTATATCATTTTTGGTGTAAAACAAACAAATAAATAATTAACAATGTAACTGATCATTTAAAATGTCTTATTGTTTAGCAATTATTATTGTTGATTATTATTATTATTCACATTCATTTAAATCTAAGTATTTTGCTGTAATTTTGTTTTAAACTGAGGATTGCTAATAAATATGACGGAGCATGCAAAATCATTACAATCAATGAAACAATCAATAATCAGCTAATCAACTATAAGTACAAATGAGCCTGCTGTTTGTAGCTGAAAAGATACCGAGACCCTCCTATTACATGAGTTTAAGCCCCCATGACCAGAACACCTACTGAGCGGGCTGCACTTAAACACACACTAAAACCAGAATCATACAGAACACATATCGGTTCAAGCCATCGCCCCTGTTCAGGAGAGTGTATATTTCACTGGGTTATGGCTAATGCTCTAAAGCAGAGAAGAAACTGTGCTTTTCTTCCTATGAACTTTATTAAATTATTTGTCTTTTTGTGTGCTAGATAATTGCATTTCCAGCTTTCCCTGTTCAAATGAGTCTTTAACATGGCTAGATGTTTTCTTGTGCCTCTCCCGGGGGGTTAGAAGCTGCCCTCTCCCCCCATACGTAGTGGTGCATTCTATTTAGCGGATTACCTGGTTACCATTGGTCAGCACAGGAAAGGCAAGAGAGCAAAACCATGGCAACATGACAGATTCTAAACCCATCAGCCAAACTGGATGATAACAGTCAACTTGGTCAAGCGGCTTGGATTTTGCCTATAAGAAACAGGACAAACTCGCTATCTATCGTTTCATTATAGAATAGTGTGTACATTGCGCGCGGGAAATAAAATATTACCGACTACACTTTTATCAGTTACTGTACATTTTGGGGAATGAACATGATGTAAAATCACTTTCACTCCTTGCATTTTTAAACAAAATACAAAATGATGTCATCAAGAGGCACAAAATAAATTGAAATAATTAAAGCATCAAGCCGCATGCAACAATTATTGATATTTGTATGTGATATTTTCATCCTGGGGGAAAGATCAGAGAATGTGTGTATTAAATCTACATAATTAATCTATAAACACAGCATTCTTAAATGAATTACATTCCAATTAGCCAAACAAATGAACTAATCAGTCAAAACACTGACTCATTTGAATAGTCAGACACAACTGAATCCAATGTTTTTGATTGTTGTGTAACATCCATATCACACCCTCAAAATGTCAGGACGCATCACACATTAGAGGCTAAATGGCTCTTTTCACAATTTTTTGTATTCTCATATAAATATACCTAAGATCAACATCAAATTGTTAAGCAAGAGGAGAGCGATTCAAACGCATTTGAAAAATAACAATACAAAAACAGGTCAGTGAAAATATTGCATATGCATATGTGCATATGTCTAAGTGTCAGATAAACTGATTAGCCAGACAGATTGCTTATTGATTACAATAATCAGTTAGGTTTGCTGATTGACTGTCTTATTTACCAGGCCTGAAGCTTGTCCCATCAGAAAAAAAAACACATCAAATAACCAAATTATTTGTATGGTTAAATCTTTGCTATGTAAGGTAGTTATGGCAGGATCGTGTGTAGCGATGCTGGTTTGTGGACAGTCAGCTGGCGGCTCTGAATCCCACAGACGAGAATCTCAGGCTTTTTCACATTTAAAATGCACCCGTGGGCCAGACAGCTGAGAACGATTCCTTGGTGTCTCAGAAAAAGGCTGGAGTCTGTTTGCACTGATATTTCACTAGTGGCAGCACTAAGGACACTTGGAAAAAGGGGTGGAGGGGGGTTAATAAAATCTGCGTGTCTCCTCTTCACGCTGGAGGTGTATGAAGGTGATTGTGGATTGGTTAAAGGGAGTCGATGGATTGTCATGCATAAGGTAAGCGCCCGTCCGTGAGCTTTGTTTGAAAGCGCTGATGTTGAGGAGGTGCTGACAGCCCATCGCTGGGGTTTCTAAAGCGAGCAATTTCTGTGCTTTGATTTCTTCCTATGATATGTCAGATGCACAAAACACATTGTGCGATTTGAATTCATTTGCGATATGTCTCTCCTGCCAGTGCTGTCTTTCATGCGCATGTTTTTAGAATCATTTTTCTTGCAACGCATTTATTAGCCGAGTTGCACCTAGCTTGTAGAGTGAATGAAGTTAAGCGATAAAATTACTAATTATAAAATAATTCATCTTTTTGAACAGTTCCCTTTTTATGTCAAAACATATCAGAATTAAAATATATTTTAAGAACATTAATGCACTGAATAACAGAAAAGACATTTAAATAGCGAGCGTCGGTTTTGTATCACCCTGCTCATCGGCCATAAGATTACATTCGTACTCCATATGCATGCAAGCAGTCATACGTGCACTGCGAGGGGTTTCTCTCACACAGCCAGGGCTGCAGAGGAGATCATTTGAGTCTAATCTGCTGGTGCAGAAGTGTGAGGAGTGAGACCGGACAATGAGACTCCCTCTCCTCTCACCTGAGAGAGGTTTCCGCTTAAATCACGCCTGTCTCTCTGGCCACAGACCCAGATCCCCAACTTTAATGGGAAGACAGTTAATAACCTTCTTCTTCTCCTTCTCCTCCTCCTCCTCCTCTTTTTTTATCCCCTGTGCACTATCAATCTGACCTGTCAGGGCACTGCTGAATCAAAGCAAAAGTCCTCTTCACAGATGACTGATTAGAAACGCAAAATCACAAAATCCATCTTCATGGTCACTTTTATTACAGTCATTTTTAAACTGACAGCAACCTGCTCAGGCTCAGAACAGAGCTTGTGGTGCAGATTGTGTCTCTGAGAGAGAGAGAGAGAGAGAGAGATGAGAGGATGCAGAGAGGTGGAGAGAAAGCCTAATGTCTGTGGGGATTGGGGTGCATCATTTACATCACACATATACACTTAAATGCTTACATGAATGCACACGCATGCATTTTTGCATGCACACCCGCGAATGGAATTTACATGTACACATATCCCTCATGTTCAGCTGAATTGAGTCTGAATTTTACTGTTGGTATGTATGAGGTCTCAGAGACCCCAGTGATGTAGGTGTAAAAACAATAACAGTAACTCAAACAATTAACTTAATTTCATTCAAATAATTGAATATGTTCCTCAGACCAAATAAAACCCAGTAAGCAGATTATACACTATTACAATTATCCAAAATAGTGATGTTGCTGTAGAATTATTATTTTTTTAAACGACTGGCATGTATCTGATCAATCAGAATATCATGGCATATGAACAATTATTGTATTCATGTCTCAAAACATAAGTATTTTTATGGAGGATGCTTGCTGCATTTGATAAAGTTGCATTTTTATATACATTTTTCATAAGACTAGAAAAAATCATGACGTATCAACCAGTCAAGTGTTTTTTAATCAATCTATTAAAATGTCCAAGAATATGAGAGATATAAATACATCTATTTGCATTGGGCCTACACAATACGCAAACTAATAAATACAAATAATATAAAACTTGACACCTGGAAAATAGCATTCTAGTTTAGAAAATTAGCTATAATAGCTATTTATGTCTGCAAAAAAAGTAGGTTACAACCTACAACACGCATGGACAGTATTTTGGACTAATACGTACCGTATGTTTTATATTATTATAATTCTTTGTAAGAATGCAGCGGTGGAAAAAGAAGTCGTTTTGTCGAATAGGCGACTTTTACTGTTCCATGAGCATGTCTGTCAGGGCCCGGTCCTGGTCTAATCCTTCTCGACATCATTCAGGAGGGGTTACGTGTGTCTTGGTTACGTTCGTACACAGAACAAAGGAAAATGGGTCACGAAAGACAGAAAACACACCATTTCACAGAAACCTGGGGAACAGACAGCCTGCCACATTTAATGTTCTTAAAACATCTGATTGAACAGCTTGTCAAAATATTAAAGCTCACTTATGAAGGCCTAAGAGTTATCTCTGAAGGGCGGGGGGATTATTCTATTTAACAAATGATTTTTTTTGCATTTTGCATGTTGTATGGATTTGAAAAGCCACTGGTAATTTTTTTTTTTTTGTGTGTGTGTGTGTATGTGCGCTTTCATTTTAACATCTTTGTTTATTGTTGATTCATTTATTTAATACATGTCCTGTAAGATGCATTTAGACAAATAAATAAAAAAAAAGCCATCTGTCAGATCATAAACTTCATAACGTCACACAGTCCGACCTAGCCTAAAAATATATGCACCACATTAAAATATGTTTGGACAAGGCTTTAAAGACGTAGGGTTTGGACTAACACAGTCGTGTCAGACTGTGGAAGCAGCTGCGCTCTTGAAATGAATGCCTCTGACTGTACGCCTGTCAGTGGACTGAGACCCGACTGACCTGATGGGTTTGATTACTTCCCTGACATTCAATGGCAATAAAAAACAAGGCATAAAGAGACCTGAGGAAATTTCTGCAGAAATTCCACCGTGCACATCCGTACGTCCACACATACACCCACGCACAATGAATGCACATGTAAACAACACTCACCAACGCACGCTAACACATATGGTCTGAATAAACATAACAGATACAAGGCACAAAAGCCTTAAAATCTTTAGTTTCAAGTCTCCCACAAGAGCCCAAGCGGGTTGCGTTAATCGCACACCGTTCGGAAACAGGTCAAAATTTGGCCTTGGATATGTCTGAACACTCAAACGACCAATACAGAACTGCACCAGTATTTTACATCTGACTTCATCGATGACAAGCACTAACTGCCATGAAATTCCCTAAAGATTAAATGTCCCGGGACCGTATTCCGTCTGCTCTGCCTTTCCTCGACAGGAGGGAACAGAGGAAAGGCAGATAAATCCAAAAGAACCACCCCACAACACTCAGCGAGAGGCAAACCAAGACAAACAGCACATCAAACCTTAGTCTGCAAAGCCTCCTTTTTATCCTGCTGGCATTAAACCCCAGACACACACACACACACACACACACACACTCGGTGGGAGACTGTACGGAGAGAGAGAGAGAGAGAGAGAGAGAGAGGAGAGAGAGAGAGAGAGAGAGAGAGAGAGAGAGAGAGACTCACATACACACACCCCCACGGTACAGGGACTGAGAAACCCAGACAAACAGAAACGGCACAGAAAGCAAACCGCAGTATTCGAACACAAACACACGAGCCGTTCGCCTACCACACCTGCCTTTGTGTGTCTGCAGCGTCGACTGGCAGTCCTGTCTTTTCTGCAGGGCAACGCAGAGTCCTTTCAAGAACGGGGGAGGCGGATCAGGACAGGTTTTACTGGGGGTAAATCAGCAGGTCAAGGGTTCTCAGGTGGGCTCCGGCAGGAACGCCGTTTGAGAAGGCCGGAGAGGCTAACTTTCACCAAGTCTGTGATTCCTGGGGTTCATATCCTGACTCCCCCATTTGGTTTCTTCAAAAGAGAAAAAAATAAGAGAGAGAGAGAGAGAGAGAGAGAGAGAGAGAGAGAGAGAGAGAGAGAGAGAGAGAGAGAGAGAGAGAGAGAGAGAGAGAGAGAGAGAGAGAGAGAGAGAGAGAGAGAGATAGGAATAGGAAGCACAGGTCATGTAAAATGTATAAGCTGCATTTAAAAATAATTTAATTCTGGAAGCGAGCAGCTCATCTCCTGCCACCGAGGATCCGGGTGAGGGGATACTTCTCTCTTTTTTTTTTTTTTTTTAATGAATGCACCTTTTGTGACAGTCTACATTTCAGCTCAGAGGAAAGCAAGAAATAAGAAAGTTGTTTATGAGCACTAGAGCAAATATTTTTTAGCAAAAAAATCTCTTAAGGTAGTCCAGCCGAGCGTACGACAGTTATCACTGGCATTCGTGAATTACAAGTCGTCCTTCGCTATTTGTTTGCGGTTTTTCCGCTCATTTCGGTCATGTCACACGGGTTGATTTTAGATTCGCCATAGACAGAGGTATTTAAGCTGGTTGAACTACAGCATTTAGTCGTCGTGTAAGGCGTAGGCTGGTCCTCACAGGTGGGCTTGTGTGTTTTGCACTGGCTGACTCACTTGTAAGCAAAACTCTCTTCAGGAGGCAGCTCAAACAAACCCAAATTACAGGGTTAATGAAAGCGGAGTAAATTAAACAAACTCTCAGCTGCTTATTTGACGTCCATTTAACAAGATATACATTTATTTTTTCCATAAAAACTGCTTTGGCCCCCAAAAAAGAAAAAGAAAACTGCACAGCTTTGCTGCTGCTGAAGGCGGTGTGTTTCCTAAAGCTCTGTTATGCTGTATAATTATGTTATACTTTTGACCTTTGTCAGAAGAAAAAAAATTCTTTGAACATTTTAATGTGAACCATTTCAAACCCCAAACAGAAGAAAAAGAAAAAAACGCAAATGCCATATTTGGTATGTTAAACGTTATACTGTGCCAGCCGAAATGTTTTCTGCCTTCTATTTACACTTCATATTCTTAAAATGAAAGTTTCTTTGTTGTCTGTCGCCTGATTGAGCATAATCGAAAACATTCCACGCCGCGGAACATTTTTTGCTCACGGATTACTTCGGGAACCTTGTTCGGATTATATTTAGCACATCACGAACGATCCTTTTGCACACGTACACACAGAAATGTCTTATGTAAACAGACCACAACAGTGCTCTGTTATAATAACATGTAAGAGGTACAGGCTGTCTGCGCCACCATCATTTTATGAGAGACATATTGCTGAAATGTCGATTTCTGTTGCTTTTAATAACAAGCACATGACAGGGCACAAAACACAGCATTGTGGGATATTGACCTGGTCGGGGGAAGGAGGGGGCAACGATTTGGTTTGAGGATAATATTCTCTTTAAAGCGCCCTGTGTAAATTGTGCGTATAAAGTCATTGGAAGTGATTCCTCAGGACAGCCTGAGAGGACAGTTACCTGCTGGCTTGAAGAAGCCAATCAATAGCAGGAAATAGAGCCGTGCATGAGGCTGGGAGGCTAGCAAACGGTTAGCGCTAATAAAAACGGCCGATGTCAATATTTGGGAATAACAGACGAGAAGGATAATAGACAAAAGACAGCGTATGCCGCGGCGTACTCAAACAGGGGCTCCGAATTAATGCACAAAGTCCAGCTGCTCCCGAAGGGTAGACCCCCGCGCATTAGTTACCGCAGGTAATGCCAAACTATAGTAAAATCAATGTGCTCAGAAGCGCTATAAAGAGGGACAACACTTCACAGGAGGCATGACTGAGTGTGTTTCTTTTTCTCTCTTCCTCTTGCTCTCGCTCCATCGCAGGGTCACAGAGCTGTTGAATGTGTAGTGCCTTAACAGACGCCCTCAAAAAAGACTAAATAAATGATGTAGCCTATCGCAAGGTGTGCGCTTCACACACACAGAAGAAATGACAACCGATCCAATTTCATCTGTGCTACCTTAATGACAATTTAATATTTCTAGAATGGCCATGAACAAACCGACAGTTCGCTTGCTGTGCCGCTCTTAAAATTACACTAATTTTGAGGTTGTTTGGTAAAATAGGACATTATCCATGAGAAATTAGTGTCATCATATTTATATTTTCCTTTTATGGGACCTTTAAATGCTATTGCTTGACCTTCATAAACCCAGTTTTCAAAAAAAAAAAACACAAGAGACAACTACCTCAAAAATGATTTTCGTAGAGAAAAGTTTGGTTTTTTATTACATCTAATCATGACATTACCCAAAGAAATATCTATATATATATATATGAATATGAAAGAGTCAAATTCAGCAGTCATAGTGCTTCATGAACAATGGAATTGTAGAAATAATAGTAGGATGAAATTGTCTCAGTCTTTCTCAGACGCACTGAACGTACTTGTACAAAATAGCATGTAAGAACAGAACGGCATACGAGACGCTGCTATTTAGAAACTCTCACCGCATTTTGGCCATTTCCTCTCACCCATTTGGACTAGATGGATCCTGAACAATTGAGTTTGAAGGATTAGTTCACTCACAATCAAAATTCTGTCATCTTTGCTCACTCTCATGGCATTCCAAATCATATGACTTTCTTTGTGCACGAAACACAGAAAGAATTACGAATAATGTCCTGGTTGCTCTTTTCCATGAAATCACAATGAATTGCGGTTAGAGCTTTTAAGCTTTGAGAAGGATGCAAAAGCAGCATTAAAGTACCATAAAATCATGAATGCAGGCCATACATCTTATGAGCTATATTCCAAGTCATTAAGACATTTTAAGACATTAAGGGGGAAAAAAACCTGATGTCCAGTTTATAAACAAAACATTATTTTGAATCAGGTCTTTTCAATGAATCAGTTGATCCAGTTTGCAAATCCACTTTGAATGATTCATTAAATTAAGTGACTCAATGATCCTATCGCAGCTCACTGGAGGGGACAATAATCAGTAAACAACAGCTTAAATTTCAGTCTGTTTCTTACACAAAGCTATCGTATGACTCCAAAAGTCTTGACATTTGTATGGACTACCTTAAAAGTTGTGTAGGCAATTTCAGAGAGGCTAGCAATAGCAAGCTAGCTTTAAAAGCATTAGATCCCACCCTCCCTTCAGAACGTCTATAAAGTCACGCCTCCTTCAAAACACAAGTCATGCACAGCCAGAACAGATTCAGCAAAGCTTCATAAGAGACGGCATTAAATTACCTCATGTCTCAAAGCACATAACATAGTAATGATGAACGTAAACAACTTGCAGAGCTCTTACTTGTACCATCTGACTGCTGCAGATTCATTTCGCATTGATAGTGTTGACATAGAAACGCATAAATCAGAGTCTGAGGACGTGAATAGCTCTGGGTAGAACTTCACGGTTACGTCATGAAGTGAACGCAGCATAAGCTCGTTGTTTTGGTTCAGCAGGAACGGTAAAAGGAATTGCTGTTTTTTTGAGGCACTCAATGACTATCCACATCTCTGCATAGCCTTACGGAACATGCTGATGACGTGTGATGTCTGAGCGAGCAGGGTGAGCGGAGGAACGGATATATATATGACATATGTATATCACATATTGACAGGCAGGTAGGACATCGTATCATTGCATTCGGACCGAATGCAATGATTGGACGAACATTTTTTGATCCTGAGATTTCCACAGTCGATATAAATTTGTTTAATATTTAGACCACTTTTATCGTTGATTGCTACCAGGATGTGGAGAGAGTTTTTAACCAGAATAACAAAGTGTTTATGAAAATGCCTACCTTACCTTTAATTGTATATTATAGTGTTTATTATTTCTAAAGTTTGAATGCTTCAGTCACTAGTCATTGTGTTTGCATGGAAAAGGAAGACATTATTACAAAATTCTCCTGTAAGAAAAAAAGTCATCCAGATTTGGAATGATATGAGGGTGAATAAATGAGAACAGAAATACTATGTTTGGTTCTGTTGACTTTTTAGGCTACTTTGACAGCAGCTGAAACAAGGTCAGATATACACTTTTCTTTGGCGCATGTCATAGGCACACTTCTGGTACCTGTCCAGTTCCAACATGCCATTGTACAGATTGATGTTGCACATGGGCGACATGCTGTCTATATACATAAGCACATATTCATCATTGGTGTGAGAGGTGGACACGTACCTGGGGCTGAAGGGGGCAGGACGACCTCCTCATCATCCGGTGACCTGATCTAAAGCACTCGCACAAACCGACACTGGACAGGAAACAGGAGAACGGCCACTGAATGCAGGTAGAAGCCGGACGACACATTACTTGGACTGGAGGAAACAAAAAAAGTCCAAAAGAATTTATTGGACAAGTTATATCAAAATATTGAAATTATATCCATTATATACAAATCTTTGTGACTAAAACCCAAACAGAAAATATGCTTTAGGCTTACAACCGAGGTGTGTGAAATGCATTTGGGCGTCTATAATGACTGGCTTCAGACCCAACACAATGCACAGCTGAGAAGTGCAGAAGTCTGTCATGTGAATTTTCCATCCACTCTTCAACACACTGTAATTTGGGCTGCATTCAAAATGGCCACCACTTTTTTTTTTTTTTTTTTTTGCTGCGCGTCCATCCATTACCTCCTCATGATGCCCAGAAAACATTTCAATTGGATTGTGATGGCCTGTTTGGGGCCTTTGATCCTTCTCCCTTTTAAGACCTCCATTGTTCAAGATTCACCATCCTGTGCTACCGAGAGGCTGACCCTAGGCAAATCTTCATAATGAGCTTCTTGTCTGATCCATTATAGATTCTTGGATGTGCCCACATCACACATGCCTCTGGTACATATTTCTGTTTCCCCCATCCTCAAAATGCTCATAAATGTATAAAGGAGGATCAAAATCCAGCAAAACACACTCATCAAAGTCCTCAAGGCAGCGATTGATTTAGCTCATATGAATGTAGACATTGCACAGCCCTAATGAAAGATTAAAGACTAGTTGAGAGCATTACAATTTAAAACAAATTACTCAAGATGGATTTCATCTCTTCCCATACACAATTGAACAATATGCTGTTCTTTGCCTACATCAACTAGTCTGGTAATATAGTTTGAGTTCTGCTTTTGAAGTTTTACAGCATGTGTGGGTGCACATATATAGGGGAGACCAGGGATTGCTGTAGCATGGGTAAGACCATCACTTTAACCACTTAGGTACAGGGATGTAATCTTTGATGAAATCACAGGCAACAGCCAAAGTCTAGAGGTAAAAAATAAAAAAAATAAAAAAACCTTTTGAGGCAAAAAAGTAACAATTCGCTTCTGTCTATTAATTGAATAAATGAATGGATGTTAAATGACAAAACTGTTTGTTGTAAACTGGATGATCAACGAATGCTTATATGCTTTGTGATAGTTGCTCATGAGTCCCTTGATTGTTAAAGCAAAGTCCCTTTTAAGGCAAGTCATTTCACTCAGCGGCCATCTTTGAAACACCTCTCGGGCAGCTATTTCAGTCATGCAAGTACAGCTCATATCTCTTTGAATGGGGAACATAAAATTTTCCAAAGCTGTTCAACCAAGCTTACGATTAAATTTCAAATTTAAAATCATAAATTAAATCTGACAACATCTCAAATTTTGTTTCTAAATGCTCAAATCATGTCAAAAACTTGCAGTCCTAAGCACGCGTCTCTGAATACTGACTGTTTCTATAGCCCTTCAGAAACTACCTCTAAGATCATCCAATTAAAAAAGTCAACACCCCAAACTTATATTAAATATATAGTGAAGTAGTTTGTAACAAAAGTGCTTTATATCTTGACAATCATTTACACAGTTTAAGTTGTACAATTTTGAAACAATATAACATCTGTAGCAGATAAATATGGTAACATCAAAGTTTGAGATACACACCACTAAAAACAACACTGAGTTACAGATATTAAAGTAAAACATATTACAATCATCCTGACCTTTCCCTACAGTTTATACTTTGCATGTGTTCAAAGCTTCATTGCAATACTATAGACACATGTGAAATAACACCTTCAGGGTTAAATTGATAAATCAGTAAACCTGCTTTACGAGACCAAAGAAAAGTGGCATAGAAGAGCAAAAAAAAAGACTTCTGTTTGTTTAAGACAAATGCATGTCAATGAATTGATATAAGAAAGGCCTACACAAGGCTCTGAGGGCAAGGCACTTATTTATATTTATGTATGTACAAACAAATACAAAATGTGGTTCAAGTATGAAAAGCATGCTAGCTCATATCCTGCATGTTATTATTCAGTATTAGACAAATAGATTTCCACATTGTTTTCTGAAGTATAGTACGGCAAGAGCTGAGAACCATCTAAACGCTTTTTTACGATTGCCTCGAGAGGAAACTTTCCAGAAAAAAAAGTCAGAAAACAAACAACAGATAGACAGAAAAAAGGAAGGGGAGGAAGAAAAGGAAAACATCAATTGTCCTTCTTGAGAACGACATGCTTTGTAGCTCTTCTGTCATATCTCATGGAGTCGAATGGACAGCAGGATTGCTGGCTTGACTGACTTTCTGACATCCCCAGAGACAGCGTTCTCTTTCCGGCACCTCTCAGGAGACGGCTGGACTTTATGAATTAGTTACAAGCTTTGTCCTTTTCTTATTGCATGGCAGATGAAACCCACACCAGATAAGACAGAGGTGCAGGAAAAGAAAGCAAGAACATCAATTGGAGTGAATTGGAAGTAACAGCAAATGAGAGAAAAAGTTTTGCTCGCATTTGCAAATGAAATGCAGCTGCGTGTCATTTTTGGCCTCCACCCGTTCTAAGATTGGAAAGATGGAGTGCGTGTGTGTGACGGTGGAAGAGTTCTGTCTCCTTTGTGACCATTTGCTTTGACCTAAAACGTGGCTGGGGGGAAACAGCACTTTTTACAGTGTGTGGCTCAATGTCGAACTTATATTTAATATATGACATTTCACACAAATCATCCGACCAAAGACATGACCCTGGGGTATTTTTGCAGATTGCTTTTTCAGTACCTCAGCAACTGTGGAATTACTCTTCCTCAAGAAAGCCTTTGAGTTGGACGAGGTGATCACCTCGGATGGCTGTGGCCATCCTGATCTGGAACAGCTCAGAGAAAGTGATATCATGATCGTAGAGCCATGCTAAATTGAAAACATCTTGGAGGCTGGAGGCTGTACAAAATACCCATATATTACATATTGTATAACACTCAATTGGCCGGTCAGACAATTATTCTGTTGTGGCATCTCAGATGGTCTGTTTTTAAGCTTACCTTCATATCTGCAAGCGTTCATTTATAATAGGGCAAATGTTTTCGGGCTGAAGAATGTTGTTGTCTTTTCTGCGGCTCCAAAAGGAATTCCAGTTCACCTAAAAATGAGAATTCTGTCATTGTTTACTCACCCTCATGTCGCTGCAAATATGAATAGCTTCTTTCTTCAGAAGAACACAGAACATGTTTAGAATGTTAACTGAAATATCGAACCTATATTTGCTTAAATATAATGCACACAACACAACCAAATCCTACCATCCCAAAAAGAAAGGCAAAAGAGCGTTCCACATTCTCAAGGTTAGTGTCAGGCCTGGGCTGTATTAAATCCACAGAGCCTCTTCCACAGTTCCAGGTTTCTCCTCAGAGACAGCAGCATCCCCATTCTGTCTCTACCCACTTACTCTAATTAAGCAATTATTTTGTGCTAACACTATTAAAATTGAATAAAGAACACAAAAGATGAAAGCGTACTGTATATTAGCTGTGTACAGCTAATATACCCCCCTCCGCCACAACAGAATAATTAGCCGTTCTCCCTCAGGGCAGAGGAAAACCTGTTTTTAATTGGAATCCAGCCGGGACTTTACCAGTATTAAAATACATGAGGCTTCAGCAACAATAAAATACACAGAATTTGATATGTTTGCTGAACTTGTTTATCTTGAATCTGCCGGGTAGTTGTATTAAGAAACGTGGGTGGTAGCTAAACTCAGTCACAATTACAAACATATTTTGGCCTCATTTTGTACTTATTCTGGCTTTTTTAAATAATGGATACAAGTGTGACTAAGGGGATCCTATCAAATTCAGGGCAGATGCTTTTCTGCCAATTTGCAACAAACCTTTGGTTTTCTTATATGGGCAATTAGCCGCTGGTCTGACTGTCTTTTTCTGAGGCTATTAAAAGCAAATTCGGCTCGGCTGGTCTGGTCCGGACGGGTGGGTGTGTTTTGGTCAGGAGGCCTTACATAGCCCTCCCTCCCACCGCCTGATTAAACCAACGAGATTCCCCAGCCTATGGTCGTTTCCCGCGGGACTCGCCCCGACCCTGCGCAGGGAGGCTGATGCTGAGGCTGTGGGTATCGGCCCGGTCGCCTTTGTTTTCTTCCAGCCCTGTCATTTCCCTCCCTCTCTCTGCCTCAGTCAAGTTCAAGGATATCCTCAATTGGCTGACTGCAGGTCATTTCCTAGGACCTTTGAGCGCTGTGATGCTAGTTCACCCACAAAACCTCCACTCCGCCAACCGGCCTATAAACATTTGGTAAAGGGATTAAGTCACGTGCGCACCTTATGAAAATACATCCCAAGCATTACATTTGGTTATAGAAGGGGGTTCTGCCGTGTTGCAAATTTCTCCTTCGCCTAAATGGAGAAAAGGTGATTTTTTTTTTACGCATCCTGCTGACGGAGGGCAAAAAAGATCCCAAACGTTTTCTGTCGGCCGTACTGTTGATGGATCAACATCATGTGTCTTACTTGAGTGGAAATGGGGGACAGACAATTGGCTAGCTGTGACTCACAACCAGAATCAGTATGCTTGGAAATGAAAAACAACCGGGGGGAAAAAATTATAAATAAAAAAAAATAAAAACAGAAAATATTTCCCACCCCAAGCAAAAATATTAAATTAAACTAGTTTATTCTAGATGTGTCTGGAATGAACACAAAGCTAGAGGACGGCAAGAACATGCAAGGAAGAAAATATTATCTTTTTGATCCTGTTTTTTTTCAAAAGGCATATTCAAAAACATGCCATTTCTCAAAAACATTTTTTTAAGACAACAGCTTTGAATGAATAAAGGCAGAATTGATTTGACCATTTTAAAGCGATCCTTCAACACATTATCACATAAAACAGACCTACTATGATTTCAGATTGTTAATTTTGGATGTTAATGCAATATTACTTTCTCAATAATTCCCAATTAATTCACTGGAAACATATTTCTGGTTTCAGCCGGCAAACAATATTTGCAATTTATGCCAATATCTGCATAAAATCAAATATACATGTTTGATCTCTGAATTTCCCTAATGGTTGAATGGATTTTAATTACAAATCCCAAATTAACTTTCCACAAATCATTAGCATTCTAATGATTTCCCTACTCATTTCTTATTTATAAAGAAAAAATAAACCATCAGACACTTAAAATAGGATCTTTGTCCACACTTGGAGAAATGCTTATTTTACATATATATAATGAAAATAAGCATGCATATATATATATATATATATATATATATATATATGCAGGCCTTTATACTCTTTATCTCTGAGGCACAGAGCATCAGAATTATGTAAAACTATGGAATATGTTAAAGGTTGATAGGGATACTGAAGGAAGGCAGGGGGCTCTATAGGGGATGTATGTGGGTTGCTGTCTGTTTGTCTCTATATGTACATGTCCATCTATCATGCCATCTGCGGGTCTATCAGTTCCTTCTTGGATGTGTAGGAGGAAATAAATTTAGCCCCCCTGCTTTAAAAATGCACATACATTTCCATACATTGGGGGTGAGTTAAAGGGGCTTAAACCTATTTCCCCAACAAACCCAAAACACCAACAGAGGGAAGATAAATGCATCTGTCCCTTTTTCCAGCCGCTGCTGAAAATCCCCCCATCACAATATTTATCTTAATAAGGGGGCGCAGTGACAGGGAGCGCTATTGCACACGGCCTCACCTGCACATTTTTTAATCCCAGTCTGCGTTATCATACAGGGTGGGAAACCCAAATGAAGCGGAGTCGTCACCCTTTTAGGACACAGAGTCTTGCGTCTAACATCTATTCACGATTCGCTCAGCTGTCACAACATGTTACCTCATTTGCAGATATTTTACCTGTACACACTCTCTCCCTTCTCTTTCTATACGCCTGCCTTTGTGTATTTGTTTTGTTCCAAAAAAAAAAAAAAAAAAAAAAAGTATCGTCACATCTCTTCACCTAGAAAATTCAGATAAAAGACGACTAGTTCGAATAAATGATGAGACTCACTTTCCGGATTCAGAAAGCTGTTATAAAAATCTACAGATTAAAGAAAGGTTTACTCACCAATTTAGAAAGTTCCATTTCGTTCTCCTCAGACACCAGGCCGTTTGCGCTCTTTCTAGTTATGTTTATTGTATTGTTTTGTTTTTTAAAGGTGAAACACTATGGGTTGGCTGTCACAGAGCAGGCTGGTGTGTGTCCCTCTCACATTTGAAATGCGGGGACGGGTGAGGAGAGATATGCACATACAAAAAACAGGGTTTATATCTTTCACCAGCATCTCTTCTACAGGCCAAAGCAGAGAGAGAGAGATAGAGAGAGAGAGCGAGCAGAGAAATCAGAGGGGGAGAGAGCATGACAGAGTAGGTTGCCATTCTGTCACCTCGACCTCTAAACACGGAGTGTATCAAGCTCCACTGCCTTACTTTCACACATTCACACACACAAACACACTCACAGACAGCGACTACTGCATCTACATAACCACTGAAGCATTTCACATATTAAACTTCAGTTTCACATTCAAGTCTATTCCTATTCAAAGTTTTGTTAGGCTCACTTTTTTTGTCACATTTGTGTAATTCTAAAACTTATTGGCTGTTACCCAGCAAATGTAAGGGTGGCGAGTTTATTCGAGTCGTATGGAGATGACAGAATGAGGGATGTATAAAGAAATCACACAGAGACTCTAGTGTTCTTTCAGCTTTATGCAAAAAATGCATTATATTCTCAGTCGAAGATATTATAATAAAGATATTACTGCAATGTTTTTTTCAAATATTCAGTTAATTTAAAAAAATAACTATTTCACAAGCTAAATGTTTAGAAATATAATACACCAATTATTTACACATATAAAAAAATAAAAGAAGAATTACACAAGAATCAAACTATCATTTAAAGGAATACTAAAAACTAAAATTAACTAACAATAAGTAATTAATTTTTTACAGCATTTATTCATCCTTTGTTAGTTAATAAAAATACAACTGTTCATGTTAGTTCACAGCGCATTAAATAATGTTAACAGAAATGACTTGACTGACTTGCAAAAATAACATTAAGTAAGATTAATAAATGATGTAGAAGTTTTGTTCATCGTTAGTTAATGTTATCTAATTAAACATTATTGTAAAGTGTTACCGGAATACTTTTGTATTGTAAAAACACACTAATATAATAAATGTAATAATATATTAATAACTAATAATAATTAATATAATATTGTGGTCGCGGTTCCAGGAAAAAATATCGTAATAACTCTGTTTGAAAGCATCATCTAACATAATAGCAATTTATGAGTTAGCATTCCACACACAAATATGCAACACAATCAACACTTGTTGTGAACACAACACTCCATCAAAAATAAAAGATGACACTTGTGAACCGGTGCAGAAACTCAATCGGACCTTGTAAGATGATCGTGGCCCAGTTGTCCTTGAATTAAGAGTGAGAAAAAAAAAAAACATAACCAGCCTCCCGAGGGTGTCCACATGCAAACTCATCCTTTCTTTTCCCACCATCATCGGCTTCTTTTTCTCTCACGCTTTGCCTCTCAATCCCTCTCTCTCTCTCTCTCTCTCTGATTTCCCACAAGCCTCGGGCAGACGGAATGTCAATCAGCACCATGTGCTGATAAATTAGCACAAGTGTTTCTCTGATACACTGTACCTCATCCCGACACATCGGATAGAAATCTGCACAACGCTGACAGTTGACTGTCTCTCAGGCCAAGCCGAACACAAACACACATACTATTAGAGGAGAGAGAACAGCGGCAGATCCAGGAAAATTCTCAAGATTTCATTCCACTGAGAAGCTAAGAGCAAAAATAGAAATTGCTTCCCCCTTTCTTTTTGTTTGGGGGAGCACTTTTATGGTGGTGTTTGTGTGCGTGTGTGTGGATGGTACAGGGTCCTTTCATTACAAGTGGAGGCAGATCTTATTACCTGAAGTAGTATACAGACATATGTTTCTCATGAAGGGCCTTAGCGAGTCAAATGAATTCTCTGAAGTTACATGGCGACTGCTACTCTTCTCTTTGAAATTGGGCACACCGTGCTCCATAATCAATAAGTCAAGCTATCACACACACACACACACACACACACACACACACACACACACAACAGACCCCGTGGCATTTTAGATGAAAAACTTCAATTTACTTTATAATAAATTCAGATTCACTTTGTAAATTGGAGACAAACCGAAAAGCATTAAACTATGCAAAATCGAAAAGTTTCCACACTGGACTTGTGGCGAAAGAAGAAAGGAAGTACACGAGGTCCCCGATATTTACATGTTCGGTGCTTTAGTGGAGGCGGCAGACGGACATGCTCGATGAATCTTTGCTTCGGTCTGAAAATAATTACTTACATCATGGTTGGGTGCCAAACTGTGCCACATCCCTTCTGAAATTTCAAAGCAATGGTTGTTACTTTAAAAGTAAACTAGTTTTTAAGCCAAACTAGATGTGAGGCCTGCTGGTTTTGTACAAGAAAAAGTTAATTTGTGGGTAGGAATAATAAATATTAATTAAAATATTACTACTGCAGACAAATTTTCTAAACACATTCATTGTTATGGACATTATTCGATTTTGAATTATTTTACAAGCAGTTAGATCAAATAATATATTTATAATATAATAAACAACTTATTAAAATAAACAATAAAAAGTAAAGATTGATTAAAAGATCAATGTATTATTATTAATATTTATTCAATTCTGAAGCCATTATATAAAATAGTATATTTATAACATAACAAACAAAAAAAAAGGATTTGAAAAAAAGGATCAAATAAGAATTAGTAGAAATTAGTAGTAAGAACCAGTTACTTAAAAGAATACTTAAAAAGAATAAAAATAAAAATAATTTTAACAGTAACAGTAGCAATATTGTGGTTCAGGGGACAAAATGTCCCCACAAAGATGGCAATATCTGAAATCATTGTCCTTGTGGGGAAATTTGTTGGTCCCCATGGGGAAAACAGCGTATAAATCATACTGAGTGATGCTTTTTGAAAATCTAAAAGTGCAGAAAGTTTTCTGTGAGGGTTGTGTTTAGGGGATAGAATTTACAGTTTGTACAGAATAAAAATCATTATGTCCCCATAAAATGGAAACCCAACAGGTGCTCTTGGTTGCAGGAAACAATATAGTGTGAATCAAAAGCGGACTGACACCTGGTCTAAAAATGGCCAGGCCATTGAGCTGAGTCCAGGGCCAGTGTTATATAATATTATATAAAAATAATAATCATAATAAATCCTACTTATGATCATCAGTAGAAGCAGCAGCACAAAGATAATTCGCTGTAATAATACTTGTGAGAACTGTGACACTTCCAGGACAGGTGTGTGCGTGTGTGAGTGTGCGCGTGTTGTGCTATTTATGGTGGTTGTTGAAACTCGTGCTGAACATGGCAGTGCGGATACCATCCGATACAAACTCCTGGCAGCAGAGACTTTGAATCGCAAATCGTCTCTTTTTTTGCATGACATTTATATGCTCTCCATGAAAACTGACACATGTTGCCAAGACAACTGTGATGGCTCAGCACCATGACAACAAAGCAAAACACTGACGGTGCCAAAGAAGAGTGGGAAAACCCCCCCAAAAATGCCAGAAATTTCAGCAAAACATTCAATGCGTGTCAGCGAGAGACTAGAAGTGAAAAGACATGGTAGGATAAGGCTGAAGATTCATTAATTCTCAACCTGTTAGCTACGTTTAAGGGAAGAACCTTCCGGGTGCAATAATCTATAAGATCAAGCTAAGTGCTGCATCTGTGAGGGAACCCGATCTCCCGGATCAAATAGCAGCAATTAAGATGTCAAAATGGTGGGCTAATTGTGTTCAGACTCATTAACAGATCTGAAACGCAGGGTAACAGGATACAAAAGAGGAGAAAATAGTTCAAAGAAAGCCTTAAGTGTTGCCATGAAGTCAAATCTCTCATTATACCAGATTGTAATTAACTGTGGAATAAAGAAAGCTCAGTTAAGGAGGACCACCGCCAGGACATGGTAAACAATTTAGTCTTGAAAAAATGTGCAATTGATTTCGCACAGTCTCAGAATTGTGTATGTGAATTCAATTTCGTCCAGTCATTTACAAAAACAAATGCCTCACCTTCTATATTCATACATCCCGACTACATCCCAGAAACAAGAGAAGACGGTTTATCCTGCGAAAAGTCCTTTTAGGAAGTCTCTAACAATACAAAAGCACATGCTCTGGCTACAAGGCAATGTCATTTTTTGTCACCTTGTAAATACTGACATATTTCAGAGCTTTTTTGCCATATATGAGGTGGAGAAAGCGCAGATGTATCTAAAGGAAAGACCAGAGGAGAAGTGTGAGCTGTCTGCCGGTGCCACTAATGCTACACAAAACTGTCTGCTTTTCAGTTCAGGGTTCCCATTTCAACTTGAAAGCAGTGCAGATTGTGCCTTAAAGTTAATGCCGCCATCGGAATGCTAATGGCGCTGAATTTTCGGAGCGTCAGAATCATTTCCTCGTCTGAACCGGTGCACAATCCTGTTGATTTAGTAGAGTTTTTCAAGGGCGTGCCAGATCCAGCGAAACAGGACTGTGCATCAGTCAGTGCTTCTTTAATTCACATAAAACAAAGATTTACTTCCACTGCTTCAGGACATGTTGCTGATAAATACATTAAACACTTCTGAGAAAAATCTAAGGAACCTGCTTGTAATGAAAAAGTAAAGTGGCACCTGTAAGGTGAAGAGGTTTGATTGTCTACACTGTAAAAAAAAAAAAAAAAATTAAAAAAAATAAGTTGCTGCCTTAAATTTTTAAGTACAATCAACTTGGATGTTTAAGTGATTTCAACTTAAATGACATTAAGCTGACTTGAATCTTGTATAACTTATTTAAAAAAAGTAGAAAATTGTAAAAATATACGTTGTCATAACTTTTTGATCATTTTTTTTTTACAGTGTACATAAAGCTCAGATCAAATAAGCTTAATGTAGATGGGTCCATAAAACATGTTCACATATGACATATTTCTTTCTCTCCATCTCACATTCTCCTGCTGTTTTGTCTCCCATTTTATTTTTCTTCAAACACTTTATTGCCTTCCAGCAAAGGCAGCTTTAAAGGGATAGTTTTAATAATATATATTTTTTAATCTGTTCCTCATACTAAAAAATTATGACTTTTCATGAATATATCACGTGTCGTGTTATTTTTATGATGTTTTATGGCAATTTTTCACAAAATTGTGAAGCTTGACTGACCCAGCCCCCATTTTCTTATATCATATTAAAAATATTGTTAGCTAAAATAACACTAAATCACTTTTAGTTAAATGTTGAAATAAAATAATAAAAAGTAGATGAAAAACTTTAGTAAAAGTACTAAAATTACAAAAACTGAAATTAAAAAGCTAAATTAAAAACTTGAAAAAAACGAATAAAAATAACAAACGCTCATAACAATATTATTATATAACTTAAACAAAAATGAAAAAAAAAAAAGCTAATTTATGTAATAGTACATAAATGATACTAAAAGAACACTATGCAAACAACAAGCAGAATATTCTTTGGCGTTTCACATGTGCACTGTAAAAAAAAAAAATGATTAGAAGTTATGACAACACATGTTTTTACATTGCTTTAACTCATTAAAATGACAAGTTAAGCAATAGATTATAATTCTATTTTAAGTCTCATTTTAAGTCTGTTTAATGTAATTTAAGTTGAAATGACTTAAATATCCAGGTTGATTGTACTAAATGACATAATCAAAATTAAAAGATGATAAAATAAAAAAATAAAATGTGTGTTTGAGGGGGGGGGGGGCTATCCCTTGTGTTCTGAGTTCTTAGTCTGGGAAGTTCATGAGTCATGTGTGAAAGATAAACTCCACTGAACTCTCAAAACAATCAAATGCACACATAAACACCCAATGCGGTAAACGTACTGCTGAATTAAAACAATTATGCCTCCTGGTTCTCGTAGCCTGACTCCTGATCAGACGAATCCCCTGCAATCGCTAGCAGATGTTGAAGTAGCCACACAGATACATCCAGCTCCAAATTAAGCTCATTTAGCTCATTTCATTTCCATGCAGGACTCACAGACACTGATGCGCGGCGAGGGTTTGGGGAAACCCATGTTAAGCCCGTCATTAAGAGTGTTTAAGGTGGACTAAGTAAGGTGGAACAGCAATGACTAGTGTGACAGCTGACATGAGAAATAATAATAATGTCCAGGTGCTTGAGGAGGTTACACTGATCAAAGTGTGCATGTGACATGAGGAAGGGAATAAGTTGGAACATATCTTATATGTGAGTTCAGCTCAGACCAGGGCAATCAGCAATTACAGGGAAGGTTTTAGTGATGGCAAATTGCATTACCATTTAAGAGCAGAGCGAGGAAAATATCCAGCCAGAAGAGTTTCCAACGAGACTCAGATTAGGTTTCAGTTATTGATTTTTGTTTTAAACTGATACATTAGTGAACCTAATGCTTTAATAATTTCAAATAAACTGTCCTTCCCCAAAGTCTTAATGAGCACCACTGACTAAACGCCAAAGTTATGAGTAACATGTACGTGTGTGTTTTAAAAGACACTTAAATGGATTGATGATGAAAGAAAGAAAGAAAGAAAGAAAGAAAGAAAGAAAGAAAGAAAGAAAGAAAGAAAGAAAGAAAGAAAGAAAGAAAGAAAGAAAGAAAGAAAGAAAGAAAGAAAGAAAGAAAGAAAGAAAGAAAGAAAGAAAGAAAGAAAGGTGACGTACTTTGTATAATTTAAATTAAAAATGTCTGGATTTTTTAAAACCAAATATATCCAACAAAATCTGTTGGAAAAGTGTCTTTTAGTCATAAAATAATATAAAACAATTGCATCATTGTGTTTTTCCTTCTCTTTTGTATTGCATTATAACAAAGAAAAATATTTTTTAACACAAAACTTCTAAACATCTGTCTAATAGAGTTCCTAGTGTAATGCAAATAAAACAAAACTATTTTATGTGCTTATTTATTGATTTTCTAAATGTTCTGAATCAAAAATATCCAAAAAAAGATTTTCCCTCATAAAAGAATTTTAGGAAACTATATAAAGTGATTTTATCATTGTGTTTTTCCACTTTCTTTTGAACTCTATTGTTCATTTCATCTTTGCTTAAGTGGTACAAAATGGCAGATTTGTATAACAGACCGGAAAAAAAAAAGAACGCGAAAAAATGAAATGAGTTAAAAGAGGAAAAAACATTGACCATGAGCATTTCAAATGAGACAAAGTATGGACTCCTCTCTCGTTCTCTGCCTCTCTTTCTCTCCGTCTGTCTCTCACCACAAACCGCAGGCTGTTCAAGGCAACTTAGAAATCTCTTACATCTGGAAGAGTCATAATTCATGGGATTTCTCCTGACAGCCATGACAGGCATAGGGGCAGCCAGAAACAACTGTCTCCTATGTTGTGCTATTTGCACAGAGGCAGGAGAGGAGGAGCAGGCACAGGACCACATCCTTCTCCAGCAGATGCGAGCAGCGGAAGCCCTTTTATTCTTTGCCAGTTACTCCATGAATAGGCCTTAAATATTATATAGACAGTAGCTATTGCTTCCAAACAGAAATTCCGGACTGTCTGCTAAGCTGGAAAGCACATGAGGGTCCATTGTTCTAATGCAGAGGTCACGCCGTGCTCTCTGCCCGGTTATTCATCTCTAGGATTTCTCACATGTTGGACGGAGATTAATGATTGGAGCTGCACCCCACCGTGCATGAATACGATATCATCCTTTGGCCAAGGATTGGCTTTTTTTTTTTCTCTCTCTTTTTGGGGGGTGAAATTTATACTGAGATCAGGCTGTGTTCGTTTTAAAAATTGCCAGGCAGGGAATGGTAGGAGAACTGCTGAAATCACAACAGTTGGTGGTGAAGTCCAAACCAGATCCCAACAAGGTGCTACTACCTCTGAAATCATTTATAAACCCTTATGAAATCATTTATAAACCCTTATGGCATTTTAATGACATTTTTATTCTTCCACTGAACACAAAATAAGCCGTTTTCTTTTCCATACAGTGTAGGGACTACAACCAGGCAGTTTCTGGGTCCCATTGACTTCCATAATAGGAAAAAATATACTATGGAAGTCAATGGGACCCAGAAACTGCCTGGTTACTGACATTCTTCTAAATATCTTCCTTTGTGTTCAGCAGAAGAAAGAAATTCATATAGGTTTGAAACAACATGAGGGTGAGTATATGATGACAGAATTTTCATTTTAAAGTGAACTATTCCTTTAATGCTTTTTTTAAAAGACCCATAGAAGTAATCCATACAAATCTTACATTAGTTGGGTTAGTTCACCATAATTTACTCTTATCCGTGTATGACTTTCTTCTTTCTTCAAGAGTAGTTTCCTCTTGCGGCACAAATAAATAGGGCTGGGCAACAAACTCAAGCTCCTCTTCTCCTATATCGAAATCTTCCGACATTTCTCATTTTAGACTTCTAATTCGTGACAGGTGTTTTGTTTTGCTCTATCCTCTGTGCTTCCGCTTTCGTCAATACGTCATGCGTCAGGAACTCGACTCGCATACGGCCGTTACCGGAAGCCAGTGATTATAGTTTAAATAGTTAAAAATAATTAAGAGCCTCTAGAGCCGTATGGATTACTTTTATGATGGATACACTTTTTGGGGGCTTCAACTTCGAAGGTACCATTCAATCCCATTATAAAGCTGGGAAGAGCCAAAATATTTTTCAATATAACTCTTGATTGTGTTTGGCTGGAAGAACAAAGTCATATACACCTATGGCTTGAGGGTGAGTCAATTACGGGATAATTTCCATTTTTGGGCGAACTAACCCTTTAAATATTAGTCACATATACAGAATATATTCTCTAAAAAAAACATTCTGAAGTCCTTTCAACATAAAAGTAGTCCATTCTAACGGTTCAAATGAATAAAATACCTTAGTGCGGTGTACAGACTAATATTTAAGTCAGTATTTGCTGAAAAAATGCAATGGAATGATGGAAAGCAGACACTCTCCCTAACATCTCCTTTTGTGTTTCACAGAAGAAAGAACACGAGGGCGAGTAAATTATTTTTTTGTGACTTTATGAACTCTATTCACGAGAAGGGGCAATTACAAGTAAGGATCCCACATGGGGAAGCCCTGGCTTAGAGTTTCCATGTTGGCCTGGCTGGTTGATGTGGAGCATATACTCCCTCATGGATGATCTTTTGGTAGTGGAGTATTCTTTCCAAAAAACAACTACTCTCTCTCTCCCCCTTTCTCTACTCTCCCTCTTTCTCTCCTTCCAGACAACCCAGCATCTGACCCTCAGGGTTTAACGAAAATCCAGAGCTGCACTGGGAGAAGCAAAGACAAAAAAGCAGAATCATGCCACTAAAGAGAGCGAGAGAGCATCTGTGAGTACCTGTAAAATGTGTGTAGTATAGCAGGAGGAAAAACGTATAAGGGAGAATGTGGTAAGTTGTCTCATCCCCTAGCAAACTACATTTTGTCACATGACCACATATTTAAAAAGGGCCAGTCATTTACAGTTGCTTTAGTCTGAGAGCATATTTGTATGCTACCAACATCTGTCCAAACTAATTTATCCGGCCACAAAAGTATATAATCATAGATTCATAATTCAAAAGTTTGGGGTCAGGGATTTTATTTTATTTTTTAAAGAACACTCACCAAGACCAATTTATTTGATCAAAAATACAGTAAAAACATTAATTTGTTACAATTTAAATAACGTTTTCCATATATGAAATTATAACTTAATCCTGTGTTAATAAAGCTGAATTTTTAGCAGCCATTTCTCCAGTCTTCAGTGTCACATGCTCCTTCAAAAATCATTCTAATATGCTTATTTGCAGCTCAAAAAAACATCTTATTTCTTCATAATGTCACTATTGAAAACAGTTGTGCTGTGCAATATTTTGTGTGGAAACAGTGATGCATTTTTGATGAATAGAAAGTTCAAAAGAACAGCATTTCTTTGAAATAGAATTGTTTTGTAACAGTATCAAAGTCTCTACTGTCACTTTTGAGCAATTTAATGAACTCGGCTGAATAAAAGTATTCATTTCCTTTATTAAAAAGACCCCAAACTTTTGAACAGTATTGTAAATGCTATGGATGGCCAAAGTTTAAATCATTTAAAATGATTAATAAAAAGATACATTTAGCTAAAGACCCATGAAACATGTTAAATTAACATTTGGGATGTTTTGTGGTAAGTTTGCCTGTAAATGTACGAAATACGTGTCATACGAACACATCCAATGAACAGACCAACCGCAAAGCTAAAGAAACAAAATGGATTGTGAAAAGCACTATACAAATACAAAATACTTGACTTAAAGAAAAAAAGGCAGCAAAATTCAAAAATGTTGCCTGTTCTTCATTTTACATGAAATAAACAGTGCAAATGCAAAGCTCATTGCTATGGTTGTTTGTTTACTTTTCAGTTTTTCTCAGTATGGTTTTGATGATACACTTTCGGAAAAAAATGCTAGGCTTTTTCCATCCACCTGTTGACAAATGACAGATTTTGTCTCGCCAGGCTCTAAAAAGGTCAAAAAAAGTCTTGTAAAAGTAGTCCATACGGGTCATTTAGTAATGTCAGAGCCTTGACCTCGGTTAGCGATAGTTCCATTCATGTTGAGCCATGATGCTCACTAGAAGACACAGGTTTTCACAGATTCTGGCATTTATCCTATTCCCATTTCTCCTCTCTCCACATCATTTCCTGTCTCATCTTCACAATATCCATCCAATAAAAAAGTGACAAATGTCCAAGTTGTGCATATCTTTTGTGACAATTATTGATGGCAGCCTGCTGACTGTGCATTCTGTAGATTGCACCAATTTCAGTTTGCTTATGATTAAATGTTGATGTGCTGTTGGGAAAAACACTTTGGTACTCATTATTTGAAGTATGGTGTAGAATGGTGTAGAAACAATTTTACTCCAAAATTGCTAGTAAGCTTCACAAATAATAATTACAAAGAAATGGCAAGTAACACTTAAATAAAACATGAAAATTGAAATAAGAAAAACTAAAAAAGTATTTGCATACTATTATTTCCAATAATCTTTATTTACATTATATATATATATATACACACACATATACATATATATATATATATATATATATACACACACACATATATACATATACATACATATATATATATATATATATATATATATATATATACATATATACATATATACATATATACATATATACACACACACATATATATATATATATATATATATATATATACATACATATATATATACATATATATATATATACACAGCACGCCCGTGCTGTGTATATATACAGTGTATATATATAGCCCGTGCTATATAGACGGTGATATGCATTTAAACATAACAGAATTGCACAAAACAATAATTTAAACAAAAACATGAATTTATGCATCTGCTCAGTAAACAAAGAATGTTCCCCTAATGTTAGTACAAAGTTCATACTTAGTTATTTTTAAAGAACTAATTCCTAACCTACAAGAAACAATTTCTTTTTTTAGGATTTCTTTTTTTTTAACCATAAACTAACATTTCCAGAACTTTTCAAACCTAAAGCAATCGGTCTATTTCATTCATTCATAAATAAATAAGATGGATGGAGTTAGAAGCACAACTATGCAAGGACTGATCATTGATCATGACTGAAAGAATTTTTTGAACAGATTCTTTTAAACTGTCCGAACTAAATTAGAAATTGTGATTAACACCTCAGTTTGCTCAACTATAAAACTGTTTACGTGATATCATGTGATATAAAAACAACATAGTGTTCCCTACTATTAGAAAAAATGAAAAAATATTTTTACATTTTTGTCACGCTATTGGAAAAGTTGGTAATGTTGCTACTTTTAGTTAATTTCGCACCAACAATTCTCCACCTCACACCAGTTAGCCGCATCATTACCAATCATTCTTTTGTATTTGGAAAGAAAAAGAGAAGGAATGAATTACATAAGCTGAGTTTGCACCTTTCATTTCAGTGTTCTGGTGAGACAATGCTTTGCTGCACTGTAAGGAACTGCAGGCAAATTCGTGAAGACACATCTATTTCGAGATCAAGCACAAAACCAAATAATAAGAATGACGGCAAATTGACAAACACGCTCCCCTTCGAACGTTACCTATTGACTTCTGTTTTAAAAAACAAAAGCGAGCAAGCCGTAAAATACGAGCCCACTTTTAAGATATATGACAGATTCAAAAACGGGCGTGCTGTGTTTTGTAGAAAGATGACATTACATTTGCTGAAAAAAATGTGAAGGATCTTTTCATGGGAGAAGAAAAAAAGAATGAAAACAAAACAAAACGGAAAGCCTGTGATCACTGTGTGTTTGACATCGCTGAAGGTGTTTTTTCTTGACATAAGAAAAGGGAAATGAATATGTATTCAACATATACACACACAGAAGGGCTCAGGGAAAATAGTGAAAACTAATGCTGTAATGTTGGTTTCAGTATAAATATCTGCTTTAATTTTGCATCAGATATGGAGGCGATGACGGGTTCAGGCTACGGAGTCTGCTGCTGATTTGTATGTTTAATGCGCCGCATATCTCTTCCTTAGATGCACTGCCTGTGTCATGCTTAAAACAGCTGTAGGTGAGCAAGGCAAATGAAAGAGGAAAAAAGGTATTTCCTCTGCAGATATACACAGCTACTTTAGCGCTCTCTCTCTCTCTCCCCTTCTCTGTCTGAGCCCGTTTTCTCCTGTGAGTTTAATGTGTTGGCTCACATCACACAAATGCACTGTGTACGCCATAACTCTGCCTGGGCCTCTCGATCTCGCGCCCCACGCCAGGAAATTAGCTGTGGCATTTCCAAGAAAAATTCCTTCTAATAAAACGGCTCGAATAAATAAATAAACAAATCAGTGAAATATTTATGCAGCACGCTACGTTTAAAAACTGTGCCAGGCAGGCAAAAGTTGATCCACGGTTATTTGCCTTATCGGGGAATATCTCAACAATCTCCTGAGGATATTAACCAAAATACCGAGATGCTTTGCTTTCCCAGCTGCTTCGATACGTGATGTCTGGATATTTGTCATGTAGTTTATATGTTATATCTTAAAAGAAGAATGAAATTAAGTCTGCAAATCATACCGCGAATGCGCCAAAGCTGGAGTCGGCGTTGGCAGAGCGGTGAAAAGTCGAGTTTTGAGCGCGTTTAATTCTCAGATGTAGGTGTGATTCAGTGCGAGGGGTCGACAGCAGAATGTACCCCTGTGGGAACGCACACACACACACACACACACACACACACACACACACACACACAAACCATTACTGGCACCACAAGGACAAAATCACACAGATGAAAATAGCAGATTCGGCATAAACATCTCCATTCTCGCTGCTATATGCAGCGACTATTCCTAGCCATCAAATTGATATGCATTAAAATAAGGCAGAGTGCTTCTCTGCCCGTCTGTTTTGATTGGCAAATTTATTTGTTGAATCATTTTGATTACTGTGAGCGCCCGGTAGCGAAACCAAGAAAAACGGCCGAGTGCCGTATTAACGCGAAAGCAAAGTGGCCATGGTAATGTTATGGCGTTCCTATGTATAGAATCGCATGCATTATGAAACCTATGACAGGGTCATGCCAGTCACAGGCAAGATGGGGAAAGGTCATAAAATAAAGCATCACACGGTCTCGCTTTATTTTCAGCTCTCTTTTTTAGTAATACTGCAGTTCCACTGCATACAAATAATGAATGATTTTCTCTTTTGTAACTAAATAAAAGGACAAGAGGAAGTAGGTCTAACGCCCCAACTTCTATTCACTTACATGTGTTTCTTCAACTATGAGCTCTATGTCTCACAAATAGTTTTTATTAAACAGATTTTTTTTACGTTTTGTTATATAAAGATCAAATCAAAACAGTCATGGGATCATTTATTTTTGCTACTTTTTACCATGTCCCAGCAATATTAGAATAAGAAAATCCATCATAAAAGTATCATCAGTTTCAAATGTGCAAGTGTGAACAAACACACTTTCAACATTGACTTTTTTTTAAAACTCTTAATTTCTTTTACTAAACATTGAGGAAAAAAAATTGAAGCACACTTTGCTTACATTATCATACTTTTAAACATAATAATTGAGATTATTAAGAAATGTTTTACACAAATGAATAAAGTTGTGTTATAATTTCCTTCATAAACAATTTCCCCCTAATAATTTTTTTTTCTCCTCTCAAAAGTTAATGTACTAGTTTACCATGGACACGGGAAAAGAAAATATTAAAAATAAGGTACATATCAATTGAAACCAGAATATTTTGTACGGTGCATCATTAAGCTGCAATTACACAAAAGTATGCAAAAATTGTGAAAATGGTATGAATGGTACATAAAATTCTAACCAAAAATAAGCCTTAACAGTCATTTTATTCCAAAAATGCTTAAGATGTTTCCATCACATAATACAATACACTTAAAGAGGCTATATGTAGAATTCAGAAACCCTTTTTATTAGCGACACCAGTGGCTGTCAAATGAACTGCAGCCAGCAACTTATTAACGTGTTGGTGAAAGTTATTTTTAAAAGTAATGCATTATAATATTGCGTTACTCCCTAAAAAAGTAACTAATTGTGTTGCTTAGTTACTTTTTATGAAAAGTAATGTGTTACATTACTTTTTCTCACCTGAGCTTGCTTGTTTGGTTTAATAATAATACAAATAAAAAAGAAGTTAAAAATTCCAGAGCAAATTACCTACTGTTTTTCGCCAAACTCTGCGGTCCTCAGAGAAACCTAATCCCGTCCGAATGCGAATGTCTGTGATTGCCGAAAATGTTTTTATCCAAAACGCTTTTTCTTGTGTGTTTTGGTCAACGTGAACTACCGTACAATCTCTCGCTATCACGCTGGTATTCAAGTTTCTGCTTTTTGCGCACCGATAATGGATGTGTTCGGTACACTGCGAAGAAATAAAAAAAATGAAATCAACAAGAAGAGCCAAATCACTTAAACTGTTAAGACTGGCTACTGTAATATCAGTTTCAAGTAAGATTACTTTCATTTCTGCACTTAATTACATAACGTGTAAATTATATAAGTTAAAACTTTTTATTCCAGTGGGTTTGTTATAAGAACCCAGTTCTATAAAATCATGATGATAAATCTATGTTTAGTTTTTTTATACTACAATTCTTATAAAATGTTTACAAAACACTAAATACATTAGGACGTTTTACTTTATATTTCAAAGTGCTTCATTTTAAAAGTACTTAATTTCAAAATACATTTGATCAAATTTCATAAATTGTGTTCAATGGCAGTTTTTAAGTTATATTCCTGAAATGTACTTGTATATTCTGAACACGTGATCTTCTGCAATGCCCACAGGTAAAACACAGACACTCCTACCTCGGTAATAAACACGGAGATGTTAATCCCGTCCGAATCCGTACATGAAATCACAGACGTAGGTTGATAAGAATTGTAACTCAAACGTCGTTTGGAAAACTTGATTTACTACATTTACTACTACATTTACTACAACTACATTTCTTGATTCAGAAAAATTACAAATAACAAAATAATCTAGTGATACCATTATTAGACTAATTAAATAAACTTAATATAATATAATAGAGTTTATTTTCGAAATGTCCAAGGAGGCAAAAGTGCTTAACTCTTTCCCAGCCAGCATTTCTTTTCTTTTTTAAAGTTGGCTGTTCCACGTCAGCGTTTTTGATCATTTTAACAAAAATTTCATGGCCCCCAGAATATTTTGTTCATCTGAACATGCAATATATATATATAAAAAAAAAAACAGTTTTATTCTAGCTCCATGCATTCTTTTTTTATCAACACTAGAATATGGGTAAGTTTCATTAAAAAAAGCAACATTTTAAACAAAAATCTGAGAAAATCATGTTTCAGTATCAAATAATACATCTGGATCAGATTGAGAACGATAATCAAAACATAGATGGAGTAGATCGAGTCCATCAACACCCCCTAAGGTTGCACACTCTCATTCAGTAACTTTAGGCAGTTTTGATTTAATAATTTCGCATTATTTTACATATGCATATGATTACATATGCTATCGCTTGTTTCTGCATCGTCTTTGCCTGTTTTGATCAGGAGATTCAATACTCTGTCAGAAGATGCATAATAGCACCCCCTACCTAATAACAGTGAAAACACAGAAAGCCGTAAAAACTCGTATTTGGCAGGGAAGCGCTTTCTCATGAAAGACGAGATAACTTGTCAATGGCATGGAAAGGGTTAAGAGCAGGGTGATAAGTCTGAAGACCAGCACTGTTTTAAGTCTGTGACCTAAAGACCTGCTCTCCTTTTGCCTCATCTATAGGGAGTCTAAAGCATTTCTACAGTGTGCCATGGAGCTTAAGGCCAACGCTGGTACGCAATATAGGGAAAGAGTCAGATTAAGGCACTCCGTGATCTCACTCGCTCTCGTTCGTTCTTACTCTATCTTTCTCGCTCTCATCATTTGGCTCTACTGTGTCAAGATCCATGCGGAATGGCCAGAATCTCTCTATCTCTAATTCCGTCCATCAGATGCAGAAGTGAGCGAGCATGAAGAGATCAAAGATGAGGGAGAGAGAGAGAGGAGGCAAGGCTCTGAGAGAGGGCTAATGAAGGCTGGATTGACAGTGCACAGGCACCTTAAAGGCCGTGATCTCAGCATGGAGCTCATGCTGAAGACCCAGAGGGTCACTATACAGATATATAAGATTTCTATAGATATATAGAGTCCCTTAACACCCACTGTAACAGACTTTTACGATGAAAATGGAAACTTTGTTTTTATTCCATCTTTAATCACTGACTCTTGTTCATTTATATCAATGACCGTTCAAAAGTTTGGGATCGTCAAGATTTCATAATGTCATGCTTATTTATTTGATCAGCACAATAAAAAATAGTAAGATTGTGAAATAGTATTAAAATTTGTTTGGAATGTATTCTTGTGATGGCAAAGCTAGTTTTTCAGCAGTCAGTCTTCAGTACTGTACTGACACAATTTCAAACTGCATACATATACACACACATTTTAAAACAATCATTCTTTCTTCCCTATGCAAACACTTCATTTTCTCTCAGCTTCTACCCCATGATCAATTAATAATGCCTGAGGGAAGTAGTATGCTGTTTATTCCACAGTATTTTGTCCTCATTAATGATTTTGGTTGCTAGTTCATTAATAATTTTGACTGAGGTGATTCTTCAAGGCAATCAATACCTTGATCATACCTGACTTCAGCTTTTCCTTCAAAACTTCAGCCTTGCCTTCAAAAGCGCTTTGAGCGAGGTCATCCATACTCCAGTCCTGTCCCAGAACCAACAACATCCTGGAGCCAATGGAAGTGCCAAGGCAACTAATAATGGAGTCTCTTATCAAGCATGCACTATAACAAACAAAAATGTCAGCTTATTTAATTATTTAATTAATTATCAATAATTAAAATACAGAAAGGGATGTTGTTAGCTTACTTAAAGCATGACGTTTAAACAACCATTTTGGTTCGCATATTATGGGGCGGTACATGAGAGCTATTTGTTTTAGACATTAATAGTCTCAATTACCCATCAAGTTGTTATGACCTCAACTTACATTCCAAATAAACTGCAGCACAGTGGTGGTTACAGGTCCATGGGACTGTAAATTAAATAAAGGAATCCTAAATCGGCACTATAATTTTCAAAAATCTTCTTTGCACAGACACCTCGAGAATAGCACTGAAATGATACATGGCTGTGCATTGGAGGAGTTTTTGGGAAACATGGAATTTTCCTTCAATACATTAAGAGGCCTGATCATTAAGGGTGGCGTGTACACATATTTTGGTGATGTGTTGCCTTCAGTAAAATGTAACATTCAAGACGTGTTTAGAAACCACTCATAAATCCTTTCTTTTGGTCAAGGCCCTGCGGAAAACTTCAATAGTCTGGTCAGGCCACGAGCTGCTTTGTGGAGTCTTTTACACCGCGGCACTTTCTAATCTCTTCAGATCCGACTTGTGAGAACATAAATTACAGACTGAAAATAAATAAATACATGGAAGCATATCTATTATGTCCTAAAGCAAACGTGGGTTTGATATATAGAGGAGCGTTCATGAATAGTACAGATGAGACACTTAAGGCAAGACAAAAGCATAATAGATCGTGGCAAGAGTTGAATCAATAGACCTTATAAACGGAACGAGACTCCCACAAGATATTTTAACGGAGCCATCAAAGGAGGAGGGAAACAAATGAGCCACTAACGGAAGAGGCCATGGACCCGTGTCACAGAGCGGCCATTATTAAGATCCGCCAGTGGAAAGACGGAAAGGTGGAACGAAAAAGAGACACGAGCTGTCATACCGAAGATACTTCCAAGACGTCCTCTGCAGAAGCTTGTACGGGTGCTGAGAAGAGGAGTTGCATGTTTATAGATTTCTTTTATCTTCTCTCTCCTGCTATAATCTCCCCGAGGATATCAGAGGGGAGCATCATCTCTACCAGCAACACGGCACCCAAATCCTGCCAGACAGCCTGGGCTTTGTAGGTGGCTCTCCCCTTCATCCATGGCCTTTGTCACATACACACACCCGCCCTTTCGCTGAGCCCCCTACACGGCCAAGCCGCGAGCCCCGGCTCCTGGCTTTCAGCTCTCTCCCTGAAGTTAGCTTCAGCTACTTGATCCGGCCTCGTGTTCTTCACAGGCCCCGACATTTGCCGGGGCCTATTATCCTGGCGGGGGCCTTATCATATTCTCCCATCAGAAGCTGCAGGAGATGGCAAGAGATGGAAGTGCTTTAGACTCCCCCGTGGACACCGCCAGTGTCACCCTTCCCTCCCTCCTGTTAAGGCGCTCCCCGCTGGCCTCTTTCTTCCTGGAGATCTCTCCAGACGCACCAATCGCACCTTCCCTCTCATCCTTCGGCCCTCCAGATCTCTTTAAACGGCTCCACCATCTGTGGAGGCTAACCCCACAAAGGCGGGCCCATGATTAGGTTGTCAGGATTTATTAAGTTAAGAAGTAGCTAAGTTTTTCCTGACGACCTCTGAACTCTTTCTCCGAGCCTCTTCCACTCGCTTGGTTGCGATAGCTGGCCCTGACCCAGGGCTGCACACACCCAACGCTAATGAATTTGGCCCAATTCATCAAAACCTGGTAGATTTAATCAAACCGACATGAGGGATGAAGACTCTTGCGTTATTTCACACACACATTGCTTGCGTTTGTCAGAATTAGGGTAGCCCTAAGAGGAAACCAATAAAACACTTGGAGAAAATACGTAAAATAAGAACATTCATACCAAGGATGATAACTATAATGGATAAAGTCCACACCACAAATATAACGATAACTGTAAAGTCACTGAAGAAATCATTCTAATTCTATGAGAATAGGGAAGGCCATAACACAACTACAACATCAATGGCACAAAAGGAATTATATTATTGGAATCGTTTTCAAAACAATTTTTTTTCCAGCTGATGAATGATTAAAACATTAACAGCCAATCAGAATCCACCTGACATTAAAGCGCTTGAGCATTTAAAGTGGCAGATGAGATAGCACGCAGTTAGAATAAACAGACCGTTATCGTCTGTTGGTGTGGACGCTAATATAGTTATTAACATGCTTGGTGTGGTTGGGTCTTTAAAATTAGAGTAATTATGAGCTATAATTCTGGAGAAAAACATGCACTTGGCTTGGACGTTATGAAATATTCTGGACACAATAATACTGTTCATACAGCAAAGCAAAGCAAATCTTTACGTTTAATGACAGAGCGCTGTGCCGTGGTAAATCCAATGCATTTGGTATTGATTTTTCCAACCATCTGTATTCCTCATATCTTCAGTGTTCATTATGTCACGTTAGACATCCCCCCCCCCCTTCCCCGAGAGGGTCTTAGTGAGTTCTCCCCCCTCTCCTTTCTTGGCTGGTGGAGACGGTGATATCTGCTCATCGCTCAGACACCTGCTTCGCGGACTCTGTGATCTCTGCCCTTCATTTCATACTGGGGATATAATTTAGTGCCAATTAGTGCCAGATGTTTGAACACTAATCACAGCAGGAATAAAAAAATATATATCTCATGATACAAATTCGTGCACGCTATGAGGAAGGTGATGTGTGATCTAAATATGAAAAAAGTGCATTTTGTCTTACTGCACTGGCAGATTTTTCACTTTTCATTTTAAAGTGATAGTTCATCTGAAAATGAACATTCTGACACCATATGCTCACCATCATGTTGTTACAAACTGACTGACTGGAACAGAAAAGAAGATATTCTGAGAAATGTCACAGTGTTTTCTGTCCATACAATGAAAGTAAATGGGGTCCAGTGTTGCTTTGTTTTAGAACCATTTTACTTTCATTTTTTTAAACATCACGCACTTACATTCAGCTGTAAGATGTATTACTCAAAAATAAATCTTTATACCTCAAAAAACATTTCATATTATTGAATATTGATTTGATCGATTGATAACATCTGATATTCCCAAAGGTTCCCAGAGCTCATTATCAGACTCATCTCACTTATCAGAGCGCATCTCAGAAAATCCACTGCAGTATATACTTTATATCTTATGTTTATTCAGTGCTTCTACTCACCATGTGAATTATTGAAGGAACCAGCATATGAGTGTGAGGAATGGAAACATGACCTCCAAGACCAGTAGTCCACCACAAACCAGCACTAGTACATCACTAAAGATGAGTAAAAATAAAATAATTACCATTTAAAACCACATGTAGTCAGCAAATCTGTTAAGCACTTTTTCTTCTTTTGATAGCACAATGTAAATGTAATAATAACAAGAATAACCTTTTTCCAAATTCTTTAATATGTTCCTCAACCTAATGTTCAAATGTATTTTTTTGTAATAAAGACACATTAAAGGAGAACTCGGCAACTCTAGCGAACTCTAGTCACTTCTTCGCTGATTTTCCCTTTTGTTGTCGCATGTTTTCCCCACGAGCTCCCCCTACAGCTGTGGTGGGGCGTATATTTCACAACACAGTCGTAAAAAACTCACTTGCGGCGGCCTCCTCCCCTTCTCTACCGCTGCTCATGTGCGTTTGTTTTGATCGGAGCAAGCCAACTGTATCGCGTGGAGCTATGTCTATCGAGGTGGGTAATCTGGTAATACATCATACATGCGTGTGTGTTTATGTCGAATTGCCGTAAAGCGATTTGTGTTTCGCGCTCGTTCTCGTTCTCGCTTTCGCTTCTCACGAGACTTCCAATTTCTATCTTGCCGGGACGGTAGTGAACAAGTTGCAAGGTTGGTTTTCCGCCTGGGAACGCTGGGGGGAGCGGGGAAAGTCACCAATATCACCAGAACAGGTTGTTTAACCATCCAAATGATTTCTAGACAGTTTTATTAAGTTAAAAAAGCTACCAAGTTCTCCTTTAAATTGATTAAAAGTGACAAGACATTAATAATTTTATAAAAAGTTTATTTTTCAAATATATACCGGGCTTCTTTTGAACTTTTCCAGATTCCAGGATCCAGAAAAAAAAGTATCACCGTTTACACAAAAAATATTAAGCAGTAAAAGGTTTTAAACTGATAATAATAAGAAATGTTACTTGAGCAACAAATCAGCATATTATGATTTCTGAAGGATCATGTGACACTGAAGACTGGTGTAATGGATGTTGAAAATTCAGCTTTGCCAACTCACGAATGAATGACCTTTTAAAATATCTTAAAATAGAAAACAATTATGTTAAATTGTACCAATATTTCACAATATTACTGTTTTTACTGTATTTTTGATTAAATAAATGCAGCCTTGGTGAGAATAAGAGACATCTTTCCAAAAAGAAATAAAAAATCTTACTGACTCTAGAATTTAGAACGGTAATGCATATTATTGAAGCTTTAACCTCCTTCTTTAAGCAGGGACAGACTTTTCAGAAACATGACTTATCCAATACAGCAGTTACCCAGCAAAAGCACATTGTAAAAAAAAAAATCAATCAAAAATCCATAAAATAAGAAACTGAATGAAGTTAACATTTTATTAATCATAAGATTTTTTGAGATTTCAGACCTAAAGGGGCTTATTTGCAAATCCTAAACAAACTAATCTTCTAAAACAACCACTGAAACTGAGCATCCCTATAACAGTAACGATGAAAACTGTCCATTAAAAATAAGTGACATGATAGCAGACGCAGTCACGTTTAATTACAAATATTGTATTATCTGCACCAAACTGGGGGCTGGATTAGACTCAGATGAAGATGGAGATAGGCAGTTGTCTTTGAGAGTATGACAGGTCAGTGACTGAGCTTCTTATTAAAGGCGAAGGGGTTTAAGAAAGATGAACGAATGAGCCCTTACTGAAAAAAAGAGCAGGTGCACTTGATCTCACCATATACACCTTACAAATGAAGGAGAAAGCCATCCACTTTCAAAGCCGCCCTTATTTCATGTTTGTGTTTGCTTAATCTATCGTGATGGAAGGAACATTAGCATAGAAACTAGCACTGGTTAAGGCAGGACGGAGGTCTGGATTGAGTCTCATAACTCCCCACATGTAAAATCCCTTGTCACTACACCAGGGATGAGATCTATTTTATAACCCAATTAGACTGCTAGACTGGGATGGGAAATGTCCTCTGGAAAAGAAAAAGGGTGTAGAAATGGAAGATGAGGAAAAGCACAAGAGGCCAAAAGAGAGAGAACAAGCTCCGATATTTAAAAAAAAAAATGCAGAAAAGTCGTGGACAACAATCTCAGCCGCGCTGGCCGCCGCTGTCCACTCCGCAGTGAGATTGATGTGCTCAATCGCGAGATTTATCCCGTAATGTTTGCAATAAGATTCCAGCGCCGAGGCCCAGTTGGCCGCATCAGGCTGCCCAGAAAAAGGCAGCCTGGTCTGCCAGGGTAATTTGTCCTGATGTAGTAAATAACAGGGTATAATGAAAATACCCCTGATGCATTCAGGAGCCCTGATTGATGCGGGATGAAGGAGGCCTGTGGAGGAGAACTCCCTATCTTCACATTTACATACTCAGACCCTCTGCACAGCCACCCTGACAGCTGCTGCCAGTGCTCCACACAATTTTAAAGCAGTTATGAATTACCGCTGACCCTCCCTGCCCCCACTCAGTAGTGCAGGAGACGGAGGCATATTGAAAGTCATCAGTCTGTGGCAGTCATTCTTTTTAGCATGATGTGGTGGGCTTGGGGGCTGAAGAGAGGGGGGGGGGTGGATTGGTTTCAATCACACACACAAAAAAATTGGGGGAAGAGATGGATGCGGGTTACAACAACAACAAAATCCTTCTTGTGAACCAGCATATTTGCGAGTCTTTTAAATGGCAAAAAAGGGGCTGAAAAAATGCTTCTATTTTCTATTGTTTATTCTTTGGGAAGATTTAATATTCAGCATATGGAAGCTATTTCCGCCACGGAATATAATAAAAAAATGCAATTGTGACATCTCACAATTCTGACTTTTCAGAATTCAGAATTTTAAATCACGCTATTTTGACTTATAGTTTACACCTCGTAATACACTTGTTTTTCCACAGAATTCTGAATTTATATCTCGCAATTTGGACTTTTCACTGAATTATTTGACTTTTTCCCCTCAGAATTCAGTTAAAATATTGCATATTGCATATTCCTAACCTGACCGCATCCACATGCAGAATATTGAGGGGGGAAAAAACTCTAAGTAATACAATATACTTCTATATCAGCAAGAATTGAAACTGTTTTTTCCTCCGCTTCCAGGCTGACTTCTGCATGCTGTACTGGTGTTGCTGTATCAATTGCTGTATCAAGCTAAAGCAAGACCGGTATTCACATTTTAAAACATACATTCACCCTTATAGTCACTCAAAGAGCGATAGGACGTTCAGGTTCATTTTTTGCTAATGCACGTTCCTTACAATTATGTTTAATTGTGTGTATTTGCCGCCCTAAAAGAAATCTCGCATAAAACATCAAAAGGCGACGTCTGAGATAAAAGGTTTTCCAAAAAGCTGCACATTTACGGTGCGGCTATAAAAAAAATTAAGGCAAGGAATATTTGCTGATTTTTTTCCAATCAACACCACTGTTTGACACTGTCTGAAAATGTATGTAAAGTTAAGGGTGGTTAGGCTCTCTAATCAGGCCTATTCATTACAGCCCTGGCTTTCAGAGCCCTTTTTATTAGCCACAGCGACAAGGCGATGCGAGAGGAGAAGACGACAATGAAAGGTTGCAGTGATGAAATCTTGAATGCTCCTCACTCATGTATCCTTTCGACATCTCCTCAATAATTAACCGTGGGGGTGAAGGGTACGGGGGTGAAGGGTTTTCACTTTTGGCCTTTTTAGACCTTTGAAATGCATATCAAACACAGGCCTGCTTCCATTCCTGACAATATCGTTTTAGTTTCCTGCACTTATGTGTTCATATCTCTTTCAGCCAAGAGTGAATACGAGGAAACAGAAATTAAGCAAGCACCAAGTGCAAGTAATATTGGCCATTGACAAGTAAATAAAACTGTTACTGATTGGTGACTTTATTAGGTTTCAACTGCAAGATAGTCATCACCATTTTTTTTCTGACGTAGACAACATGAACGAATCAAATCACACTTACTCTATCGTTCAAAAGATAGGGGTCAGTAGGATTTTTTTGTGTTTTAAGTCTCTTATATGACAAAAATGCAATATTAGCAATAATATTTTCTTATTTTAATACAGTTTAAAATGTAATTTATTCCTGTCATGGCTGAATTTTCATTAGTCATTCCTTCAGTCTTCAGTGTCACATGATCCTTCATTCCAGTTTGCTGATTTGGTTTCTTAAGAAAGAATTCTGAGCGGAAAGCAGTTGTGCTGCTTAATATTTTTTGTGGACATGTGCATATGATTATTTAAAGAATAGAAAGATGAAGCATTTATTTGAAATAGAGATATCTGATTTCACTTTTGATCAGTTTATTTGGGATGATTTTTTCCCCCCTCTATAACCCAGAACTCCATATAGAGACACATAAGAAACTATTACTCGCATGAAGCCACCATTATTATACAGTATATACACATGCGTGAGTAACATGGAATTAAAAAAAATACTAATTTATGCAAATATTGTTCATATATATATGTATCGTTTAATTTCATTGTATATATATATTTATTTGTAAAGAATTATGCAAAACTTGCCAGATTTGGTGTGCTTCCTTGTTTATAATGTATATAATGTCTTTGCGAAGGGACCTTTCTCTATATTTTATCCAGTTAAAACTGTTTTAAGATATTTTAAACACACATTTGACAAGACAAATAACAACGTTAATTTCTTCAGTCATTTCTTTTCTCAATTTAACAGATATGAACCTCAACCCCACTTCCACTCCATCAGAGCATGAGAATTAGTAAATATTCTTTGCTGCCATTCTATAATATTTGACTCGAACAGTGCCAGAGCACACAGAGATTGAAAATGGAGAATGACACCACAGGAGGAAGTCAGCATCTGCAGTCTGCATGCTTCTCGGGGTTCAGTCCAAGACAATCATGTAATGTATCATTCATATTGCTGCAATGCTGCTGCTGCAACCCTCATTTTCTCAGTTGCGGCTGTCTGCGAATGAGAATCCAGCAAACGCTCCCCGTCGTCATGTTCCCCCCATCATTCAACCCACAGTGCTCTTCTTCAATCTGTCACCTAGAGAAATGCTCTGCAACACATACACACACCAAAAGCAATCCGATGGCAAATACAGATTTACACAAAAACAATGCTGTTACAATGAATGTAAATCAATATTAACGGTCAACAAGAAAAATGTTTTCTCATAACTTTCCCCTATTTAACCTTGAAAACAGAATGCTGTTGTAATTTTAAACAACATCACAGTTAATCTTCTAATTCTTACAGTCATTTTTGGCTGAAGAAAAACAGAAAGGCACATTTATATGACCTCTCTTTTGCCTACTGAATAAAGCATCCAATTCTGCCTCCACATAAATGGACAAAATGATCCTTCATTTTAAAACCTAATCAGCGGAGACCATTAAAGGTAGGGGCGAGATATTTCTTGAGCTATGGCTGATTATCATTCTGAATGAAGGACTTGTTTGGCACCGTCCCAAAGGGGCAGGAGTCATTCTTCAAGGTGACACACCTCACTAGAGGAATACACTTGCAATTTGCAATTGAAAGGAGTCAAATATACATGGCCATCCTCTGCCTGCCCAGATGGAAGAGGTCCATGTATATTCACAAGCATCCAGATGGACTCTCCCCTTTATCTAGGGAGGCTAAACATGGACATGGATGGCTGACTTTCTGTTTGCAGCTTTAATAAGACAGGGAAATTATCGATAGCAAAAGTACATAAAGGGAGAGCGAGATGAATTAACTCAAAAGGAATGAATAACAGGGCCCTACCTAAGTGGCCCGCAGATCTGAAGGAAAGGCCACGCTTGCACGCGAAATTAACGAGTTGGTAGAAATCTCATTTTGGAGGGTGAATCTGATAGATGTTCCAAACTTCAACAGAGTTCGGGGTTAGAGGCGAGAACTTCTGACAATTTGAATGAGGAAATCCTATTCCAGTCTACGCACAGGCTCTGCCTGGAAGAAACTGGCAAACCATACAGTAATCACCTTATCCATCATGGTAATCCTACATACACAAGAGGCTTTGGGCTGGAAGATTCTTCTCCTCCCTTTTTATGAGAAACATGAAGTCATATTCTCTCCGTAGCTCAGGTATTCAGTATTCCTCTCTCTTTTGTGTGTAAGGTAAGCAAACAAAACACACATTTTATCACTTCAAGACAAACATTAGCAATGACAATGCAAGCAAAAGCGGAGGAATCTGAATCTTGAAAGGAATCTTTCCATCCTGAACTCTTTCACTCTTATCACTATGGCCAAATGAGCTTTGCGAGGGACAAGCTTTTCTCGCCGGATGCATCAGCAAAATTTAGCCAGGTGGTCAAGCCCGGTGCACACAGGTGGGTCACCTTGCAGTGCATGCTGGGATTCCCCGTATGGATAATCACGCTCCTTAATACCAATACGGGCTTAGACACAGCTCTTTAGCTACACTTAAACCACTAACACCAAAATGCGCAAAAAGGCAACTGCTGACTGTAGCTTGTAGCTTTAATCCATCAAATGTATTGTAGGAGAGATCTAATCAAGAAATCGTTGAAATCAGAGATAAACCAGCTGATCTTAAGTAACCTGTCATTAAATGTGCCGAAGTAAAGTATTTTTCTTTATTTTCAGAGTAAACAAGACTTATAATATTAATACTTTGCGATAACGACCTGCTGATTGTAAATGATCCCACATATGGATCATGGCCACTCACCATGGATTTGAGTTTAAATTCATTTTAGAATCTTTCCTGTACATTATATTATCTCAAAGCTTCCACTAAGGAAATAACAGTCCACTGCAACATACAAAACAACTGGTATAGCCATAAAAAGACAAATATATTACAGTACTATTAATACAGAGATCCTCTAATGATATTCCACAACAATCGATGACGGCAGTTGTGTATAAAACGAGAGAGAGTCTGCAGTGTGGTAAGAGAAACATGAAAGTAAAGCCAGTGTCCGCATGAGCGGTCTGGCATGCAGTGCTGCCCTAGGCAAATATTAGTGAATATTAGGAAATATTAGAGTACCAATTGTCACGACCGACCAATCAGAATCAAGTATTCCAGAGAGGGGTGAGAGCGGTCATATGATGTGTTCAAGTCATGTCAAAAAGATTGTTTTTACGAGTTGAACACACACAAACAGCACCATAAAGTTGTAATTACGAATTTGAACCCAGAGTTTCCGAGTTGGGGCCGTGTTAGCGAGAAAACATGGCGGACACGATGGAACATTGACATTGAATGGCACATTTGATGAAATGAAATAATTAAATGTTCATTTACAATAAAAATAGTTGCATGTACAAAATATATAGTATTAATCTATACACTAAAATATATAGAGATTCCGTTATTAAATTGATCCACCTTAATATATTGAATAAAAACAAAAGCAAAAACACACCTGATACGCTTCCATCATTTCTCATTGTTAAGTAGTAAACAATTTAAAAAAATTAGCAGTATTTTTGGTAGAAAAGGTACATTGCAACTTGATCTCATGGGAAAAAGTAACTGTGTTACGAGGTGGGGATTCTGTATGACTTTGTACGATGTGAATTGTACAAACGTACGAGTATTAGAAAAAAATAAGCAAGACTGTCCGCCCCCAACCCCACCCCTAAACATACAAATTTTATACAAATTAGCCACCAATTCATGAAAATGTAAAATAGTTATGAATTGCATTGAGATTTTGTTGTAAATCTTCATCTTGCTCTGACCAAAGTGATTTGAACACACCTGACGTCGTAATTATGACTTCCCAACTCATAAATACAAACTTCCCAGTCTTTTGCACCACTCTTTTCCTCCAGCAAGTCGGCTACTAAAACAACGTAGCATGTGCAAATAAACATCACAATAAGAGGGTGCGATTCATTCTTTGAATATTCCCCTGAGTTTTCCTCCTAGTCAGAGAATGACATTTTTACTGATGATATTTGCACATGACACTAAAAGAGATTATCTGGCAAGCGCCCATGATCATGCACACAATAAGAATGCATTAAAACAAATTTAAGTGAAGATTAAGACAAACAGTGACCCCTCTCTGAACTGCAGAAAAGAAAATGAAATCACACAAATGCTTTCTAAAGAGTATTCCACATTAATCCTTATATAGCGTTCCGTGACTCTACCCTTTTTACACAAAATAATCTCACACGAGAAAAAGCAACATACAAAATCAATAGGCAAAATGGGAAAATGCTTTTCTGGGTCACATTTGAATATATCTTTTGGAGCTATTGATTTGTTTTTTGAGTGACCCAGCTCGGACCATTCTTCGCAATTAACACGCAGGGAAAATTAAATTCGGAGGGGGAACTATTACACATGTGGCCAGTTTTATTGGATAGATAAATGAGCTCGGGCTCTGATAAAGAAGGGCGGAGTTCACCATAAGTAAGATTTATAATCTGACTCCAGGAATCAAGTAAATTAATTTTGCTATATTAAACTCAACCTTTAACCCACTCCGTCTCTGATTACCATCCGTCCAGCCTCGTGCACTTGAGGCCGGAGCAGACAAAGGACTTTGCAGCAAGGTGGGGGGATGGGGGGGGGGGGGTAAAAGCGATAGAAAAAAAAAAAAAAAAAAGATTGAGAGACTGATGATATTTCTTCGGCTCTGTGCTGCACATATCTCTCGCCCCATACATGAATTTTCAATTATTTGAGCACGTGCAGACGTGCTGAGCAGAGTCAGAGAGCATGGAGCCTTACAGATGAGCAAAGCATTATCACACATGCTGAGGCTCTCTGCTTTAAATATTCTACAGTGCCAAGTAGTATCATCCAATCTGCCGTCATAGCACACCTCTAAAACCTTCACTCTCTGGCTGGGGCGCAATGTGCCGAATCCCAACAGAACATTTGTCATTTCACATCACAACTAAAACTATATTTCTCTCAGACCTCAGCGCCACAGCTGCACATACAGCGGGGTCCAAAAATTTGAGACCGCATTGGAAATCTGGGATTTGAGATCTAATTTAAACCTGGAAGCAGAAAGCTTAAAACGAACGAATAAGAAATACATTAAAGTCTGCACTATTTCCAGATCACTAATCATGTAAGCAAATTGTGACATTGTCCATGAAGTCACTAAAGGTCAGATATTTTTGCTTCCAATGATGCACAAGATGCGTTCATCCTTAAATAACGCCGAAAAACAATATCAGGTTCTACACAAAATTGTGCAGCCGTTCTGCTGTGTTAATAAAGCAAAAGATGTCAATTTTTCAATTGAAGTTATACTGATAATATCATTTGTCATAAAAAAAACAACAACAAAAAACAGATTCAAATAAAAGCACTTTTCACTAGCGGTTTCAAACTTTGGAGCAAACAACTCTACTGGTTGACTAACACATCCACACACATACATCGGTAGAATAAAGTGTTAGGTTACACAAAGATTCAAGCTTGCTCCAGTACGGGCCTCTGAAGTTGACAAAGATGGAAAAGGTGCTTGAAATTCAGAGGATTTCCGAAACCTTAAAGCTTTCAATAATTCATCTTGTATCTGTAAAAAGGAAAGGGAGAAAGTGAGGAGAAGTAGAGGTAGACGGGTAGAAGCGGTCCTGGGTCCATACCAGAGACCTGTGAGGCTGTTACCTCCACTCCGTTAAGCAGAAACAGAGACGGCAATAAATAGCCCTTTATTTGTTCCACTAGATTGTTCTAGCATTCAGGCTCAACTTAATCGCTGGCCAACCAGTAAACATCTCTGAGGCTTTAATTACAGAGGTGTACTCACACAAAGAAATAATAAATGGATTATACCACACATGGAAAAATAATCTTTATATAGAAAACAGTTCACATTGTTTAAACTGACTTGAAGCAGTACGACTATACGTTTTTAAAATTATTATTTGATCAGGGGAAACTAGGGCTAGTCGTCACACTTTTTCATACTTCAGTGAATATTTCTCATTCTAGGTTTATTTTTGAAAGCCAAATTCTGCACTGGCACATACCTTGAAGTCTTATCAACAAAAAAAAAAGTAATTTTTCACAATAGAACCTGCAATTAAGCAACCTATCATACAAAACCAAATAACGGAGAGAGAGAAATATCAAGCAACAAATATTGTAAATAATACATTTATAACATTCAAAAACATGTGAGAACTTGCCCCAACCTAGTTATGGAGAAATAATCTTTTCCTGAGAACCCAGTTTAAACTTTCAGTTAAAATCCACCATCATAACAGAGTTAACACTTGCCTGAATATGACTGTGTGGTTTTATTGCACTGTAAAACGTTATTATAACAATATCTTTGCGTCTATTAACTTGATTTAATGAATCAATTTCATTTATTGTAGTCATTTATACTGATTTAAATCCTAATTCATTCTGCATCAATTATTAATTTCTGTGAAAAATAAAAAGTGCAAATGAACTCATTACTGCATCATGCCACTTAACTTTAACCTATTTTAAATATGTATGAATTTATTATAAGAAATTATTTATTTATTGGTTGAAATATTTCACAATGCATGTTTATTTATTTACCCAGAGGCTAAAAACATATGATGGTTTTCTAATATTAGTTTGGAGGACAAAAAATGTATAATACAAAAATGCACAAAAATGATACTAATTTAAGATGATATTGAACTAGTTGTCTCAAGCCACTGCTAGAGAAAACACATTTGTACCTCTGATAGAACAATGCATAAGATAGTCAGAAAATATGCTTGCAGTTTACTTATAGTATGCATACTAATTTATATCGATCCATAAAGTTGGTAAAAAAAAAATCTGGTGAGCCCTGCTTGGCCTGACCCCAAACACCATTGGCGACGAGTCCAGTGGACTGTGCCTTTGAAATGCACCAAAATATTGTCAACACAGCCACAGTCGATAAGCATCACTCCACGCCACTCTCTGCAACCTTTTTGAAGTCGCTATTAATCTGAGGCGAGAATCAAAGCTCCTAGTCACTTCTTATCTCATCCGCGTGCCCTTCTAGAATATTCATAAATGATTTTTGAAGCCTTTTGTAATTCATTGTAGGGAGACAAAAAAAAAGAACGGACTCATCCTGGCCTTTAAGTGCAATAATTCCATTTCTTCTTTGCTATGTGCCCTGTCGATAGCATTCATAATTGATAGCTCTCCGGAGCGCCTCAGGACACATTAAGTTTTATTCCTCTCATTCGTCAATATATCTGACCAGGTAGATTTCATTATTGACGGCCGCCGGCCACATTGTGTTGTATAATTAAGTTCAACTTCAAAACTTCAAACTCTTTTTCCGTTCTCCCCGCGCACGGTTCAACAGGAAGCGTTTGAAATGACCGCTTGGCGCTCTTAATTTAAACTGCTGTTTCATTCCTCTCAGTGGGTGTCTATTTTATTGTTAAAGGTCACCCTCATTTGTCCGAGCCAACAAAGGCAGCCCTTAAAGTTGCGGGTGCTTTTTGACAGACAGTGGTCCTCTGTAAGTGATGGCCTTAAGGACAGGCATGGCACTGAGACACACTCTCTCCACAGCGAGGGAAATAACAGATAACAAATCACACAAACCCACACTTCTCTTCCTGGCATGATTGACGACTTCACAGAGGGCACAACTTTTCAATGTCCTCAGATTAAAAACCCCTCAAACAAATGAGGGCTAAAAATACTAGCTCAAGGCGCCCAGGAGGGAGAGCCACCGCTTGCAAGTATCTTTAAAAGAGAGAGAGAGAGAGAGAGAGAGAGAGAGAGAGGTAATATGCGACATAAAGAAATAATATACGTTAGCAAGAAACTTGGGGAGAAATATAACGCTTCATCCCGATCACTCAGTCATTCAGATTAGAAATCTCAAAGATAATACTGTACGTGCACCTCAAATCTGATATAACATTGAAGCCGTTTTGCTGCTTCTCGAATGCATTGCTAAACTGACCTCACGGTTTAAGATTCACATGAGGGGGGGAAATGATCTATAGCTGGTTATTAAAAAAGTTTGATTTTAGTGGTATCACACGACCTTAGCGTATATGACCTCTATTTTCACAAATGGCACAGGTCTCTTTTTTAATAGAGTCATGCTGAGCTATATATCCCTCAGTTGCTCTCATAAAGCAAAGCAACCGACTGACTAATACCTTCGCATTTGCGGCGTGCTTGGTTTTTTTTTCCCTCTTGCTTTCAAATGAATGATACCGCACATGCTTAAACACACAAAACAAACTCAAAACACCCCAATGCCTCATTTCCGACCCCGATTCATCGGCACAAAAGCAAACAAGCAAGTTTCTCGACTTTCGCATGTGTGACACGGAAAGATCTTTTAAAAAATTCGAATGACAAGCTGTCAGAAGACAGTAATTCTAGACCACAAGGTGTTTTAGCACATTGATAATGCTTACAAATAATCGCTAATGACTAGGAGGAAGAAATATACGAGCGCAGGGAACAGGTCACCCTGTTAATGGTTAAATTTTGCACAGTTCAAAAACAAACAGGGCAAATGTCATTCAAGCAGAAAATTGTATATATCACTGAATATGACAATTTCATTTGAGAGCATCAGAGTCCAGTAATCGAAAATGACAGAGGCAAACAAAGCATCAATCATGGCTGACCTTTTGGAGCTTTATTATCCTACTGGATGTTCAAGGAAATCTGAAGGCCTCCGTTACGCAAAGCCAGCACAAAAACGGTCACATCAAAGGCTGAATTTACTCTGAAACTACATGAAATGAAAAAGATTGGTTCATCAAATACAAAATACATGTTCTTTAATCAAAAAGAGCTTTTTGCAAAGTAGTATATGCTTTTATATGTGGGATCTAAACATAAGACCACAAGTGAAATTTAGGGATGCACAATGTATTGGTTATCATTCAATACCTTGGTTGGCTGATAGTGAATTGTCTACAATTGATATTAAACTGGCAACTGTATATATGTGAAATATTATTACAATTTAAAACAATGGTTTTGGATAAAAACAGTATCAAATCAGCATATTAGATTATTTCTGAAGGATCATGTGACACTAAAGACTGGAGTAATGATGCTGAAAATTCAGCTTTGCACCACAGAAATAAATTATATTTGAAAGTATATTAAAATAGAAAACAATTATTTTAAATTATAATAATATTTCACAATATCACAGTTTTTTCTGTGCACATAAATGCAGGCTTGATGAGCATAAGAGACTTCTTTTAAAAAAACATTATAAACTGACCAAACCAAGAGAAAGAGTCTAGCATTTACATTCACACAGAGAACCACCGCACACACATTCACATATTAGTGACAAACACACAGATAGTTCTGTTTATTGTCTGGTGTCAAACTCCAAGCAAAAAGCGTGTAGGGTTCAGAGAAAGTTGACTTTCCAAACGTGGGCTCATACTAGCGCGACACATATTTCTCTTTCATGAGCAAGCGGTTTACTGCCGTCTCTTTTTCTGCGCTTTGATTAAATGCCCAGTGCGGCGGTTATGGACGGTCTACAGGCAGCCCATCTGGACTTGTGTTTAATTTCATGTCAGGGTAGAACAGGAAGCACCTGTCTGAATGAAACCATTTCGGGGGAGCAAGGAAAAAAAACACATTCATCCATCTGTGGTGGAAACATATGTCAGAGTTGTCACATTTAAAAGAATATCAACAAACACAGAAAATCTAAATTGCTTTGGAAAAGCCAGTCTTCAAAAATTAACACACATTTCGTTTAACCTAATGTTATCGCATCTGTCCGATTTGCGGCTGAATGAAATCCATTCTCACGGCCTCAGAGTCTGAAATCACAGTGAAATAAAACTTCCAGATGTTGGTTACTCTACATTACCAAATTAAAGGATCTAATTCTGACTCCATCAGTCGCCTGTAGGATATCTCTAACAACCACAGCTGTGTGTTACAGAAACATCAAAAAACTGAAGTCTAACAACCATCAAGCTGTTAAGCACATGTTGATGTCCATTCTGGTCATTATTTATGATATGAAAATCTCTACCTTTATGTAATTAACGGTGAGTAATCTTCCAAAGCTGATGATTGATGAGCTGTAATAGCTATTAGGAATACTCAACACTTTTGCAAACTACATGACCAAAAATAAATGGACACCCTCTTATAATGATCAGGTTTAGCCATTTCAGCAACATCCATTTCTAACAGGCAAATAAATTCAAGTATGCAGTCATAAGTCACTCGGGTATATTTGTGGCAATAGCCAACAAAACATTGTCAAAATTATCGATTTTTGTTTATGCTAAAAATCATTAGGATATTAAGTAAAGATCACAATCCATGAAGATATTTTGTAAATTTCCTACCTTAAATATATCAAAACATTTTGTGGTCCAGGGTCACATTTAAGGAAGAGAATGCACAAATACATGCTTGTAACACTTTACAATAAGGTTCAATTAGTTACTATTTTTAATGCATTAAGTATCATAAAATAACAATGAACAACCATTTTGCTTTTTAGCATTTATGAACGTTAATTAGATAAAAATATAATCATTTTAAAAATTATATATTAATTAGTTCACCAGTGTGCATGGTTAAGTCATGTCAATTGTAGATCTTGAAATGCTAAAAAAGTATTAGTGTACACTACTGTTTAAAAAAATTGGGGTCAGTCATTTTTTTCCCCAAAGAAATCAATAGCCTAGTTATTAATAATAGTTAGGATACACTGAACTGATCAAAAGTGACATTAAAGACTTTTACATTGTTACAAAATATTTCTATTCGAATAAATGCTGTTCTTTCTATTCCTCAAAGAATCCTGAAAGCACGTATAATGTTTTCCACAAAAAAATTAAGCAGCACAACTGATTTCAACATTGATAATAATAAGAAATGTTTCATGAGCAGCAAATCAGCATTTTAGAATGATTTAGAGTGAGACTGAAGACTGGAGTAATGATGCTGATAGATTACACTTTAAAATATATCTAAATAGAAAACATTAATTTTAACTGTAAAAATATTTTATGATAATACTGTTTTTACTGTATTTTTGATCAAATAAATGCAGCTTCGGTGAGCATCAGAGACCTCTTAGCAACCCCAACCTTTTAAATGGTAGAATATTTATAAATTAGCAACAATAAATGTACTGTTCATTGTTAGCTTATGATACTTAATGCATTTACTGTACTAATGTTCAAAATGAACCTTACTGTAAGAATAAAGGTTTACTTTTGTTGACCTGTATCCCACATAACACCTTAGAGATTAACTGGAGCGTCAACTGGAAGCCAGACCCCATCAGCCAACATCTCTGTCTCCATATTACAACAGCCTTGAAGAGTAGAAACTGTGAACAGAACCAGCTCACTATTAATGTCCATAGTTTCATAATGAAATGTTAAATATCCACATATGAACGTGATGTTTGGGTGTATGTGCTGCCTTCATGAAAAAAAAAAAAAAAACACATTAAAGGTAGTAGCTTCTGTCTCTGCTTCACGTAAAAGCTGCTTGCATGAACTGTCACAACTGGACAGGCAAAGTCCAGAAGGCGGAGGCCTCGCCTGACCTCTCTCTCTTTGCATGTGGATCCGTGCCTTTGTTACGAAGCTCCACTTGCCAGGCCTCGTTAGTTTCACTTCTCAGATAGACCGAAGCCCACTGGCCTTGTCCAGGCATGCTGTGATGCTTTCCGCTCCGATTTATTCATTTGTTTATTTTTCCGTTACTGCATTAAACTTCCTGTCAGTTATCTGGACGGACATGTGTCTGAGACACCTGGTCCTGCAATTGGAAGTGCATTTATTCGGCTTCTGAAACGACATCTCAAGTTAAGCATCTAATAAAATGCAAACAGGTATAAACACCCCTAGGCCTGGACAAAGACTTCAATGAACCTGAAGAATTAAATGAAAATATCATAAATCGAAAGGATTTTAGCATGAGACCAATGGGAAACCTCCAAAATTACATGACCAGGTGTCAATTTTAAGCTCAGATGTCACTAAAATTGGCGTATGAATTAAATTCTGTCACTGAAATGACATTAATCAAAAGTAGCTATCAACAAACGACACGCTCTAAAATGTTGCCATTCATGCTTTTTGTTGCAGCTGGGAAACCAAACCATTGCTAGCATTAACAAGGTTAAGGAGTGGCTTCTGTTTTGTGTTTCCACAGAGAATAATAATTTAGACCCAAATCCTGTGTTTAAATTCGATTGTCAGAACCAAAACATTGCAGTGTGGCCTGCAAATACTAAACTACAGCTGAACTGGCAAAAATGAATCAAGAGACTTTGAGTTATTATTAAAAAACATGGCACAAGAAACACATTTCTATGTTTTAAATTTGCTTGTCTATTGCATTAAACTGAGGTAGAGATATATAAACAAACCAGAGAGGAATAGTTTCAGAAAAGGCAAATAGGGAGCAGTTATTTTGTATCCTATTAACCAGTGCTGAATCAGTTTTTTTAAGCCTAAACTGAAGTTGTTTGTGTGTGAAAGAGAAAGAAACTAGATGATTCTGGCTTGCCCTAACTTGTCGATCCTCATAGAATGTGCTTCAGAACTCCATCATGACTAATAATAACTGAGGGACAGAGATTAAAATATCACACACACACTCCTTCCCCTTTCATCACATCCAACTCATCACCTCATTGATCAATAAATTAAAGACTCCGTTTTTAATAGAGTGCTTATCTGAATTTCAGCATGCTGAGCCTGCACTTCCTGTGTCCATTACACCACCAATGTGCCACCTGGGGAATCATGGGAGATAGGATTAAGAAAACAAATCATAAAATAAAACACTTTTATTGTGGACAATAGCCACCAGGAGTGTCTCAAAACCGATTGTAGTACATGGAGTGGTTAATTTAAACTTTTCTTTGATTTGATTATCTTTAAAGCTGAATTGTGTAATTTTTTTGTTAAAATTTGTTATTGTATTGCAGCATAATATATGAAGAAAACTATATTTAAGCCATTTGTAGGTTGACTCCCTTGAAAATTGTAAACACTGTGGCACTTTTAAGCCTGGAACAAACCAAGGCGACATCAAAAAACTAGCGTCGACGAAAGCTGACTGTGTTGTCAACTCTCGTTGACTGCGTCTCGGCCAAAAAGCTTCGCTTGAACACACCAAAAGGATTAAAGGCGACTGTCAACTAGCATGTGCGTGCACGTAAGTAAATATCTGTCTATATCGGCAGGTATCAATAGTCTTTTCGTCATTCAAAAAGGGAAACCGAAACTAGTACTGCAGATATACAGACCGTAAACAAAGCAGTGCTTGCTTACCATTTTGAATATCAATTACGCTGAGTAATTTCATCATTCCAGTCGACTCATGTTATTATAAAAATATTAGTGCATTCGAATGCTCAGGTAAGATGACGAAAAAATTATTCCAGAAAAATTTGTTTAAAAAATGTGTTTCCTGAAAATCTGTCATTGGCCAGTCAAACAGATGGCCCCACCCCCTAAATAACGCCATTGGTTGAGCTGTTGTAATGTTGGGCCGCTCGTGTTGGGCTTGGTGTGTCCCAACCTTTAAACATTGTTTTTTTCTGACTAGCCCAACATTACAACAGCTCAACCAATGGCATGATTTTGGTAATTTTGGGGATGGGGCCATCTGTTTGACTGGCCAATGACAGATTTTCAGGAAACACATTTTTTAAACTAATTTTTCTGGAATTATTTTTGTAAGTTTGGCAATGCCAGGAAAAACAAGGGTCAGGCCTCATGTGACCTCAAAGTAAGGTCAATTTAAAAGGGAACTAATAAACCAGCAGATTAGATGTGTGAGCGTGACATTTAAACGAAACTGAACTGTTATTACATTAAATGCAGCCCAGTATCTAGTGTGGCTGTGGGGGGTAAACTTTGAATTGTGGAATTGATCGCACTCTTCTCCATGTTATACTGGCATATTTACTTCAGATCTACATCACCACTGTATGATATAACAGAAGAAATAACCCAATGGTCTGATGAAGCATGGCACAAATAGGGCTGCAACACCACCGTCAAGGTCAGCCTTCAGAAAACATCTAGATGCTGCCACACTTTTGTCTATTTAGATAAAAGAGCCGCATTCATTGTGTCTCAGATAAAGCTTAAAAGACAGAAAGGAGAAGACAGAGAACAAACGAAAAAAGAAACATTGGCACATCCTCAAGATTTTCTGCTGAACATTTTATCTGTCCGTGACGAATTCTAGTGCTCACTCACCACTTTTGATATTTTCTCTTTGCCTTATCTTGCGTCTACCCGCCGCATGGCTCGCCACTTTGGAATAATGTGCCACATCTGTAATGACATTGCCTTTGTGTGGCAGATTACGCCTGTATTTTTTGCCCCCCCATCAAATTGAAATATGAACACTAGCGAGTCTTGGTAGATTCTCAGTATATAATGTCGAAATAAAGCCAGCGCCAAAGCCATCACTGAGGAGACCGCTGAAGCTGCCAGAGAGATGTACATGGGCTAGAAATACACCTTTTACATGATCTCTCCTTGCCTTTGATCTGACAGAGTTAAAGTCTCTGCCATGCAAAATGAAGAAATACAGAAAGAAATCCAGATGAAAGTAAACTTAAAGCTGAAGGGTGTCAAGTCTGCACTACTAGCATCACCAAACGGAATTGCAAAAATAATGATTGTTTTAAACCGGTTTCCACGAACACTCCATGTCTGCCATTGGTTGGTCAAAACTCACTAAAAAATGTAAAATAAAAATAAAATATAAAATAAAAATGATATAAAATAAAATATAAAATTAAAAATTTTTTTTTAAAAAATTGGGAAACTATAAAGCTACGAATGGATTACTTACAGAAAACCTTTGAATATTAAACTGACTAAGAGAAAATATAAAAAATATTTTACATACATCAGCTTTAAACTTTTTAGAGTACATGAAGCAGTTTAGCTGCTTGCTTTTGCATAATGCATTGAATCTTTACTTTATTATGAATACATATTGCTTTTTTCTTCTTCTGATGAAGAACTATCGAATTACAATTAAGTGACTTCAATCTGCTTTTGTCTTTTCATGCTGACAGAGACTAATTACCCCTGCTTTGTTCAATTTATGAAGTACAATAATCAATGCATAATTGTGGATTATATTGTCTGCATAATAAACACATCACTTCAATTTCTGTAAGCGAGCCACAGTCTAGAAATGAAAAAATGGCTTTGGAGATGTACGTAATATATCACAATACAGAAAAGTGCATAAACAAAAGAACATCTAAATAATAAATAGCCTCTATATCTGTAAGTCATTGCAGATATTTAACATTTCTTAAAAAGTACATTTACAGCTGAGACTTTATAAAGGCCCTGGAGGAACAACTAATTCGACCAAAAGATAAATGTTAACACATTAAAACAAAAATTCAATGTTTTAATGTTTCAGTGAACAGAATAACGTCAATGCCTACAGGTAAAGTGATGAGAGCCGGCATTGAAAGGAGCCACATTTAACATGCCTCGCAGATCCTTGTTGAATAATGCAATGATACCGCAGATTCATTCTGAGAGGCTATATTTAAAATACACACAAAGGATCATGTTGATAGAACTAAGTCAAAGATTGTTGAGTGGAGCAGAGGCAGGTTAAGGACAGAATGACATGTCCGCTCCACTTTCCAACCAATCAGGCCTAGAGCAGACAAATTTAGCTGTCCCAATCACCTCCCCGGTGACGTGATGTGACGTGATATATGGGCCTAACAGCTTTCTAGCTGTTTAAATGTAAAAACGTACATTAAAAAAGCAGCTTATTCAGTGCTTATATTGACTTAAAGGGTACATATGGTGCTTTTTTAATTTTACCTTTAATATAGTCAATGCCAAAGGAAGTTAATCGCTCCAACAGAAAACACCTGCCCTAAACGGCTCATCTGTTATTTCCATCATATAGCTACGTCACCATATAAAATATCATTGCTTTAATGTGCTTTAATGTAAGATAACTGTCTTAGAACTGTACATTTCTGCCATATAGACATTACTTTGACACACTCACCTCTGATAGATTACTCTTAATAGAAACATGCATTTTCTAAAAAGCTGCTTTAAATTATATGTATTGTGAAAAGTGCTATTCAAATAATTGTGAACTGAATTGAACTGAATTTGCTTAAATGCCGCCTGCTGGCTACTTTGGCTCGCCCTCAAACAAAAGGTAGTTATAATGCCAGGTAGAGTTTATTGCTATGTCGAGGAAATAGTTTTTTTTTTCACTGCCAAGGAAAAAACAATTACATGGACTTCGAAAGGCAGAGGAACTGAAGATGCAGTGTTAAAATATTTTTTAACAGTATTCCTCTGCAATACAACCACAAACCTTTTATTCTGTTCTCACCATGTTCTTAGTACTGACTTATAGCAGTTCAAAGCATGCAGTTCAATGCAGGTCAGTGTGTTAATTGCCATACAGTTTTTAACTGTTTAAAACGTTTAAAAGTTTCCACTGTGCAAATGTGGTTTGTGTCGATCAGCTTGTTCTTCTTGACAGTCATTATTAAACTCAGGCTCGAACTGACACCACAGTTACAATAGCTTACAGTGCCTGTTTACAGCACTGGGAGCTAAAACGTGCCCGTTATGGTATGGGGCATCACATTTCCGACACGCTCTAAGCAGCAGACCAATCACAACAGACTGGGGCCGGCTGACCAATCAGAGCATACTGTTCTTTTCGGAAGGCGGGTTTTAAAGAAGCCAAAAATAAAACAGATCGTTCAGACAGAGGATCAAAACAGGTCAATTATAAGAAAAAATAGTTTTTTTTTTATGTTAACTAATTCTAGTAGACCCCCTAAACAAAAGTTTGAACCTGTAGATGAGCATAGAGACCTTTCATTAAATTGAATTTAAAAAAATTATAAAATTGTGCCTTTTCCTTCATCACCATAAAAATGTCACTCCTGTCTCTCTTCAGTTCAGAGGATTCTGTGAAGCCTGTCAAAGATTCTGCAAACTTTGTATCAGGTGCTTGAATTACAAAAAATACGAACAATTATACTATTATATTTTTCAGTGCACAAAAATAGATTAAAAAACACACACATACACACATAAATGAAGTCAAAATAATTTAATAAAATCAAATAAAGCACCATAAAATTGGGCCATATGATTCATGCACTGTATTGCAAATCTTCTTTTCTCTGAGAAACAGTGAAGTTTATGCAATGTAATTTAATTACAGTGGAATGTGACATCAATGACGTCAAACCTGTCGTAGGAATTATTTTTGGGAGAATTAATAAATGAGCAGTGACGGAGGGGATGAGTTTAATGGAATTAAATAAAATGAAAAAAATTACACTGCAGACAATACAATCAAGAGTGGAATAAATGCCGGTTTAATTTCTACACCTCTAAAAAAAGATCTACAGTTTTAAATCACTACAAAACATTTACAACGACTGCCCAGTTTCAGTTAAACCAATCCTGATTTGTAATGTGGCAAAGGATTTCAAAGTGAAAATCTGCCATCACCTCAGACCTCACAAAGGAGCACGTCAGTAACTCGTTACGGGATACGGCATGTGTTTCCGAACTCAACTAAGCTTTCGACTGATAGCTCGGCGTATGACAGCAGCAGGACACATGTGAGCGGTTTCACTTACACTATAAACAGTCGAGCCTGCACAAATCAAAAACGGGAGTCCTTCTTCCTCACTTTTTTTAAATGTATCCTTGCTATACTCAATTCATTTTTCCCAGTTAAAATCCACCCCGTTTTAATCCTATAGTAAAATGACTAGAATCCCATTACTTGTCTGACATAGTTGAGAGCCCTCATCATAAATACTGCATGCTGCTGGTTTAAAATCATATAACTATATTCCTACTGCCCTCCAAAAGCCATTTTGTAATAAGAGAACAGAATAAGTGTTGTGGTAGTTGCTGTGATACAGTCTGATGTGTTTTCGCACATTTCTTTTTTTTTTTCTATGCCCAAGCAAGGGATTTTTAATCTTATAAACTTCATTCCAGCATGGAATCAGAACAAAGTGAGAAAAAGTCACCGCAGTAAATCCAGTAAATGCATGTGCATGTGTTCAATCAAGACTTAAAGGAATAGTTCACCGTCAAAAAACAGTTAAACTTTCTTGACTAAAGCAATCAAATGTCTTCAGAAGACTTGGAATATAAGTGATATGGACCATTCTTATGAATCTTTCAAAGAGCTTTTGCATAATTTGTAAAGCTTGAAAGCTGCTAAAATCCCCATTCATTGCAATGGGGTTTTGAATGACATGAGGTGGTGAGTAAATGACCGAATTTAAATTTTTGAGTGAACTGTCCCTTTAAATGACGGATTACAGATTTACTGTAATAGAGAATCAGCAACCTGCATTCAAGTTACAAAAAATATTAGATGACTAGGGGGTTGTTCACACACAACACATTCTTGTGTTTAAAAATAGCGAAACACATTTTTAAAAGTCAAAGCATTTTAACTAGGCACTATGGCGCAAGCAAAAAGCTAAAGAAAAGTTAGTTAGAAAATAGTGGTAAAAGATAAAAAAAAGACCACAATGTAATTAACTGTTGCAACCAGCACCTTGTCAACTCAGTCTTTTCAACGCATTCTCATCCTAGGGCGTCATATACTGACACTTTTGACATTTCGTCTACATCGAACGCACATGGCACCCTTTAGCGTCAATATGACACGCACAGAGCTTTGTTCGGTTATGGGTAGGTTTAGGTCTGGGGTAGGGTTAGGGTTAGACCGCTAGGAGGTTACAAAAGTACATGTGGTCAAGTTAAACCTTTGTTTTCTAATCACGGAAAGAAAGTTTCCTCTAAGAATAAAAAAAAGGTGCCATTAAATGTTTCTGTTTGGGCGGAGCAGCTTTCTCACGCAAACGTCCTCTTATAGACTCATGATGGATAGCAGAGATGAGAATCCTGATAATTTACATCTCTTTATCACTCAAAACTGTTTTTTACTGTTGCTGATGTCATGGCTGACTCAGAGGAAGAGTGTCCAGACGCCCCAGCCTGAGAAAGAGAGAGAGAAAGCAAGAGAGAGAGAGTGGGAGAGTGTGAAAAGATCCCTGGGCGTCTTGATAAAAGAAAAAGCCCTTACTCAATCCATCTTCGGCTTTCTCCTTTTTTGTTTCTTTCATTCTATTCAATTACACCTCTAATATGCGTCCGTGCCGCACAATTAAAGTCTCATATCAAAAACGAACCCCAACGCCAGATACAGCAACAGATCCAAACAAAACAAATGGAGTTTCTGAAAACGCGAAACATCATCAACCAGTGTACATGCTATTGCAAGGCCTCGGGTGAAACATGTTAGATGGGCCACTCCAATTTTCCATCAATCAAATTACTCTTTATTGTTCGCCCCATGCGACCTCAGGCAACACAAACCCAGAGACTGTCAGTTATGAAACATTATATTTCTGCTGTCATATTGCACCCTAGACATGGCTATTACAAAGAGATGTCATACCGCCGCTGACTTTAATATTCTTTCATTTAGACAGAGGTTAGCGCTGCTGCTTCAGTGCGACAGCATCTACTTTAGGCTCATAATGGCATTATGTTACACTAATTGTATTAAATGGCAGTAAGCTAGTTTATTATTTCCAATGCAATGTTTCTTCGGAATGAAATTTGTTACAGGAAATTGCATATAATAGTGTTTTAATGAGTCTGCTGTAAATGACCTCATCATTAATGCTTTGTTTTATCCTTTAAATTACTTTCATTTGCACATAAGACTGATTGAATCACATAGGTGATCTCAAGAGCCAGAGACTGAAGACTGCATTTCATTAGCAGCATATATGATCCGTTTTCAGATAATTGTGCTCAACCATCAACTGGTATTAAAAAACAAACACTGTGGCAGTTGATTTAGTAGGCCTCAAACCACAATAAAACAAAGACATTGTATCGCTTCATAGTCACTTATATTAGAACTAGGAAACTCATGTGAATTTTAAAACAATATATGCTTTATGGAAACCTATGAGAATCCATTGTACACTTCATAGTATATACACTTTGCTCAACTGTTATAGCATGGCGCTAACAACGCCAAGGTCAAAGGTTTGATTTGCAAGGAACATACTATGAGGCACTTTGGATAAAAGGGTCTGCCAAATGAATAAATGTAAATCATAAACTGTAGCACACATTTCTGTGCACCAAAAGAGCATGTATAGTAACATAATGTGGTCAGATGGGAATTTTACACATTTTGCTTCAGTTACACAGTGTGCATAATGTGTCCTGCTAAAAACAAACAGCTCCAGTCAAACATTTGGACACACCTACACATGTAATGGTTTTAATAATACAGTGTAAAAAAAATTATTAGTAGACAGAGTGGAAAATAAATAAAAAAATTAAATAAAAATGTATTTAATTAAAAATTATATATTTTTATTATTATTAAATAAAATATGTTGTGGTCACTGGTTTATATTTAATTACTAAATATTTGTAATGTTGTAATTTGTAAAGGAAAATGGGATTCATAGTAATAGTACAGTGGGAAAAAAAGAAATGGTAGTATGGGAACAATGCAGTGGCACAAAAGAATAAAAAAAAAAAAAACATTGGTAAGCCTCTATACATAATAAACTAAAATACTTGTAATTCACCTTATAATGCATTGTATGGTCTCATGAATAATTGTAACCACAATTATGATACATTATAATACTTATCTATTAATTGTTGCACCTTTAGAAAGTATAATGCATTAAAACACAACAAACAACCAATTTCAGAAGTAACTTTGTTTACAACTTTTTATGAAAAGATATAATGCATTATAACGTACATTATGAATACCTTTATAATGCATTATACATAAAGGCTTTAAGTGTTACCAAAACATCTAATGCGTTCTTAAAATCAACCAGATTCCAACTCTCAACCAACTTCATGAAGTGCATCCTGGGATGTTTTTACAACAGTATAAAAGAAGTTCCCATGGGTCAGATGATGGTCAGATCATTGCTTGCTCTAACTTATTCATAAAAAAAGAATGAAAAAAATGTGTTTTGATGTAAATAAATATGTAGGTGCAATGTATATTTGTCTATCAACTTAATTTCAATAATTCAAGCATCAACTTTTAGTTTTTCTCAAGTTTTTTAAGAACATGATAAAAAAAATCTATCTAGTGTGCACAAATGTTTGACTAGCAATGCATCTACAGCAAGTCAAGAACCAGAAAAAGCCTTCAATATTCAAATAAACATCAAAACACTGTTGAAAAAAAAAGTAATTTCCTGCTTGTTTGAATTTCTAGTAGAAAGAACAATGTCCACAACGTATCCAAAAATGTCCAGTTACCATCCATCCAAGGCCGGTGAGAGAAAAAGCGTGAATGAAGCAGTGGGTTTCCCACAGGACTGTCATTGCCACACTCAGCAGAGCCATCCAATCTGTGCCAGCGAGCTACATCTCCACGTGGGCAAGGCAGGGAGACGTAAGCATGCCACACCTCCTGGAATGTTCCCACGAGAAGGAGGTGGTGGAGAGGGGGGAGCTGTCAGGGGCTTGTCATAATGTTCCTCTACAAGATCCTCCAAGATCTTTCAGTGCAGGTGTTCCCCTACATCACATCCTCTTGTACTTCTCCCCTCCTCCCACAGCCCTGCCAGCATGCGCCCTTCACTGCGCCACCTGCCATTATGCATAGACATGTAAATTTGCTTGTTTAGCATGCCCCCTTCATTCCAGCGCCACACAGCGTATGCATATATGCAAAACAGAGGCACGCGCCGGGCTGGAAAGGCTGGAGAATCCACAAACACACAGACCACAGCCGGTGGAGGACTGCACGGAGGTTCCTGAACCGCTTCTGTGGAAGAAGAAACAAGGAGTAGCATGGCAACATCCAGCATTGATTCATCCGCACCGCCCAATTAATTGTCCTTGGCTGCCTCAAGAGTGCTTTTCTTATCTTTTTTTTAATGCAGAATTGCATATTCAAACTGAGTGGCACAGGAGTAATCGGTGGCGGAATAAAGACGAGCAGAACTTTGCTTATTTCGTCCGCTTTCCACACCGGTTTTCTGGGAAGGAAAAAAAACTAAGACTTCATTAAAATTGCCAGTTGTCATCATGCATATGACATGTTCTGCATGCTGAATATCATTAGCGGCTAACATTTTCCCTCTCGTTTTTTTTTTTCCGCCGCAGCTCCGTGTGCCAGTGACGATAATTATCAATCAGAAAGGACGCCATCAGTATCCACGGATCATTGTAATGAGCTTGACGTGCATATTTGATCACGTTTTTCCCCACATCCAAAAAAAGAGAGAGAGAGAGAAGAAACACGGTAGAATCCTTTGAAGATCCCTTGTGTGATCTTTTGTGTTGAGTTATGAAGACACTCCAACGCTTCTCTCATTTTCAAGTGTATTTTCCCTCATGTAAGGAAAAAAAAAAAAACTGCTTTGCACGCATAATAGCCTTTAATTCTTCCCGACATGGCTGGCTTTCTGATCCATAAAAATGAGCTGCGTGCGATTTGCATAGCCACATTCAAATGAGCTCCATTGTGCGGGGAAGTGTAATTAGCCCGGCTCTGCGTGGATGGGTTAAGGTCTCGTTCGCCAGCCTTCCTCATTTAAAAAAAGCGTCATTGTCTTCACGCAAACTAGCATTAATTCCGACAGGAGTGAAGAGAGTCTGATCCTGATGAGCCGTTAGTTTATTCCGCTGCGCTGTTTGTTGGCTAATTTACACCAAACCCCTGCTGCTCTTCCCTTAAGCTATCCTCTTTGTCTTGCCTTGAAATTTACAAAATCTTACAAGAAATCAATACTTAATTGATTATTCACTTTTCCGCAGCTTCAAACGGCTCGTGCGCATTAGATCCCACAGCATTCCCTCCTTCTCCCGGGCAAGCAGAAGGCAGACAGGCAGCAGGCTGGAAGCAGGGAGAAGGCTGGCTAGGTGGCAGAGCTCTTGGAGGTAAGAGCAGACGGCTGTAGCGAGAAACCATGTGAGGAGCTTAGTGGCCGAGTGTGTACACTGGCAGCGTCCCGACGGGAAAACAACACTGGTCTTCACGGACAGGAAAAAGTTCCCATGTGTGCAGGGATCCACCGCTCACACTGAACTCATCAATGGAGGAGGACTAGAGGACATGGCTATGAAAAAAACAACAAGAGGCATTAACAAAAGGGCTTTTTTCAGACAAGGTGTTTTTTAGTGTTATTTTGATGCTAAATTTTCTCCTGCCTGATTTCACGGTCTTTATGCGTGTGGCACCAGCGTGGACCGGGCAACCTGCCACCTGGCCCTCGGAGAGCCCTTATCGTGGCGGGGGGCAGGAACACGTGCCACCCGCCTCTGACAAGCAAATGAGGATGGGAGGCACGTAACATTATGAGCAAATTGGCAGGATGGGAGAGCGCATGTGAAGGAGGCAGATGGCAGATTTGGCGCTGTGCCAGCCCTGCTGCTGCGAACACACTGAATAACTGCACACCGCAGATTCTGCCACTTGTTGCTCCGCCGGGCCCCCTGCCATCCCCGATGAGCGGGATTGCTCACGTGTGCTCCATACGCAACAAACAGAACTTCCGCAAACGGGAGCGCGTGTGCGCGGGGAGGGACCAAAACTGAGCCTAATGGGAGGCTGGCATTCATGACTGTGGATATGCACTGCATGCTAATAATGTGCTGAGTAGACAGACACACGTCCACCCGCTTGCCCGCGTGCCATGGAAATGAAGTCTTCCGGAAAGCCACCATATTTAACAGCATGGGATGCCGTGAGAAAAACAATGCAAGAAACCCACCGAGGAGGACAAAGCCCATCCCAGAGTAAACCAAGCTGGTTTTGGAGGAAGCAAGCTCGTTGGAGGAGTTGAGTCAGAGCAGATTGGTCTGATGGTCTGGATAAAGGGAGACATTATGGGATGCCCAGGGGGCATTGCAAATCAAACGCAATGTTTGAAATAGAACAATTTTGAGGTACATTACAGGGAAGCGCAATTTGAATTGCCAATGAGGTGATGCATATCTGCATGTTAATTAGAAGGGTGCGAGTCTGTAGCCCACAGTCTGTTACCGATGGGCTGCAAGCTCGTCTGCGGGAACCGGCGCTCGTTCCGAATAAATTACTGCCTTTTGTTCTCTCATTTTGTTTTCCGTTAAGACACAAACATCGAATATGCGGTGAAAAGGGGGTAGGTGAAATTAAAATTATTGATTGATCCGGCATCCGTTTGAGAATCTAATTAGATGAGACATGGACAAAAGCTGATATTGTAATAGATCGTCTCTGTGTTAGCAGTCAGATTGTGCTGGGACGGCAATTTATCTTCCTTAACGCAACCTGGATATTAAAAACTGTAATCAGGTGAAGGAAAGCTGCTGTACTTTGGGTTTTTTTTTAAATACAGATGAGAATTCTGCTGCTAAAAAAAGGTAGGTTTAATGGGAACAAGCACTTGTGATCATTTAAATTCTGCATGGTGACTGCACTTTCATTTTTTTGCTATTATGGAAAATGTACAACTGGCCAAAAATGTAATAAATGCTTTTTCTTCCACTATTTAGAATCTGTGTGATTATTTTGTATCCCATACGGTTGTGCTCATACAGATAAACGGTTGCCATGTGAACATAAATTGCCTATTTATGGTGGCGGAGAAAAACGAGCAGAATGAGGGGTCATTATAATAAGTACCGATAATGAGAGAGCAGTCAGATGTAGAAGTCAGGGCTAAATGCAATATAAAAACATCACGTAACATGCAAATGTTGCTTACAACCGCTTCAGCAGCAGCTGATGTCCTCATTCAGTGTATGTAACCAATTTATTTATATGTCGTGTGTGTGTCTCCCGGTTCAATGTCGCTCACACAGGAGACCAGCGAGGGGAATTCTGGCTAATGCATATGCGACCGCAGCCGTCTGACATTTCTTATTCAACTAGTGTGGCGGCATCATGTCCTTGAATTAGAGAAATAACTTCACCCTACGGTTCCTTACTCATAAACGAAAACGTGCAGGTGATCGAGCTGCGTCCCCTGGATACCCTACAGAGAATAGACTTGGTCAATGGCTCCATTTGTCATGCTGATCTAGAAGGTATCAAGAGACAAGAGAAGTGACTCCAGCGTGGTGCTCGTTTAAAACAGGAATAGAAATAATTTCACATTAATTTCGATACAAGTGTTCTCATTACGTTTTCCGTTCCGTGCTCGTTTAGAATGTAAGAAAACATCAAGGCCTTCCGAGGTGGTATCATCACGGTAATGGTCTTTCATTTTGCAAGGTCATTAGGGAAGATATTAATGCCGTCTCTTGTTTTTATATGCATAGCTAGGCAGCGGCTAGGTCAACATGTTGAACTCTCATCTCTCAACAAAAGGCTTTCTGCTCAACAGCCCCATCCACACACATCTTTTAAGTGCTCTTTTATGCATATGAAGCCTCTCTGTTGAGATTGACCACAATATTTATGAGCTCTAGATGAGGTGCATATTATTATTGTTGTTATCTGTTTCAGGGAAATAACATTAGCCGGGGCGCCGGCAATCATCAAATTGCCTGATTTATGCATCGGTAATGCCAAAGAACACCCTTTCGCAGGACAGAAAGGTTGTAAAAATTTGTTTTAGCAGATTAATTAATCAGTGACGGCAGCCACGCCTCCATTGAGTTTTTTTTGTTTTGACGGGAAAATGCAAAAGGCAACCTTAAAAAAAAAGATTGAAGTGTTGACCTAAAGTGCAACCTGAAGAGAGCTGGTGAGGAGGAAAATAATGTGATCCACTAAAGGTATAAAGCACTGCTATGTGAGCTGTGTACTTGAGTATGTACCTGGAACGCTCGATAGGCATCCATTCCCTTGCTCGCTGACAGTGTACATGGTTTATTAGCTTGTCTTTTTTATTCCTGGTGGGTAAAAACACACAACAGAGGTACTGAGGAAAATACTGTGAAACCATGCAGAGAAGACTTCTTCATTTAATTTAACATTCTTCAAAGCTTGAAGGGTAATTGGTACATTTTTACTAAGTAAGCCATTCTTCTAGCTGGGGCTTTATTCTAGGGTCTTATGAAGTGATTCAACCCTTGAAAGACACTGAAAACTGGTAAAATCATCTTAATTCATGCATGTTGTGTTTACTTACACATGTCTACGCTAGACAGTCAATATCTGAAAGATCAAAGTATGGGGTTTAAGCTATCAACTTTTTCATTAAAACAGGGATTTTGCCACAGACATTGTACCTCACCTAAATCTGCAAAGTAAATACGAGGATTTAGAGCTCCAAAATTATGTGTCTGCAACACGGGTGCCACCAAAAGGTGACACAAAGCCAATATGCTTACACCAGGTAGGAAGCCACATCTCATTTACATACGCTGTCCTCCCGATGACCTGCCTGAGAATGCATATATATGTCTGACGTGATCTCATTAGTATTCAGATGCAGTGTGGTTCTAGCATTTTCATATTTTGCATAGACGATATCAATAACATACAATATCAATGTATTGACAGCATCTAAAGCGTAAATCCTTTATATGTACAGGCATCAAGAACTCTGGAGACATACAAATGTTTACAAGTCCTTTTATTGATCACTGAATTCATTATTTATTAAAAAAATATATATATTTCTTGAAAATAATATAAAAAAAATAATGTCACCACATATATTTAATGCAGATAACATAATTTGATAAAATAGAATTAAACATTTGTATAAATATTGATCAAACAATTGTAAAATATACAAATCACTAAAAATCGTAAGATTTAACATCTTAAAAGCTGAAGTAAACGCGTAAAATCCTCCAATTTTCTAGGTTTGTCTCTTAAAAATCTATAACGTTTTTACATTGCTTTAACTCATCAAAAGAAGTTCAGCAATTTTCAACTTTTTTGTTATACAAGATTCAACTAATTTTTTAAGTCAGTTTAATGTAATTGAAGTTGAAAATACTTAAAACATCAGAGTTGTTTGTACTTAAAGGCAGCAACTTTTGAATGAATGAATGAAATGTACTTGAATTAGGGAAAATAATCTGTGCATTTGCAACAGCAGAGGGATGGAGGATGTCTATTGCACTACATCCTTATGAGCAGATGAGAGCATGCTCCACACACTAGATTACAAAATCATCCTTCAAAGTCACAGATATCCCGCAGAGCAAAACAAACATCTAGCGCTACCTCATATGGGCCTTGGTCCACTCTGGGCACATGAGACTTTCTGTAAACTGATAAATCAGCCCCCTCTGAGAACAACTCCTCGATCACTGATGAGACCTTCAAGGCACAAACCTAGCGAGAATTCACAATACATGACATTAAGGAGCTATTATGTGTACCCGAGAGTAGAATTACACAGTGTTTTTTTTTTTTTTTTTTTAAATCCTGCTCTTTGGAGGAAAGAAACAAGAAACATATTTTAGAAGGTTTGAAAGGCAAGAGGAGGAACGGTACACATTCTCATTATAACCCAGAGAAAACTAGTCCTTGAACTAGAAAACTAGACCTTGAGCATTCTGAACAGCCATTATGAGGGTAATTGATTGATTTGCTGAAATCTAAAGGGAAAATAATCGTAAGAGTGCTATTCAGAAATGGCATAAAATGAAAGAGCAACATTCATTACATCTAATGTCTACATGTTCACACAGTGCACTACGGGAAATGAGAAGTGTTTTCTGAGTACCATGGATCCTTGGCTTGAATCTTGTTGTCTAACTTGTGCAGGTCAGTTAAATAACTCATAGCGGAACCCAATTAAGATATGCATCTTCCCTTTTAAACCAATCTGAGGTTGGATGGAGAGCCATGGAGTAAGATCTACTTTCTTTGGCCTCCAGCTCTAACTGTACACTTACCAATAGGAACCTACAATACCATGGTACTACCATGACTTTATAGACATATGGGTCAATTATGTGATGCTTTTTTTGTCTGATGTATTTATTTATTTATTCATGCAATTAATTCATACAATGACTTGAACATCATTTCTATGATGAGCATTTTTTTTCTAAATGAAAAGCTTATTAGAAATGTTTGAGGGGGAGGGAGGTGACAACAACTGTCCTGATATTATAATGAAGAAAAAAGCCAATTAAACTATTCTTGAAAAAAAATTGCAATACTTGGCAAAGTTATTTCTTAGAAAAACAGATAGTTTTACAAAATGTCTTCAATAAAACCAAGGCCAAAATCAAGGTCATGTGGATCCACTAATATTTGAACATAAAACAGGACATATCATCTCATACAGAGGACCCATTTTCCAAGGTCAATAAGCTCCTCAAAATATAACAACATAATTTGACCTTTTTGTGACAAGGTAGGTTTAGCTCAGGTTGTAAAATATCATGTGCATGACTCAAAAACATATATATATATATATTTTTTTATATATATATATATATTTTAATTTTTTTAATATGTAAAATAAATACACACATGAAAAAGTCAAATAAATATATAAATATATGTAAATGGAAATATATATATATATTTTTTTTACATATTTATATATTTATTTTACATATTTAAAAAATATATTTTTCATTACATTAAAATAAAATACTTTATACTTTTTAAAAAGAAAATCACAAAGATTTGTAAACATGTATTCCAGGTATAAAAATATATATAATGCTTACTTATTTTTAAAATGTCAAAACATTTTTAGAGTCATAAAATTTAAGTCTTTCTTGAAAATGGTATAAAGCGTTTCAAAACCACATGAAATCAAAACAAATAAAAAAAAGTACATTTCTAATGTCTTTTAAACTAGATTTCAAACAGGTTTTTTCTTTCTTTATCATGGACATTTGCATAATCAACCGATGTGTACTATGGAAGCACCATGACATTTTTGAAAACACCCATTTCTATATGTTTCAGTACCATGGTATTTATCAAAGTACCATGAGATTGTCAAATACAATCACTGTACAACACTTGCGAAAAACCAAAATGCAAAAAAGTCACATTAGTTCAATAAACATAACATGAACACAAAAATGCCTTTCCATCTCCAAGAGTTCACGCGAACAGTCACCACATTGTCCTCTGCATCACGAGCCGTAGCAAAAATTCCCACTGACGTGAACACGGATTATGACAACATGGCTGCAACAGTTCGGCACAGTTAGCCCCAGAGCACCAGTGTTATGACACAGCTGTCTCGCCCCGTTCCCGCCCGGCTGTACCATGTCGCCCAATCTGGCTCTTGTGTCCGGAGGACACCCTCATGAATTTAAACCAGCTTCCTGCCACTGCACAAGACAAGGAGCTCGCAGCCTGAAATTATCATGCAAATGAAGCCTGTGAATTGTTATCGTGAACATGGTTATGGTAGAGTAACCATGAACCTTTATCGCCAATAGAGCTCTTTAATTAAAGATTCAGAAAATATGCAAGCATGCTTCTTTGCACGCGGGTCACACTCATGGAGATTTGTAAATATGGCCATTGTGAAAGAGTGCACTTCAGGGAAGAGAAAACAAATATTTGGTCCCTCCAGTCCTGGAGACTATGCGTGATGATCTCCATTTTAATGCACTGCGAGTGTGTGCGTGTGTGTTTTCAAAGGGATGAATCTCCATTCCATAAGCTCTGATGCCTGGTGTGGTTTTTAATGTTTTCAGACGTAGAGAGCGAGGCTGATACAACGCAAATTACTGCAGCAACAACAACAAACACCTCGCGCTGATGTCAGCCTGAAAAACAGCTCCAATTACATCTGCTGAGAGCAATTGGGACATTTTTAGATTTACGTTTTTCAGACACAAAGGAAGAGTAGTTGTTTACATGCAGCTGCAATGCCCCCATCTGTTTTTGTCCATTATGACAGCACTAATAACAGATGAATGTAGCTTTTCAAATTTTGTGATCTTTGTTTGTGCACAGTGTGCCTTAACCTTTGGATGATTATGCATGTTTGTGCTTACTGTCATCTAAACGGTTGCAGAATTATTGATTTCATAGGTTTGATTCGAAAAAGTAATGATTGCTTCCTTAGAGGCTTGATTAAAGCCCATTGGGTATTGATGGGAACGGTATAAAGAGCCATACAGAGCTTCACAGCATCACAATCAGGCTGATTGGAGCTCCGGCGTCACCCCTGCATGTGGATTTGTACCCACCTTAAGTCAAATAGCCCTCCCCCTTCAATCAATAAGGCGGCATCCAGTATATTAGCCCTGTCTGGGAGTTGAATTTCAAAAAGACAGGAATTTGCTGCTGACATCTTAGCTGGATGTAAAGGCATACTTTGAGACAGCTTACCTGCAAGGGTTTTACGCTACTTAAAAGAGCGAGGAGTGATGTTTAATGCCTCTGTGAATAGTGTAAAAACACAACAGCTTTGGAACATGACCTGAACCTGTCTAAAAGCGATTCTGACTGTTTGAAAAGTCAAAGTTTAAAACAACTTGGGTGCACTTTAAATAAACTGTTTTGCTAATTTAAGTTGAAAAAAATAAATAGTACTTCAATAAAAAAAAAAAAAGTTTAATTCCAAACAGAGAGGGTCGCCTCCTTGTGGGTGCCACCATGTTGAGATCACATGACCAGCTGCGTCATGCATTAGACTTTGTAACTTACTACAAATCAAGAATAACAATATTTTTACTTCAGTACTTTCGGCCAATGGTAAATGTTTAACGTTGTACCAGCACAAAGCATCAACAGAATTAGATGAAAATTAGATGGGCACTAAATTAAATTAAAGAATGTTCATTATATCATTATGTAGTTTGGAAAAAAAAGAAAAAGAAAATGAACAAAACAGCTTTGCTGTGAAACGACAGCAAACAAAATTTTTGCATCCACGCCTATAGGTGTCAGTATAATGTTCAAGACCACTGGGATGAATAACAGCAAACAAAGTGTACTTTTACTTATAGTTATTTAAGTCACATATGAAGAATGAAGCTGTACTATTTAATAAAACACTTCTATAGATATTTTCTTTCGAGTTTGATGAAAGAATAAAAGGTTTGGAACGACAAATGGCGGCAGAATTTCATTTCTGGATAGGGCTTTATGGTACAGAATATTTTTGAAAACTAGCATTTGTCTTGTTTTCCCGCCTCTGTGCATGATCACTTAAGAGCTACACAATCTCATCTGATAGGACTCTTACAGACTATCTACAAAGCCATTTCTCATAAACGGACAAAAAGTTCAAATTATCGTTTGACTCGAGGCCAAAAAACAGAGCTGCCGTGTTCAAGCGAGGGCTTTCATCTTAAGTGAATTTAGGCAGTGCAATGCAATTTCACAATCCAAATACTCCAGCTGTTTAAAGTTAAAGTTCCAAGGTAACCATGGCGCCCCTCACCAGGACCAGACGATAACATGTGGAATAAGTTTAGATGCGTTCCTCCAAACATTCCCACTGTCTCTACTTTTAAGGATCTTCAACACCGAGAATATACTTACATCAGGTAAACACGACACAGGTCACAGATAAAACAATATATACAAGCAAAATATGTCTGGAGTTTAGAAAGGAAAAGAGACAGTATGTAACCCCTCCATTAAACTAATTTGGACTTGTTAGGGGTTACTTGTAAAGCCAATGCTAATTACTACCCAACCTGATTATATTTACAAATGCAATTGAGTCTTGCCCGGAATACTTTTATCCATGGATGTCAATCACAGAAACAGCATGAAAAAACAAGTATCCATTGCCTAATTATGCTTAGTTAGTTTATTTGTGAATCAGTCTTTCTTTCTTTCTTTGCAGTATGCGGCGTACATTTTTGTGGTCTTTCATTAAGACATGAAATACAATGTCCATGGAGTGAAGTAGACTGTCTGAAATAACATAAATAAGTGGTTTAGAAAAACAGGTAAAGGTGGGCCAAGAAAAATGTGGAAAAAAAAACAAGAAATAAAGGACTGAAAATGATGGAAAGCCATCCAAGGAAAACTATTTTAGAGCATTGCAGTTTCTCATGAGAATTTTTGTGAAATACATAGTCATAAATTTACAATACAATGCTTTGGCTATGTGTCTAGAGATGGGGCGTTGGACTTTACAGACTCTGAGGACTGATGTGAATCCAACACGAGGTAAATGGAGACAGACACCCGTAACTATCGCCCCTGTAAGTGAATATATAAGCCAGCTATATTCATAAATATTATATATCTTCTATAAGACCAAGCCAAAAGCACTCAGACAATATAATACCATATGGAAGATGAATTGAGAAGGGTAAGGACGAGAGGGGGAAAAAAATGGAGAAAAGCACCAATAACTGTAAGCATAACAGCATTTATGGTACCAAAATACACAATACAGAAAATAAAAGTAAATAAAGAAAAATAGAAAAAATGTGTAGAAGAGAAAGGGTTTTTTTTTCTATTTTACCTTAAAGGAAAATAAATTCAGCAAAATTATACTTAAAAATATACAAAAACACACACAGACACATACCATAGAGGATATGAATGAAATTGGGAACAGGGAAAAAATCATTTTAATAAATGTCTGGTTACAAACATGGTTTGTGTATGCTCCCAGAGGCTGAAAGATGCACATAAAGAACATTATTAGAAAGTGCAGTTCATTCCAATAAAAGCCTTGGTGCTGAACAGTCCTACAAAATAAAACAGGGATGAGGTGTGTGTGTGTGTGTGTGTGTGTGTGTGTGTGTGTGTGTGTGTGTGTGTGTGTGTGTGTGTGTGTGTGTGTGTGTGTGTGTGTGTGTGTGTGTGTGTGTGTAAGAGAGAGTGTGAGTTATGGAGGGGATGCACCAGTTCTAGGAGCACGTCCCATGTGCAGGAAGGAATGATGAATGTGCTCAGGTGATCAGGCTCCTCATTAAATAAAATGTAAATGAGGGGGCCAGTGAATAAAAAAGGGGGCTCTGGCAGCATGGCGGGGATCTAATAGAAAGTGCTGGACATAAAGCAACGGCAATGACAGTGCTTCAGGGCACAGCGGCGTGCCTGGGGTGAGATTCAAAATGAAGCACCCAGAAAATGAGAGTCGAGCAAAAAGGGAAAATGGATGGCGGCTGCAGCCACTAGAGCTGGAGAGACTAGCACGACGGATCTTCCTGGAAAACAAAATAGCTTAAAGCAGCTGAATCTAACATGAGAGAAAATTAAAAATGGCACAAAGAGGGAGAATAAGAGAAAACGGAGGGGGAGGGAAACATCTCGCACTCCAAACTGACTATTAAGCTGCTCAGAAGGAGCCTGGCTATTGTTAAGGTTATTAAAACAAAGAGAAACATTGAGAATTGATCATACTGCTTGAGGGTTGTTTAGATTTCCTAACCCTGGAATGCCGTGGCTTTGCCAGGTCTGAGCATATAAGCAAATTTTTACTTTAAATGTTTGTATATGCGTACTTTTTTGTTTTTTTTTTGTCATGTACCTCACAATTCCCCACCAACAAGGTGCTGGTACCAGATCCAGTGCCTAACCTGAAACCATTCAACTTGTTTTCACTGAAGAAACAGTGGTTTTGATCCAGAATTTTATTCTTTGCCAAATATAAAAATGGCTATATGTAAATGAAGGAAGCAGGCCTGTAACATTCAAAAGTTGAGGTATTTCTAAAATACACACGACACTGAGCCATACCTGACCACATGAAAAATGTTTCACCCCACAAACGTCTTCGTAAGAAGCCACAACACTTTCACAGCAATCGGAACTCCAGGTGATCTGGAATTAAGTTTTTTTTGCAACCAAGCACCATGGTAACAGACGTCACACTGATTGAGTCCACACACATACACAAACGCACGCACACCAATAGATATTGCTGGATTAATAAATGTCTGACAGATCTCCTTTCCATCCTGGAAACGGGGCAAAGCCAATTCCAGCCTGTGACAATCCTAACTGTGAAAAATGGGCTTCTTATTTCTTTACTTTTGATTTTCTCTGATAGTTCAGAGGTATTTGTTCCTCACAATTACATTTCATACATAGAAATGCATTTCTGGAGTCACCAATATACACAGACAATTCCAGAGACGGCCATTCAGGAACTGTTGAATGGAAAACATGTAAACATCCGTTTTATTCAGCATAGCTGATGCAGTGAATAAAAAACAGATATTAAATATAGACCGGGCACTTACGTGTGTGGTATAAGCTCAGGACTGCTCAGGTAATGGAACACATGAGCCAACCAGCACAAATTATAATAATACCATGCACAATGGTCTATTAAAAGTGTCTATACAAAAAATAATAATAATAATAATAATAATCTGTGGTCTTTTTGATCTGTCAGGTCATGCCTCTGAGGAGTAAAACAAGGACCTGAGGTGACCTTGCTCCTCATAACACAATAAGCTTTTCAGTTTATAGGTAGTTCGTTCATTCAAGGTCATAGCAAAAGGTACTAGGCTCTTACTAGGTTTAGGACAATTTTTTAAAAGTCTCCACAAGACTGGGGTGAGTAACTTCTTTTTTAAAAGAAATTAATACTTTTATTCAGCACGAATGCATTAATCTGATCCAAACGGACAGTAAAAGTCATTTCTAAAGTTACAAAAGATATCGGTAACACTTTAGTTTAGGGTCCAATTCTCACTATTATCTAGTTGCTTATTCGCATGCTATATTACTAGGATATTGGCTGTTTATTATAAAAGCACATATTAATGCCTTAATCTGCATGACCATATTCTACATCCCTGAATCCTACCTAATACCTAAACTTAACAACTACCTTACTAACTTTTAATAAGCAGTACTTAGGAGTTTATTGAGGCAAAAGTTATAGTTAATAGTGAGAATTGGACTCTGAAGTAAAGTGTGACCAAGACATCTATATCCATCTTAAAATAAATGTTTCTCTTTTGAACTTATTAATGAATGATCAAAGAATCCCAGGAAAAAGCATTACCGTTTCCACAAAAAATATTAAGCAGTACTGTTTTCAACATTCATAATAATAGCAAAAGTTTCTTGAGCAACAAATCAGCATATTAGAATGATTTCTGGAGTAACGACTGCTGAAACCTCATTTTGCCATCAAATTACGACCCCAAACTTTTGAATGATAATGTAGCTCTTGCCATATTACTGCAGTTTTTAGCAATCATGGCTCTCAAGCTTCCAAAAAGACATAAATATAGCATAAAAATACCAAAACAAAAGTGGTCCATGACTATAATCCAAGTCTTCTGAAGTAATACGATATGGAACAAAAAAAATGATTCACTGATGATCTTTTTTTTTTCTGTTCAGTAGCAGAAGACTAGAAACAAGTGCACAAGTAGTATGGACTGCTTTCATGACACTTATTATGTACTAACTATAAATTCTTCCAAATGTCTCTATTTGTGGTTCATGTAAAAAACAACAGCATGCATTCTTGGAATGATTTAATAATAACCAATATATATATATATATTATAATTATGAAAGTGTCAGTATATTTTTAAAAAGCTTGGATATTTAAGTATCAAAATGTTTTGTGAAATTCACAAGGAAAATCTAATGTGATGTAGGCTATTTATATCATCTTTTACATTTATGTACATTCAGATAGCCTCCATGTGTTAGGTCCTTTTGAAAATGAGTATCTATTGCACCTGAAATGTAAATGCACCATTTCTGACTTATCTGAGATATGTTCGTATACCTTTTTTATAGCGGAACATTTTGTTTCTGAAGCTCCTTACTTTGTAGAGAGGTTTTCAGGCAGTGTTCTTTGATCTTTTTTTCCTACTGCCCTTTCTGAGTAGAGAATATCTGGATGAGTGTGTCTGATTCTAAGCTTCATACTTCATTCCCCTGAAAAGGGACCAAAAAGAATAAACAGAATCCAAACACTCACACAGATAGATTCAGACACTCAATAGCGAATCTCAGAGGCATGGCGGTAACATTGACAAATCTCATGAGTAACATACCTGCGGGGAACTCGAAATCTGCCTCTTTTTTGTCCCTCTTAAAAGGTGCTGCTTTAATAAAACATGCAAAGCATTTTAAAAGCGCTTTACCGTGCTTTTTCTACAAACACACACAAAAAAAAATCCACACAGACAAATTTGTCTGAATTAATGCAAAAAAATGCAAATTTTCCCTATGCCCTTAATAATTCCCCCTCTGATGTCACGGGAATAAATGCATTTGTTTATTTTGTTTCATCTGCAAAATTCTGCACCTGCGGAAGGATTTATCAAATATTCAGAGCTGATGAGAAAAAGAGGCCTTGTGGACAGTAGTAAATGTAAAGCTTTTATAAAAGAACAAAGATTCAGCGTCTCACCTGCATCAAGTACCGAGAGCCCTGCATGAAGACACTGGCTTAGCATGGGAAGAGTGAGCAACATGCTGAAAGAGACTACTGGACAGGCTAACGGCATTCCCAAAGGCCCCTCTATGCTTTCAGCAAGCTTGTTTATGAAGGTTTACTTTCCACCCATCCTAGGGGTCCACAGTCTACAGGCTTATTGCATGTGGAACATAAGACCACTAGCTCATGTCAGCTGTTAGCTGTTGTCAGTAGCCTGTTTGAAATGGAATTTAAAATCTATATGTTCTGCCTCGTTTCGAGCCGAGGCTTTGTTTTCCTAGAAAGGCCTTCAATTTAGGCCCACAGGTTTGAGGCGTGAAACAAACAAGCATGATTTACTCTGCGTTCCTCTTGTAAAATGAGTATAAAAGGCATTTTCTCAAAACAAAATGCTAACAGACAATGTTTATCGCACATTAAATCCAACAAAAATCTGATTGACAAAGACAAATCCGGTAGGGACGTTTCGTATGGGGGCTCTGAATAATTCAATTCATTTTTAATCAGGGATGAGACTCCAGGTCTATCTTCTCTCTGCTGTTTGACAAGTGTAATTCATCAAGGGTAAAATCTAGTCAGTCAGGGAAGTGTCACTGAGGGAGAAATTGACCAGTGGACCTCATGCATCACCATCCACCTACAGCGGCTTGCCCGCATTCTCCACCATGTTACCTGGCTCGAGGTTCAACCCATGTATCATCAGTCATTCAAACCAATTAAGCGCTTCTCAATAAAAAAACGTACGGTATTTCTAAGCAAGACTGAAAGAGGTGATCCAGAAAGTCATTTTCCTTCGAAATCCCATTAGAAAGGTGAAAAAGTCTAGCTGATGTCATAAAAGCAGGGATTTTGTTTAAGGACTGGAAGGTATTACAGAGCAGATTACTTGTGGCTTATTTTCTTTGTTGGAAAATTACATTTTGGAGTACTGGCTTTCAGCCGCACAGGAACGACGAAATCTCATCCGACCAAGTTTTTAAAGTTTAAGGTTGTCTGCAAATAATCTGCTCTTTGAGATATCGACAACTTTCACCAATGTACACACTGAGACATGTTGTTATCAAGTGTTATCATGCAAATATCTATGTGTTTATACCAAACAGTTCTATGTCTTAAGGAATTGTGGGTAATGAAATGGTGTCTGATTACACATTTGTCGCTTCTCATCTTAACATCCCACTGAGCTGATGTTTTGCTCTTGCTATAGTCGACACTACATGATTTTATTGCCCTTCATGCCATAGTCAATGGAAAAGTCAATACAACTTGAACTGCCATCTAATTTTGCTACTCTGCTAGAAAAAAAAAAAGTGTGATCTTTTAAGGTCCCTGCAAAGTTTCCTTGAGTTGTTGAACCTATTAAGTTCCAAACTCGGAAGGCTCGGCTAAATCTAAGTTTTATTTGTGGATGGTTTAAAAGAGTGGAAATAGGGCAGATTAAGTCAGAAGACATTTTAAAAGACAACGCTGCTTATTTGCTCATGACCAGTCCATGACCTGTTTACATGTCATTCATTATAAGGTGGTCCCTAAATACATTACCACCTTCACCTAGACATATAACCCCTGCAAACTTCACGACGGGCCTCTGTAGCTTTATTTACTGGGTGAAGGTAAGACAACATTGATGCTAAGCAATGCCTTTGCAAATTAATTAGCAGTAACAATACAACCAGGGTAGTCATTGTAGTGACATCACTCAGGACATTTTCACTTCACATACAGTCAAAAACCTCAGCAAAATTCGTATAATATCTCTATGCAAGTAAGTTCAACTGCAACTTGTTTTTTTATGTAATTTAAGGTAACATTTTAATTATGATTGGTTCAATGAACATCATGATCTAACAATGAACAATGGTGTACATTTTGTACAGCATTTATTAATCTAGGTTAATCTAAATTTTTACCTATAATACATTTTTAAAAATTTGTAAAACAATGTATTATGAAAAAAATAATTAACAATAAGTGTTAGCAAGAAAATGGGTATATAAAGTTTTTTCCTATAGCCTAATATACAGTACTTCACCAGTATAGATATTTATCATAGATGAATATTCATATTATAGTCAATGAATAATACATAAAAACATACATGAAAAAGAAAAATGAGGAACTGGATTGAAAGGGTCAGTTAAATTTATAAACAACTGAGAAAAAAATATATTTTTTCTCCTAAGAGGCAGTGATCCGCCAGATATATGATCCTAGTGAATTACCAGGACAAGAATCAATGGGCAGCAGGTCTTGAGGTGTGGCACGGGAAGCCTCTGTCATCCAAGGATACGCTTTAATATATCAGCTCATCTATCTCTGACAAAAGCGCTGTGCCAATCTCCTGGCTAATTGAAAGCTTACGAAAGCAAGTTATTTAAATGACAAAATAGATCCAGGCACGACACCCAATTAGGAGCTCGCACACCGGTGACTGCTGAGTGTCAATGCATCTTTGCCTTTCTGGGAGACTCGGAGGAGTCCCTCTGGCCTCAAGGCCACGGAGGTTTCATTAAAGAACATGTCCAAAGCTAATACAAATGAATTATGGATCTCAAACAAATGAGACTTGGACGGACAAATTGTCCAGGCAGATTGAATGAATGAACGTCTATGCGTGAGGGTAAGCAAATTTGCTTTAAGCACTACCACAGATTGGGGAGGGGGGAATCATTTTCATTTTTTTTTTTTATTATTAACTTTTCCCAAGATGGGATTACACACAATAATACACAAGTGCAGCAAGTTACTGCAGCTTTACAAAAATAGCAAGTACTTCTCTCGCACAATCTACTCCCTACAGCTCTGGACTCAAAGAGAGGCTAACAAGGGAGCATTCATTATACCTGAGACAAGAATGGAATCTAAATAACCAGGCTGAGCCTCTGCCAGAATACATTGAGAGAGCAATACTGTTTTAATTCCTTATGGGCGCAATTGGCAGGTAACAGAGGCTTTCATGTTGAGAATGACTTTAGAGATCCATCTGAAACGCAAAGCCCGAGACATAAAGGGACTGCACTTTACACTGTGTGACTACTGCATAAAGGCAAAAGGCACAAATGATCCCCAGTGTCTGATCAAAGCCTCCTTATAGCATTCAGATATTTGAAATGGAGCAATTACAATGGAGCCCAATCCAGGTTGTTATACTCTCCTAAAAAGGAGGGGAGAAAAATCACGGAAAATTTTATTTAGTTAGTCTGACTCACTCTAAGCAAATCCATATGGCACATGTGTGCAAATGTCAATATTTAACCAAAATTTTGTGATTGTGCTCGTCCAGGACTTAACATGCACAAAGCAAACAGTGATTTCAGGCGTGTTTTCTGAATGAGCCTCTGACATTTTAACTCTGAGTGATGGAAAAAGAAAAACACACTGATTTTCACTCTTTAAGAGATGTATTCAACACCAATGAGTTCACTCAAATGGCTTCTGGAGGAATTTAAAGCTCATGTATGTGCTAATACTTTCTCCTATCTGACTTAATTTGCAGAGACAACTATAAGTAAGCCATTTGCAGGTTGATTTCTGCAAAACGTCTAAAAGCATTGGCACTTCAAAACAGTGGTTCTTACTCACCAACTGTGCAAATAAACTGTGTACAAATGTTTTCACATAAATCAAGTTCACACTGAAATGTATTTAAATGTATGATACAAAAATACATACACACAAACCCACACATATATACACACACATACACACATATATATATATATATACATACACATATATATTGTGTGTGTGTGTGTGTGTGTGTGTGTGTGTGTGTGTGTGTGTGTGTGTGTGTGTGTGTGTGTGTGTGTGTGTGTGTGTGTGTGTGTGTGTGTGTGTGTGTGTGTGTGTGTGTGTGTGTGTGTGTGTGTGTGTGTGTGTGTGTGTGTGTGTGTGTGTATATATATGTGTATATATATATATATAATGGCTGGTTCCTTTGAGACTTTCCTATGGGGTTTTATAATGGTTAAATCATTTATGTGTAAAATAAAGCCTGTGGTAAACATACTTTGGTGTTTTGTTCTACGACGTAAATTACACACACACCTTAGAGAAAAAAGCAATTTTTTAAGCAGTTATGTTCATTTTTGAATATGTACATTTTTAATAAGTAACAAGACAAGACAGATCTTTTAATAAGATAAGACAGATTGGGGTGTGAGTGTGTGCAGTGTACGTTGTAGAACAATACGTCAAAGTATAGTCAAGTTATGTTTACCACAGGCTTCATTTTACTCATATATTGAAAAAAAACATTATAAAGCCCCATAAGAAAATCTCGAAGGATCCAGCGGCGAGTTAGACTTCTGGGTTCTGATGTCATACCTGCACCACTCCATAGTATGCGCGCCGCCAATTATTTCACATTTTTAAGAATACAAAGACATTTTTTCTCTGTCATAACTTCTGGAGAAAAAAAGCACAGACACTAGACAAAGATTAAACTTCCTAGAGCGCATGTGTCGACCACCTGCATTCATGCATACTATCAAAAGGAGTCTATACTGAAAAGCTACGCATTCAAATGTACACATACGCTAGTGTACATGTAAAAAAAAAAAAAATATTAAGTATACTTTGGACTTAATATGACTTGAAGCTAAAAAACAGGGATGTGGGGTCATCCTACACTACTGGCACAAAATTACACACTTCAGTTTTAAATTCCAGTTTAAATCCAGGCTTTAACCCACATGGTACATTTTCCATTTTCAACATCACCCCTGAATGTTCCTGATTATAACGGGCCTAAATTGAATATGAACCCAAGTTACACAAGAACATGTGTGTCAGTCAAGTAGTCCAATCTGAAAACAGCACAGGCTAAACGAACAATTACATTTGATGCGTTTTCAAACTGCCCTCCTCCTACTCTAAATTCTTGAGAGAAATAAAATAACAAACCACACAGTCCAGCGGTTTACGTGTAGCCGTACGTCTCTTTTATAGAACGTTTTCAAGCATATTTCTTTCATTACAATCTGCGGTTTGGACGGATTTGTCCTCTAAAGCAGTATTTACACTATAGTCTTAACAGTTCACTCCATATTATAGCCAGTTTTGGACGGCAATGGAGAAAACCTACGACCGCCTGTGATGCATTCATGTCAGCGCTCTAGAAAATCTCTTTAAGAAATAAAGTTGTTGTTAAGCAAAACACAGAATGCGCATTTAAACAACACTGAAGCCAGGCTTTCAGTTCCTCAACCTTCCCGTGACCCGTACGGAACCACACCGGCTGTAGCCGCTACTGTATGGCACAGACTTCCCTCCGGAGGCCAGAGAAATCAGGACGATTCAGTGGAAGCCAGCAAACATCTGCCAGACATGTTTGGGCAAAAAAACAGTGCTGTAATATACATTATAGGCTATACATGTGGAGCGTCGGGTCGCATGGATACACAGAGCACACAAAAGACAACAAACTAAGCATGCTGGTGGTTTTCAAGAAGGATGGTTCTGGATTACACGAGGGAAAACACAGGAAACATCTCATGGGAGCATTAAATACAGCTCGCTCTAGGTGATCAGAACTCTTTATGAGGAAAACATTTTTTTCAATGTGTGAAGGGAAGGGAAGAGTATAAATGGTTTCTGTGGACTAATAAGAACTGACGATGAGTCCTACATTGCTTTACGTGTCGGCCGACCACTAGATTTACCAATTTGGCACGGAAAGACAACGGAAACCCAGCCTATTTCATGACTGCAGATCTCAGCAGTTAAACATGTAGATAAACCAGATGGTCTCTTAGAGAGTATGGAATTTGCATTTATTTATTTATAATGGTCTTACACATTTCCTGGTGATTTTGGGATTCTAGCTGAACGAAGCAGCAGGGTTGGAAACGTGCTAGAAAACCGCACATACGTGCACGGTCATGCCAAACCAAGTTCATCAGGGAGTTCAGGGCTAAATCAATGCATACTTTCCTCAATCACATTCATTCCAGCAATTCAGTTTAATTGGTTTTCTTTTCTCTGATGGCTGAGTATAAGGAAGGATCGACTGAAATATAGTATTGTTTTTTGACAGGATGCTTTAAAATGGTCTTTTTTGTTATGCATTATTAAAAAAATAATACTATGTACGCACACACACACATATGGAGAGTTCTAAAAAAATTGTTTTTGAAATTGTTTCTGCTCAGGACACATGGAAATATTTCTTGCCCATGGTCTTAACAAAGAGTGAATGAGCCTTGACCATTATTTTCATAAAAGCAATAAAGACCTATAATTACAAAAATGCCAATAAGAATTTATCTTTCAAAAATCTATAAAGCTATTAAGGGTATAATTAAAAAGATCTGTTATTTTTGCACAAGCGTCTGTGAAACTTAATCATGTTTATTTTCACGCAAAGTCTTGAACAAAAACATTAACTTTGAAATATTAATCCAATCTCCCTTATTGATAAAAATTCAACAGCGAACACAAAGCCATGGCTCATACATACATGCATCATTACACTCTGCCGCAATTACACAGGTTCATTACCTTCCCAAGAGCATCAACAGAGAAAAAGAGAGGGGGAAAGAGAGAAGATAATTGCATCTTATGACACCCAGAGGTGCCTGTGGGCTGAAGGTACGATGTGAAACAAAACAATGGCTGGTTTTTACATTTCATATCCTTGAAAATTGAACAGATTCTATGAAATATGATATTCGGCCTCAACGTACCTAGCAGCCACTTACTCCTCCTCAACAACCTATGACTTTTTGAGCGTAAAAAAAAAAAAAAAAAAGTGTCCGGAAAAAATATGGCTCTTTTCGATGCCCGGCGCCCCTTTCCCCTTCATCATGGCCAAATGTTTTGATCCGCAACTTATTTAAGCCCTGGATATTAAGCAATTTTCCTAGGCCTTTAACAGGATTTGATTCCCTGAGGTCAATCCTCCCAGAAACTGCCATTTCTTTACATTACCAACTCAGGTATGATGCTCCAACCGCTTCCCATCCCTCCCCCTCGTCCTGCCGGGGATAAATAATAAATGAAAGTGGTATTTGAGTCTTCAAATCACCTGACGGGTCGGCAGCCCTTCCTCTGCCTGAACTTTGAGAGACGTGTAGTGCAGCCTTCCCATGCTAAAGGTTAGCCGCTTGGACAGGCGCCCCGGTTTACGCTAGCGAGCGTGGGCAGTTTAAGCATCTCCTCGGCTTGTCATTGAGAGACTTTTCATGGTGTAAATCCTTTTTTCGTTCTTTTCAGGGGCGGGGCGAAGTCGGGAGACTGAGAACAATCGGAGGAAAAGTTACCATGCTCCCTAAGTATATATCAGCAGCTAAGCTGCTATTTCGTATTGATTTTTCCTGAAGCCATGTAATTTTGAAAGCTTGTAACAGAAGATGAGGTAAATATCATTTTATTTACTCAGATGGTCTTGGACTGGATCGGCATTGTTGGAAAAGTAGCAACAAGCAAATGTGGACCAAAAGCAGCAATTTCATATAACTGTTTTCAGACCTAACTAGAACAGATCACTTTTCCTATCAAATCATCTTCTCAAAAGAGAGGAAGAGAAGGTCTATTTGGTTAATTAAGAACAATGAAAACAGAACAAACTCAAAAGAAACCATTGCTACTCTTACGGGAAATAAGGCACTTCTAAGTAATCATCTAAGAATTTAGAGACGCATGTATGACGGCAATGCTTAATGTCATCCTGCCGGTTCCAAAAACACACAATTAAACAATGAATGTCTTGTGAAGTGTGGCCAATTATTCACTGAATCATGCTAAAAGAAAAATGCTCAAAATAGTATCTAAGCTAGCTGTTTTGTATCTACGCAAGTACGCTTGTATCCCTCTTCTTTTCAATTTGAAAAACTTGCATTTAAAGGGACACCGAACATTGAATGAAATTCAGTCATCAACACTCACCCTCATTTCATTCCAAACCTGTACTATGTGCAATTCTTTCTTCTGCATATCACGAAAGAATATATTTTGAAGAAGTATGGGGTCTAAACAATATTGGATGCCACTGAAGTTCATTGTATGGACAAAAAAAAAAAAAAAAAAGATTAAAAATATCTATTGTGAAAGACATGCATACATGTTTGGAGCGACCAGTGTTATTTTAGTATCATTTATATACGATTATAGTATTAATATTTAGCTTTTATTTGAATATTTTCAGTTTTTATTTTAATTTTAGTAATTTTGTTAGTTTGTTGTGTCATTTTTATTAGTTTAATATTTCCAATAGCCCTTAATAAAAAAATAAATAAAAAAAAATCTGTTTTAGTAGTAGTAATTTATAATTAACAAAAACAATTTGAATATTTTTGGTTTAGTTTTAGTTAACAAAAACACTAGGAACGACATGAGGGTAAAATTTTTTTTTTTTAATTTTTGCATGAATTTTCTCTTTAAAGGAACACTCCACCGTTTTTTCATATTAAACTATGTTATTCCCTTAACTAAGACGAGTTGATACATACCTCTCTCAATCGATCTGGCGCGCGACGACACTTTGATAGCACTTAGCTTAGCCCAGTTCATTCATTAGGATCCAAACAGAGATGAAGTTAGAAGCGACCAAACACCTCCACGTTTTCCCTATTTAAATACAGTTACACGAGTAGTTACACGACCAAGTATGGTGACACAAAATAAAACGTTGCACCGTTCTAAGCGGGTAAAAAGGATAACTATAATGTATGGCAGAATAGCACTTGAAGATGGGAGCACTTCGACTCGGCGCAGTAAAAAGTCACATTGGTTCTAATGACAGAAGTGAGAGGGAGAGAGGATTTTTCAGGAGTGACTTTTTACTGCGCCGAGTCAAAGTGCTCCCAGTGCTATTCCGCCATACATTATAGTTATCCTTTTTACCCGCTTAGAAAAGCACCACGTTTTATTTTGTGTCACCATACTTGGTCGTGTAACTACTCGTGTAACTGTATTTAAATAGGGAAAACGTGGAGGTGTTTGGTCGCTTCTAACTTCATCTCTGTTTGGATCCTAATGAATGAACTAGGCTAAGCTAACTGCTATCAAAGTGTCGCCGTGCGCCAGAGCGATTGAGTGCACGCACTGAGACCAGAGAGGTATGTATCAACTTGTCTTAGTCAAGAAAATAACATAGTTTAATATGAAAAAACGGTGGAGTGTTCCTTTAAGACTATTTGATTTCCTGTAGCATCGCTTAGCATCTCAAAAAGAGACCCTTACAAGCCCTGTTTCAGCAGTCATGATGTAGTGTGTCAGGCTGTTTTTCACTTCTGTCTTTACAGCCTGTGTTATTTTGGGAAATGCTAATTAGCTAAGGTCAACTAATTATTTGTTCACTTAATGAAGGTCACTATTGTAGTCACTCTTCCCTCAGAGCTCTATATGTGATTGGGTTAAGCACCCTTGTTCGACCCGTTTCATCATTTGTCTTTAGACTGTAGTGGACTGAGGAAATTACAGTCTGACAGTAGAACAATGGGCTTGTTTTTACCCTGTATGCAACCATAGGACAAATACTTTTATTTTCATTGCACTGTGCTTCAATTGCTCAAACCCTTCACAGACAACAACAACTGCTAATACAGTCCTTTTACTGAAATAATGAGTACAGCACACACAAAGAGGAAGAGGTTCTTGAGTAAAATATTTCACTAGAAGACAAGATGGCATAATAGAGTCAAAATAATGAAGTCTACATTAAACTATAGGAAATATGTCATGTTAGTTGAATCAACAGCAGCCTTGACTGACAACCCATACAAATCTGATAAACAAAAATACATTGCTAATGCTAAAAAATAATATTATTTAGCCTTTCACAGACACCATATAATGAATAATATAATCATAAACAGATCAATAGAACAGTCAAATATAGATGTATTTATGTATTTCAAACTTTAAATCTGGAAAGTCTTAGTAATTTTAGTACTTAAACATTTATTTTAGTTCATTTCTAATTTAAGGTTAAGTTTTCTAATATTTATTTTTTATTCATTTTCAAATTTGAATAGTTTTTGTTGTAGCTTTAGTTAACAAATATAAAAATTTTCCATATACAAAATAAAATGAAAATATCAACCTTTCATTTATAAAAGCCATTACGTATATTATGGATTTCTTTCCATCTGGAAAGCAAGGAAATAAGTAAAATATCTAAAAAAAAAAAAAAAAAAATCCAGATACAAAATATGAAAATAACGAATAATTCACAAATTACTTTTCACCTGCAAATTCACAGTTCAGTTGAATCATTTCTTATGACCGTTATGAAAGTTCTTCAACATTACCACATTTATTACGGTTTCAGCACAGCCAATCTGCAGTATATATCTCTGGAAGTAGTTTTGAACTGAAACTTCTCCCTCAGTGGGAATCAAGAGTTTTGGAGGATATACTATTTTCCTGAAACACTCAACAGAGGATAAGTTTTTCTGCTATGGCAGAGGCGTTGAACTGGATGGGGTGGGCATTTCTCACACCAGACCGTGCCGCTCTTCCTTGCCCGGGCTCTCTAAGTTGCATGGAAAACCAGGTTTATATTCCCACAGATGTCTAACAAGCTGTGGATATGGTACAGGATTATAGACAGGGCTAGATCAATAGCCTGCTGTCTCTGAGGCATCAATATAGATTATGAATCACAGCTAGGAAGTAGTGGGTGATGGCTGTTGCTGGCAGTTCCGAGGAGCTCTGTGTGTGTGTGTGTGTGTGTGTGTGTGTGTGTGTGTGTGTGTGTGTGTGTGTGTGTGTGTGTGTGTGTGTGTGTGTGTGTGTGTAAGCGAGAGTGAGTGAGTGAGTGAGTGAGAGTGAGTGAGTGAGTGATTTAGTCTGCTTTAATAGACTCTTTGTTTGGGCAAACACACCAGGCAGTGATCACCACCATCTGCCAGCTTTTTGCATAATGACACTAACATGCACTGATTCTTAATGATAGAGCGAGGACCCGGGGCCAGGACAAATGCAATAGTCAATTATGCTTCATCCTCCCTCTCTCGAGCTTATTCTTTCTCTGGCTTTATTTCTCCTTCAACTGTCGCTAGGCTATTATAACATTCACAAGGCTCACAAGGACTTGTGTATGATTCAATACTGTTTGACTTCCCCAAATCAATGGCCCGCATAAAGATCCGTCTCAACACGTCTGACATGGGCCGTGTTTAATCGTACCAAATCTCAATCGAGGACATGAGCATCGCACTTCACCCAAAATCCATAACCTTGATGAGTTCGCCCTGAGCGGGAGCTTTACATATCCAACATATTGAAGGGTCCTGATCTGCTTTCCATTAATATTGGCATGTGTCTACATCCCAAAGAGCCATCTATCACAACAGGAGAGTATGCGGTTACTTAAACACAAACTAAACATGACATCTTCCTCGCCCAGAGCTGCCCAGCACCCGCCTGTAGCATAGTGCCCCCTGGCTTGTTATCTCAAAGATTGCTATTGAATACCCGTCAAAGGTTATGGTGTCCTAGGCTGCCCTGCCATGGGAAAAAAGGTGCAATGGGGTCAGTAAAAATTAGCCCTGCAACATCAAGCATGTTGTGTGTGCCTCATGAAAATTAGCCTTGCCAAGTGAGTAAATAAGGTATTAGAATCCATCTACGGCCTAGGTCTTCAACCCTGCTCCTGGGGACCCACTGTCCTGCAGAGTTTAGCTACAACACTCCTGAAATCAAACACACCTGAACCAGCTAATCAAGGTCTTTAGGATCGCTTGAAAAGTCACAGGCCAGGTGAGCTGAAGCAGGATGGAAATAAACTTTGCAGGACAGTCGGTCCCCAGGAGCAGGGTTGAAGACCTATTCTTGGTCTGAAAGATGGACGTACTACTGCCGGCATGATTTGATTGTCATGTGACCTACCAGTGTCAGTTGAGTCCCTTCAGTTCCATCCATGAATCTTCTCCAGTGGCCTCATGGGAGGGTAAAGTGTCCATCGAATGTGCACTCCAGAATCATGGTGGAAGAAGTAGGTCGTCCGGGGACTTTTCGCCTGCTATATGGTAGGGAAGTATTCGATTTATTGCCTGTAAAATAAAAATTGTTGCCTTAAATTTAAGTACAATCAACTTGGATGTTTAAGTCATTCAAACTTAAATTACATTTAACTAACTTTAAAAAAAATGTTGAATCTTGTATAACAAAGTTGAAAATTGCTTATCTTATTTTGATGAGTTAAAGCAATGCAAAAACACATGTTGTCATAACTTACTGATCATATCATTTTTTTACAGTGACGAGTTGATCTGATCACAAGATCTGATTATTATGTGCATCTCAAATGCATCTCCTATAACCTCTTGTGATTGGATTTCATTAGCACATTATCAATATGGATTGATTTTTCTCCACACAAAAAAAGGGCACAAAAAAAGTTTGAAAAATTAGCCAATATGATGCTTCCAGTTCTTTGAAAAGGGTGGCAAATGAATGGAAGTCTTTGATGAACCAAACATCTGTGTTAATACGGTGAAAAACAACACTACTTTTAAAGATTAAAATGTTCGTTGACTGCACCTTAAAACATATCAAATCGCTTTAAACATGAATTGTGTCTCTCCTCTGACAGATCCGGACTGAAAGCCGTTACACCAAAAAAGACCAGCAAGTAATTGGAAAGAGTCTTTCTGAGAACGGCTTATCATGACTTCTATTGCTTTTAATTCCTGGACATTATAGGATGAAAATGCCTGAATTTATTGTACCCTTTTGCCTCTCTCTCTCTTCCTTTTTGGGTTCTTTTTTTCTGAGAGGCTCTGGTGCTGTCAAGGTCGGAAGGAACACAGGACGCTGGAAATGATTAATCTGTCAATCTACATCAAAGCTTCCCGCTGTGTTCCCTCCCAATTGCCTCCCCAGCTCAGCGTGCGGAATGATAGGCTCCGCATTCTACTCTTCCAGCTCCAGCGTTCCCACTACAGCAGCCAGTAATATGATGACAAGCTAAAACGTAGCACATAAAATTACTTGTTGGAGCCTATTTTACATCTCTACCCCAGACTGTGCTTCCCTCTCTTATGTCCCTATGGCGGGCCATTTCACCATAAATACAATGATTACTGCTATTTTCAAAGCAGGTTCAAAACAGACAAAAAAAAAAACAATGCCATCTTTACCCGCCTCCTTGTCACAGAACACCGAGAAACAATAAACAGTGCACTAACGTCCACGCAAAGGGCAAGTATCTCATGAATCAGATGTAAAATGTGCTATATTTTGAATCCGAGATATGCTTTTTGCAATGTGGTAAACAACAGGAGTGAATAAACAAAAAAACTATTCCAATGGCATAATCAGCAGGCATCGCCCTAGCACAGAATCCAAATACCATCTGACGTAACATTAAATCAGTACACATGCACTAAGCAGGTCAAAAATAACAGCTAAAGGGGCACCAGGGCTATTTGTCACATGGGCAAGTTGTCACAAAGACTAATTCAGTAACTACAAAGGTTTTGAGTAAAAAAACAGTGTTCTTATAACAAGAGAATTTGTATAAACGTTACGTTATTTATATTGGGCAGGTCACATGTTTCTTGATTAGTTATTATTCTGTTGGCCAAATCAATAGGTTTTTGGCACATCACTCAAAAAAGATCACAATCTTAAATTTATATGCAATTTATTTGTTATGTATTTTTATATGCCTATGTAAAAAATAGCCATCTTTATATTTTGTTTTATGTAAAGACATGTGCTATATAAATAAACTTGCCTGGCCTTACCCTAAATTTAGGCCTAAATATTTTGAGTGCAGTTTTTTACGGTTTACATTTTGCTTAAAAACATATCATAGGCTGTTTAATGGCAGGTTCCCATTGTGTCAACTTACCCAATAAAGTGTGACAAAATCCCCCCTAATGTCATGTAACCAGGCTGTTGACTAATGGCAAACGTCTACGCCACATTAGGTGCGTTACTGATTTGCGCAAAACTTTAGCAATTTTTTCAAAATGTCGAGAAAAAACTATTGCGAAATGACGGCGTTTCCATTAACCGATGTTATGCGATTAAAACTTAATTTTTTCCTCTCGCGATAAGTAAGTAATTTAAAAAATCATGGCAACGGACGTTGGTAGGTTTATGTACTGTATATCTCAGCCACTGCACTGGCCATTATTACAGTTTTTTACAATCACTTTGCTCCTATTTTCAGAACCTTGATGTCATTTTTCAAAACTATAGACACAAAACTCAAAACGGTTATCACTTGTAACACAGGCTGTCTAATGTTCAAAACATCGCATTGTGCATTCACATATTTAAGGAAATCTTGCACTTGCACAATCATTGGTTCAAAAAACTAATTTACTTTGAAATACCATTGAAACATAACTATAGATCACCCACACACAAGCAACCGATAGTTTCACTGTGTCATTGTTCGTACAATCATTAAATATTGTAGAACAAAATAGTTGATACAGGTTTCATTATGGCACTACATGTACAGTAAACACATCTCTGTAAAAGCACTGCATGATACTACAGACAGTGGAATCATTGAACAAAGTTTGTAATATATTGATGCAAAACACTACAGTACAATCACAACATAGGGTTATTTAAATCAAAGCAAAAATAATTAGCTATAAAATAGAAAAGAAAAGACAGTACTGTAAAACATCAAATGCAATGTTCCTCAACTTGCTTGCTTGTACTGTAACAAACAAAACAGGAGCGATTACTGTACTTCTACATTGTCATCAACTCTGTGTTGTGGATTTGGCCACAGGTTGTCATCTACATCACAATGGATGTTTTCATTAGCCAAATTATTAGGCTACATCCATGGATATTGTAGTCTAATTGGTTCATGCTTCATGCTAATTGGTGACAATGAATCTCGTTATCTTGAAACTTTCATGATTTACAGTAAACATGAAAGATTGTTTGTCTGTTTCCATACAACTATGCATTAAGAGTAATGCAACAGTAACTTATCATTTTGAGCAGTTGTATCAATTGATAGTTAGATCACTGTAAGGAAATGAATAGACACTCATTTGAAATGTAATGTGTGAATTGCCTTTTGAAATAGTAGTACTCTGATGTTAAGTTGTGTCATATTGAACAGGTGATTTTTGTTGAATGAACAAATGATCTAAGTTTTATGTATATTGTATCCAAGCAATTGAGAAAAGGGTTAGAGTTTTGAAAAATGTGCATTTTGATCATTGGTTGTGAGTTTTGTGTCTAGAGTTGTGAAAAATGACATCAAGGTTCTGAAAATAGTAACAAAGTGATTGTGAAAAACTGTATTAATCGAAGGAGACGTATGTGCGTTTTCCAAGCATTAATGGTAAGAAAAGACCCTTTATACTTGTGAGAGGCACATATGAGGTGTTTCTGGGTGTTTCTCCCTCATATCTGCTTCGAGGTCTTGATTGTGGCATTTATTTGAGGTTTAGAATCCATTATTCCTGTAATTCTTTTGTCTTTTATGAATTTAATAAAGAACTCTTTCTCGTCTTCTGTCTAAACATACCGCGTTATCTACGTCGGTTGACCTGGAAATGCACAAAAACTGTTTCCATTGCAGTTTTGCGAAATATTTATTTTGCCGGAAAAACCACCTCATGCGAGCGTAAAAACTTTTTTGCAATAAATGGGAGTTTTTGCGAAAATTACGTTTTTCCATTGGGCGTATTTGCAATTCGCAATTTCAATTTGCGCAATTTGAAGGTTAATGGAAAAGCGGCTACTGAGAAAGTACTTGCCAAATTTCTGTACAATATGCATCAGGAGACAATGGGCAAAACTCTTTCTTCTAATTGGTATATGGTAAGACATACTGTAATTTTTTCTTTTCTTGCAATTAGTACCAGCCTGTTGTGACTCAAGAGGAAAGACTGGTGTTTTTCAAAGTGCATCCAGAGCATTAAGGTGCACTTAAGAACAACACTGTGTTTTCATGTAGGTTTAATCAGAAAAAAGCACTCTTCCACATGCCCTCGACTCTGAGAGATAACCAAACCACATTATCCACAAAGCCAGCGAATGCTAATTGCAGACGGCCAGTGTAGTTTATTAAAAGTTTCGAAATCAGTCCAAGATGCGCACAAATCCATTCGATTTTTATTAGTGCCTTAAAGAGTTATGCGATTCCCCGGGATCCAGTCCGCGTCAATCAGCCATGGTAAATTGGATTCTTGAATAGGGAAATCCCAGGGGGAGGGTTGATGCTATCTGGATCAGACGCAGTGTTGATTTTTTCCCAACCCTTCACTGCTCGCTGCTCCAGGTTCTGTTCTCACTTTAGTACCAACCAAACCATAATACGTATTGATTAACTCATTATAGTGCATTATTCACTTGCTTTGGGCTTGGACTGTGCTTAAAGTCAGCACCTTAGGACCTGTCAGTTTGAGGTGGCCAAGGAGGGAGGTTTCTGGACACCTGCAAGGCAAGGAGGGGGGTAAACTGTGTAGGACAGAAGAGGTCCCATTTCCTACACTTGTGTGAAATGGTGTCTTTTGCTGATTCACAGTAACTAGGAATTTACTGATGGACTACAAATCAAGACAGTTTTTTCTGCATAAGGCTGCTAAAAATGTGTGTGTGTGTGTGTGTGTGTGTGTGTGTGTGTGTGTGTGTGTGTGTGTGTGTGTGTGTGTGTGTGTGTGTGTGTGTGTGTGTGTGTGTGTGTGTGTATATACATATATATACACACAAATACATACACAAATACATATACAAATACATACATAAGTGCTGGGCAATGATTAATTGTGATTAATCGAATCCAAAATAAAAGTTTTTGTTTACATGTGTGTGTATAATTATTTTGTATATATAAATACACACACACACGCATGTATATATTTAATAAAATATTTGCATGTATATACTGTATATATATTTACATATAATATATTATATATAAATAACCCATTTTTCTTAAATTTATAAATGTATGTGTGCGTATTTATATATACAAAATAACGAATGCATAATTAATGAAAAATAATTTATGCAAATTTATGCAAAATAACATGCATATATATTTAAGAAATATTTGCATCTATATACTCGATATATTTATATATATTTTATATTATATAAATATTTTCTTTATAAATAACACATTTTTTATATACATGCATGTGTGTGTATTTATATATACAAAATAATTATACACTGTACACACACATATATTATGTAAACACAAACCTTTATTTTGGATGTGATTAATCGTTGCCACACACATTCAATATATAAATACATCATATAATATACTGTATAATAAATACATGTTTAAATCTTTGTATACAAAAACTATTCATTGAATTCTAAATCCAGCAAAGAATAAAAGTACAAAATGTACAAAAAAAAAATGTACAAAAAAAGTACAAAAATGACTCATAATAAGGGTGTTTGTGTTTTTACAGAAAGCACATAATTGAGAGGAAGGTTTTGCTTTCAATAAAAAGATGTAATCTGAGGTCATGGCAGCAATTAATTTGTATGGCAATGCTCCCATGATGCTCTGCACTGGTTTCAGCCTCCCCATTAGCAGTCTGCTTGCCAGCGAGCCAAAGCGCGTGGTGCAATATCGAGATAATCAGAGATCAGGCCGATAAATTTAGTTTGAATTCAGGGGACAAGGTCAGGCGCTGAATGGACACAGGTCAAAAAACTAGCATCAGGGTGAGCCATCTCCTTACAAGCGCCGCAGACCACGCCGCATGGATGGGTCGACCCCCTTTTAATTCACAAGTCATTTGCTTCATCTGCCGTGTGAAAGCGGCACATGAGGGCACCGCAGTGGCCATTGTCCAGTCACGTGACCGCAGGAAAATTAGACCGGCATGTTTTTGTATATTTTCCGCCATGTCCGCGGCTTGCTTGATTGAGTGATTTCCGATACAGCGTCAGGGCGAATCACAATCACTTAATACGATCTTTGGGAAGTGGGGCTGAAGAAGACACAAGTATTAATATAAGACTGTGCAGAAACTGACACTCTGTCCCTAAGCCCTGAGGCAATATTACTTGCGACCCCCCCTCCCTCCTTCCTTGATAGAAGAAATGCTGTCTCCATAGCAATTACCTAAGTCTTTTATCAGTCATTTCAAAGGAAGAAAATTAGGGCAATTGTGTCAGGACAGTCATATGGGCAGAAATTGCACACTTATTCGGACCACTTATGTCTGTGACTTTGTTCCTGGATGATGGGGGCTATTGTTCGCTGCCATGTCTTTGAAAGCTTGATTGGGTTTGAGCAGATGTACTGTACCAGAAAGGGACAGCTTTTGTTTCCTCGGCTACTGCTTTTTATTTTAGTTCTAGTTGAATATAAATTACAGCTCTTCCTCTGTTTACACAGAGAGCCTTTTAAACACATCATACTCCTTATTTCACCGGCCGTAACCAAATATGACGGTAAAAAAAAGAAGAAAAGAAATCATAACACGACTGATTAAAATCAGTTTTTAATCACATTTATGCGTTTTGGGTCATTTTTTGAGACGGCGAAAAAAGCGGCACTTGAATCGCGGCTTAAATTTAAGTAATTGAAGAGCATGCATTAATTACCAGAGCAGAACATTTTACTACTTACAGGGAACTGACACTGCATATTGACTGAAATTACAAGGGGGGGTGGAGAGTTAAAAATCAGTAAAATTAAAATGAGCAGGATTTATGGTCAAAATCATGTAATTAGAAAAGAGGAAGATAATTGCTCGAAGGACCTAATCCAGCGCCCCGAGTATTGTAAGGGAAAAGCCCCGATGATTTCCTTGCACGAGACGATAAGTCTAACTTAGCTTTAATGCTAGCAATGCACAGCCAGGGACCTGCAAGCCTAATCTATCCCCAGTTCACTGCCCATGCCCAGTTCTCTGTCTGTCTTAGCATATTGATTTCCAAGCTGTCTTATTGGTTCCTAACATAATTATACTAGGAGTAGGTCTCTTAGTGCAGCTAATACATTTACACCATGGCATCTAGGGAAGCTTATAGTCATGTCATTTATTCAGGCAGAGGATTGTGGCTGCTAAAAGGCTGCTGTAAGCAGTGAATTTGAGGATTTTCTGAAATGAGAGAGAGAATTAAGTTGCAGCCCACAAGAAATGCCCAAATCAATATGCTCTCATCAAAAAAAAAAGAAAAAAAAAGCAAAGAAAAGAGATAGGCCTCATAACCTATAACCATGAAGATGTACTGCTTAATCTATGGGCTGCTATGTGTGAGTGCAAAAAAAGCCTTAAAGTTAATGTGACGTGAAATTCGCAACCACATTACGCATGTAAAATAGACATATTTCCAATTGAAAAAGGAAAATCAAAAAGAAAAAAGGAGCGGGACCTTACATACCAAGTACAATGTGAATCTACTTAAACAATGGCTGCTTAAACAAAAATAAGTAAACGTTTCCAGACATCCCACCTCTCCTGGAAGGTCCAGGAGTCACCCGCACATAGCGACGCCCTGACACCCGCAAAATACAGTATATACAATATCCCGGAAACTGAGCGAGTGAGAAAGCCTGTTTCCAACTGGTATTAAAGGGATTGTTCACTTTGAAATTAAATGTTGGTATGTTTTAGCTTACGTCAAGGGCATCCAAGATGTAGGTGTCTTTTTTTCCACAGTAGTTTCAATTTTGATATTTTTAGGTCAAACTGTTCTTGTCTGTCAGTCATATAATGCAGGTCTATGGTCACTGTCTCAAAGAGCATGCACAGAGTCCAAATTAAACAATTCCCCATCGTAAGTACACATTGATGGCCTAAGACACGAAACGAGCGGTTTGTGTGAGAAAACGAACAGTATTAATATCGTTTTTACCTCTTGTACACATCCGAGATCACGTCCGGCGCTTTCCGGCGCTTGCGCAGACTAAGCCAGAACGCGCGCACACGTCACACACCAGGAAGCGCGCGGCCCTCAGATCACTTGGACGTGGTTGTGTAGAGGTAAAAACGATATATAATCGATATATAATCGAAATATAATAATCGGCTATCGGTATCGGCTGAGAAATTTAATAGCGGTGCATCTCTAATGTTGACTTTAAAATGTACTAAGATACAACAGCCACTAGTAGCAGTGAATGGGCTCATATGCTTAGCGCAAGATTTACTGTACAGAAGAGACAGTGAGAAGCAAGGCTAATGCCAGAAACAGCTCCCTTGTGCCTCGTACTGCAAAATTAGCAGTTTAATGATATGATCACTCAACAAGCGACCCTGACTGCTTTCCCTTGCATATGCACATCCTGTCAATGGCAGATCATGTTCGCCTGCATCTTACAGCAGAGGGAAATACAGCAGAAAATAGGGTCATTGTCTATTTATTCTTCTCCTCCTAATTGTTGTCAGAGTCTGACCTGAAATTCAGAGACAGTATTTTTCAAAGTCAAGGCTGCAGATGCGCTCGGCCATTTATCACGGTTTGTTCCTTATCCTTAGAGCAGCACGAGCGTGCGAAGGTCTGTTTCTTCTTTAATTCCCAAGATTTTGTTGTTAATGGAGGAAGCTGCCTCATAAATTAAGGAAGCACTCAATTACGGAGCTTGACAGAGGTAGATCAGAGGGCAGCCATTGGTCAACCCTGGCAGGTGAGGCCAAACACCCGCAACACAAGATTTATATGAATTAACCGGCATTACCTGAATTACATTATATTGACCAGCGCCACCAGAACCCCTGAATGTGCCATGCAGCATATTCCCAAAATTCAAGATGGGCACTCATTCACAACGTATTATTCTCAGAAAAGACACAAAAAAAACTATCCTTTCTCCCCGACGATACTTTTTTCATTTCATCAACAAAGCAGAGACCCACTGACAATTCATGGCTTTCGCCAGCATCATTTAAAGCTGGGGCTGTCACTTGAATGTCTCATTTCTATTTTATTCATTTCTTCATAGGGATGGTAAGCGCAAGACGCTCTATTCTTTCCCCGGGGGAGAGAGGACAGGCTGAGGGGGGTGTGTTTCTGAGGCTGAGACCCTTTCTCACACACACAAGCCACCGGCCATCAGATCACACCACAATCAGGCATTCCTCCACCTTGTCAGAACTGGAGGATCAGCCGGCCGCTGAGGCTCTCTGGGTGAAAAGAAAAAGAAAGCCGAGCATTTACATTTCAGCTACCAGCGGATGAACCTTATGAATCCATCTGAGGTCACATGTCGAATGCGTCAAAGCACGTGAAGAATAGAGGCTCGATGATAAATCTAATAAAGACGCTTTGAGTATTAGGAAAAACAGCGTAGCTGAACAAAACCACATTTGCGTTTGAGAGGAGCCACTTATCAAAGATGATCCAAGCTTGTGGCAATCTTGAAAGCATGTACGTCTTTTGTTATGAAATTGCATTGTTCGATAGCGGTTTTTTTTCATGCACCTTTTTTTTTTTTTTGTACAAGGTAAGGTATTAATTCACGCTAGACACATTTTGCAAATGACTTTCCTTTAAATCATGTCTAAAAGCCCTGGAAAAACTAATGATTTTTATTAGATTACTATTCTTAAGGATGCATTAGACAAATAGCAGGAAGTTACACTCTGCAGCCCCGGTAATGCAATAAAGTTCCAATTATAACACTTACGTACAATAAGTGGGCTTCTTTTTGCAGCGCTGCACACAAATCATCATTATATTTCTAATGCTATCTGGATGTGAAAGCTTCAGACACGTAATACGTTTTTCCGCCGTCTAAAAAAAACAGGGTAATCGCCCCAAAACTGTCAGGCAGCATTTGTTCGGATATGACGGCATCAATCATACTCTACGGGACACCCTGAAGGTCGAAGGTTAGAGGAATACCAGCTACCCTTGTTCTGTTTTGCCTTTTTATTAGCCTCATCCCATGTGTTCCCTCTCAGTCCCTAGTTTAGCACTCGACGGTGTATTTACAGGGGGTGCCGGGATTAGCCGTTAGCTCATAAACGAGAGCCTGTTCTTTGGCTGTAGGCAAGGATCTTCCTTGCTAGGCAACATGGATGACCCCAGCGGCCAGCTGGTCGTCGTTTCCAAACGCAAACGTGTGGCGCAAGGCGGCAGAACATCACACGATCCCGGCCGCCCGGGCTTTACCGCAGTTAAAGGGTACCGTTTGGCTTCTCCTCTGCTCCGCCCCTTTGGCAACAGAGGAAGGACCATGTGACTCTCTGTAGGGAGAGAGGACCAAAGCTAATGAAAGTAAACATGCAGAGACTCAACAGTAGGCTTTCCTTTCAAATGAAGTTTTTTTCAAAAAGTGAAAAACATGTTATTCAGAGAGAGTCAACCTGCAGGGACTGGCTGAGAGACACAAAGGCTGGAGAATGATTGAAAACATCAAACGGCAGTGTTTTCCATCCCGCTGGTGTGGCCTCTGAGATTGCCTTAGCTGGAGATGTTCATTGGTGTCAAAGGATTCCACATTGAACTATAATGATATTCAAGTATCCTTCTCTTTTTTTCCTTTCAAGAAATATATCATTCACACAACATTATCATTCAACTAAGAAACACATTGAGAATTTATTTATTTCCTTTCTTCGTGGGTTTAATAAGCCTTCAGGGGAACTTCCGACGGAGGGAATCAGTTTTCCGGGAACGTGATGATATACGGTACACATTTCACATAAAAGGTTGGCGGGGTTTAGCACGGCATTTGACCAAAGGTCAAACAGAAACAAAGCATGGAGGGTGGTCAGTTGGACGAGACTGCGAAAGCTTGCCAGGCTCACAGCTCACATCTAAAATAGGATCTAACATTTCTGCCATTTGCAACTATGCTCCTGCAATTTTTTTTTTTATTTTAATAAAAGTCTAATCAAATAAAGTATAGAGAAATCATCAATAAAAAAATGGAATCTGATTATTTCACAAGACCATGAAGGCACAGTCACAATGCACAAATATTCTTTTGAAATATCCGCTAATCAAAATGACACCGACATCTCACATTCACTACTAAAAGATAAATTCCCTGGAAAAATAATAAAGGCAATGTATAATGACTGGAATATGTGTCTTTGTGACTGTGTCTTCAGGTATTACCTAAATTATGGGGACAAAACATCAGTAATACAAGAAGTTTTTGAACTTGTGGGGAAATTTATTGATCCACATGAGGAAAACAGCTTGTAGATCATACTAAATAATGTTTTTTGAAAATGTAAAAATGCAGAAAGTTTTCTGTGATGGGTAGGTTTAAGATTAGGGATAGGGATACAGTTTGTACAGTATAAAAATGATAACATCTATGGAAAGTCACTATAAAATCCAATGTGTGAGTATGCGTGTACACTACCGGTACTCTAAGTGTTGAACAATTAAGTTTTTTTAGTGTTTTAGTGAAAAAAGTGTCTTATGCCCACCCGGGCTCCATTTATTTTAATAAAAAATGCATTAAAAAAAGCAATATTGTAAAATAGTATTACATTTTAAAATACCTGCTTAAAAGTGAATGAATTTTAAAATGTAATTTATTCCTCTGATGGCAAAGCTAAATTTTCAGCAGCATCACTGTCTTCAGTGTCACATGATCCTTCAGAAATTCAAATATGCTGATTTGGTGCTAAAGACACATTGCTTATTATTATCAATGTTGAAAACATTTTTTGCTGTGATTGTTTGTGGAAACTGTGATATACCACCATTCATAAGTTTAGGGTAAGTAAAATTAAGAAATTAATACTTTTATTCAGCAAGGACACATTAAATTGATCACAAGTGACAGTAAATTGATTTATAATGTTAGAAAATATTTCCATTTCAAATAAATGCTGTTCTTTTTTAACCTTTTTTTCACCAAATAATATTTCCACAAAACAATTAAGTAGCAAAAACTGATTTCAACATTGATAATAATGTAATTTCCCACAATGCATTAGCCTAAACCTTTTAGAATGACAGCCCTGAATGCATTCTAACTTACTCATGAATCTTTAAAGGATCTACAGATGAACTGCTCGATTTGCTCTGACGTTCAGTTATGTGTCCTTAGGTGAAGGCCTGGACTGGTCATGTTGTTTCTCTTTACACTACGTTAAGGTGCTTAACTGCTAAAACAAGAGTGTTATCATAATGACCTATGGGAGATAATGGAACTTGGCCCAGATATGTATGCCAGAGACACAATGGGACACGTTTTTTGACAGTTTTATAATTAAACTACAAAAAAAAACAACTCCGTGCTTGACACAGAGTTCAGCAAACACCACAAATTTTGAATGAGCTTTATCCAAATCTTGACTGTCTCGTGTCATATTTGAAGGGTTTCATGCTATTTTGTTTCCTTTTTATGTGATGTTGATGTTTTATTTATTGGGTGTTGTGTTTCTGTACACCTCAATATTCTCTAGGGAAATCAAAACAATTGGAAGGATGTTTGATATCAGTGATCTTACTGTTTTTTTATGTCATAGAGGCGGATGGTAAAACCTGTGAATTTAAAACGAGTAACAGACTAAAAGTAGCATGATAAAGGTCTGATGACTAATTTAGCAACCAAAAGAGATGTTAGTTGTCGCTGCAACAGCAAAACTGCCATTCATGTCAGACTTGCTTAGCAAAAGTTAGAAGATGAATTGTTGAATTAAGTATTGAAATACAGATGAAATAAACTGATGAACATGAAATATATGAAACCTATATACCTATCCATCCATGTGTGTGTGTGTGTGTGTGTGTGTGCGTCTGTGTTCAAATTCAAAATTGAACAATAATTCGCTTTAAAAGTGACTTTGTCTTGCCATAGAACACAAAAAGAAGTTCTCAAACCACCAAAGCAGCTCTTTTCCATACAATGAAAATACAAGGTGATCATTAGCAAGTGCAATTGCAAATTTCCTCAGTTATGCTAAACAAACCATTAGACTGAGACATCTTACACTTAAAGTGCAACTTTGCTGATTTTCAATCACTTTTTATTGTTACAATGTTGGTAGTATGTAAATTAAAGGGGGGGTGAAATGCTCATTTTCACTCAATCTCCTGTTAATCTTGAGTACCTATAGAGCAGGGCTGCCAACTCTCACGCATTGAGCGTGAGACTCACGCAATTGACTCTTTTCACACGCTCTCACGCCACACATCCATTTTCTCACGCACAGAAAAATTGCGGACCAAAAAGGTACTTTTAATATTAAACTAATTCTCAGCTCTTAGATTCCGTCAATTTTATTACGAAATTCAGACAAAAATATGTTTGGCGCTTGTAAATGTGACGTGACAGATCGCTGAGCGCCTCAGTTCAAGTGCACGTGAACCAATCATCTGTTACTTTTTTATTTAAAGATGCAGTACAACTTACCGAAAGTATACATAATATCGACCAATTGGTGTTTTTCAACCACGGAAAGAGGTCAATATAACAGCAGGAGAACAATTATGTCACATAATGTTACATTTACCTCAGGAAAGCCATTTAATGACCATAGCATGTTAATTGAATAGAAAAAATAGCTAGAGAGGATATTTTGCTGAGCACTATATTACATTAGCCTATATTTTTACTTATGTTATTAAATAATTGTTATTATAACAAAAACTACATTATATTTAATTTAATTTGTTATTTTTAACCTTTAATAATACCAGCAGATTGGGCCCTCTATGTTTACACTTTAGGTGAGTTTTTTTTATTTTTTTATATAAAATTTAAAATAAACATGTATCCAAATTAGTCAATATTGAATCAAAATCGGAATCAAATCACAAGAATGGAATTGAAATCTTGAGTCACTGTACAATGTAAACATTGTAACATGTTGTCAGTAAACTTCATAAAATTCTATTTAGTTCTAAATGTTTTGACAATCACAATCACAACCCTGTGAAAAATCACGGAGTGAAAAAATCTCACTCCAAGCTAAACTCAAAAGTTGGCAGCCCTGATAGAGTAGTATTGCATCCTTCATATCTCCAAAAAGTCTTTAGTTTTATTATATGTATAAAAGAAAGATAGGCTGTACCGAGTCTTTCCGGAAAAAAACGAGCGGCTGGAGGCGGGCCGTGTGGGCGAAGCTAAAGCTGTGCTAACGCGCCGAGCTAACAACACACAGAGACATTTGAAGCAGTTTTACTCACCGCCCGATTCCAACGCACGACCGCAAACCTTTATCATTGTGACTGCTCGATCCTTAAGCATTAGACGATCTGCAAATCCGTCGATCTGGGCTTTGTTTATAAAACAAGCATCTTCGAAATGCAGGGAACAAACAAAAGCACTTGCACAACTCCGTTGATGCTCTGTAAAAATAAACTCCATCCACTGGTCCCTTAATGCTGTTTTTTTTGGTAATCTGTGCAGGGTTGTCTTGCCCTGGCAACCAAAAACACACTTTGGTGACATTTCGCTCTCTCGCTCTGGTCAGTGAATGTCTCTGCTCTGGTCTACGTGCGCGCGCGCACTCTTCCGGGAGAAGTGCCCTTAGGACCCGTATAAGGAAATTCCGCCACATCTGACGTCACACATGCCCATACTCGAAAAAAACTTTCCGAAACTTGTGACAAACCGGAAGGAGTATTTTTGGAACAAAAATACTCCTTCAAACGTACAACTTAATTTTTGAAACTTTGTCCATGTTTAGCATGGGAATCCAACTCTTTAACAGTGTAAAAAACTCAGTATGCATGAAATAGCATTTCACCCCCCCTTTAACAATGTTTACTCGTTATCTTGTGATCAGTTGCTTTTATCGGTCCCTTGTTCTCGTTATAAATCAAAAGGAGATCGAGCTTTCTCTGTATTTGCCCCAAAGCTCTGGAACAGTCTACCCTTAAACATCAAGGGCCTCTCCATCACTGGATGCTTTTAAATACTCTCTAGCGTTCTACGTTATGTATGTATATGCATTTTGAATGATTTTGATACTTTTTTTTTCTCTACTCCTTTTCTCTTTATTATTTATTGTATTGTAAAGCACTTTGGATCAACTACGGTTGTGTTAAACTTGTGCTCTATAAATAAAACTTGACTTGCCTTCTGTGTTACCTGGATAAAAAATTCACATTTATATGTCAGCAAAACTTTTGACAGCTCCATGGCTTTCGTGACGTCCATGGAAAGACGGTTATTAACAGAACAGTTATTGTAAGAGTAGGTTTATCACTGAAAATTGTATCATGCTTTGTCTACTCTTTAAACAGCATTGTGGTAAAAATGGAACAATATAGCAACAGCCTTCTGACCTGTATGCAACAGGTTTTTGATTCAGCTTTTCCCCTTCCGTTTGCCCTAAAACAGTGTTCGTTGTCATCCGGTTTGAAATGTTGATCCTATTTTCTGTCGCGGCGTTCTCTCCATATTTACAAATCTTTGCAGCCTCACTCGCAACTAACGTTTACTCTTTGAATTCTTACACCTGGGAACAATACAAGTTGACCACCATTATGACTAAAAGTTTGCTAAGAAGTATTTCCTACATAAGTAAGGTTGTATTTAACTCTGGTAAGCATATCCATAGCAGACTGGTGGGAGTGGCCTTGGACTGTGACATGCACAGTGCATTATGGGTGTTGAAGTAATCCTACCTATTTGGCAAAAGGGAAGACAACAACAGCATTTAATCTCAGTTTTCTATAGTTAGGTAGCACCGATTTCAAAAATACTCCATCTTTCTACTGTATAGGTAGCCATGTTTTATTGAAAGACAATTTTGCCAAAGGTGAAGAACCCCTTTAAATATCAAACTAATAATTTTAAAGGTGCTCTAATCGATGCTCCACGCGTTTTTTAGGCCAAAACATTTTTTGTCACATACAGCAAACATCTCCTCACTATCCGCTAGCTGCCTAGCTACACTGTAAAATAACGCGGCCTCTCTAGACACCACAGGCTCCACAAACGGCAACAAAAACAAACTGGGCTCACCCGCACCACGAAACACAACAAACATTGCTCCAGCCAATGACGACAAGAAGTATTTGAAGGTGGGGTTTGGGGGGTTAGTGCACGTGCACATGAAGGGGGTGTGGAGGAAAGAGAAGCATGAAGAGGGAAGTTTGAATTATGGCCGACACACGACCAAAGAGACGCCGTTCCGATGAACAAATTGCAAAGAAGAGGGACAAGGATAAGAAACGCGCAAAGTACCGAATTTACATTGGAAATACCTTCGAAAGGTGGCGAGAACTCCGCCGGCAGAAGGGCTTCCAATCTGACATTCGGTTGCTCTGTTTTTGCAGAACAGGTAAATCCATTTCTCTTTCTAAACAGACGTTCATGCCAAACCAACACAAGGATGTAATTAGCTAGAACAGTGAATACACAACACATATGTTTCTAGCAGCTAGCGATCAATCTCTATTGTAAATTCACAGTAGGGCGACAATTTGTGTGAATGATCGTTTTCACTCACTGTTTGTTATGAATTTGAATGTTCATTTAGGCTAGACAACTTTGACTAAATTTGTTTACAACGCCGCCGTTGTTTATGCTCACAGGGAAATGCAAAGCTAACGTTATCTTGCTATAATTGCGTCCTTGTATGGGAGCTATAATTATAACCTCAGGTGGCGAAACGATTTTAAAATAATGTTTCTCTTTTTCTGCATTCTGTTCTGCAAAATATAAAAGCAATTGTCTAACTTGGTGACATTACACATTGAATGAAGTATCAGTAAAACTTAACTTTGTAGTGACTACTTTGACTTAAGGGAGCGGAGGGGGGAGGAGGGAGGAGACGGGATGAGGAGGAGGGAGGGTCTAGCTAGCCTCCGTTTTGTTTGACAACAATTCGAATGTCAACAAGAAGTTACGACTCCCGGCATCGCTTAGAGCACCTTTAAGAAAACACTCCCCCTCCCTTACATTATCAAGGACACCATGTGATCCTAATTTTCTACATTCACCACCTATTTAGCATGGTAAATTTGTAACTAAACACATTTGAACTTGAACAGGCCTTCGGTCTCATTTCAGATGACATAGGCCACTCCCCTCCTCATCACTCTTATTGTGGCCTGTCTGAAACAACACTTTCTAGTTAAACACTATCTCCATTTAAACAGGCCCAGATGGTGGACTCAGGTCAGATATAGCTGGTGGTATATAGCAGTGGTGCAGCACTCGAGCAGGGGGGAGGGTGCATAGGTGAGCGAGAGAGGGGCGGGGTCTATTACAAAAGAGCCGTCTGGGTCAGACTCAAACCTGCATCTATGGAAAGCCAATTAGCTAACTCCATTCATTTCCCAAGCCGGGCCAGGCCGTTATCCTCTGAGCAAGGGTCTTCTGGACAGACCGTTTGTTTAAGAAGCTCCCCCTATTTCTTCCTCGCCACAGGGGAATGACCTTCATTTAAATACAGCCCCCATTACGGACCCCAGAGGGAGGCCATAGCGATCCCCCGACAAAAGTAGCATATGCACACTGCAAGGCTGGTAGTCATTAATGATGTATTTTTATAAATTATGGTTTTGATATGACTATAAGTTTAAAATGAAGCATTTTAGAGTTACTAAGCATTTGCTATGGGAGGAGGAAAGGTTTGCGTACCGACAAGCTTCTCCACAAATGGACTCCCATTTATCAGGAACAAAGGACCCCAAAAGTGACAGAGAGTAATGAGGGGAGAGAATCTCTTCCTTTGTGATAATATGGAGAAATTAATTAAAAATAAAGAATGGTGGCTCCTTCTTCGCTCGCAAAATCATTTATTACAATGGTAATTGCTCCTCCCTATTGCAGGTTAATTCTTTAAACAGTGTTCTACATCAAGATATTCTAATTCTCCTAATCTATAATTCATGATATACTTTGTACCAGGCAAAGCTGTTAAATATTTAGTGAATCATTGGCCCTAAACTTAATCACCCTGCAGTAACCGCTTGTGTTTTTTAATGCATTTTTCATTTTTTCCATTTAGTTAAAGTGATACACTTGGTGGTAATTTCACAATCAGGGATTAACATAAAACAACTTAACACAATGAATTAATTAACAGACTTTGTGTGGAACTGCCCTACCACACAGCGTGAGCAGTAATTACCATTCTGCTTTATAAAGTTTTAAGCATGATGCATATTTTACGCTGATAATGGAACATTCATTTGGTATTCTTGTTGTACCTCTGTTTACTCCTCATGCTTAAATCTTCCACATTAGTGCCGCAGGCCCTAAACCTGGTTTCATCACTTCCTGCCACTCCACTACAAGAACCCACCACCAAAACGAAGCAGAGTCATCACATTTGCAGTACATTTTTATATGCTCATCATAAACGACTCAATATTGCATAAAATATAAAATAGTTTGCTGTCTTCAATATACAAATGTGTGTGTATATATATATATATATATATATATATATATATATATATATATATCAAAAGGTGGCTAGAAAGAATTGTATTGTTTAAAAAGAAAAAATAAACTGACTCCCAATCTCTAACTAAAATTACTAACTGTATGGTTCTTGATTTGATTGGTTTTTGATTAGATTGTTTTAATGCCTAAGTGTCCCTTTAATAAAAATGTACAAGCGTATTCATTTATTAATATGCTTGTGTAATTACAAAGTGCAAAACTGCGTAACACAAATGATTTTATCCAGATAAAACTTGGTTTGGTACATGATGATAATGTACCAGTAATGATGTAAGCCTCTGTTAAATTAATGATGTAACACACAGCGAGTTGTTTGTGTCTCTGAGTGATTCCACATTCATCTTCCTGTTTCTACCTTCTCTTTTCTGGATTCAGAGGTGTGATGATATTCTTTTACGTGCGAGGTCGCCTACTTAGCTGTGAATAACATCACATCAGAACGAGGTGACACAAAGACTCCGTCACCTCACAACAAACAGGACACACTGCAACAAAGTACACAGTTACATTTTAAACAGCCCATTTCAATGATTCATTCAAAGACACTTTGTGCCTGATGTATAATTCATCACTCTGCCGTCATCCCTCTCCACCCCTGTCAAGTAACAAACAATGAGTTTTTGATGTGAATAATTTAAAGTGTGTTACGCTGTGCTAATATTATCCAAGAAGAGGGCTTTTCATTATAACACTTAATTTCCCAGTAGACCCTTCATATGAAAAAAAAGAGCCTTTTCACTAAAAACAATATTCAACATCATGAGATTAAAAAAGAAAAACAGCTTTTTATAGACCTATTTGTAGCATGGTGAGTTAAGGTATGTTATGTGTATGTTCAAATAAGATGCTGTTTTCTAGTGTGCAACCAATACCAGCCAATAACAGGATTTCAAAAAGGGGTTTATACTTCAAAAACTCCGTCCCATGATCCCAATGCTTCCCAAGGCAGAATCCAGAGCTCAGGCAGCATCAGAGCAGATACATCAAAATAACTCTGTCGTGAATTATATCCTAAAGCTCCTAAAAAAAAACTCCCGTCTCAACTCTCATATGTTCTTGTGTGCAAATGAAGCAATTAATGGATTCCCCAGAGGAAACTTTTATTGCTCAGAGGTTGCTCTTCATAGCTCACGAGACTTAATGGAGTTCCCAGTTATGTTTCATTTAAGTATGAACTTTGTTACAGATGTTTCTCCTGAAATTCTGAGGAGAAATATAAACAGAAAAAAAAAGAGATTTATATAGATAGCATGGACATGAATGGTAATGTCATTCATACGAGAAGGTACCATATCGTGAGAAATTGTATATTAAAACAACCAAATCCTAAACCTAATCACAACCGAAACCTTACACCTAAACCAGATTGTAATAGGGAAAAGAAAAGTCATACAGATTTGTGAATTATTAAATTGTCATGAGAATTATTGCATTGCCAGGATGATTCAGTTTTGAAATAAATTACAAAAATGCATTGGTTCATAATCAAAATCTGACTTTTGATTACATACAACATACATTGGCATCCTGGCAAATCAACTCAGACAATCTAGTGAAGGAACATCTGAGCAAAAACTGTTCTTAATCCAATCTCTACTGTATGTAAAAGAAACCATTCAGTTTATACAAATATTGCAAAACTATGTCCTATTTTAATTCACTCATAAATAAATTCGACTTTCTTCTGTGGAACACAAAAGTTTTTGTCCATACAATGAAAGTCAATGGGTTCCAAAACAACACTGGACCCCATTGACTTTCATTGAAAGGACAAAATAAAAACAAAACACGGAGACAGTTTTCTACATATTTAAACTTTGTGTTCCACAGAAGTCAGTCAGTCATACAGGTTTGCAATGATGGTAAGTAAATCATCACAATTCAATTTTTTGGGTCTATCTCTTTACGTTTAAATGCAATGCGGCAACCAAAAGTCACAAACCCTATAATCCATGTTAACAAGAACAAAAATATACATATTAAACTGGTAACTGTTAGAGGTTCTATCTGGGTGGTAATGTCTGCTTTCTCTTCTCTCCAGCTATCTTGGAACTTCTTTCAGGGTAGATTGTGGTGTACTATCAATATATCAAGGAAGCAGAGGTTATCTATACCATTCACACTATCAGAGTGCAGGATGAGCACAGAATCAACCCATCAAAAGACATTTTCTATGGTTTCATTACAAAAGATTCAAAAGATGAGGGCCACAGTCAGATCATTGCAGATACAGCTCTTATAGATTGAAAATATGCCATAAATCTATAATGTGGAAATAGGCAGCGCACGAGGAGGAGGGCAGGTATTAGTAACCTATTGTATAGATAATTGACGATTTCCTATGAAGCTTTTCAAATGGGCCTCCCATCTTTGAATCACTTTCATCCCATTGAATGTGAGACTCTGATTGTGTGAAATCACCACAAGTACCTTCAATTACAGGAGGCAGTCAGCGTAGGAAATGGCTGCTGTAGGTCAGGAGGAGAAACGACTCTGTGAAATGGCAGACGAAACGTCGCCTTCAGACAGCAGTCTACATACCTATATGAGCAGATAACGTTTATTATTTAGGGCTTGATAAAACACAGGCCATAAAATGAAGCATTTGGATAAACAATGGTCGAGGAATGCAAAGATACAGAGACTCTGAGAGATTAGAGAAGAGAGGGTGAGGGAGAAATGAAGAAGGGGAGAGGGAATGTAAAAAGGGAGGAAAATTTTCACTAGCAATGGATGGATACATCTTGAATTATCCATACTTACATATTTAACACTTCACCTTCAAATAAGTAATAAAAAATAAAATAAAAGCATCCAATCACGGCACACATTCACACAGAAAGAGAAAAGTAAAACTGTAAAAAATGTCACACTATTATAATGACAAAGCTAAAATGATATATGTTTTAATGGGTTTGTGTGATGAATGTAAATTAAAATTTGTAATCATTGCTAATATATGACTAACGTAAAAAAAAAAAGGTAAATTATGACTTTCAAAAATAATGTTAAATGGCTACAATTACCCACTTTAACCTTAGGAAACAAAAACCTTACATTTAATATGGGTATTGCTATTGGTATCACTATCGGTGACATTAGCATTGGCAGTAATTGGTATTGAATTTAAAAAATGGTAACATGCGCAAAAGTCTTAGGCATGTTAATAATAGGAAATATCAGTTTACATTTCCAAACATTCTTTTTGCCATTAATTGTAATAATCCAGTGAGATTTCTGTATGCACAAGGAATCTGACAACAGCCAGGATGATCTGATCTCACCATCATCGAGTCCGTCTGTGATTACATGAAGAAACAGAAAAAACTGAGACAAACTAAATCCAGAAGAACTGCGGGAACGTCTCCAAGATGCTTGAAGAAACCTTCCTGCAAAGCTACAGTACAGTGAAAAGTACTGGCACTTGTGTTAAAATGCTGTAAAGTGAGAATGCTTTCAAAAATAAAAGCACAAATAGAATTTATTTATGATTTAACTTCTGTTAACTAATTCAAATCAATATATGGTGTAATGATCCTTTGCTTTAGTCCAGGTACACTTGCGCATAGTTTTTCAGGTAGCTTTGCAGAAAGGTTTCTTCAAGCATCTTGGAGACGTTCTTCTGGATTTAGTCTTTCTCAGTTTTTTTCTGTTTCTTCATGTAATCACGGACTCGATGATGGTGAGATCAGATCATACTGGCTGTTGTTGTGCATATCATAATAAATCACTGGATTATTACAATTAATGGCAAAAAGAATGTTTGAAATTTTAAACTGATATTTCCTACTGACACACTACAGCAAAAGATATAAATAACTGACTTAAAGCCATTTTTTTGGGGGGGGGGGTATTAACATGCCTAAGACTTTTGCACAGTACTGTATATCCCAAATTTTTGTCTTCTGCTTCCCATTTCAATTACATGATTGATGGCAAAACACGCCCCTTAATAAAGCCAGGATGTTGCAATCCAGTTGCTAGGTTGATTTGAGTGTTTTTATGCATGTTGCTATGTTGTTATGTTGTTACTAGGGTGGATGCTTAAATGTGTCTTTGCAAATGAGCACTCTCCTCAAAAAAAAAACAACAACATGATTTGAGGCATCACCCTTCTCTGTAACATAAACAGTGCGGGACAAGTTACTTGGCAAAGTTGAATTTTCCCAATCAACCCTCTAACCCTAAATGTGAGCAATAGTAATAGTGCCACTAACAAGTAGGCCTATAGACCAAACCAGAATCCACCCAAGATAGCGAAAGCGCTGTGCTCCTGGACACAGCAGGGGATAATCTCTCAATCAGCGTAATGAGGAAATATATACGGTTTGATCCCAGCAGCTGATGCCTTGCCTCAAGACCAATTTACCTTTTAAATCCTAAAAGAACTTTTTCCACCATTACACTATCCTTCAAAGAAAGAGGGGTTCAAATCCTCCCAACAAACCTTGATTTATTTCCCCTGTTGGACGTCCCTTCTTTGTTTTAATTAAAGCAAATTCCGCCGAGGGCGAGTCGCACGGAGGCCGAAGGGAATTTTCCTAATTATTGTACCCATCAAGACTGAATCTGGGTGATTAAAAAAGCAGAACTTCTGAAGATGCCATATATGACCGGAATCGGCACAGCGGCGCGCTTTTTGTTTGTCTGTGAATTAAAAGGATTTTCCTAAACCATAAACCAACCTTGACTTTAATGAAGATCTCGCACTGAAGATGATTTTGCCAACAAGATGAGTTTTCTTTCATCAGTACCATATTTCAAAGTGTAATACAAGCGAGATAAAAGCATTCACAGCCTGCTTGATTTACTGCCCAGCATATTAAAATCTACATTGATTCATTAATATGTAAACTGCCTCTGTGTCATTAATATTGGGGGTTGGAAAGGCCAGGCTAATGCCGTGGTTCCTCGGACCTGTGTAGATTGGGTTCAGGGCTTCTATTTCAACTGGGCCCCTCACCTTTGTTCTCCTCTTGTCCCAGGGGTAAGCGAGGTGAATAAATATGCTTGATTACTTATGGTACACTCCCATCAAGAGACAAATATATGCAATTATTTGAGCGTCTCATGCAGCCATAAGTTAAATGGAATTAAACATGATGCTACCTCCTTCCTGATGAGCGCCAAGATTGGGTTAGAAATGTCACGTAACATTTAAAAAATGACATTTGGCTGCCGTTTCTCTGACGCTTTAGCGTGCAGATGCACAAAAAGAGCAGGGGAGCGATTTATAGGACTGGAGCTAATTGAAGTGTGTTCTTATACACACAGATGAAATTACATTCCTTTCATACTTGAGGCCTTTTCAACAGATGAATGCTTTACATTCATTAAATACACAAGGAGAAATTTATCAAAATAGCAAATAGTGGAATCAGAGGCTGCTATACAGATAATCATCCATCGCTTTGACGATGATGACCTTGAGTAGTAAATTGGGTAAATCATGCCATATTTTAAATCGTCAGTAAAATATCATAGCGCTTGATATCTTTAATGTGACAAGAACTTGTGTGGCAAAACCTTTTTTTCTGTTCTTGAAATTAAAAATCCAGATGATCTGGTTGCCTGATTTAATGAACAATATCACTTCTTATCTAACTCTCATCACTCTCCTGCTCAATTTTCTCCCCTTTTTAACCTCTAATAATATCATATATCATATCATATATCATATCATATCATATATGTTTTTAAAGGGTTAGTTCACCCAAAAATGAAAATTCTGTCAGTAATTACTCACCCTCATGTTGTTCCAACCGCGTAAGACCTTCGTTCATCTTCGGAACACAAATTAAGATATTTTTGATGAAATCTGAGCCATATCTGAATCCTCCATAGGCTGTTATTGTGTCCGAAACTTGCTGGCCCAGAAAAGTTATTAAAGAGATCGTTAATATAGTCCAAGTGACTACAGTGACTCAATCTTAAGTATATCAAGCGACGAGAATACTTTTTGTGCGCAAAAACAAACAAAAATAACGACTTTATTCCACTATTCATTTCCTTCTCTCTGGGCCTCGTAGTGTTTTTGCGCTGCGCGTCTGTGTTGCACGTCATCACGCATCACACACATGACTGGCGTCGGCCAATAGTGAGCCTACGTGGTGACGTGTAACACGGACGCGCTGTGCAAAAACACTACGCAAACCAACTAGAGGTCCAGAGAGAAGGAAATGAATAGTGGAATAAAGTCGTTATTTTTGTTTGTTTTTGCGCACAAAAAGTATTCTCGTCGCTTGATATACATAAGATTGAGCCACTGGAGTCACTTGGACTATATTAACGATCTCTTTAATAACTTTTCTGGGCCAGCAAGTTTCGGACACAATAGCAGCCTATGGAGGATTCAGATATGGCTCAGATTTCATCAAAAATATCTTAATTTGTGTTCCGAAGATGAACGAAGGTCTTACGCGGTTGGAACAACATGAGGGTGAGTAATTACTGACAGAATTTTCATTTTTGGGTGAACTAACCCTTTAAGCTAGTTATTTTAGTATTTAGAATGAAAATTAGTGTCTTAAATGGCAAAATGGACATTTTGGACAATTACTTATTTGTAAACAGACCAAATGGCAGAGACCATCTTGTATTATCAGTCAATGTTTTTAAAATCTGCTAAATAACATCTAGCCTAAGTGAAATGCAACTCTCATTTCTACATTTCCTCTCTTTCTATCATTCTTCACTCTCCTTAACACCAAGGGAAGATCTGGCCCAGAATGCAGCTTTATCTAATTGGTTTATTGTCTTGAGAAGCTAGTGACAAGTCAGGCAGTCAGAGGCAAGCTTTCATCAGAGGTTATTTGGAGAAATAACTAATTTCAGTCTTTCTCCCAGCACGGACTCAACCTGCTGCCTCTGAGTCAGGCTCTCTGGAGAATTCATTAAGACAGTGGCATTCCAGATCTCCTAGTCAACAACTAAACATGGCAGTAACCTTTATACTGCCACACTGTCTCGTCTTGCCTTCGCCTGCACATGCTTAAATTCCAGTGTCCCACTCATATTAGTAGTTTGCACAGACAAAGGACATGGAATGGTTTACAGAAAATTATATAGCTGTGGGACAACTCTACAAGCAAGAATGAAATTAGACCACTCAATTAGACCATAAACATTGCTTGAAAATCATTTGCTTGAAAATAGCTTGATATATTAATATTTTAAACATTAGAAAAACGCAGAGTAAATGCAGAGAATAGCTAAAGTTAATTGCCTTGCTATATGCAGAGACTAGCACCAACCCAAAATTGGCATAACCAATAGAATGCATGATTGTTGGCCAGGACTATGAGTTTGTTCGGCCGGCCCAGGACTTTAACAACTGTTTAAAAATAATCATCACTATTTATTATAAATATTACAATAATTTCAATTCTTTTTCATTTCTATTAGGCAATTATTCATATTAGTCCTAATTAACCTAATAATAATAAAATATTGATATTTTATAAGTGGTGGTAGGAGATTGCATCACTAATTTATCTAACAGAATTGCAAATAAATTCATAACAGAAACAACAACAACAATAAAAATAAATAAATAATAGAAACAATTGTAATAATAATAATAACTTTTTCATTTTGCAATTATTTATAATGTTTTGCATATGATAACTGGTCTTCAACAGCCTAGAAGGCACAGATTTGGATTATTATTATTATTATTATTATTATTATTATTATTATTATTATTATCATTATTATTAGGATCTGCATCACTCTCCTGAACTAACAAAATTGCACAAAACTAATATAATATTTATTTTAGTGGTGGGCCGTTATCGGCGTTAACGGCTCTTATCGCGCGATAAAAAAATATCGCCGTTAATCTATTCCCCAAGTTGGGTTGGGAGATGGCTCTACTACACAAGCTTTGATGACGCAATCTACCCGCGGCCGCGAGGTAAACCCGGCTGCAACGCATATTCGTCGTCATCTTAAGTAAACACGGCTGAAAGTGAAAGCTGCAACATCCATTATTTGGACTTGGTTCGGATTTAAGCCGTCCGACAAACAGCAGCAAACTATCCGAGTGTGTGGGGTAATGGTTCGGTAAGTTAACACACGACTAATCCGTTCTACCACCTCAAATTCAAAACGAAACTGAAACTGATATCACTGAATACCAGCGCGCGCGTATTATTCTCAATCCAATATATCTTAGAGGTGTAACGTTAACACATAATCTCTGTCTACGCCCGATTTTAAGAATCGTTGTTGTGTTTCTTTTTAACTGAAAAGACATCAGTTAGACAATATTATAACTTTAAATTTGGGGTTTCATAAGCTCAAAGCTATAATAAACATTAGACCTACTTAAGATCTCTGCAGCTAGTGTACTTAAATTTTATTTATCTGCAAAATTATGTTGTATACTTACAGTTTTGCACAATATATGTTCTCAAAACTACATATACCCTTTAAAAAAAATAGCAGTTGTTTAGCAGGGTCTGTGTAACCTGTTCTGTAATGGTTTTATTATAATATACTGTATATCGTTATCGCAAGAGGCTGCAATGTATATCACAATATAGATTTTAGGCCATATCGCCCATCCCTTATTGATAGCCTATAGTAGTTGATAATAACATAGGCCTATGTTGCCTACGGACGGTAACAGTACAGAAGTAACCTTTTACAGTCTATGAGTAGAACAGCTTTCTCAAGCAGTTTGTGATGCATTTTGGAAACAGGAGATGAGCCCCTGGTCTAATGCGCCACCTGGCTTGAGAAACCCGTTCTCAAAGACTTAGCCTACTTTTATAGTCATTATTTGGGTAGCACACATATTCTGAATGCCTTCGGCAGAATTCAAATGAGCCATTTTAATCTAGATTAATCTAGATTAAAAAAAAAAATCTATGCCCACCTCTAATTTATTTATTTATTTATTTATTTAATATACATACATACATACATATATATACACATATATACATATGTATATATGTATATAAATATATGTATACACACACACACACAATACATACACACAACTCTCTCTATAGACGTGCAGTTCACGTTCAACAAAACAAAAACTTGTGTGTTTTCACCAGAGTAACTAATTTACTGACTAGCAACCTCTGATAGGCCTGGATTGACTACAATGCTCAATGCTTGTAAAAACTCACTGTAAATAGAAACCTTTGGTGCTCAGAAGGTGCTCAAACAAACATGAACGATATTGTATGAAAGCAGCGTCTATCCGTAGGTACCACATTTACCCCGTACTCGGTACAACAGAAATGGTGGTGCCATCAGCTTTTTACTTTTGTGCAGACTGGTACCGGTATTACCAGTTCGATTAACATTTACTAATAATACTCCAAATATGTGCCTAGGCTTTTGAAGGCCAGCTATTATATGCAAAACATTATAAATAATTGCAAAATAAAAAACTATTATTATTAAAATTATATTAAGGCAGATTAGTGATGCAGAACATCATCTGTCCCTCCTATAAATTTAAAGACAAAGTCACAGCTAGACAAAAGTTGTGTTACTTTAAGGGGATTTATCCCATCTGCTAAAAGCAAAGGCAACACGTACAGTGTCCCTTCTGAAACTCCTACAAACCCATCATGTGCTTTTTACATGTCCCTCACCATGCTACTCATGTGCCAGGCTTATGGTGCCAAGTCAGGCTTGAAGAACCCAAAACTGCCTATGGCTCCCACACCACTGGAGGCACAAGAGCCCATGAAGATTGTGCTAATTTGTCCACTTCAGTCAACATGGATGAAAGCGAGAGAGTAATTATTAATTCATTATTAAAAACTCGTATTATTTATTAGCCCAGGGATGGTGCTGCCCGGTGTGTTTGGCACTCTGTCCAAAGAGGACCCTCTCTGTTGATGAACACCAGCCCCAGGCACTGTTCTGCCCCCTTTTTCTGTAGTCCAAGACGAGACACGTTCCCCTGGGCACCACGCCACTATTCAACCAGGCTTCCACCTGAGACACCAGCTCCGCTGTGGCCTGTCATCCATAGGTTTCTTCTGATCATAAGTGACCACATTCACGCTTACGAGCCGCAGTTGTTCGCTTCTGACCTGATTTATATTTTGCAGTGTCTGTACACTCAGACCAACGCAAAGGAGCAAAAGGAACCCATTGCACGATGCAACGGCCCAGGGCTAAAGGTTGGCTGGTGATGAAGAGGACTTACAGAACGAGCTGTGATCAGGCCGTATTGATTTTTCAAAGCACTTTCAAAGTCATAGCCAGCTTGTTTGTGAATCACAGAGTAATGCACTTCTTGCAGGAGAGCAAGTGGACTTCTATAAATTACAGCAGTTTTTTCCATCACTATGTTGAAGAATGTATACATTTGGATATTTTCAGCTGCAGGAAACGTGTTAAATTGTTTTGCTTACAGGCCCTTTTTTAATAATGGAAAATATGTACAGAACTGTTCAAAAGTTTGAGAATTTTAATTTTATGTTCACTAAGGCTGCACTTATTTAATAAAAACACAGTTAAAACAGTTAATGCAATTTAAAATAACCATGTTCTATTTTAATATATTTTAAAATGTAAATTATTCCTGTGATTAATTATTCACTTTTGATGAACTTCAGGCATCCTTGCTGAATAATTAATTTCCTTTAATAAAAAAAAACCCACAAATGTTTGAATCAAGTTTCTATGACAAGATCCTTAATGAAATCCATCTCCATGTACAGCGGATCATAATAAGAAACCCATAGGCAAATAAGTTCTGGTCAAGACGCGGACAACTCAATGTTGGAAACGTGTCACATTGTTTTGCTTGTGTAGGGGAATCAAGAGAACCCAGTCCCTCAAACACCCTAAAAACAGTGGGCCAAATACAGACTGCGAATTAAAAGCATGTTAATGGAACTGGTGGCAGCAGCCAGGCCCTTGATCAACCAAATGCTTTAGTGTACAACTGCAAAGTGATATTTATGTATATGTTTAAAACTCAATTTAACACCAGGATAGCATAACTATAATGGGCAGTACTTTTTCAGCTCAGGGCCAATCAATAATTGCTGAAAGCACAAATGATTCTATTTTCTTGGGGCCACTGGAATGATGAGAAAATGGCTGAATTTGATATGTAACAGAATATTCTGGCAAATGTGTTAGATAAGATTATCATTACGAAACCATCAGACGTGGGGCCTTGAAAAGCAGTTGGAGACAAACTCAAATCTGCACTGATTGATAATGAAAGGATTTCTGCTCTAATCATTGCTCCTAGCTAAAAAATAATAATAAAATAAGAAACTGTGTTGAATGCATTATTCTGGCTGACAGGACACGGGAGGATGCCTTGTTTGTGTCGCCCAAAGACATCCAGCTACAATAATACACTTATAGTCACACAAAAAGCTGAATGCAAGCAAAAGAACGAAATACAGTGTGTGGTCCAGGAAGTGACAGAACAACACCTACAAAAACATGAGCTATCCGATGTCATATCCATCAGCCCATCCAACACATTACTTTCATTCGCTAAACTATTATCTAACATAAAATTAACAACCGAGCTCAAATACATATTCTCTTATATCATATTACAAGATCCTACATAACATGCATCTCCATGTACAGATCATTGTAAGAAAACCAGTTCTGGACAGGACGCAGGTAAGTCCTTAACAAAAAGCCATTTAAAAAGATAAACTGACAGTTACAAGATTCCCTAGCCTGTGCTGTGGCTGACGCATTGTTCCTCTATATCAGGGGTGCAAAACTCAGTTCCTGGAGGGCCACAGCCCTGCAGAGTTTAGTTCCAACCCTTCTCCAACACACATACTTGAAGGACCTGAAGGATCAGGTGCATTTAACTAGGATTGAAGCTAAACTTTGTCGGGCTGTGGCCCTTCAGGAAGTTTTGCACCCCTGCTCTATAGACCCCTTTTGCGCCGACGACAAAATCACGTCACAGCGTTAGCTGGAGGCAAAACAAATGGAAAACTGGAGGCGGCCAATACAAACCAGCACAGATTCGGCTACATAATAAGGAGCTTAAATTATTATTATTGTTATTAAATGTCATCTTGTTGTGTTGTTGGGTGCAAGAATCGACGGAGTACAGGCTCCAATATGAAATTTTATTGCATAATGTTTTCTAAATTATTGTGATTATTTGTGAATCATCTATGATTGTATACATTTTGATTGATTGTGACTAGACTTTTTTTGAAGAACCTGGTAAGAAAGTGTAATATACTTAGTTAAAAAATGAATATGCTGTATCTGGAATTTTTATTTCTAGAAAATATTCACATCATTAAAATTGCACTGTAATGTCACTCTTTACATTGTCGTCTTCTGTCCGGCCGTGGCGCTGGCGAGGCAGAAGTGTGGATCGTAGGCTACCACACAAGTCTTGTACGTGACCATTTAGTACAGTTATAGGCGTCTTTAGATTTATATACCCTCAGTTTCTCTTTACCCTCGGTTTCTTTATCAGGTAGGTGTAGAAGTCAGGCCACTCAACCGGAGGTATCGTTGACGTCAATCCTGTCAGATCGTCTATCCATTGACTGAGCGTGCACGGGTCAGCCAATCTGGGATGTCCGTTAAAATTAACTTTTGCAAATAACAATCGCGGTCCTGGACAGTGAGTGACCTTGCACATTAAGATAAAATCGGATTTTCTCCAGTCATTGTTAAAAAACAAGCTAACAAAACTTGCACACTAACGTTAGTGAAGCGGACAGAGGGTTCGTTCAGCCTCCACCTAAGCTCCGCCCACAAAAAAACGCCACCAAGTTTACCAACTGAAAAGGGGTCTATATTGTTTAAAAAGTCAGTAGAAATAGTGCAAAATGTACTGTATAAATATGAATTTTCAATATACAGTATATATTTTTAACGGACATTACCTGTATTTTGATTTACGTATAGCATTGTGTTGCATTTAAGGGTTAACAACAGAAATTCCTGTAAAATTGCTGGATAATGTCCTAGCGGAAAATTACCAGAACATTTTCCTTTTTTTATATATATTTTTTTTCCAGTGTAGAACAAACTTTTACAGTTTGCAATTACAAGCCAATATTGCAGTAGCACGGACACCTTTCTTTCCTTTATTTAAACTCGGAGAAAAGTCTGAAAAACCCTCAGTCAATGATGACCCTTACAAAAAAGGATACTGTAGTTACATATAGAGCCCTGTATGACTAAAGCCGCACAACACACACACAGACAAAAAACGCCACGGCCTCTAAAGGTTGTGTCATTTGGATAAACATAGCTCATTCTGAAAACATAAACATGGCAGTTGTAAACATTTTGCCTTGAGAGCCAATTCAGTATGGGTGGATAAAGGCCTCTGTTAACAATCAGTTAATCAAAACCTGAAGGTTTTTTTGTTAAAAGTGTGCTTTTCTGTTTTCAAGGGGCCTAGCGCTCGAACGTAGAACCAAAAGAGATGTTTTGTTTTAGTAAAAAGAAAGTAGATAAAACATGCTCTTCACAAGGACATCAGGCAAGCGACTTCGTCAACTTTGGCACCGCCAATAGACAGACAGCCAACGCATCACAAGCAAATGAATGGCACCCACAAATAAATGCCTATACCCTGCCGGCTGTTTGAGATGTAAAGCAGATGTAATTCGATTTTTCAGAAAAAGGTGTCCCTTCTTATTTCATTACAAACACCTTGGAAGTCTGGTGTTAAATGCTGTTTAGGTCACCTCTATGCAGTCTAAGTGCAATCTATCTTCCTTTGTCACTGTCACAGATCCAGGGTCAAAGCACAGAGCCACAGAGACTCTGCCTTCCACTGCCTTTGTCTGACTAAGAGTTCATTCCAAATCCATGGGAGAAAAAAGGAGGGATTAAAACAGGAATAGCTTTATTGATGCAGCCGTTAAAGGAGACTTGTAGGGCATTCAAAACACAGATGTACTGAAGCTCTGACTTTATCCACTTTTTGCCTAATGATACTGCGTTTTAGATTATGGACGGCACCGGTTTGGGAAAGTTCCACTCAAAAAGACTTAAAACAATTCATAAGGTTGCACTACAAATCATCCTGAACGAGCTGTAAAATTTCCTTCATGTTCAGACTTGGTATTTCAATGTGACGTGGTATAGCAAGAATATCTATGGCAAGAGCTCTTTTCAGTCGCTGCATTCGTTTCCTCCTGATTATCATCTTTTTCCCCTTTGTATTCCGCTATAAAAAAAGACAACATACTGCGGATTTGTGCTCCGCTCTCCCAATTTAATCTACAATATATCCTATTAATAATTCACTGGAATGCATTTAGAATCTCTCGTTTTCTCCTCAAATCCTCACACCTCTTTTCAGGTTTGTTTACACCTTGTCTCCCCTTTTCACTTCTAATCCTTACAAGCAATGTTTACTGGAATGTTTCTAAAGCAGGTAAATATAATATACATTGATGGAATTCACTTTGAATTATCATCACTCAATGTTCCGGTTAATTAACATTTCTGATTAAGGCAACGTGTTACATGATACAGACATATGACTACAGTGATATTTAAGACATCAAGTCTGAGCATGACTTGAGAGAGACATGCTCAGAATTGCAATAAAGCCCACTTTACCATCATTAACAGTGGACATTCAACATTGGGAAAAAAAACTGATACCGGGTCAAAAGGTTAGAATAATTCAGGTTTTTATTGTTTCTGAAAGAAGTCTCTTATGCTCACCAAGGGTGCTTTCATGAAAAATAAATCTGAAATATTCTGAAATATTATTACAATTTAGAAATAACTGTTTTCTATTTGAACACATTTTAAAATGTAATTAATTCCTGTGATGGCAAATGATGCATTAAATTGATTCAAATGACAGTAAAGACATTTTAATGTTACAAAAGATTCCTATTTCATATAAATGCTGTTCTTTTGAACTTCCTATTCATCAAAGAATCCTGAAAAAAATGTATCACGTTTCCACAAAAATATTAAACAACAAATTTGATAATTGAGCACCAACAATAACTGATAATTAAGCACTAAATCAGCATGTTAAATAAATGCAGCCTTGGTGAGCATGTTTGCATATGAATTTAAAAAAAAAATTCACTTTTTTTTAAAGAGATTTAAAAAATATTCAAAAATAAAGTAACTTAAAATATATAAAATACTTGCAAAAAAATGCAATTAAAAAATAAATATTCTTTCTGCACAGTCATGAAGGCAGCCATATTTTTTCCTTTCTATTATTGTCTCTATGGGGAGGTGTAAATCACGGGTTACTGAAAAACAGAGGCTCTTGGCCTCAAATTTTATTGGACAATCATCACTGCCAACTGGGTTTTGACCGATTAGGGTTCTTTCCCGTAACTGTTGTGGAGTTCTCCAATTCTGCACAATCAACAAACCATAATGAGAACTTAAGCAAAAGAGAGGCCCTCTGGTTCACTCGGAGGGGAATCACAGAGATGCCAGTGTGATTTATGAATTAAACCTATTTTCAATGAAATTTTGTTTAGTTATATTTTGCAGTATATTGTGGCTTTCCCCCTCTTTCATTACAAACCAAAGTGGCGTAATGAAAACAGTTGCTTGCAGCACAAAGCCAAATTTGAGCGCTTATACGGAGGAAAATTTATCACCAGCGTGCTCGTGTAGTCACACATGGCCTTCCCACAAACAATGGAGTCTGGGTTTAGCAAAATAGCAGTCTGAGCTACAAATAAACGTAGCCGTGGCAGACAGATCGCCTTGTTCCACTGTGAAGAGGCTGAGTGTGCCATTGTCTTCCCTGAAAAGTATATTCCAAAAATCAATAATTTACTGACAGACTGTATAAAGATCACCCATCCGCTTGCAGAGACCTCATTAGCGTAAATACCTCCAGGAAAAAAACGTGCTAATAAATGAAAATAAAATTAACAGCGCCAGAGCTCTTTTAAGAACTTGCCTGCAGTCTTCCAGTTAATTATTTTAGATACCAAATTAGAATGAGACTAACCTGGCTTTTCACCTTTGACTTTTGTAAAAAATAATGCAACCTTTGTGTGGCTGTATGTACCTAGAGGCAGTCTTTCAGCGACGAGGGTAAACAATTCGCTTTCACTGAAGTGCAAACACATCTGAAACATGAGCCTTTAATAGATAATGACATGCCATGGCTCGGTTTGAAAGCTGCCATGCTAAGCTCAGATTTAACTAGTTCACTGGCAATTTCTAACATATAATGGGGAAGGACAGTGGCTCTTGACAGAATGTTTGCATGCTAAATCAAATCCAGTCTTTTAAACAAGATTTAAGGATTCGCTAAAAGAAAGGAATAGGATCAGTACAAGCACTGGTCTAAAATTCCCAATAGGCCAAACATTGTCACAGAAAAAAAACTTTTCAAAAATAAATGATGACAGAAATACTCAGTTTTTAAACTGATGGTGGTAGAGGATATGAGGAAAACAAAGAAAAAAAATATTTTATACAGAATTTCACATTATGACCATTTTATTCTGCTTTATGAATAGAATCATGAAATAACTTTGAAATAACTATTGAAAATAAAAAGTAAATCTGTAGGACAAACAAATATGCATATAGTTTTGTGGGGGGGGGGTAGTTTATCTCATCTACCTTGCAATATGTATTTGTTGATAAATTTTCTTGCAATCTTTTAAAAAAAATAGATACAAACGAAAATGTAAAAAAAAAAAAAAAAAAAAAAAAAATGCACCTTACGCCAGATAATTTGCTTAATGTATGTTCTTTCATCATCTATACACCCTTGTGTTACTCACTGTCACTTTTTCCTATGGAATACAAAATGCGTTATCAAAATGTCAAAGCTAAAAATGCACAGTGAAAATGCACAGTGATCACTGGCTGCCAAGTTTAGCTGCAATCTTGCTTGGTTTATATATATAGATAGATAGTTAGTTAGTTAAATGTTTTCATCCAACTTAGTGAGCATATTTTGGCAGGATAACCAGTGGTGCCCCCTCTAAAAAAACTAGTGCATGATGCCTCAGTTACATTCCGCATTTACCTCAATAAATGCTTTGAAAATGTTCAGCTTCAGTAAAATAACACTTTTTGGGTTCTGCATCAAAGTCAAGGCATCGAATCAGGAGTAAGGCCCATCAAACTCATCAAAACACTGAGTAAAATTGCTTTAGCAGTAAGAAACGGACTATGCCGCTGACCCTTGCTTTCTCACTACTACTAACCGTTCTTCTGATGCACACAAGTTCACCATAGCCGTTAGTGAGCCCGGCGCACGGTCATTTCAATGAACTCCGCATAGTCATCCTTCACAGTGTTGCTCTGAGCACCATTTCAAGCTTTTCCCACCTCAGCCCTGGATGTGGCCTCCATAGACCCTCGTGCATTCATGTGTTTACTAAGAGAGAAACCGCAGCATCCACAACAGGAAGGTGCATCTTACCAGCCTCTGTTTGGGGAAGTGGAGGTGTTGATGGGGGTGGAAGAGTAACCACAGACCATTTAAATCGGCCCAGTGAGCCTCCGAAATTGCCTTTGGGGTGGAGCAATTGCAATGTTCTAGATCATTAGGTCAAATAAGTCATGGAGAAATTCCAGTTAGAGAGGGTAAATTTGTGGACATTTTGACAAAACTGTATATCGTGGTCTGGTTTCTAAAGATGGGCCAGAGAGTGGGTTTTGCCTAAAATTGCTCCCTACCGTGAGGACTGAGTTAATGACCTCATAGCTCTCCTGTCTTTTCAGATGGCAGCCTGAGCTTCCAAACAATTTATATTGGTGTGACCGATGTGGATTGCAATACATTAGCCAATTTGATACTGAACAGCTCCACATGCTCTTCAAAATAAAAAAACAGCCTGGTGTCTTGTGACTTTTTAAAAAACCTCACACCTTCATACATCATGCAAGAAGTGACTCAATGGCCGCTGGAAACAGCCGGATTTCTGCTATTGAGTAATTGAGTATTTTGTCAGACCGCTGTGGTTTCACCGTGCAGTCAGCCTCAAAAACTACTATCGCTACTACGAACGATTATAGTTATTTAGCTTGCGCATTTGTTGAATATCGGTCTGTCGAAAGGGTCTAGGTACACATGTTTGAGGTTGTAAAAAGAACAGAGAAACTAAACTTAAAATCTTGGTACTATGTGAAAACTTTTACTTAAAGGGAATGTTGAATGATTCTCATACTAAACATGGGCAAAAAAATGAGTTGGACGTATTGACGGAGTATTTCTGTGCCAAATACACTCCTTTAGGATTCGTATAAGTTTCTGAAAGTTTTTTTCCAAGTATGGCCCTGTATGACGTCAACTTCTCCCGGAAGAGCGCGTGCACACATCAACCAGAACGAGAGCAAGAGCAACGTCCATCAATGTGCTTCGTTCGAGTTACGGAAGACGTCGACAGCGCTGTCATTTTGTTTTTAGACCACCAAATCAACAATGTCACCAAAGAAGTGTGTTTTTGGTTGTGAGGGAAAGATAATCGTGTTCAGCTTCCCAAAGAACCGCGCGTTAGGGGAACAGTGGATGCAGTTAGTTTTTCAGAGGGAAGCAAGAGAGTTGTGCAAGTGTGTTGGTTTGTTCCCGGCATTTCGGTGACAAATGTTTTGAACGTTTGAAACTGAAAGATGGAGCAGTCCCAGCGCTAAAATATCCCAGTCATGAGACGGAATTGCAGGCTATAAGTAACATCAAATGTCTGTGCTTTGTTGGCAATTGGCGCATAAGGGCATATAATGTAATGTAAACACCATGAACGTATAGTGAATCAAAAGTTATCCAGGGATAACGCGATGATGTCCCCTCCTGGACGCCCTCAAGGAGCTCGGCTGTTTTTGGAAAGAATCGGTACAGGGTATCTGTCTATTATAAATTAAAAGCCTGTTCTTAAAAACACATTCATTTAAAATACATGTAATTTTACACATACCACAACTTTTTTTTTAAGTAGTACTTAATTATAAAAAAAAAAGTTTTACTGCAAAATTTCTGAGATATGACCAGAAACACATGAAATTCAAACTTTGCCAAGTTTTTTTTTTTTTTGCATGACTGCATATCTACAACAGTGAGCAATTCATATGGTGCTTCTAATCTACCATTCCTAAACTTCAAATGCATTCACATGTACATACCTAGACATATAATATCAGTCACCACGCAAACAAATGTAACACAGCAAGTGCTGTCCAGCTCAGCCCACACAAGTTCAGTGTAAACTGCCTTATCAGGCAGAAAGCAAGCACCCAGGGTCTATCAGCACAGTGTACATGTCCGTAGCATACACCCTAAACACCCCGCTGCCTGTCTGACCACGTCTGCGGTGTGTCACAGCACGTGAAAACACTTTTCCATGACAGGTAATGTGTTTCCAGTTAAACCCCCGTCCACTTAGCGAAGGGTGGAAATGAATCAGCTCACGAAAGCATCACCTCACAGTTTAGAGCAGCAGCGGCTTCATCTAACAGACATTCAAGGTGTGGCGTGGAGCCCGCTCAGCGCCCTGGGTAAAGGACCCACATTGCCAACTGTTAATAGGCTTAAGCCCGAGCCCATTGTCTTTCATCATGGCGGTGGGTCTACTTGTCCATACTGGTCTGCCAGACCAACAGTTTTCACACGTATGTATAGTTGGAAAGAAATGGAGCAGATGTGGCTTTCATCTCCCCTGACAAAGTTTCTCTAGAAATACAAACTCCAAAAAAAAAAAAAAAGTTTAATTCTCTGAGGCAGGGTATGATCCATTTTTTACAGTGGGCTCACCGCGTTCGCAATGAAACAACGACCCTACTGTTTGGCATTGCAGCCCATATTTATTTTTAATCCATCCTTTCTTCTTTCTCTCATCTTTTAATTAATTTTTTATCCCCTGCGTGCGACTGTAGCCCCTCGCTAGCCTGGCCTCCTGTCGGGACGTTATATTATTCTCAAGCGTAAATGAAGACAAAGAATTTTTCAAATCACCTCAAGTCAAGCACCATGATTTGTTTTATTCATCCTCATCCAACCCCTTTTTTCCCCCACATCCTCTTGTCAATTTTGCATGTGTTGCCTTGTGTGAAGCCCTTCTCTGCTGTTTGTCCCACATGAGGGCTGTAACTTTCATGCCGCTTTAGCATGCGAGTTCACTGCCGGCGATCTCCCTCTAGGTTAACATCTCCTTTGGTCTGGGGGCAAGTGCCCCGTCTGCCTGCAACTTCATCTCCAGCAACACCAACACCACCAGCTTTTATTTAAGGACGAAATTTAAATCACCTGCGATTAGAATTAAAGGCATCCACACAAGATGTAATTATTTCTTTCACTCAGACTTTTTAATTAACAGTGCAGTGTGTCCACACTTGCTTATTAATATCTCAGCAGCTCTTTGTTTTATTCTAGTTAAGCTTGCAGGCGACTTATACACATCATAATGTAGGGAGGAATGAAGTAAGCTGTGCTACTTTTGATTCAAGTTCCTATTCTCTATAAGGATGATGAAGAGATGGAGGTGAAAGGTTATGTTGAATTATATAGGATGTCTGCTATCAATTGAAATTAGAAGAAAAAAAATATAGGACCATAAAAATGACCAAAAAAAAAAAAGCTGTATTTTCAGCCTCATTGCTCCAGTCTTCAGTGTCACATGATGCTTCAGAAATCATCAGTTGCGCTGCTTAATATTTTTGTGAAAACCTTTTTTTTTCAGGATTCTTTAAATAAAAAGTTCAAAAGAACAACATTTACTTGAAATATAATTTTTCTGTAGCAACGTAAAGTCTTTAGCTTTACTTTTTATCAATTCAATGTCTTTGCTAGCATATTTAAAAAAAATCTTTCTGACCTCAAACTTTTGCACCTGACATCAAGGTCTTATTTTGCTGCACATTATTTATATTTTCAAAAAACTAGACAGGAAAAGTTAATACTCAGTATCTTTGAACATAAATAACTTAATTTAGAATCGCATTTTTTTTAAGAGGCAAATTAGTTTGGGGGGGGGGATGCTTAATTTAATAATTCATGATTCATATTAAGCCAAATAATTTACATGATTTTTAAAATATTTATATTCCACCAACAAGCTAAATATGTTTTTATTTGAATAAAGTTGCATTGACTTAAAATGAATCTTACATGCCATGTAGAACTTTTTTTGACAATTTTTGGCAATATTTACATAAAAAAACACACAAGCCCTTTATAATAATGAAGAAACTTGTCAAAAATTGTGCACTGTTTGCTATATTAACCGAGTGACACATCTTACCCCACTCTCCCCTCTACTGTTCCCGCTCATGAAAACATTGTTTTCACTTTCAGGGAGTTGCACTACTGTGGCCATTGTACTGCGTCAGTCCCCAGTAATACACTTGTGTTATCAGCCCATACAAGAGTTTGTAAACTTGACCTTGACTTGACATTTAAAGCCCTTTCTTTAGGTCTGGACTTGTTTTCAATTACTGCACCCTGTAAACCCCCCCCAAAGTGCCATCAAAAGGGTCTCCGATGTATATTTCTGAGGTTGCTCTGCCTGCTTGACACATACAGAACGTAAAACAGGAACAGGTTTCTCAACCTCCATAGCAGCAAAGACAAAGACACCAGCACTGAGAGGAAAATGTACTTCACTGTACCAAATCAACACGCTCACTATGTCACCCACACAGGAACTGAACACTTTGTTCGGTTTAGCTACTTCGTTCAGAGCAGAGCTGTAATTAACTCTTTGATTGGACATTAATTGTGAACAAAACCGAAATGTCTAATTCCTTAATGGCTTGCTCATATAATATTCTCTGTATTATAAACCAAGCTGTCTTTCGTAATTAGCGCACAAAAAAAAAGCTCAGTGACATTGTGTGAAGAGTAGTTTGAGATCTAACAACTGAGATTACTGACCCGATTAATCGCTAACTGATGAATTATTCCCCATTATCTGCTACTCGCTAATTGCAAAGACTAAGGAGTTTATTTAAACAAATTAACTAATTGCTCTCTCTGTTTTTCAGCTGCCGGAGGGATGATAAAATGTAAATGAGAGAGTCATTACCAATTCTTGGCATCTATGCAGCGCTTCATGGCCTTATCAAACTGCTTTTTACAGTGTATGACTAATGCACTCTTATAATTTATCTTTCCTGATCATATTAAAGTTCATTGATTCCAGACCCTGATTGCGAGGCCGGGCTGGCAACTGTTATAAATGTATCTGAAAGTGACCGATCAAGAGAAATGTACTGCCATACTTCCATCAGTGTAAAGGTTGTGCGTCTCACGGCAAAGTGAAAATGGCAGACACCTTCTACACTGAGAGGAGCAGACCTTTTGTGCACGACTGACCTAAAGGTTGATGAATTTGTTACCTTGTTTTTCCTCATCTGTGCTACTGCTTGGAAACAGATCTTGCTGGATCCACAGATGTGTTTTAATTACAGTTGAAACAGTATCTGATTTCCATAAAATGCCGTTTCCTTGCCTTTTGAAACGGGACATATCAAAAGGGTTGTCATTTTCTTTTAAACAGCCAATCATCTTTAATTATGTCACATCTTTGAACTGAGATTTGCTATGCAAGGAGTACAGTAGATTCTCATTCTAGAGAACATTTGATTGGACTCTGTAGTCTCAGCTCTGTAGTGCAAGATGAGTCATCAATATTTTTTGTCCATTTTTTTCAGAAAAGAAAGACTGAATGGTATGAGTACACATTTAAAATTAAATTAAGATGGATTTAAATGTAATACACTACCCTTCAAAAGCCTGAGGTCATTAAGATTTTTTTAAAGAAATTAGTTATTTTATTCAGAAAGAATACAATAAATTGATCAAAAAAATTATATTCCAAACAAATGCTGTTCTTTTACTCTTACTGTATAAAGAAGCCGCGGGGGAAATGTATCACGGTTTCCACAAAAATATTAAGCAGAACAATTGTTATCAACATTGATAATAATAATAAATGTTTCTTGAGCACCACGTCAACACAATAATATAATTTCACATATTATTACATATTTTGGAAATATTATGCGACACTTAAGTCTGGAGTAATGGCTCTTTCATTTGTATTTGTAATATACTTTCACAATATTACTTTTTTACTGTGATTTTGATCAATTATGAATAAAAAAATAGGAAATAAATTACAAAAAATACTAATATATTAATTGTACCATGTTCCAGGTTGTTGTATCACTGTATTCTGAAAAAGTTGACAGTAAAATAAATAAGGCAAAAAAAATAGAAATTCAAATTTATTAAAAATAAATATATAATATAAATAACAAATAAAAAAAATATATAAATAAGTATATTTTTGCAAAAAGTGCATGTTTTCAAAATTAAAGCTACAATACGTATGATTTTTGTAATAAAATATCCAAAAATCACTTGCACAGTGTGATATATTTCCTGCAGTTGTGTACTTACAATAGGCCTGTCGCAATAGTCAATAAATCAATTAATCGCACGGTAAAAAAAAATGAGCTCGATAATTTTTCCGGCCGCGATAATTCCATTTGCATGGTTGTTTGTTTTCCTCGTCTCTCTCTCTCTACCAAATAGACTGGATGACCACTCTCGGTTCCTTAGCGTATAGGAGGAAACCCTCTTGTCAGTTGCATGGTTTTTGTGTGGGGAGGCGGCGCCGCGGCGTTTGTCAGTCACATGGGGTGTTTCTCAATATGCGTTCTTCAGCGATCTTGCGTCCTTGTGTTCTCGTTTTACGTCATCATAACCGTTGAAGTAGACCCAATTCTCAAGAACGCAAGTACAGAGGACGCATGAAAGAACCCGGATGTGTTCTTGATACCGAGGATGCATCGAATGCAGACTTGAGCTAGTACTCGCCTGGTGTCCCAGAAGTCATTGCGGCCGGTTCCGAGTTCGTTCTTCCAAGGAAGCTTGGCAAGACCGGTCTCCAGGAGAACACAAGTCCGTTCTCTGCGTTCTTGGAATTGAGAAACAGCCATGGTCTTTGTATGGGAAAGCGCCGGCGGGACTGCCGGGAGAGAGAGAGAAGACGCTAGTTGTGAGTTGGAGGGGGAAAAAAAGAAAGATGGAATTGGTTTCAAAGCCAAACGCGACAACGAGCCCGATCTCAGGAAAATGCGTATCTATACCACAAATGTTATTTCTATACGCACGCACGCACACCTCACCCCTAATCCTAACCAAGTATTTTCAGTGCGTAGCATATACACGCAATAAAGCGCGTCTCCGTCTTCCCGACAGTAAATTACACAATCACTCGGGCGTTTGTTTAGTCGACAAGTAACAGGAGGACAGTGCAAAATGCTGTGGTATCCTGTTGAGGCTTTTTTTTTATTTGTTTACAAAGGTCCTAACCGGCAGTTTTGCCTGTTATCGAATGTATCACTATATGTCTGAGCCTATAGTTTAATATTTTTTGAAGTGCAATTTTGTTTACATCCATTTTATGTATTGTTTTTGGTATTTATTCAAGTGATTTTTTTTTTTGTTAACAGACATTTAGAGTCCATTGCTTTTATTGTTTTTGGTTGTTTTGTTCATTTTTTGTGGATATTTAAAATGTTTTTCCGTTTTTAATGTTTAATATTCTTATGAAAAAAAAGTTTATAGATCTTTGAAAAAGTGTACCTGCATTATTATGCCATTATCATTATATTAGATGAAAATGGTCTCGAACGACAATATTATCGTTTATCGCAATAATTTCTTGGACAATTTATCGTCCAGCAAAATTTGTTATCGTGACAGGCCTAACTTACAATATCCCAAAAGTACCCAAAGATTTTTAATAATGCACTTTTAAATAATGGCTCGTCCCTGTCGCCCTGTCCCATTTGTCGCCTGTCAATGACATAATATCCGCGTTATCCCTAGTTTCCGCTTGTACTGCCATAGTAACCATGGCGACAGACGTGGACAACTGCGTTATGTATAGCGGCACGCTCACGCTGCTGTTGTTTCGTTTAAACATTATGGACCATGGCAAGCAGACTTTGGGACAAAAGGAGAACTAAAACGAGGATCAATATCAGCGTGGCATTTTCGAGATGCCGAGAGCTCCACGTCTGTGACAAACTTCGACTTGACAGAAACGCCGCTCTTGCATGAACTTTATTAGACAGGTGAGCAAATATACATAAAACAAATCAATGTTATATAGCTCAACATGATGAAATGTTAGAATATGATCAGTATGTTATTCTAATGTTGATCTAGCTTACTGATAGTCTCATTTACCAAATAAAACTAACACATGGAATAACATTATAACTTTCACCACACTCAATTGCAGTTTAGTGTGATAGTGTAACGTTAGACCAAGTGAAACAGCGCTGCGTTACCTCACAAGTTTAAAGGGGGGGTGAAATGCTATTTCATGCATACTGAGTTTTTTACACTGTTAAAGAGTTGGATTCCCATGCTAAACATGGACAAAGTTTCAAAAATTAAGTTGTACGTTTGATGGAGTATTTCTGTGCCAAAAATACTCCTTCCGGTTTGTCACAAGTTTCTGAAAGTTTTTTTTCGAGTATGGGCATGTGTGACGTCAGATGTGGCGGAAATTCCTTATACAGGTCCTAAGGGCACTTCTCCGGAAGGGCGCGCGCGCACTCGTAGACCAGAGCGAGAGAGCGAAAGCAGTATGCCTATCAAAGCGCTGTGCTCGCTGCAGTCACAGGACTTTGTTTGTTCCCTGCATTTCGACAATGATTGTTTTATAAACAAGGCCCAGTTCAACGCCGGATTTGCAGATCATCTAATGCTTAAGGATGGAGCAGTCCCAACGAGAAAGGTTCACGGTCGTGCGTTGGAACCGCAGGCGGTGAGTAAAACTGCTTCAAATGTCTGTGTGTTGTTAGCTATCGGCACGTAAGCACCGCCCACACGGCACGCCTCCAGCCGCTCGTTTTTTTTCCGGAAAGACTCAGTACAGCCTATCTTTCTTTTATAAATATAATAAAACTAAAGACTTTTTGGAGATATGAATGATGCAATACTACTCTATAGGTACTCAAGATTAACATGAGATTGACTGAAACTGAGTGTTTCACCCCACCTTCAATTCGTCAAATAAACTGACCTGTGTGAGTAATAATTCAGCACTTGCAGGTAGTTCAGTAGAATGAAATGTCCTTATTCCTTTAAATCCGCGGGACTCGCGTGTGGCGCTGATATCTGTCTCTCATTAGCAATCGCACCCTGCTTCATACCACAGTCATGTTAAAAACATCAATGTATTCACTCATCCATAAACATTATAAGATCCTTCGGCATGACGGCAAGTTCCATAATTCCACTTATGCGTCATCAACTTACGCCTTTGTTAGCGTTAAGAGGTTAGCAACCCCTAGTGACGAAAAAAATGACATATTGTAGCTTTAAGGACCACACTAGCATAAGGAAACCCTCAAAGCAAACAGGCATGTACAAAAGTTTAATTTAACAGCGCCTTTAAATATCCAACACTACCATGTTGGAAAAAAAGGAAAAGATTTGCTCTATTTCTTCCACCTTACTCACATCTAAGCAGCCAAGAAGCATACTAGAACATCAAGGTTTGTCCCAGAGGCCATGAAGATGCATAAATTATATATAACATACTCTGAAGGTGACAAAATGATGTGTTTTACTGACCCAGATCCATCTTTGCTTAGCTGGAGTGGTTCATAAACAACTTGGGCATGCACACCCATCATTGGCCCACATCAAAATCTGTCAATAGCACCAACAACAAAAAATGACAGTGAGCGACTGGGTGACACCATCCCAAGACTGAAAGAAAACAGCTGTTGCATAAAAGCATAATTCTGCATTGGCTGATTAGTAGCCGAGGGGTGAGGTGTAAAGATCCCCATCGGATGAGAGAGCTCAGAGCAACATACACGATCAATATATCAATATGCATTTAAGGGGTCCGGGTTGGACCTCTGATCAGGATTACAGGGTGCCTGCACGGCATTACCCTCAACAAATCAATTAACAAATGATATGTACTCCATTGATATGTGTTCATCATGCAGCTTTATTGAAGATCGGCCCTGCAGCCTGTCGCACGCCAGACCAGTCACGGGCCATTTTGTCCCAGCTCAGCAAGCCCTTATCTCCTGACGCCGGCGTCTGTTTCATAGACTCCAGCCATGTTCCAAACAGCAGCATTTCCATGCTGTGCCTGCTGGTGTACAATCAAAGAATGTCAGCTTACATTGCGCATTGTTATTCAAATGCCGTCGAGACAATGGGGTTTGATTTCTGGATGCAGGGCCGTGAGGCCCATCTAATCCTCTCCGGGCCATGTTATGGTTTTTCGTCCTGATTCACTCTACATTGTGACGAGTCAGATGGGACAAACTCAATGTCTCATCACCTCCCAGCAGCCCTAGCATATAGTCACAACAGTCCTGAGAATTAATTCTTGACTCGGTTTTAATTGGCTTAGCCTTTAAAAGCATTTAACACAGTCTGTTGCGTATGGAAGGACTTTTGGAAGAGAGGCAAACGTGCAGAGGACACTGTTTGGTCAAGTTAAAAAGGAACAGCTGGACTTTTGTTTTTTACCCGTGATTTTTTTTTTACTTCCAAGCAGGAAAAAACTGAACTGAGGAGGACATGCAGATAATCCTCCCCATGCGGTCTAATCCCCGGCAGCTCGTCTGAATTTAGAGATAGGCCGAGGCAATAAGAATTCCTATTTCCAGGGAATATTCCGTATAATACGATAGATATCTAGGGTCTAATGCGAAATAAAATATCACCAACAAACTAAACTAAATGGATTGATAGCTCATGATTGTGATTATGTGCTAAAACTTCATGGAAATTACTCTGGACAGAACTGCATTGTAAGCACAATAAGTTGTAAAATGAACTTCAATTCGTTTTTGTGCTAAAACTTTGTCTGCATATCTGTCATAGCAAAAAAACTTCATGCATCATGCAACTTCAACAATCATACATATTATAGTCAGCCACAGTGCACAAAGCATAACCTCTCACTAATATATATTTTTGCCTTTTTTTTTGTTTGTTTGCTTCCCAGAAATGGACCACAGTATTGCCCCTTTAAAAAGCCACTACAAACAAACCAAGCAATAAATCTATTGTCAGATTTGCATCTTTAGCTACAGTACGCAGTAACAGTTTATTTACCATAATAGCTTGTGGATGCTTGTGGTCTTTTAGCATATGACCTTCCTTCAATTTCTTCTATATGAAAAAATAAAAATAAACATCCTCAATACTGGGTTGCTTTTATGTGTGCACCATTGAGCATTTGCTCATAAACAAATTTTTATTTCATCTAAATAATGCTATTTTAAATTATTATATTATTTATCTATAATGCTATTATCTAAATAATGCTTTGAAATAATTTAAGTTGAATACATACTGATGCATCTACACTTTTATATCTCAATCAAGTTGGCTGGCTTCTGTTTTGATATTTGTTGTTTTGTTAAATTAATTAAGATGATTTGTATGGCTAGACTTAGAAAACAACTTTCAGAGTGATTCAAATAAAAACGTTGATTCAAATAAATATTGTTTAAATAAATATTTGACAAAATAAATTTGTTTAAAAAATAAAAGAAACATTTAAATAAAAATAAACATTTGTATAAATAAACATTCAAATGAATGAATGAATGTATGAATGCAGCGAGCCGCACATTTATTCAAATAAATAAGTATTCAAATAAATAAAGTGTTAATCATTAGTAATACAGTAAATATAAAAAGCGCAAATGTTTGATGTGGTAATATTGTATGCAATAATCGGTTCTAACAACTATCTTCACAACCAGTCCAATCCAATCACTCTTGACCAGATTAGTTTTGCTAAATACATTTTCCCTAATATGAATTTCTTAGTAAAAACTAAACTTGTTTATTTTATAATAATCTAGCAATCAACCAACATATTACAACCATGACAACTGTCTCAAGTGGGTTTTATTAAACAGACCAGCATAACCTTAGTAGGTCAGACTTAGAAATTGAATGTTGAGTCATGAAAATGGAACAATAATATTTTATTATTTTTTCTGTTATCTGGTCTAATTCTGATTTAAGTATACTACATGTGCATTCACTCACAAATAACCCCAACAGTAAACACAGATCAATACGTCTTAATCTAACATTTGAGATCTCACACAAGGAATCAAGCAAGGACAAAAAAAATGAAATAATGCTTAGACTGACCTTTGAGGGGCTCGCTGATCAAATCAGAATTCAGCACTGGCAAGGTGGAAACTTTATTTGCAGGTCAGGGTGAATACTATTAAATACCCCAACAAAAATGACCTTGACTTTTTGATGTTGTGGTGTAAAGGTCGAAAGCTTGGCTATCTTCAGTCTCTTGTGCAAAGAGAATCTGTGTGTAAATGTAGAAAGAGCATTAAAAACTGCAGAACTGAGAAAACACTGTAATGTTTTATCAGCATTAAAAGCAATGCAGTTCCTTTATATTCTCTATGCCTTGCACAAAACATTGAATTCGTTTTAATAGAGGTCAGATCAATCAAGGGGAAAATTTTTTGAAGGGAATCATTGGAAGGGAGCTCATCTTTTGAGCAAAAATCAACTTGAAAAGTATTCTTTTTTCTCTCCGCAACATAAGGTTTGGACTCGGTCTCACTGCTCACAGGGAGACTGAAGCAAAATTGCATCTAAATTTTCACTACCGCCCACCCCGTCTATCTTCACCCCCAAAGCAAATGAGGCCCAGACAGGAATCAGCAGAGGAGATTCACACCGCATGAATCCGTAATACATCAACACCGGCAGCCATGCTGCTTCAGAAATTGCATTTTACACCTGTGTGAAAAAAAGGAGCGACTGGTTATAAAATACCAAAACTGGGAGAGAGAAAAAACCTGATGACATGGTTGCAGAATGATTCGCAAATCTATTTTATGGTAAATATAAAAAATATCAAATAATATTGGGGGGGAAAACAACGCAATGTTTTTGGTATCCTAGTCACACACATTATTACAGGTTGCTTTGGGATAATTAAAAGATTTTTTTAATAGAAATCAAACTTTTATTCAGCAAGGATGCATTATAAAAGCAAAAAAAAAAAAAATCTATTTCAAATAAATGCTGTTCTTTTGAATGCTCTATTCATCAAAGAGACCTAAAACAGCCTAAGCAGCACAACTGTTTTCTTTTCAACATTGATGATATTAAAAAAAGAAATATTTTCTGAGCACCAAATCAGCATATTAGAATGATTTCTGAAGGATCATGTGACACTGATGACTGGAGTAATGATGCTGAAATTCAGTTTTGCAGAATAAATTACATTTTAAAATAGATTAAAATAGAAAATTCTAACAATTTTTCACAATATTACTGTTTTTAATGTATTTTTGATCAAATAACTGCAGCCTTGGTAAGCATAAGAGCATAAATTCTCTCATTTAAATCCATAATTGTAACTAATTTTAAACTTTTTTTTTTTAACCAGCATCCCAGAGATCTCTCCTCTAATATCTTGAGCACTTATTGTTTCTTATTCAAACAGTACAACTTATCTATGACAGGTTTCAAAAAAAGACTGTAGCCTACATTATGATGTACTAAATATTTTTCACTTTAATTCACTTTTACTTTTAGTTTTAAGTGAGATTTAATGTTTTAATTTAAAAAAACAGATATTATAGATTAAAAATATTTGCCCATTTATCAGTAATATAACGTCCGCATGATTATTGTATCAGCCAGAATTGGAGAGATTTTAATGGACAACAATGTGTCCCATTTAATCCGCAAAAAAGCTAAAACACCAGCTAACGGAAAAATAACAAGTTGGAATAGACTTAAAATGAAAAAAGAAGCCTCCACAAGGCATTTTATCTTTTTTTCAGCATGCACACATAACAAAACTCTTCACGTGAACATGCAAATGCATAACTGAATCATGCCTTACAGTGTTTGCAAATTGCCCCTTCACTCTTATGTCCATTTGGACTGGATTGTTTCTCATCTTGCATAACCGTGGCAGTGTTCAATATCCATATACATCTACATCTACATTTAAACAATGAAACTATCAGGTGAGTAACAGCGGCAAGACAGCAAGTCAATACGCCTATGAAAGATCTCCAATAATCAACACAATTAAAGTCACGGCATCTCTGATACATCTGCCTATCTTTCTGACAGCTGCTGCTTTCAGTCACTGCATAACAACCCTAAAGTAAATCATCACTCCAAATGAAACCAGCATTGTCAGTGAAGAACACACGACTTTATCCAGACCTGCCCTTCATGCGTATTCAAAGAGAAACGGACAGCGGTTACCAGCACAGCATCCCGCAGTCTTCACGCATTATCAATTGATAAAATGAAGCCCATAAATCAAATTTGAGGGACAAAAATTCAAAACTTAAGATGTAACACATTAAGATGTAAGCAGACTGATGAAAATGATTAACGTGGTGGATTAAAATATTGACGTTTCTACAGAGTGGTTTGCCACTACAGAACAGGCCGCTTGGTTCAATTTCCTCATGAGATCCCTGTCAACGACTGTACGGCACTGTTATAGCAATCAATGCGAGTCTGGCCTACAAACACAGAGCTGTATTTTCTATCCCTGTTGCCATTGAGCATCTGTTCAAAGTGAGCCATTATACGGCATCATGTATAAACATATTAGCAGGCGGAGAGGGGGAATAAATCTGCTCTCTTTTCACTTGCACACGTTCTATTTCCATAATATGCTTTATTAGATTTTTTTTGCGTGTGCACGTCTGAGTTTTGGGCGAAGATGACGTCCCCTCCAGCACAGGCACTTGGAGAGGTCAGTCCCAGGTCAGGGCCAAATTGGCAATGTACTGAGGGGTACAAGCTTCAAAGCTTGCAATTAATGCAAGAAAATTTCATTTATAACATAGTGGGTGCTTTTAACAATCTTAAATATGAAGCATCCAGAGCTGGATTTTTGTTGAAAATAAATAAAAGAATGGCAAAACGAACATGAGAAAATAGGGTCTTTTGCACACCTTTTAGATTTTTTTAATTTAATCAAATAAACTGTCGAATCATGTGTAAATATTGCTATTTTTCACTATTTTTCATATTTATTTGAATATCAACAATCTAAAAGGTGTGCATTATGCCTGACACCTACATGAACACTTTACATTTGGTTTTATGACTGTAAGGCATTCTCTTCAAATGCTATTGAAACGTGTCGTATGTAACTTTAGAGACGGTCCCTAAATTTGCAAATATTCCAATCCAATGTCCAATGTCAAGCCAACTTTATGCCAGTATTTCACTAGGAATCGCTTAGTGTGAAACTTTGCGCATTACCTTCATATTCTGAGTCCGCATGGCTGTAGCCTATAATATAGTATAGCCTACATTCCCAATAAGGTGCGAGGTTGGTCTTTTATATCACTGTTTTAGTCCATTAAGCTACGTTAAGGGTCCCAACGGATCTATACGTCAGCATTGAGGAATAACATTATAATCTCTTTCACGGTAGAGAAAGCTGCTTAAATGTACAAGAGTAACCATGAAGACTTAAATGTAAACAGCTTTTCCATATATATATATATATAGAAAACTGAAAATTGCCTGTCGAATATTAAAGGTTGTTTTTTTTTAAACAGAAAGAACATTTTGGAAGAAAAATCTGAAAGGTGAATATGGATTATAATTTGTAATAATGAAAATGTGTTTTGAAATGTTTTAAATTGAAATATTCACAGCTTAAATCAATTTCAGCCCATAAAAATGCAAGCCCTAAAAAGTAGTGCAATTTAACAAGCTTTTTCGTTTAAAAAAAATTTGGCATTATTTTACTTCCATAAACATGCTTTCACTTTGAAAGTGTTGCGAAATACACAAGAAGCATTGTAATATTTCGCAAAAATGTTACCACATGCTCGTTTTTACAATGAGCCTGTTAGAAATAGCTTATACTTCCGCACAGAAAAACAAGTTGGTTAAGACTTCGGAATTATTTGTTAAATATGTAATAAGCAATCATACTTGTTTGATATAATAAATATACAGATACATCCAGTAATTATACTAATTTGGATGAAGCTCGTTTTCAAAGCAAGCTTGACAGCGCATCAGACACATGTCAAATCCGGACCTGTTTGATACTCAGATATTTTAACGTCTAATTAAGCTCATTAACAGCTGATTAGCGATTGCCTTGCCCGTGGCAAAATAGGGCCTCCCATCATTTGGCCGGCTTGAGTTAGTTGGCAGGGGAATAGGGCGTCCGGAGCTTAACAGGCCTGCTTTTGTCAACACTGACAAGCAACATGAGGAGGCCAATGCTGTTTTATTAATTAGTCCCTTTGAAAGTTGAGCCATGTGGCTACACACATTACGAAATTTGCGAGGCTGCTCCCCGCATACACACTTCTCCATCTCCCTCGCTCTCTCTTTATTTCTATATGAACGACTGATCATTACAGATGAGCCTTTCTTTCATAGCGTGACCTTTGTGGGTCTGCTTATTTCAAGCACCGCCCATGCAATGCCTAGATTTACCAGGCTTTCGCTTTTAATTAAACGCAAATGAGAACGTTTGCTTTGATGAAAATGAGAAAAATCTTTATTTTCAACATGTTAACAATTAGCTTTGTTTTGCATTGTGCCTGATGTTGACACGGCGAACCCGAGGCAAGGATGCTTTTGTTTTTGTCACGACTTGTTTATTTGCAGAAAAAAAACAAAATGATATGATCGCACATGTGAGATTATGTTTTGACAAGACACATGTGCGGGGAGCGTTCGGTAGCAGACAAGCTCGGGATTACTTGCTAATGTTAAATCTACATATGGTACAAGCAAAAATCAGCTTTAATGGGTCAGTAAATCCAAACTAATAGAGATTATTTCTAAGCTGATGAGAAATTAATACTGAATGTGAGGCTGGATTCAAATTGATGCTCAGTTTGGCTCATGAAAATGAACAATACGTTCTGGCCTCGTTTTTGAACTAATTCCAGCGCATTTTTAAAAACAACCAAAGAGAAACAACAAAGACAGACTGAACATGATTGTAAATGACATCGTTTCAGCGGTTTCATATTTTTCCCATTAAAATTATGAATCAGTTCATTCCATCACAAACTAAATACCATTGTGGTAATATCATAGTGATTCTCAGGGTCATTTTGAGACATTTCGTTCCTCTTTTGTGCTAGTCTACACCTTACATTCACTGATCTCTCACATTAGCAGTTGCTCAAGACCTTGGGAATCTCCTAATAGACTTCTCACTGAACAAATAATTAGATGAGTTAAGTCATTAAGAGTGTAAGATGAAGTGGTACCATGGAGATCTCAGGGCAACTGAAGACTGTAGCGTTGGATACCTACTCGGCCTTCCATTCACGCAAACCTCTTTCTCTTCTGTTTTTCTCGCTCCATAAACGCAATGGAAACAGATTTGATAATTAATCATATTTGATTTAGAACAACACAGTCAGAAAAGTATGTCAGTGGGCATTATTTTCATAACGGCTTACATAAGAAAAGCAACATGTTAAATCCGTTAGCTAAAGCTGCGGTGGGAGGATATGGAACAGAAACAAGACAAAACAAGCAGAAAAAAAAGTCAGACGGCACAATCAGACAAAAAAATGGTTCAGATGTAAAAAAAAAAAGAAAAAAAAAGTGCAATCTCCCAAACAGCACTACAATAATATATAGCGTGACCTCAGAGGAGGTAGGAATATCAGTGCTAGATATTGCAATGCTGAGAAGTCGCCGTGGGATGTAGCCATAGGTGGGAAATTGACTCAGAGGGCAGCACACCTGCTGTTCATGTGAAGTCCAAAGCCTCTTTGCTCAAGTACCGACTGGCCCAGATCAGATCAACAGCAGCAGGACAGCCAGAGCGGGGGATACATTCTGATGAAAGCTCCACCTTATCATTTGTAAGGTGGAACTAGTCAAATCCTGGGTGTTCTCATCAACACTAGAAAGAAACGTGTTGTTTAGAGCAGTGTTTCTCAACTGGTTTTGCTTCAGGACATTGGACATCAGGTTGCACCGCAACACAGTACCAAAACTGTTTATCATACAAGAAAAAAACGAAATGTCAAGCAACCTGTCCATGTGAGGTTCTACCCAATTTGCCTTGTTTCTGCCCTGTGACAGATGGATTTGCAGCACAATACTGTAGATCAGTTGTTCTCAACTCAAATGGCACCCAACAGTACTAAAATTTATATCATACAAATGTAAACTAAAATCAAACACTCAAATTTATAAATATTCTTTAAAAAAAACAGCATAGTCTGATTAGACTATGGGTGAATCAGGATTCAGTCATGTTAAAATGTTACAATAGTTAGTTTAATATTATGATCAATATTAAAATATGATTTAATCTAAATAAAACTAAAAACTAAAACTCAATCGTTTTAAATGCTACGTGTGAATTTAGTCACCAGAACATCATAAATGTACAGTATGAAAAATTGTGAGGTTTGCTAAAGATTTTAACAGTGTTAAATTATTCGTTTTTTTAAAGATAAACATTAGATGTCATTAAAAAATTAATATACAGTACACGTAAAAATAAAACAAACATGTACAATTAAATATCCAAAATCAACTGATCCAATACAATATCGTCTATAACGTGTTATATGCAGTACTGTACATCCTTATGCATGATTGTTCTACATTGTCTACATTCTACTATTGTTCTACTTAATTTGCCTTGCTTCTGCCCAGAGACAGATGAATTTTCAGTTAAATATAAAATCAGGGACAAAGGGTACCAAAAAAATTCTCTGATTAGACTCAAGGCCTTTGACATCAACTAAAACAAATATAAATGCATGATTAGGGATGCAATTTCCAAGAATTATTTTAATGTCATGTCCAATTACAATAAATGGTCAATATTAAAATTCTGTTTTAAAAATACCATTTTATTTGTAAGTCTAAATAAATAAACACACTTATATTGTTGATAACCGACATAGTACTGATATATTATGCATCCCTATGCATGATACTACAGTTAGTTGCATTTTAATTATTTGCATTTTCCACAGTTTCTTTCCCACTGATGTTAGAACAGGACATACTTACAGCCCATTTATTGAGGTTAAGAAACCACTGGTTAAGAATATATCTGTGCATTAGATATAATTTCTGAGTGAGTGCAAATGCTTCATTCTGTCTGATTTGGCTCATTTAGTCAATGTTCCCACTTCACAAGAGCTGAACGACAGAACCAAACTAGTAATCTACATTATTCTGTGCTGTAGTGGAAACTGAAATTATCAGTTATATATAACACACCACAACAGATTGTTGGCCATGTGAAAACCATGAGTATCCAATCACACGGGGACTATAAATCATTGATACGGGTCAATCTTGCACTCGCTTTTGCAACCGCGTCTGGCAAAAACACACAGCGGACTTCGAGCTTCAGTTCAAGCAAAATGGTGATGGGCGAAATCCCAAAAAGCCATAATACAGTAGATGCTTAGTTATACAAGCAGAAAATGGTGATGAAACGCTGCTTTGAATTTGTACATTGGCAGGCTGAAGAACTCAATCAAAATAACGCAATTCATTTGATCTGTCTTTAGTGTTTGCTTTAATAATACATTAACACTTGCATAAATGCAGGAATTGCGCAAACATAAACAGCCGTCTAATTAAATATCTATGAAAGGAAGTTTCTGATATCGCAGATGGCTTGTGCATTAAAGATGTTTAGCGTTAATGATAACCACGGCACAATTCAACCACAATCATAAAAACTGAGCGAATGGGTTAAGAATAAACCCATCTTTATGTTACTGGACAAGTCTCACTCGCAGGTTTATTTACGAGGCTTTAATTTGTGTGCGCCGTTAGGACAGCGTTCTGTCGCCGAGCCTGAACGAGGAGGAGAAACAAACAATGAACAACCATAATCTGGAGCTTGAATTGCAGGTCACCGGGGGGCTGCTGGCGCTGCCTCCCAGTAAGTGTTGTGATGTCAGCTCCTTTACACACTCGCCATCCATCTTACTGAAGCAATGGAGTCCACTGCGAAAAACGAGAGAGGGAGAGGAAAAACAATGGCTGAACGTATGTTTAGGGAAATAAATGAAATCTGAGGGTAAAGTACTCCTCCCCAGATGCGAAATTTTTGACACAGAAATGGGAAACAAATGACGTAGGGGCCCCGCTAGGCCACAGCAAGACAGCTGGGGGAACAAATGTCCTCTGATCTAAATGCCCTCTGGTTTTAAGCGTCTAACCTACGAGCATTACGCCTGGGCCGGCTAGCTGCGCGAGAAAAGCTAACACAGGCCATTATGCTCCTCTGCTCTTTACCTCTGCAAAGGAGACGAGAGAGAGAAGACAATGGAGCTCATCTTCTGCTTTCCACACGGCACCTGAAGCAGAGCATGTCTTATTCCTCGCCCGAGGCCTTCCACCCCGTACAGGCTCGGATCACACCAAACAGTTCATCTTTAAAGCACGTCGCATGGAGACTCCGCAGCCATACTGATACCCGGGCTAAAGGTGCGAGGCTCTAGCACGTCTTTCTATCCCAGCATGCTAAGCTCAGGAAGATACAGGCTCTTAGATGAATACCCAGCAGCCACCTACGTTATAAATAATGTCTGAGACCCATATAAATACATTTTAGCCATATCTGAAAAGAGAAAAACTGGGGTTTTACGGAACAAATTGTCAAGATAATGCATTTCATCTTTTTCCATATCATTTCCAAATACCTTAACCCTAAATATTGAGCCACTATTTAATGCGTCTATTTTAATTTATTCAAACTGAAAAAAGACTTCATTTAAATGTAATTTGTAGATAATTCCAGATTTATTTGTGCAGATTTATTTATTTTAACAAAGTTTGAAAATCCTCGTATGCAAATGCTACAATGCTCCCATAAAATGTTCTGCATTTGATGACCTCATTGTAAAATTTGCATATTGAATTCTGATTGGTCTTCATTCTCACATCTACCTGTATTTGTCACAAGTCGCACAGGTATATTTGTGGTAATAGCCAACAAAACATTGTATGGGTCAAAATTATTGATTTTTCTTTTATGCCAAAAAGCATTAGGATAGTAAGTAAAGATCATGTTCCATTGATATATTTTGTAAATTTCCTACTGTAAACATATACAACATTTATTTTTGTGAGTGAATGCAGAACAATCGCAAACATAAATGGACAACTTTAAAGGCGACTTTCTCTACGTTTCTATGTTTTTGCACCCTCAGATTCCAGATCTTCAAATAGTTGTATCTCGGCCAAATATTGCGATATCCAAACAAACCATACACCAAAAAAACGATTTATTCAGCTTTCAGATGATGTATAAATCTCAATTTCAAAATATGTACCCATGTGACTGGTTTTGTGGTCTAGGGTCACAAATGATTGGTCTTATTTCTTAGCTGCCTTTAGACTGTAAAGATGATTTTTACCCAACAGGAAATAAAAGCCTGAAACCTAAGCCAGCTCAAACTTTAACACTCTCCTTTTGCTGCCATAAAAGCACTGGTATTTACTTCAGGAAATGCAGTTTAGTTATTAATAAACTTCTTGAATTTAATAATACAGTGACTTGCTCTGATTCTAAAGGTAGTTAGAGGCAGAGCAGCATTTTTCTTTTTGTTCCATCATTTCAAACCTCTTTGATTCTTCCTCTGCCTTTTGAATCATTTCCTCTCAGTTCTGTCTCTGGCCTCCCAGTCTTCCTCTCCCACCACCATCATAAATTAAAGACCGGCACTGGTCTTCACAGCAGCTGATGTAATTAAGCATGTCGTCTTCACACTTCTCCTACAAGGCTTCTCTTTGTTCTCCAACCGAGCATCTAAGCTTCCCTTTTAGTCACGAGCCATCTAAATGGGAGTGAATCTTATCCTTCATAAATGCTGTGACAAGCTCACCATATTTTAACCATGTAAGATGTGATAATACGAACCCTCTGTCAAAGAAGCATCATGGGAAGCAGTTGTACCGAGTTTCATTTAGGATTTTTCTCTCTTCCAGCCATATATTGTGTATAATACTTCTCATAAATCAGAAAAAAAAAATCACACTGTTCATCATACGAACAAAATATCACTTCAAGGAGGATTTTCAAGAATAAAGAAAGAAATGTGTTGTGTTAGTGCACTGCCAGTATTCTCACAAAGGAAAAACCTAAATATGATCTCAATTCTGGAGGAAATATAGCCGAATAAACAAATTTGGGCAAGGACCCAATGAGACTAAAATTATTTTAAATGTTTATCAATAAAATACACAAAAACACATAATATTAATAAAGATAATAATTCTAAATCCGTGTGGAAATGCAAAAATATTAAATATAAATGAAAATGTGCAAATGTCAAAAGTTTATATTTAATAAATATTTTGAATTTTGTTTTATTTAAAACACATGAAAATATTACCAAAAACTAAACAACCTATCCACTGAACCAACAGGGGGAAATGAATACATGTAAAGTATATGTACACAGAACATTATATTATATTTTTTAACCAATTTTTAAATATTTATACAACGCATGCATGATCCGCTGTTGTCTGGTTTGCTGCACTGCATTCTGAAAGTCATTGTCTTGTTAAAGGCTGGTCCTAAAGCATTTCTAATTTCCACGGTCTACCTATGCCTCCTATTGGCCTGTTTCATTCAGTCACCCTACACTGCATGCTGAGCTCAATCTAAGAGAGCAGAAAGACAGCGAGAAATAGAGGTGGGTGGGAGGGTGAAGTGGTGGGGGGGGGGGAGAAGAGGTTAAGAGAGAAAGAGAAGGAATGATATCTTATGAATGTTGACCACTGTCTCCTTACATAAATCTGCACATTAAGTACAATAAATGAGGCTTTTGCCGCTGAGACCTGGAGAATGGAGTCTGATTCAGTAATGTCATTTAAAAGCATTCACATCAGAGGAGATGGCGGACCCAGATTAAGGAGCCCCAGTTATCATCAAGCTTGCTGCGTCTCACACAGTCCAATGAATGATAGCTCCCAAACACAGCAAAACATGATGAGACAAGGCACACTTAGATTTTAAATTACCCTCACATCAGCGTTTGTCTTCTTAAAAACGGAATTTCTACATGTCTTATGATTAAAAGAAACCAAAAAGTGACTCAATACGGTTTACTATAAAATATTTATAGGTAGGTACACAAATATATGAGTAAACAGAGAAAAATAATAGTGTTAATAATTCAAGGTGAACAACACAACAACAAATCCTTCAATTTAATTTACTCATAATTCTAAAATACTGATATTAAGCTCTTAATATTGTTTTGTGTGTGTGTGTGTGTGTGTGTGTGTGTGTGTGTGTGTGTGTGTGTGTGTGTGTGTGTGTGTGTGTGTGTGTGTGTGTGTGTGTGTGTGTGTGTGTGTGTGTGTGTGTGTGTTGTGTGTGTGTGTGTGTGTGTGTGTGTGTGTGTGTGTGTGTGTGTGTGTGTGTGTGTGTGTGTGTGGGTGGGTGTGTGTGTGTGTGTGTGTGTGTGTGTGTGTGTGTGTGTGTGTGTGATGTATGTATGTATTGGCTTCATATCACATGGTCAGAAAAGCCTAATTTTTCAAAATATAAATAAAGTTTTAACTAAAAACTAAAAAAAGTGAGGCAATACCTCGCTTCATTTCTTTTAATCTTAATTCTAAAATCTTAAGGTTCTGATCATGAGAGGAACCAGCCTGGATTTACAAGACACTGTGTTTCAGCTTTTATATATTATATATTTTGCAACACAAAATTCACATATTCCATCCGGAACATTTGGATTAAACAAAAGCACAAGACTATTCTGAGCCTCATACATGACCAGTGAGTACACCACATCAGTGTGAAGTCACCAAACGCATATACATTCAGCATTAGGGCCGAAACACCATGCATTAGTATAGTAATAAATATTGATGCATGCTAAGAATGACAGCATAAATGTGTGGAATCAGAGGGATTAGAATGTTTGAAGAAATGAAGCATGTAATGACGCTAGATTCACCTCCATTATTTTCAGCCTGCCACAATTCCTCCATTACTTCACTTAAGAGGCCACATCAAAGATGCAGCTGACGCCTTTGAAGCATGTATCGGAAACTGAACTCTCAATGGCCCCATTTTACAAAGCTTGACTCCGGGATCCCACTAAGTTCCAAAAAGAATATGACCCTCCCATTAGGCAGAACACAAAAAAAGGGTCAGGCTCCATTTTGCATTTACAATACAAGAAACTTTTTTGAAATTCCCTCACAAAACCCCCACACATTTCCATTGGTAATGAGTAAAGCGTTTGTGACTCTTTTTGCAGGGGCGATAATTAATGTCCCTCTTTTCAAAGGCGGTTCATTTTAAATACTCATCTCTGCTAAATCCCTCTCTCTGCACTGAACTGCTGCTTTTTTTTTTTTTTTTTTTAAAGAGTAATCCCGCTATTGTTGAACCTGAACAGAAGGTGAGAGCCAACGAAGCACTGAAGTGGCAAGAGACAAAAAAAATTGGGTAATCTGAGTCATCAGAAATCAAGACAGTGATCTATGTGACCGATTCGATTCCCTCTTGACACTCGTTCGCAGAGGCTCTCCACTCGCCAGCTCAAGCTCAGACCGCATGCAGCGTGTGTCATCCAAACTAAACTCAAACTTAGAGGTTGAGAAGCTAAAGTGTATTGGATTTGGTAAGAGTTAGTCGATTGTTTCTGGCCCCTGGGTGGTGGTTTATGGTAATGTTAGTATCAATACAAACAAAGGCCATACAGCTGTACAAAGCACATCAAGGAAATGAAAGACAAGGCTGCCTCTGTCAGTGCAGTGTACAATAAAAGAGGGATTTAAAGGCAGGCCGACTGATCACTGGGGAGCAACAAAATGAATGAACTGTAGAAATGCTCCGAGTTGATCCTTTTCACTAGCGGTTTAGGGACTAGCTAATGGTCGAGGACTGCGCTCGGGACGGAAAATATATAACCCAGACACGTTTGGGCGTCACAAAGGTCAGGAAAGGGTGAAACCGAGGAGACAGGATGATAGGGATCCTGTCATAAAACGCCGTTATTGAGAGAATAAGTGATGAATTTCTGTAAGCCATTAGATAAAACATTTCTGATTAGGAAGCCGTCGTCAGCCATCAGGTGAGAAATTTATATAGGGGTCAAATCTGAAGTGCAATCAATACGCTGTTTGAATTATTTAATGACAATTAAATGAAGGACGGGGTGCTTCAAGGTGAGAACAACCATTCATTTATGAAAGATATGTGGCGGATTAAAAAAAATGAAGTAAAAATAGATCACACATTTACTGGACAAACTGAGTGATCGATTACATTTGTTGTTGTTGTTGTTGTACCTTAAAATCATGTATAAAAAAAACACTAAATCATCATCATCCTGTACATCAATAATGAAATGGAAAATAATCATCCTTGTGTTGACATTACAGTATTAAATTCTTAAGACCGATCTGATGAAGAAACACAAAGAGATTGGAGCACTTGATCCATTTGAAGGGTTTATGACAAATCTCTATTATCCACAAAAACCCTTTCTTTTGTCCATTTCAAAATATCCTCATTATTAAAATCTGGCAAAATACAGTAAGTATTTATGCTGATGGCTTAAATTGCATTGAAATTAAGATACTTATAATAACAAAGAGCTCAAGTCCTCAATAAAAGCTACTTACAACTGCAAAGTTTTTACTGTTTTACTGTATTATTATTTTTCTCCTTCCATATATTACTTAAAAATGCTCATCTTGTTACATTTCATCTCCCTCCTCCTCATTTCTCCCCTTTCTATAGGTCAGTTTTTCGAATTGTACGCAAATTACACCTAAAAGCAATAAAAAGGTCATTGAAAATGGCTGTTTTTAAGATTGAATCATGAATTTCAAAGACATATGAACGCAGGCTGCCATTATGGTCCATTTCCCAGCTTATTTCCCCGATATACATCTCCTGACCTGTATTCAAAATTCATTGTTCCACAAGTGACATCAGCATGTCTCGGACATCTGAGAAGTAAAGGCTTATTCCTGACCCGGTCTCCATGGCAACGCAGTGCTGACTAGTAGCTGGCAGGTTTTGACACTGATGAGAAATGTTGTAGGTCTGGCTGTCTTTGTTGAGCATTATATGTTTACATGTAAACTAAAACATAACTAAATCATTTAGAGACAAATTATTAGGAAGTTTAAAAAAAAAATAGGTTGTGCTATATGTTAACCCTATAAAAAATATATATATTATTTACTGTGACAAATATTTGAAGTAAATATCATAAAATATTATAAAAATCCACTGAGTGCAAATTGCAGTCTCCATTTTTTTTTTTTTTTTTTACCATCATAAATTAGTAATTAATATATTGACGTAAAAAAAAAACTGAAAACATGATGACATATTTGATGATGATATATTTGGGGGAGAGAAAAAAAAGATAAACAAAAATCAATGGATTTAGCTTGCTTAGGCCATCATGCAATTCATAATTATTTACCAACCTAGAGTCCTAGAATTAGCATTTTGATTGATACTGACCCTGTTCAGGTTCAGGTCAATATCACTTCCATTTCTAAATCAATTCAGGAGATGCACTGAAAATGAATTGACTGTTGAATTCCCCTTTGGGTTCTGTATAATGTTCAAAAAATACATACACATCCAAGTTCACCTCTTGATTCTAATGTACCTCCTTTCTGAATCAGCACACTTGAAGCTATGATTTAGACAGACATTAAGATACATGTGATAATATATGTAATAATATGTGATCCTCCTTTAGTAAAATTAGGCCTAGACTTTTTTCTAAAAACATAATTTGGTCTGAAATGCTAGAGGGGAGAAAAATGGGATGCAAGTGACAATAAATTGTAAGAACAATCCCTCTCCTGTCTCTTCGTATTGCACGTGAATTGCCAAAGCTGACCACCGGTACTTGTAAAAGCAATCTGGCAACCCTCTTTCATTTCTCCATCTCGCTCCACAATCCTCCAGCAGTATTAGCGATACTGGGAAAGGTCACATGATAAATGACTGACAAACAAATCAAACCATATTAGCGTGTAGCTTTGTTATCAGCCGGTCGGCAGAGATAACGGAAAAATGAAGCTTCTCCCGAATAATTCGGTTGTGTTCTTTGCCTTCTCTGCTGTCTAAATCAGAGGGAGGGATAGAACGAGGGAGAAAAAAAACAAAACAAGAATCTGGCGGTGGCTGTTTGTCTCAGCGCCTGACAGTGGGAGAGCAATAATACGCATTAATGATGGTGCGTGTGCAAGTCTATGCAGCCAGGAGCAGTCAGTCACATTGGCTCCCAGGAGGTGGCAGTGAGCTGGGGTACACTTACACATACACACACACACACCGACACACATATACACCTCCCTAAGGCCTCCAAGGTGAGGGTGACCACTGGCCCCCCGTCCCCTGTCTATCCGTTCAGTCAAATCAGGGTTTTCCAAAAGACTCCGACTGTTTAAAAAAATGGCACAGGCGTGTGGAGACGCGGGAAGAAATTTGGAAATGGCAGTTCAGAAACAATCAAGGCAAATTTCAAACGGATTAGCCTGGGAGGTTCTGGGCACGAGTTAGATGCTATCTCAACTTTCCAACTGAAAGTCATCACACAGCCAGGAAAAATCAATCACGTCTCCTCCAGGATGAGAAAAGTAATATGAAAAACAAGTGCAATGGCTGCCATCTGCGCAACACAAAACTGTTCTGCTCCGAAATGAATTGCCATAGATATTTCCTTTCCCCTGCTTCCTGCTTTTTATTTGTATTCCCCGTCAGCCTGTTCTCATTTCTCAGTTGTACTTTTTGTAGTTGTGTACGAGAGAAAGAAAATCGTTCAGCTGAGAAAATTTGGTAGCTACAGTTAGCATGCTATTATTACACAAGCTAATCTAATTGTTACTTACAGACAACAAAGAAACGACAAAAGAAGGGCAAACAAGTTTTACTAGGTGGATACACTTTAAATTCACTAGACACTTATTGTACTGTGTGTTTTTGGCAAAAGTGTCAGTAAAGATGTTTTTTATGTTACAAAAGAGTTCCATCTCAAATAAATGCTGTTCTTTTGAACTTTTAAAGAACCCTGAAAGAATATATCACGGTTTTCAAAAAAAAAATTAAGCAGCAAAACTTTTTATAAACATTGATATTAATAAGAAATGTTTCTTTTTAATCGGACCAAATCGGCATAGGAATGATTTCTGAAGGATCATATGACACTGAGGACTGGAGTAATGGCTGCTAAACAAAATTGCTTTTCCATCACAGGAATAAATTCCAGTTTAAAATATATTGAAATAAAAAACAGTTATTTTAAATTGTAATAATATGTATTTCACACTGTTTTTACTGCATTTTTTATTAAATAAATGCAGCGTTGGTGAGCATAAGAGACTTCTCATTTAATCTTAATGGGATAGTTCACCCAAAAATGAAAATTCTGTCATAATTTCCTCACCCTATGAATTTCTTTCTTCTGCTGAACAAAAAAAGAAGATATTTTGAAGAATCTCGGTAACCAAACTGTAGATGGACCCCATTGACTTCCATTTTATTCCATACTATAGAAGTCAATAAGGTCTTGGGCCTGTTTGGTTACTGACATTCTTCAAAATATCTTCTTTTGTGTTTAGCAGAGGAAAGGAATTCATACAAGTTTAGAACAAAGAGAGGGTGAGTAAATGATGACAGAATTTAATTTTTGGGTGAGCAATCCCTTTAAATCTTACAGACCTGTAAACGGTAGTGTACTTAAAATACAGATATACTTCCACCTCGCCGAATCATTTCTTGCACTGAAATGACCCGGTAGCAACTTTTTCATGGGTTTCCTTTCCATCGTAAACCTGACAGCCTCTTTAAACATGGATTTCAGTGGTAGCGGGCTGATTTGGGCGCTTTGGGTTATCCACTCCAACTCATGGACATGACCCGAGTGGGAGAGGAAGAGATTATGGCAGAATGAGCGAGGGAGAGGGCGCTCGGGGCCCGAGATCCCTCACATGAAGCTTTCATTACATGAAGGGCGATCCGCAGAGAAACCTGATTTACCATGGGACTGTGTTCCTGCACCAGAAAGCCAGTGCTCCTGTCAACCTCCATACCGGTATCTCTTACTGTAGATGGATGGAGAGAAAGAAAACAGAACCTAACAGCCCTTGTCAGAGCCAAATACCGTCTTTAGTCCATGTACGGATTTGAAATAATTGCAGTTGTCATTAATGCCAGAAATCAGGCAGTGGCCTGCACTGGTGGAGCCTCGGCAGATGCTAACGAATCATGTGAAGCCATGCATACTTGACATTTATTACATAAAACAATAAGCAGCAAAAACCTCATGCTGCATAATTACACCATTTAGACACGATAGGGATCAGATGAAATGAAAGAGACCTGCAGGAAAAAAGGAATTAGTTGCCATCTGCTTTCCTGGAGGGCCTGCCACCACCCCGGAGGGACATCACACATAATGTGAGACTTTAGGAGCTCGGAATGACACTAATTCTGGCCAATGTTTATCTCCCCTCACTGAGCAGGACTCATAAAGATTTCATGTTACTCAAATGAGCCCTACAGTTCTCGCTCTGATCGTGCTATAGATAGATGTGCTATAGACTCAGCAGGCATTACAGATTAATCTTACCGCATACGTTTTATAGAAATGTATTAAGACAATGTGTCTTCATTTCAGACTTATGGAAAGCTCAGTTTAACACCACGGTGGTATTTCAACAATTTAAATATTTATTAGACTAAAGTTTTAGTATCAACAATTCCCATAAATCATGGGTGAATCTCAATTAGGGTCAGTTATATATATATATATATATATATATATATATATATATATATATATATATATATATATATATATATATATATATATATATATATATATATGTAAAACATATACTACTTGTAATTTGTATATAAACAGATTTAACAGATTAAAAGATCATGCAACTATCGAATCAAAATGATTTATTTATTTTTTTTACTAAAGCTAAACCAAATACTAAATCCAACATGGTTCTTGTGTATTTTCCTTGAATAACATACATGCTACTTAAGAAAAGGTCTGATATATTTTTAGTGCAGTTTTCTCCAGCCCAGTGCAGCAAAAGCATATATAAGGCATTCTTTTGGTGCGCTCCTGGCTACAGAGAATTAGAAAATATCAGACTGTCATTGTGATTTGATACTAGGATGAAAAATGTCAAAAGTGGAGATGACAAATCAGCCCAGTGAGGAGAAGTGGCTCTCAGACAGGGGATGTCATTTGTCATGATTGCCATTTGACTGCACTCCCAGACCCCCTCCTCCACCGGCTTTTCTGCCTACAAATGAATGATACATTGATAGCCATTAATTCTAAATTATCCAAATTTGCCTAACTGCATCTAGCATGTGCGTGGAAATCAAATTTATCAGTGCTTTCCTTTTGCTTTCTCCATTTTTTTCCCTTCACTCTCCTCTCCTTTGCCTTCCTCAAAGCCTAAACCTTTCTGTGGACAGACGGGGAATTAGATTTGCACTCAGCACAATACACACAGCCAGACCATCAAACCCTAAGCTTGGTGACATTTCCAAATGTTCATCTCCCCTCATTTCAATCGTCCATTTGGAATGAATAAAACGGCCAGGCAACTTGAAAGAATGGCAGCCCCCTGAGCTTCGCTGCATCTATGGCTCATATCTCCACCTCCTCCTCCTCCTCCTCCTCTTCTTCGCATCCCCCCCCCCCTTCGCCCCCACCCCGAGCCCAACCTTTAGGAAGCCGAGGGGCTTTGTTGGAGGGGGACACAGCTGAGCCTGCCTCACATCCAGAGCCCCTGCATAATACTGGAGGTAATTAAGCCACAGCTTCAAGGTTGCATGGACACAAGACAATTCAGCCTAATGAAGTATCGATCGGCTGCAGCAGAAGTAAAACAAGTTGACATTCATTTAGAGGTACTAGTGAGAATATACCACAATGCCACGAATGACGTAAGCCTTCAATGGCACACGGTTTAATCATATGGAAACAATGTGGTCTAGACTACAATACCTCTTGTTGAGCTACTTTGTCATAAAATAACAATCAGGACCATGTACATTTTGGTGCCATCATTGAGAGTTGGGTTATAAAAAGAAAATCATCAAAGAAATCTCAGATTTAACCAAAACGAGAAATGTACAGAAACAATGGATTCCGATGTCTGTCCTCTTAGGCAGATCAAGACTTAGATTGATATCAATCTTGTTAATGGAACAACGGATGTTCAGATTATATCAGACAGTGCTGTATTACTCAAATTCACAATTATTCCAATTTGAAATGTTCTCCAGAAAATTTCCTGACAGACCAAATCATGTTTTTCTCAGAACATGATATTATTGCTCCAATGAGGCCTGATTGAGGTTTGGCTCCACAAAAAAAAAAAAAAAAAAAGATCTTAGGTCTAATCTGTCCTGAGAAAACCTCTTATAGCAGAACCCCCCCCCCCTCCCCTGCCCTCCCCTCCCCTCCCAGTGACAACCAGATTTCATCAACAAATCTGACTCATTAAAGTAATTTGATTGACAGATGTTATGATTCACAACATTTGCCCTAGTTCCGTGACTGAAAGCTGTAGCAGCCGACTACCGCGGGCTAAACTAATGAGTCGATCTCTGAAGACCTTGGACTTGAACATCTTAGAGAAGCTACGGAATGCAAGATTAGTCCAAAGATTTTGACTCGAATTGGAAAAAGTTTGGGTCCATTAAAAACAGTGCTTACAAAATTATCCACTTCAGTTCTCTATGGATTCATACATCACTCTTTTCAGTTCCTCATTAACTAACATGGGATATTACCATTTTGAAATGTCTAATTTCAGAATTCAGAAACAAAAATGATTAAATAAAAATTAGGGGAAAGGTAAAACATTGTTTTGCAACAGATTTGCACTGCATGCAATCAATTTAAGTTAGTAAAATCAAGTACTTAAATCAATTTGTGTTCAAACTACATGATTTTTGGGAATACAGCCTAATTTTAAAATCTAAAATCATTCATCTGTGTAGTTTAATTTAATACTTAAAACTAAATAAAAAGTCATTTTCTTTATGGCAGAAAAAAAAACTATAAATATAAACTTTGTTCTACTAGTATTATTGTACAAATTTAAATTTAAAGCAAATCTTCTGAAACAAATTATAAAATGAATTAATTCAATTATAAATTAAAAAATACAGCCCAATTTAAGATAAGAATGTTTTTATTTATTTTTTGAGTGTATTAGGGACATTAGTGAATTATACATTTTAAAACAATTGTGTAGAAAGAAAAGGTCTGACAGTCATGTAAACTACATCACCTGCCTGATAAGAAACATAATTCACCACAACTAATCAATTCATTTTATCCAAAATAAACACAGCACTGCACTTTACATGTAATTTAAACCGAGCACTCAAAAACACCCACATTTGCAGCTTATCAGCACAATCAAATGCAAACATACGGGAGAGAGCAGAGTTTTTTCCTTAAGTAATTGTCAGTCTTTTAATGGAGTCCACAAATGTCAGTTGCCAATATGTTTTAGCATTAAATGCAGTAGGAAGGATCCAGAAAGGTGGGTTATTCTGCAGAACACAACGCATTGTCAAACAGCTTCAATTATGCCAAATAGCCAGGTTTAGATGCATATTTGCATCGTGTAATAATATCTACAATCAATGCAGACATGAAAGTCAATTTGACTCGGCCTCATAGGGTGAAACTCACAGTAAGTGAAAACTACTAGCGCTTTACATAAAAGTACAGTGAGTTCCATTTGTCATTGGCACGGTTCAAATATTTTGACATACTTTATGATAATAGCTGCACAAACCGGCTAACAAATCACCAATCATGTGCAAACATAAAAAAAAGGAAAAATGCACCGGCTGGACGTTTTATTTTAATGTTGTGCTTTAAATTCGTTCCACTTCCAAAAAGATCACAGTGATGCGTTACTGTATCGTTGTCAGAAAATGAGAGTCAAGTGCCAATGGTGCGTTAACATTAGCGCAAGGGCCTTTAAGACATTTAGCCTACACAAAACACCATACACCACATTCCACCCACAGCAGCAGAATACTGTATATATAAGTCCAGGTGAGAGATGCTCAAAGTGCAGGTCAGGTGACATGATAAACAGAGAACTGAACATGTTCTCAAATCTCTCTCTTTTACTCTCTCTAGGCACTCGTTGCTCATGGCACAGACTGCAAAGATTATATAACATAAATACACACCACATTAAGGATTCAGGTAGAAACCCCTAAAGTCAAAATCTCTCTCTAAAAAGATTTTTTATACACATTTTTGTATAAAATCTTATATCTTATAGCGATCATAAATCACATAAATTATAAATCAGAGATTGTTTTGACACACATGGAGAAAAAAAGAACCCGCTGTCCAGTTTATGAAAGAAGTCAACATAAATAAAAAATGTTCTCATGGGCCATCATAAATATGGAGAAGTGAGGTGTGAAAATGAATATCTAGTCACCGCAAAAAAGAAAGGGGAAAAAAATAGGGCGCATTGTGCAGGGCAGCTCTCTGCTTGTCTTACTGTGAGTTGTTTGGTATCTTTTCTTACCTGTCACAGACGCAGATGAGTCAGGCCAGGTCCTTAGAGGATTCTTCCGGCCATCCAGAGAAACCACACTGCGCACACTTCACTGAAATACAATACATCAGATTAGGGCTGTTTTCGACTAAGGATTTTCATAGTCGAATCTGATTCGTTAGATTTTGCCGTAGTCGACTGATAGTCGAACCTTTTTTTTTTTTCTTTTTTTTTTTAGATAGCAGCTAGATTTTTTCCATTTCAAACAAAAGAGCTAAAAAACACATATATATCACACATATATCATAACATTTCATAAACATGAGGAGCAATATGAGAGAGAAATTTGGTGATGGTTGTTTAGGTACATTAAACCACGTAAAGCTTTTTCACGCCCATGAGAACCGTGTGGAGTCAACTCACAGCCGCTCCGCTGCCCTGCTGAAAATGTGAAGCAGAAACGCTTAATATCAGATAACGTCCATAATAATTGGACTCTGGGTTCGATTTTTTGACCATTTTCAGTGGTTATGAGGAGCAATATGAGAGGGAAATTTGGTAATCGTTGTTTAGGTACATTAAACAACGTAAAGCTTTTTAACGCACATGAGAACCGTGTGGAGTCAGCTTTTTAACGCACATGAGAACCGTGTGGAGTCAGCTTTTTAACGCACATGAGAACCGTGTGGAGTCAACTCACAGCCGCTCCGCAGCCCTGCTGAAAATGTGAAGCAGAAACGCTTAATATCAGATTACGTCCATAATAATTGGACTCTGGGTTCGATTTTTTTTTTATCATTTTAAGTGGTTATGTGGAGCAACATGAGAGGGGAATTTGGAAATCATTGTTTAGGTACATTAAACCATGTAAAGCTTTTAACGCACATGAGAACCGTGTGGAGTCAACTCACAGCCGCTCCGCAGCCCTGCTGAAAATGTGAAGCAGATTTTTGAATACATTTTTATTTATTTACATTAGTAAGCTACAGGACATCGTCTTTTAAAACATGACCTGAAAAAATAAAATAAAAATGGTACCCAGCCCTTCTGAAAATGCGAATGCGTCTCTGTCCCCAGCACATTTCAAACCAAACTGACGCCCATGTATTCGACTATGAGGTTCATAGTCGAATCAGACCTCACCGAATCGAATCGTCGAATCCTCGACTATTAGAAGTCAGCCCTACATCAGATAATATTTCTGTCAAAACATTCACGAGTTTAACTTTAGTCACAGCGAGCAAAATGCACAATATTTGCCGTATAAATTTACATGTATTGGTTTGTGCATGATCATGTGTATGTCTGCAGACAAAAAGTTGTACTCCCAATGGGCCAAGTCTTACTTTAAGTACACTTTCAAAGTACTATTGCTTTCGTAATTAATTATGCAACTAATTCTGTGTTATTGATATTCGCTTCACAATCTCTGGTCATACACATTACACAAAGAGTTAAAAGTTTATACTTTGCTAGACTGCAATGTCAATTTATGTCATATGAAAAAGTAGGCCAGGAACTATCAATCTAATCCTCATCACTACCCAATCTGCTGTATATGAATAGTGCATGATTAATTCTTCAGTATTAATCATGTACTTTGTTCATATAAAACAAAGCTTAAGCTCTATTTGCTAAGATATTTGACCTTGTGAAAGAGTTAAGACATTACAGCTTGGATTTAAAATGCATCTAAAGATTAAAACTGGTGGTTGACTATTAGAGAGGATTATAGATGAAGGAAAATTATTTTTCATTTTGATGCAAAACTGATTTTGAAGTAAAAAAAATAAAAAATAAGGAGCAGGTGGTACATTATTTTGATAGCAAATGGTTATACAGAAGATGTGTGATATCTATATTTCGTTTTGCCCCCCGTCCTTCAATCAGAGCAGTTAAATTTAAGTAATACCTTGCACAAGCAACAAGATTTGTTGTGAATATATGCTTCAGTGCTTCAGGCTATGTGCTACTTCAGAAATCAGCACGGCTTTGATCTTTACTCACTGAAATGAAAAAATCCTTTATGACTATCAAGTAAGTCTCACTTCTTTTTTTTCTTACATTGAATCTTGTTTACCAGTACAGAAGTGCATGTTTACAGGTGAATGGGAATTACTCTGGAGACACAGAAAAGTTTCGGCTCAGCCAAAAATGCATATTTTCACCATTCAAGTGCTTTAAAATGCAACCAAGGTCAGTCAAAGACATCCATTTTAGCATTCACACTACCTGAAGCATGTCCGTCTTTTTTCTCTTTTGAAATCAAAGGTGCACTAGGTACAAGACTACCTGAAACTCTTCATCTCACAAATACAGTTCGCTCAATAAAGCAAAGGTTGGGCAATGACTTTTCCAAATAGCAGGACACAAAAATATAACAAAAAAACACTTCACATTTGTATCATTTGATTAACTGCCTTGTATGATCAATCCATGTATACCAGAACAACTAACAAAATTAAGGACTCCTTTAAAGCAACTATTGTGCAAGACTAGATGACTAACAATCGAGTTTGGACTTATTAAAATCAACTGTTCAATAGGCAGTATGTCTATATTTGCTAACACTGATTAAGTGAATGCTTACGTTTATGACCATAATGCACAGCACATATATATGATATTTTTTCAGAGGCATTAGTATGGGATTTGACCGTTTGATTCATAGATTTAAAGTAGTAGGCTATTTCAAATGAATCATTTGAACAAATTCCCAGAATACAGTAAAAAAAATAATTCAGTATGATTAGTCAGTTACAAAATAACCCATTTAGTTAGATGAAATTAGTCGTGCCACACATCCCTAGTTGTCAACCAGGCCTTAAAAGTCTGAGATCACATTGTAAAATCTGAGAATCAAAATCAAATTTGAACCTGGGAAGTTGTAGGATTTTGAGACACATGATGTTTAAATGAAAAGAAATATTTTAAATTCTGCACTATTTCTAAGTCATTAATCAAAAAAGCAAATTTGTGATAGAGATCCATAAATTCCTTTGTACAAACACCCAGATATTCTTGCTTCCACTGAAGCACACAATCAATTAAATCATGCTTGAGAACATAATCATCAGGTTTTACACACGCCTGGTAAAGCAAAAGGGAGAGACACAAAATATTGAAAAAGGAGATTCTGAAATTATGCTGATAAATAATATAATTTATAATGGGGGAAAAAAACTATCAGAAAAATGCTAAACGGAAACATTTTAAGTGTCGTTTTCTTAGGAGACCTACTAGGTAACCGTTCACTGAGGGCACAAGGTTTTACAAATATTTTTACTCAATTACATTAAAATGATCTTGAGTTGATTATGTTTTTAAATCTCTCTTTCACACAACATGGAGGAGGTTAATACGTCAACAGGTCACATTTCTCTGCCAATAAATACTTAGACAACGTAAAGAGTTTACTTTGTAAAATGATGGATTTCAATCTTGTGATGACAGTATGAGCAGCTGTAAACATATCTAATTTGAAGCAAAGCACTAGAATGCGTTTTTTATGTGGAGGTCCTGAGATCTATTTACTTGATTAAATCTGAGCTCCTAATCCTTCATGAGAGACAATGTTGGTCATGTTTTTGGCATCTGTTGAACTCCACTATTGTTGTTTATTTTATCCACTACAATACAATATATTACTCTTGCTAGCCAAGAATGCCATTAATTTATTATGGATTGTTTATAATATAATATAATATAATATAATATAATATAATATAATATAATATAATATAATATAATATAATATAATATAATATAATATAATATAATATAACATTCGACTTGATTAATTTCTGATTGGAAAAGTTCGTTTTTTAAAACAGTTGTTAAAATTTAAATAAATAAACTTTTAAATTTTAAATAAATTTAATTTAAATAAAGTATTTCCATATGCAATTAATTTGTTATGAATTGTTTTTGATATTTAGTAACATAATATAATAAAAATAATAATTAAATGAAATTTTAAAAAGTAAAAAAAAAAAAAAAGGATAAACTTGCTTAGTTTATGATTGGAAAAAGCTTTGTTATAAACAAAGAAATAAGTAATTCCAAATTAAATTAATTTATTATGAATTGTTTTTAATAATTGTTAATAAAAGAAAAAGAAAAAAAAGAATGAAAACTGAACAAATAAAAAATAAACAACAACATAACATTACAAAGCTTGACTAGTTTCTGATTGGAAAAGCTTTTAAAGCCATTAATTCTCTAAGGTTAAAGTCTTCAGATGTTCTGGGTGCATTTTAATGTCTATGCTTTTAAAATGGGATGGGCAGATGAGAGTTGTAATCCTCTCTCCTCTGGCCTCAGAGGCCCGTTTTGACTCCGTGCATCAACAACAAATGTTGACCTTGCTGTTCAAAACTCAAGGCCTTAAAGGTATATGCAAAAAGAAACATGGACACCTCAAAAGAGGACCGGCTTTTGATGTTGAGGGGCCCGTTTTCAAAGCAAACGGGAGATACCCATAGGCTCAAATTCCATCAAACAGTTTTTTATATATGTAGCTCGTAGTGTTTATAATTACAAACAAGCGGCATCATGATTAAAACATTGCGAGAGGATCAGAGGCCAGGGAAGACATAATAAAAACAAGAGGGAAGAGAGATGCATTCAGATTTTCTTCAGACATCTCACCCAAACATTCACCTCATCGAGAGACTAAACATAAACCCTAAAATCCAAAACAATTAATTCAAACGACCAAATCCTAAAGTATGAATAGAAAACACAAAAAACTGAAAGAGTCATTTTAATTGGTTTCCTCCAGATTCCGCACAGGTATCACTTGAGTGACACCCTGACATGGTAATAATGTCAGTCAATTTAAAAGGGTGCCGCTTCAAAGCGAGGAAGGAAACTTGGGAATAGTCCCATCATCGTCTGTCGGCCAGAGATTTTGTTCCGCAGAAGTCACACGCACAGTCAAATGGTCAAGGGCTGTCGTGTAGAGATTAATGAGGAAGCTCTAGGCACTCTGGGAGGTCAGTCTGACGGGAGGGGATGGGGGTGTGAAAAGACCCCCCCCCCCCCAAAAAAAAGCATATGAACACACATTGACTCTAAATGAGAGGACTGATTGGTCTTGAATATGCTCAATCTGACATTGAGTAATTAAGAGAAATTATGTGGTAAGGATTGTTTCCATAATGTCTTCAGGGGCTCTGTCACGGCGCAGTAATGAAGCCTGATGTAATCCAAACCGCTTTCAAATGGCCTGTGACAAATAAAGACTGATGTTACGGCATGGCAGTTTGAGTGCATTGTGGACTATGTTGTCTCGATGATGTAATCATAGACTGAGGATGCTTTTAATTACCAGTTAAATATTTAAATTGGCAATTAAGCCAAATAACGTAAACATCATCAGTCACACTTGATGCGCTGAAATAAATTGCAATAACTGTTATCACACACAACAACACCAAGGCTTTTTTGTGGGATGCATAAACGGGGCTATCGATAAAGTAAATAAACCTGACATAAAAGACCTCTGACCATTTCCATCTTTCTTTTCTTGTACTGTCATGTCCAATATGGCATTACAGAGAGAGACCTTCACTAGTCTCTTTAGTGCTGATCTCTCTTGATCCCGATGTGTGGTCTAAATGAAAACTCAAACAGATCCATTCTCTCAAGTTCCCTCACAGATGTGAGGATCAATACAGGGACATGTGGGTATCGATCAGCGTAAATGGTAGCAACACTCACAAATTTGCCAAAACAAGACCTTTTTTTCCAGGGGTCCGAGGCCACCGCCACGTGTGCTGTAATGTTTTTACGATGTCTATGGATTTTATTGAGGTAGATTACATAGAATTATGTTGTTCAAGTTACAACCAGGACTCTCAGAATGGCAAACCTTTCACTGAGCTTATTGCGGAGGCTCTGGAGGGCAGCTTTTCAGACTGCGATTTAAAAGCAGTATTGAGGATGCCAAATTTGATAAGCAATAAACATAAGTGCCATAAAAATAAAGATCTGTTGACCTGGTGTTCTCTATATTGATAACACCTTGTATGAAAAACTTAGATGATTTCAAACAATTAGCTAAAAACACACATAGGATATAGTAGGTGGATAAAATTGGATAAAATATTAGAGATGCTCAATATAATCCCAACCATATCCTTTATCGGCCAAAGTTTTTTATTTTATCAGTAATAGTTGCTATTAAATATTTAACTGTGCATGCTCATTTACCTTATACTTTTAAATTACCTTTGCCATCATCTAACGCTCACTTGACAACAACATGAAATTTTATCTCAAAATGAATATTCATTTTCCATACTGTACAGTGTACATTATAATATTATGATTCCTAAATTCACTTGATACATTACTGATTTTAGTTTTATCCTCCCGAGACCCAGGAATAGACGTATTGCCTCTGTAAAGAACGTTATATTTTATCGAATTTCTCTGATAACATACATAACATTAAGGGCTTTGCAGATACAAAATAATTTGAAGTTTCACCTTGACAACTCTATCTCCTTGGTCTTTAATGACTGAATTATCAAATTGAGCACTGAAATATGGTCATCTTTTGCAATTATCATTTAAATCTGACTAATTTTCTGTGAATAGGGAAAGAAATTATATATCAATAATCTTATGAAATACGAGATATTCTTATGTAAATATTCCTAATTATTACTACCATTATTACACGTCTTTTTTTTTCATTACATTTTGACCCAAGAAGACATTAATATGCAATTTAGAAACAGTGTATAAAAGCATTGTATAGAATGGGAATGACATTTATGGCCATGTTTACATGCATATTGTATAAAGTAAAATGGTATATCAAATCATTCTGTTATATCTTTTATAACATAGTTAAGAATCATCTTGATACAAAGTTTGGATAAAAAAGCTTGAAACCTAAAAACAACATTGCTTTTGTCTATTCATGTCTTTTAAAGGGGTCATGAACTGGTAATTTAAATTTCCCTTGATCTTTTGACAGTTTTGAGGTTGTTATAGGTTTCAAAACTCAAAATTTCCTTGTTATTCCAAAAACAGCTTTTATTGAAACCAAAGACATAAGATGACAGGATCTGAAAAGTGGAGAATTATGACGTCACAGTGCCATGAAAGACCGCCTTCGCAGAAGATGATCAACGTCTACGCCTACATCACTGCGTCTTTGGCGCCACCTACTGGTGCGTTAGTGAATAGTGACATGAGAACGATAAAAGATCATCACAGGATCAATAACATTACCTTCCAAAGGATCCTAACGCTAGGAAAGTGTTTTTTCTTTTCTTTTTCTTTTTACTTTAAACTATGTGAAAGTCTCAGCAGTGCATTATTTGTTTGTATTCAGTACATTTCGCTGTGGATTATTACGTAATCCAGTCGCAATTTTGGCGCAGACTTGCAAACAGACTTTTATGATATGGATCTCCCAGCAACGCCACAAATATGCAACCGTGTTAATTCTAATGCCTGATCTGTGATCAGTGATTTCTGATGTGTAATTATTTCAAGTTCAGACAGATTTTCTTTTTCTCAAATTGTCAATCGTTCAATACCGTTTGCATCAGTAAATCGATCCAGTGACTAAATGATCAACTTCACATTGTTTCTCTTAGTAGCATGAAAATAATCTGTTACTGAATTGTGGTTAAATTATACAGAAAGCGATCAAGGAACACTCCCTTTACAATCACTGAAGCTGTCAATCACACAGCACGAGTTTATCAGGATACTTGCCAAAACTCCAGTTATGTAATCAATGATGATGTTACACTGCACAACGATGCATTCGTGAGTGTGCAGAAATGACATTGCAATGATGAGATCACTGCATTCACGTGTTCACATGCTCATCACTGCAACCCTTCATGTGATGGGAATAAATCTAAATATAATGATAATAAACACTTTTCATGATTCGTTAATCTCGACAGCTGTAAATAGAAAAACGTAGTAAAAGTATTTGAGAGGGTTTCAGCCAATCACAGCAGTAAGCGTTTACTCTGAAGTCTCACAGCAGACACGGCCCTACAAACAGAGCATTCAAATCAGAGGGCTAAAATCAGGATAGAAAATAGCCATTTCTAAATTGTAAAAAAAAAATGTCAAAAATCATATTATAAGTGCACCTCAGGAAACATAAAATAATAAAATATAAAAAAATCCACGTCATGACCCCTTTAATATATTTGAATTTCCTGAATAAATGGGTCCTGGTGTCCTCTACAGAGGGACACATAGCATGACATAGGAATAAAACATATTTTTTCAAAAATGTTGTTTCTTATGCTCCAAACAGTGTAATGACCTACTGTTAAAGGAAGAAAAAAAAATTAACAAAACTTTTTTTTTTTATTCAAAAAATATAGTAAATTTTGATATTAAGATTAAATATTAGATTAGATATATATAGCTGTGTAGTGTGTAGACTAAGAAAGTCTATACACACAGCAAGATAAAGTAAAGTTGGTTGTTTATAATCATCACGTAGGCTAATTTATGCAACTAACCCAGAAACAACAGATGCACACAAAAAACATCAATATCACAATAAATAAGTAAAGTACATCTAAATGCACCAAACATGAGGTTATTTTGATCCCAGGCACGAGCTGCCTCTGATACGAGCGTCAAATCCTTACGTCAATAGGCACGCTGATGGCACGGTCTGCCACTGTATTATTAAACACACACTTTCATTTGCACCCGTCATACCAATGAGGCTCTTGAGATCAGATGGAAATTGTTTCTGTCTTTCACAAAGTCCATCTTGTTTTCTGGAGGGACAAACCAAGAGGCCAAGATGTGCAGTGGAGTGTGTCGAGTTGTTCAGGGGGGTGGAGATGTCCCCCAGCTTTATAACGAAGGCATGCTAAATCATTTAATTGTTCCCTAAAAGCATAAAGTCTAATTAGCATAGACATAATTGCTGTGGCTTGTGGCATGGGGCAGTTGACATCTAGGCAAGATGTTAATTGTCGTCATTGCCATTGTAACGTTCCTGAATGCACGTTATGCAAATGAAGTGAAAAAAAAAAAAACAGTTCACTCACAGCGATTGGACATTTTAACGCCTGTGTTAATTGGACATATGTTTGTTTGAAAACACATGGCACCACACCAGTGACTAATATTAAACAGCCTGACAGATTAACATGGCATCGCTAAAGTGCGCTAGGCTAAATATTTTGTGAGGGTCTGCAACAGATTAACGCAGATTCAAACTTTTCATTGAAAACAAGTGTTTGGTGGATTCAGAATTACTCCATCTCATAAATCTTGCACTGATTTACTAATTAAAAAAATGAATGCAGAATATTATATGCAAGCTGTACATGAGCAAAAAATAATTATTGCCAATTCCAAAACCTGTTTCAGTGTCTTTTTGATCTTAGCTGTTAATTATTGATATTTTCACGTCACCTGACGAAGCGAAATGATCCCAGATTGCGTTTATAAGCTGATATATATCATTAGCAGAATGTTTGTGTTGAGTAAGCCTATCGATGGAGAAGCACAGGGGCAGCACGCATCCATGCTTTGCATTTTATGCAAGACAAAACAAATTGATTTTTGCAAATCATTTTAAATACATCAGCAGTCCTTTTACCTGGTTTTCCCAATAGACCCCTAGTGTTGAGTGGAACCATGGTTTGTCTTTAGCAATAATGCAAAATCAATGAGCAGAAACAGAGCTATCATCTCCTTAAACGCAAACTGCTATTTCACTGATTTCTAATTAAATTGACAGTGAGTCCAAACAAACAGGCCTCCTCACTGCACGGATGATACAATACTCTAGGTTTTAAAGACCAAATAATGTGGCTGACTTTAGAGTAACAAAATTATACAATTTCTCTTTCTCGACGCTGAATGAAAACACATCGATCTGTAAACATACTCCTTTGATCGTTCTAAACGCTCAACAAAGCCTAGTGTCTTGAAATAGATATTTGTATGGTAATTCTTCCATTTATCTTTGAGATGCGGTGGGGAGATGAGAAGCCCTCTTCTATTTGCAGTTCCATTAATCTTTTGAAGTCTTAAATGCGTAATCCAATGAAAGACAAAGCTGAAATCCAGAGCCAGTCATAGCGGATTAAATATTTATAGTGGATGCCTTTCTCCGTTCCTACACCAACAACTTCTACGCTTGTTGCTCTTTGCTATGAAGTGAGCTAAGGCGCTTGTGTGCTCGCTGGCCCCTAACGGGGAGGACAGTGCAATCAGAAAAGTACCAGAATCAACATGAAATAGCTAACAATTACTGGCATTTTCCCCCCATTTTTACATGGGCAAGAGGAAACGGGAAGTGTACAAATCAAGCGACTCTGGTAGAACACTTGCTCTAGATGGGAAGGGAGCAGGAAAGTAACTGTGCTATTAAATGATTATGTACTCATTCTAGTTCTGTCACTTTGTGTTTACACCACTGTCGATGGCATGCCAATCAAGAGCTTTATAAGACTTAATTCACACAGCCAAGACTGGTGCTTTTAGGGAATTTCTACTCTTCACCAATGAGTATTCAAAATCCTGTCTGCTTAGATCTCACAGCGTAAAATGAGAAAGAAAAACTTGCCCTAAAACGAAAGTCGCTCTGAAGTCTCTATTCAAAAAACAAACTCAAGCACTTTCATTGCATTTTAATTAATACAAATTAGCACAGTCAATTGATTAAACCGTTTTAGAATTAATTACGTGACATGCTGATTAATCACATTTTAATTTAGCAAGCAATAGATTTTAGCATGCGCTATATACTTAATGCATAAATGAAATAAATAAAATAAGTTAATAAATAATAAAGCAATGAAATAATGAATAAAGTAATGCATTAAAATGAATAATAAATCAAAGAAATAATGATTAAATGAAATTGTAAAATTAAAAGAAAATAAAAGTAAATGAAGAAAAACAATTAAAAAAAGGAAAATTTCAAATAAAAAAAATGTATTCAATGAAATAAATGAACAGAAACCAAAAAAGCTAAGTTTTTACACTACTTCTAAATTTATGCTTGTTCAATGTGCATTGTGTCAGAGAAAAATACAAATGGACCCCCAAAAAAAAGGAGTCTCCTGTGTTGATTTGGGATCTGGCTTTGTTTTCTGGATGCTGGTCCCTGCCCTTATAGACTTGCCATAAGGGATTTAAAAGATTCCCTGAATCTGGCTCTTTTCAACAGTAAATCCTGGTATTATACTCCTCCAGGCTTTGACTGTTTTACAGCAGCATTTAAATAAGTGAGCATAGGGGAAAATATGTCAAAGGTCTGTAGCAGATGTCCAGTGGTCTTTCCGTTCTCCCTTTGGCTAATTTAGCACTATATTGAGCCTTCAAGGGAGGATTGATGGTCCTGAAGGTGTCCCCCACCCCCATCCTAACATGAGCAAGTCTCAGGAGGGAGCAGCTACAACTTCCAACACTTTATTATTGGACAATTTGGAGTCTTCTTTCAGTTGGGTGACATGGCTTAGGAGATGTCACAGACTGCCCAATCAATACTGGAAGCTTAGCTGGCTGAAGTGTCTACCACCGCAGTGGCAGCAGCTGTGGCCGAACACACTGCTGACCTGTTTACGGGATGGTAATTACTTCGGAAGTGCCCAGCTTTTTGGCTCTCACTGACCAGAGCGCATTAATGAAGGAAGAAAAGAAAAAAAAAAAGCACAGGGCCTGAGCGATCAATCCATCCATGAGCTTGACCACTGCATTTTAAATGATGGGGTCACTGATGATTAAAGCCAGACAAGGAAACGTGTTAAAAAAAAAAAGAGAAAAAAAGAAAGAAATTTAATTACAAAATCTATCCGTCACTCTGACCCGCTTGCGGTGGATGTGACTGATGCCGAAAACATGCTCACTTGACAACAGTCATTTTCGGTCTCTCAACCAGTCAGTGATGACTTCTGCAAAAAAAGATCGAGGTTAATATTTGTAAGCGAAACAATTGCTTTGCTGTAACGATTGCACTTGACGGAGTTTTGAAAACAAAACAAATTCTGCCACCCACAGAATTTCTCAATGAATCGACAAGCGCTAACTCCTGACGTTTCTTGGATTATTTCCTCTGAATGAGGAGCAGAAACAGACAGAAGCTGTGAGTCTGGCTGCGGTTGCCTGTGGCTCAATCTACTTGACTTGTGGTGCAACAAAGCACTCAGCATGTAGGCAATCCAAAGCCCAGTAGCTGGCAAATGTATTGATCCTATGGATTTCCTCCAAAAGTAGTGATAATGATATATCATGGCCAGATTTGGATGAACAAACTGTTGGAGAAGTGTGAAACCAATTTAAGGACATAAAGACCATGACTTCCATTTGCAATGCTTCAAATAACAAAGGACAACAGGAGAAAAATCTATAGAGACCTTTAAAGGCCTTTACAAAAGGCTTCATTTGTCTAGAGATGGTTGTTAAATATCTAACTGAGATGTATTTTTCAAAACTTTTTTGAGCAGTAAAGATAACCATACTACAGAAAGAATGACACTCTGTCAAATAGCATTATGTTTGTTTCTGTTCAGATTATGAAAACACACAAATATATATTTGTATACACACACACACGCATTCAAAGTTTGAGGTCTTTTTAATGTTTTTGAAAGTTGCTTGTGCTCACCAAGGCTGCATTTATTTGATTGAAAAATACAGTAAAACAGTAAATGTTACAAATTAATATTTGTGAAACATTAATTTAAAATAACTGTTTTCTATTTAAATATATTATTTAATAATATAAAAGTATTTTATTTATTTATTTAAAAATAAATAAATAAATATTATTCCTGTGATGGCAACGCTGAATTTTCTAGTCTTCAGTGTCACATGATCCTTCAGAAAACATTCTAATATGCTGATTTGGTGCTAAAGAAATATTTAAGCTAATATTATGCCAAAAACAGTTGTAACACTTTTTTTTTTACCGTGAAACTTTTTTTTCAAAATAAGAGCATTTGAAATAGAATTCTAAAGTATTTTCTGTCAATTAATCAATGCGTCCTTGCTGAATAAAAAACATTAAATGATAAAATGAATACATTTTACTGAACCTAAACTTTTGAATGGTAATGTATACACACAAACTATTTGTGAACAAATGTAAAAGCAGACAACATCCATTAAGGCACAAAATAGTGCATGCATGCTGCAAAAGTATACCGATCTTATGTAAATTATGTCGATGTCTTGCTCACAGGGCAAAAGATCACTTTAATTTTATTCATCTCATTTTCATACTTTCAAACTGACAGAAGAAAACTTTAAACTGTGATGAAGTATAGATTTTTAAAGAAATCTGTATAGTTACACAGCAGTTTTCCTGCATACTGCACATGGATTAAAGTTATGGGAGGACAGAAAGACAACTTATGTGTTTTATATTATATTCTGGGAAATCTGGTCATAATCCTGCATGTTAAATATCAGACACTTTCATTTTTCATCCTGAATCAATGCATCTGTGCTTTAAGCTCCTTAGTATGCCGAAGAATTGGATTTCTGGGAGCACACATTACATATACACGTTTGTATTAAAATCTATAATTTATATTCCATTTTCACCTGATTAAAATGTAACATCTGATTATGGAAACCCTTCGCAATCTTTCTGACATCATGAAAAAACATTCATTTTAATCTCTGCAACATTTTAATTACTAGGTCAATTCTGACTTTCATGGGGGGGGGGGGGAATACTCTTTTCACAAAAGTAAATTAATGGTGCAACTTAAAAAGAAAAAGACATAAAATGAATAGAGAAAAATGTTAAGATTTTGCTCACTGGTATCCAGAAGGATGCGCATACTAAACATAAAAATTTTTGATGTATACACAAAACAAAAGGAAGTTTTTGATTATCATTTTGAAAAAAATTATATTTTTAATTAAGTTTTAGGTTTCAGTTCAGATCTGTAACGAGAAATTTACATATAATTCATATGAATGAAATATGTCAAAAAATATCAACAATGTCTTTTTCTGTTCCAGGCTACACACCTTTGAATCAGCCTTTTCTTTTGGAAATGAAAATGGGCCGCATTTATGTCAGTTTGCTTCTCCCTGCACTGGACATCTTGTTTGATGGCAGTTGTAATTTGGCATGATTTTTTTCCCCCTCTCTCCCCTTATATAAATTCTGAAAGGAAACTCCAAGTCTTTTGTAGTTATGTTTTAAATTCAAGCGCTCGCCAGCATGCTGAGTGTTCATTTTAGAACTGTGATGGCCAAATCAAGATAACAACATGTCTCTCCAGACAAAATGACCACAGCATGATGCTGCCAGCTGAAATTAATTCGGCAGTTGACTCGAGGGGGGATTCAGAGGCAGTGTCTGCCGCACCTAGTGTACAAGTCTTGAATATTTAGGGAGCCTTATCTTATACATGCGGTTCACAATTCACTCCCGCAGCATTTACTAATGAAAATGTACATCAAGCAAAATATTTTCGTTGAGATCCTCACAGTGCCATTAAGGAAATGGTGGTGCTTCAGTCCTACAAAAGGTAAATTTGTTGGGAGCTGTTCTCTGTGGCTGCCTTTGTGTTTCTGAGGCAATTCTGGAGAGGTCAGAATAAAATAATTGTTCCTGCCTATGTGACCTGACATCTAAGATTTTTGGGAGCAGATTCAAAAGCACGCCACTTTGATTGCATGTGTACCCTTGCTTTTCATCTTTCAAAAGAAAAAACACATTGCTTATTTTTGGGAAAATATATTTGAATGAGTAACAGGTAAAATGAAATTTCATGCAAAAATATTTTTTCTAATTGTTACAAATAAAATATTTTCATCCAAACTGCATGAGGATTTTTTTATTCGTACATTGAAATGATTTCATATTATCAAGATAAGCTGTTTAGTTTCACATGGACCAAAATATGGCATTTTTATTTTTACAAAAAAATAAATATATGGCACATTTTGGTCCACCTGTGACTTACCAGCTCATCATGAAAAAAAAGTTAAAAATATAAATAGCACAAGATGCAAATCGTCATGACCACATGGACCAGCCAATTCTAGATCCAGCTCATGGGACCTTGGCTTTGTCAGTCATGTGGAAATATGTTTTCTAGGTCAGGTCAAAATTCTGACATTTCTATTAAACAGAGATGTTAATGTTTGGAATATTGCCAAAGTGATTTCACAGTACTGATCAGTATCATACATGACATACATGTAGGAGACAGTTCATGAATATATCTATCTAAACTCAGATTAACAGTCTGAGGACTGGCTGAAAGACATTTAAAATAAATCCATTATAATAGTAGAAAAAAAGACTAAAAATGCTTATAATAACAATAATAGCATAAATATATTATACATAGCACTAGCACTAATAATTAGTGCTATCAAATCGTTTAATTACGATTAATCACATCTAACATAAAATAATGTGTGTATATATATACACATACACACACTATATAAACACATTTTTATGTTAGATGCAATTAATTTGACAGCACTAATAATATTTCTATAATTGTATATGTATATATTTTTTCCTTAGTTCATATTTTTGTACTTATTATATTTGATCATTACCATGTTTAAAGCTACAAAGACACATTTATACCATATGCTAGGAAGATATGACTCCGTTATGTCAAGACCACTTGACGTCTCTATTCAGAGAGCAGTGTTGTAAATAATTACACACAATTAGCACTTAATTAATGAGGCTGAAACAAAGAGACAGTTCCCCTGGTGCACTTTTTCAGCTTGAGCAAAACACAGCCTTGCTGTTGACAATATGCCATCTGTTTCCAAATCCGGGCCCTGCGAGCTCCGTTCTGTGATAATATGGCATGTTGAAACAGTAATCTCCCCCTTGGGCCGACATAATTACGACTCCATGTTAATCACCTAACAATTAGCAGCCATCAGTTCCAAGGGGCAATCAATGAATTAGGAGACTCTCCCACATGTTCAGTGTTGTTCTGCTCATTTAAAAGCATGCAGCCCTTCAGACTGACACCTTCTGTGCACAGAATAAAAAGTCATTTGCACTTGTACCAATTAAGATTACTAATATCCCTTGGTGAATTGAAGCACCTTTCACACCTTTCGTGGTGTTGATTTTTTTTGTACCCCCCTCTCACTTTTTTCCATTTCCTCTCGCTTTCTTTTTGTCCACCATGTTTCCGCCGAGGAATTATTCTGAATATTTGACTTTCCTCCATCATCATTCTCCTCATATTAGAGCCATTTATTATGAATAATATTGTACAATTTGATTTGAACAAAACTATTGAAGCAGGTGCAGCCCTGAGACTGATCTTCATCCCTATTGTGTTCCATTCGTTTTGATCAACAATATTAAAAACAATCCAAATCCGAAAGCGCACCATCGATCATGTCGCAAATACATCTCTTTAAGTGGCACACTTCAAGCTGCACGGCTAACAGTGCACATTTAAAACAGACACTGCTGGGAATCACGTCAGTCGAATTTGTTAATCGACAATAAGAAGCCAGATTCGCTCTGCATGTGTGGTTTATTTCCCTACAGAGTGTTAGACTTTAGAAGCGAGGTAAAACTTAAAAAGAACGCTTATTATTTCACATAAGGAGCCTTAATTCAATAGCGACCCTGATTGTTTCATCAATGGCCTTTATTCCTTTCATTATTCCTTCTATTGCCACAGATGTTATTACTGTGTGCAGATGGCCACCTTCCCTTATTACTGCACTATATGGCTGCGGCGACATGCATGAATTGATGTGTGAGGTGGAAATATTATACATCCGTAATATATGCCTGGTGACATATTGTAATGCATATGGGGGGGTGGGGGGGTAAACATGCACGGGCCTCCATATTCATTCATAACCAGCTTCTTTTCCCCTATTCAGCTGAATAATCAACAGAGGGTTTGGGAGTCAGGTGCCGGCCCAAGAACCGGGGCAGGGGGCTAATTTAAATGTCAGCCTCAACATCACCAAAAAGTACCAATGGCAATCACTGAAAGGTTAAATAGGTTTTCTGTCTTGTTCTTAATTTGCTGAAATTGTAAAATCAATACCTGCAGTTGTAGTCACAGCTTCTTGTTTTACTGCTTTAAGATAAAGTCTACAGGAAGGCAATCTTCACTTCCAATTTGCAATGTTCAGCATCAGGGTGCCTCTTATCAGTGCTTTTAAAAAGCAGCTGTCCAGCCTAACCACTGCGTTTCCTGCGCCGACACACAAGAATCCCTCCGTGACGTGGGACCTCAAAAACACCTTGAACCGGTGAAAACTATATATGGAAAATGTATCTAAAACAATTCGAATTAAAACATGCCTATTTCTCTCCAAGCATTTCAAAGGGAAATCACACTTTTTTTTATAAAGCTCCGTTCCTATAGAGTACATTACAAACAGCTGTTCGTCAGACTCAGAAGCTACAGGGAAACCAAGGAGAAAGGGCACAGCCTTAACTCACAGCCCAATACGGTTCACTGGATATATATGTGTGTGTGTGAATGTTCACATTGGTGTGTGCGTCGTCCTTTTTGTCTGCATATAAAACACAAATTTCACCCTCAGAACACAGCTGTTTTGGGTTCTACATGTACATGTGAAATGGCACAGAAAGCTTGATTTACAGCAGGCAAACGTCCATGTGCTCAGCTCTAAAGCCTTTCTTACCCTGTCAAGCATTTAGTGTAAGTGTTTTAGCATTATGCTAATGAAGCTTTGGAAAGTGTGTGTTCATTTAGCTTGTTTTTAAGGCCCTTTCAGATCTTTTGTCTCAGTGTGGGCACTGTTAATCCATCTTAAAACCTCTTTTTAATCTCTCTTTCATTAGTGGAGATAACCGCAGAATGCCACCTTCGTGGCTTTTCTCTTTGATTGTGGGTTGGTGGTATGTAAAAAAAAAAAAAAAAAAAAAAAAAAATGCCAGTGTATGGCCTTATATTAATAGCCTTAGACTGCAATCAGAGGGCTCTGGGGACTTTTGCATTTTATAGCAGAAATAATTTCACATGTTCCAGAACAGATTAAAGAAAATTTAATCTGGATATTAAGAACATTATATCCTAAAGTTTAGGGTCAGAGCTGCTACAGACAGGAAGAAATCCCCAGAAATTAGAAATGGATTTGATTAGGGCAAACTGTAGATTTAAAAACTATAAAAAGAGGGAGGGGTAAAAACAGCATTATTATCATCATCATCATCATCATCATCCTCCAAGCCAGGCTTGGAAACTACAGTCAGCCTTTTCTCAGAATTTTCAAATTATTTTGTGACGTCGTCATTTTTTCTGAATCATGTTACTCAAAAAGCAGATTTAGTGAGGGAATAAATAGCAACCAACTGAACATCATTCTCAGACTCATTTACATTTGTCTTTCATTCATCATTAAATACACTTATAATCTTAAATTCACAAATGCTCTCTCGACGACGCAAATAGTTCAAACAGTTGCACTCGTCACTTTCATGATCTGAAGAAACCGTGGTTAAAGAATGCCTTGTTTACAATTTCCCATTAGGAAAAAAAGGTTCAAGAAGTTCATTTCTTGCCTCACGCCCACAATTTTAATGCTTGGGGAAACACTGCCATCTACTGGCCATGCAAAAGTGTCATGTTAGAGAGGGTTACCTTTTCAAAACGCATAAGAAAACATGCAAATAGCCTACATGTTAAGTAACAGAGCTCCTCGGGGTGTGTGCAACACATATTCCATGCACATTTCAGCCTTTAAACAGCTCAGCGCAGGTCTTGCTGCATGGCACGGTGGAACCAATGACAGTTTTATGTCTGTAAAGAGGCATTAAATACATTGAGACCCAAACAGCCACAATTGTACTGCTTTCTAAACCCTTTGGAGAGAAATACAGAGCTTCTAGTGAGAAGAGTGTGTTCAAAGTTAGCAGTGATGTTTAAAGGCGCAAATTATTCATCAATGGACTCAAGCCATACTACAGTAAATTAGCTTTAAAAAAAAATATTGATGTGTAAATCACGCCACAGGGAACATCATATGGAAGTAGTCTTCAAATGAAGGGTATAGTAATACTGTAAGAATAATCAAAGGATTACTGCAAAAATGAGCAGTTAACTGTAAAATAAGTCTCTCCGCCCTGGCGGCGTGATTATACTTAAGCCCTGTAGTTAGATGTTTTGAATTTCCATATTCACACACACGTTCCGAGACAAAGGTAAAGGAAGAAGAGGAGGGTGACAGCATGGAGGTAGTAGCCAAAATGTCTGCCGCACCTTTTATTGAAGCGTATGAAAGGAGCTGAAGGAAACCCACACCCTGTTTTCATTAGCCTCATGTCAACCACAGAGAGAGAGAGAGAGAGAGAGAGAGAGAGAGAGAGAGAGAGAGAGAGAGAGAGAGAGAGAGAGAGAGAGAGAGAGAGAGAGAGAGAGAGAGAGAGAGAGAGAGAGAGAGAGAGAGAGAGAGAGAGAGAGAGAGAGAGGATGCATTTTCTTTCCTTTTTACCTATGCCTCATAATACTGCATGCATGGAACCAAAACTAGAAAGGACCTTTTTGTGTTTTGCTTTTTTTTTTCTTAAAAAAGAGGTTTTACTTAAAAAGGTTTTGGTAACACTTTGTTTATTATGGGGGAACACATATATTCACTATTAACTACAACTTTTGCCTCAAACTCTTAATTTACTGAATAGTTAGTAGGGTAGTTTTTGTAGCGTTCAAATTTTGGGATCGGGTAGGATTAAGGGATGTAGAAAAAGGTCATGCAGAATAAGGCATTAATATTTGCTTTATAAGTACCAAAAAACAGCCAATATCCTAGTAATATGCATGCAACTAGTTAATAGCGAGAATTGAACCCTAAAATAGTGTTACCAAGGTTTTAAAAGCTTGCAAATATATATATATATGAACCTACTTCTGGTTCAGATCCAAAATAAATAAATAAAATATTATACGGATTTTATAGGATTGCCAAATAGATGAAATGGATACAATTTTAGATTTAAATAAATAAATAATATTATTGCCAATTGCATAAATGTGAATGAAAAATTTTAACATAAAAAAAATTTAAATAATGAAAAAAAAAAAAGAACAATTATCTTATGCATCTCATCAGATCAAATTCGAGCACAAACTTTTTCCCGGGCCCTAATTAACAGTTAAGTCCTGATCTCCCCATTTCATCTGTTTTCACTCAACATATTTGCAAAACATCTCTAAATATGACTAAACAAAAGATAGTTTCTGAATTTGCGGTGCTTGTGAAAACAAAACCAGATGTTTCTGCGAGAAGGAGTGGAACGGAATAAAATTTACACATTTAAATAAAATATATATCATAGCACTTGAGTAGGTGTGCGTGTATATAAATATGGAAATGGAAGGATTGTGTCACTCGCTCAAGGCTGTTCCTTAAAGCTATTATATTATACAGTAAATTAACAACACAAATTCCTTCTTTGTAAATGCAGATGTTTTTCCACAAAATCATGGAGCATTAAGAATATAAAACTAAAAACACTAAAAAAGCAAATAAGCGTCACAAATTACAAATGACCATGTTCCTGGCAAGTGCCCTCATCAGTATGCAAACAGAATCAGCGGAGTAAAGATGAAGAGAATCGGAGCACAGGAAAAGTGCGTGTCGATCAAGCCGCTACGAGTAGCTGACTGACATTGTGTTTGTTAAAGCCCTGTGAGTGGTGAGAGCAAGCCTGGCTTATTACCATGTAGCATCCACGCTAAGTCTCGGCTTGGGGAAGTGCGCTCTAACAGGCACAAGACCCCCTCAGCCAAACATTTCGGCTTATACACATCACTGCCCCGAATGAGCATCAGCAAACCAATGACGCCTCTGCCTGCAAATTACATTCCTTAATGATCGTTTGACTGCGATTGTCACACGCATCACTCTGTGCTCATGCAAATGTGCACTCCTGACTGGCCAATGGCAGATGAAGTAATACTGCCCCATGCGTGATTAAAGATGATGGATCTCCCTGGATGATTACCACCACCACCACCACCAAAAAAAAAAAAAAAACAGAAAGACTGCCCACCGTAAATCTATTCGCCCTAAACGTCAGCCAACGTGACTCGCTCTCACTTATAAAAGGAGAATTAATGCAGGGAGATTAAGCTGAAGCAAATAACAGGGTAGCTTCTGTATATTACAATGGGCAGTCGGTGCCCCCCGAGAACTGAACGGAGGGCTAGAACAATACATCCCTCATCAGGAACGGCGCAGAATTACAAGCACATGGAATTACTACAGCAGCGCTCCAAACTCTGACACAGCAGTACCAACAGTAACCACCATTTAACCCAAATTACACGCATACTGCAAACCAACCACAGAGACAAGATAGTAAAACAACCACACGGCACGAGGGTTCATGCAATATTTTGGCAACTCGATGAGAAAGAGAGAGATGACATTCAAAAAAATATTTACCAGAATGTTTCCGTCCTCTGAACCGCCCTATTTGACTGTGTTTGAGAGAGTGTGTGCGAGCGTGCCTGTGTGTCTGGGGTTGAGCTAGCCTCTTCTTGGACCGGGGAAAAAGCAGACGGGGGATAAGACAGTGTGATGTGTGTATGAAGCCGTGGCCCCGAGACGCATGACCCACCGTGATGTTTCGGGAGCCAGTCAGTGACCTCCCGCTCTCTGTGTGATTAATTCCCTTCGCCCTGCGCTCGGCTGGCCCACAAAAAGGCGCACAAACCAAACTTGCTTCGATACAAACAATAAACAAACACATTCAAATGTGTACATGTGGACTGGATGTGCATTTATAGATGGGAGGGAAATTGAATTGAAAAATTCTAAAGGAAAACAAAGCAGCCAGTCAATCAAAATGGAGGTTTGCAGAAGGGAAGCCATAACCACAGCCATTACAAATAGTCTCTCTTTTTCCTCTCCGACCAGAGATTCTTCTCCCCTGCGCCGTGCTGATTCTCATTTTCTGACAGACTGAATTACTATTCATTCACTTTCTTTTCTGATTATGTGCTGGACAGAGAAATTTGGGGGGCTGCGAATGCAAATTTTTTTTCTTCCCCCCCTCTCGTCTAACACCATGACAGCAGTCTCTGCCGTCACAAGGGCAAAGTGGGGAGAGGAGCAATCTAGCATCCAGGGATATGAATTTCTGATCAGTGGCGGGTCAGCTGCTCCTACCGCAGGCTTACAGTAATCCCATTGGACAGCCGGCTCTGATGAAGACAGGGAGAGGGCCACACCACAATGGAGGTGGCTTACAGTCGCGAGAATCTCGCTGTAATTTAAAGTCACGCATTTTGAGCACTGCAGATCGCATCAGGAAGACCAACAAGGAGTGATTTAACCGCTGGAACCATTATGTAGATTATGCTAACCCGCTCTACACACACCCCTTTTTATACCGCTTCCATTGTTTATATTACCTCTCGGTCAAACGTGCGCGCCTGACACGCTGTTTAACAAACATTTTAACGCGCCCCCTCGGGCCCGCGCTGATTAATGAACTTGGATTTGAGTCCATTCACTAGGAACACTGGTATTCATTCATGTATAATGTGGGGAAGAGATGCAGGTTGGGTGGGGAATAATGAATTGTGAATCTTTTAATCAGTTTGGGTAAGGGTGTTCATGCATACATTGAGAAACACAGGTTTTGAGAGGGTTTTAGGGTGGAAATCCAGCCCTCTCTGGGAAGAGGCCACAAATAGCCCTGGGACTCGATGAGCAAACACGAGCGCAACAAAGTTGACCAAGACTATCAGCGACTGTTAGCCCGAGACAGACAGAGCACATTCTTATAAAGGTCATGAATCTGGGCTGTGTGGACACATGACCAAACGAACTTCGTAAATGTTATTGTACAGGATGACCCGTCCCGTGTGAGGTAAGGTGTGCCATAATCTGCCTTAGTGGACATAGAAGTCTGTGCCAAAACTGAATTACATTGTCCAATAGTCTTAGATAATTTAATTTAAACCTGGAAAAATGTCAAATGTTTAGCATTTTGAAGAATTTAAAACAAGGAAATAATTTTATATTATTCATTACTTCTAGGTCACTATTCAAGTAAGCAAATTTGACATTGACCAGGTCCATGTGACACTTGGGTCAGATGTTCTATTTAGGCACAACATGCTCTTTAGATCATCTCAAATCATGCTAGAGATCATTATCCACAGTTACACAAATGTATGTAGCTTGTCATGCTTGTACATTGTCATGTAGCTTGAGAGCTGCTGTCTTCAATATATTATATATATAATATCAATAGGAGAACAGAAAACGTGTTCTAAAATGATCTGATCTGTTCTCCTATTAATGAACTTTTTAATTTATATAAACTTGCAGGCATGGAAACTATGTTGTTTCATGGTTCTAAGGAGAGAGGACAGATTTCAGTAAAGCACTCATATTTTTTTGGAAAGATATTAATACTTTTATTCTGAAAGGACACATTCATTTGATTAAAAGTGACAGTAAAGACATTTATAATGTGGCAAAAGATTTCAATTTCAAATAAATGCTGTCCTTTTAAACTTTCTATTCATCAAAAATTCCTAAAATAAAAAGTATCATGGTTTCCACAAAAATATTAGGCAGCACAACTGTTTAACACTGATAATATTCATATTTTTCTTGAGCACCAAATTGTATTATATTGTATTTTAAATATAGTATTAATTAATAAATCAATTTAAGTTTGTAATTTCTTTGGTTATCATTTTAAAAAGAATGATTTCTGAAGGATCATGTGGCACTGAAGACTGGAGTAATGATGCTGAAAATTCAGCTTTGCATCACAGAAATAAATTACATTTTAAAATATATACATTGAAAACATCTATTATAAATTGTAATCATGTCACAATATTTCTTTTTTTTACTGTATTTATCATCAAATAAATGCAGCCTTGGTGAGCATAAGACTACTCTCAATTTAACCCCACTCTCAATTCAACCCCAAACTTGAGAGTATAGGGTATGTAATAACATTATATACAGGGCTTGAATTTCGGCGCGGGATTGCGGGTATTGCGCATATTTTTTATCATTCCCGCAGGTCTCCCATTTATAATGCGGGAAATTCCCGCAAACATTGATTCACTTTAGCATGTAGGTTGTATTAGTAAATGAATCCACACAGATTATAAAATCAAATCAGTCATTTTAAAACTGTCTGCGAGACGCAATTTCACAAACAGCGTGAGTGATTCAGCGGCGCTGCGTCTTATATCTCTCGTCTCTCAAAATGGGTTAACGTTACTGTGCGTTCACACCGCCGCCGACTTGAGCTTCCAAAGTTACCGGAAGTCATTCATTTTCAATGGAAGCTGGCTTCTCTCAGCTGCAAGGAGCGTCAAATTCCTCGGCGTCGCGTTTTGGGCGTTTTGAGCGTCAACATCTGAAAGTTGAGAGAAGCTCAACTTTATGGTAATGAGCTATGACGCGGTTCAGCGGCAAGCAGCGGCAAAACGCCAGCAACCAATCGGAATAGACGTCCTTCGCGCTGGCTGATTCCGGAGAAACATACGATGTAAACTTTCGTTCCTACCAAAACATTAGTTCCGAGAAAAAATTATTAATTGCAGAGTTTAACCATCATAGAGTGAAAGTGTATCATTTGCATGTGTTTTAAAGTCCTGTCAGCTTGACAGGGCATAAGAACGAGCAGAGAGAGAGAGAGTCCCGGCCGCGCGCGCGCTTACTCACCCGAGCGCTGTCTTGAATGCAGCTCTCTCTCTCCCTCGCGCATATTAATCAAAATCAATTGATACGATGGTGTCGAAAAAAAACTCTCCAGGGATGAAATGTTTTCTGTGCTGACAAATCTTGCGCGATATCCTAAATTGCCGAATGCATTGCTTGTTTTTTCTGTTTACATTTCATGGTGTGACACTTCTCTTCTCCCATAATCGAACACAGAATGCTGCTACGTCAGAGCGGCCAAAGCGTCAACAAGCTTCCTCGTACTTTTTGACAAGCGTCTTTGACTGGGCGGCCAGAGCTTCTTTGCAGCTCAAGTCGGCGGCGGTGTGAACGTACAGTTACACAAGGCAATCGTTAAGCGCGCAGCAGGCAGCGATACTCTCGCTTTTCGGGAGTCGGGATACACGGAATTGTCACTTGCATAATCGGGCCAGCATTGCATCACGAGTAACTAAAGTTTACCATTTGCACGTCTTTTTAAGTCTCACCAGTTTAATCATTCACGCGATTTTAAACTCTTCGGTAGCTACTTGCGCGCTGTCTGAGAGATGCTTTTTCTCTGCACACATACATAGAGTAAAACCGCCTCACACACAGCTCGCGGGTAACAAAAGTTATTTTTCGTGGATTACATCGCTTTAACAGTCAAAAACATAAGAAAATTATGTCAATTTCGGTCTTGAGTATCCTCTAAACACAGTCGGTTATGTCTTAAATAAGCATAAAGCGCACGTGACCGTATAATGAAAACAGGATCCGTGCACTAGCTCTTAAAGGGACAGCAGCCATATGTGTCTGTGATTAATTTGGTTTTCAAAACAACAAAACATAGCTTTCATTTTAAGGAATCAGGATTAATAGCCAATGTATTTAATTTAGTCAGGACTAAAATACTACCCAGTGTTATTTTACATTTGATTACTTTATTCAGTCTCTGTAGTATTTATGAATACTAGTTTTAGACCTAAGCAAAAACTTTTCTCTTTTTTTCTCTTTATTGGTATGTGCTACTTTTTTTCAATTTAATTCAAAGATTGAAATCAAGCTTCCTTGAGTTGTGTAAATTCTTTAGAACAAAATTACCCCATTGTAAAAATGCAATGAGTAATCATACATAGGCGAGATAAATGTAATTAAAAAAAAAAGTCTAAACTCCCCCCTCAAATTAAAAATCCCCCCCCCCCATAAGAATCACCTAAGGGGGGATTTCCCCCCCAATTTCCAAAATGAAATTCAGGCCCTGATATATATATATATATATATATATATATATATATATATATATATATATATATATATATATATAAATGGCTACAATGCAGTTTTAAACTTTGCTTTTCACTCGAAACTGACCAATTTGAGCAAACAATAAGAAAATATTTGAATGCCCCTGTCCAAAAAGTTAAATAACTCTGCTGGAGCACTATGGAATTGAAGCAAAATTACACCCATTAATACCCCATAGTTAAACCATCACACTGGCATTCAAAAACAATGAATCTTATCTGAAAATATTATCAGCAGTGAATTAATATTCATTTATCAGAACTAAAATACACCCATCTACTCTAACTCATGATGACACGGCGACAAAAGGCTGCTCCTCAACAGAATATGTGCTGACCCACAGAGTAAAAACACAAAACATGACAGCTTATCATTCCACCATAACTAAAAACCAGAGTCTTTGCCATTAAAAACTGCTTTTGTGGGAATTTTAATGACGGGGAAGTCATCCACAGAGAATGAATAATGAATGAAGCATTTGATTTTGGAGGCAGAGTCTGGGGTTCCTAGTATAAAGGATATTGTGGAGAGAGTGTGGCAGTTGAAAAGCATGAATACCCAGGCGGGGGCAGAGGGGGCAGCGGAATCAGCAGAGTTTGCTTGAGCGAATTAATTCACCTGAGTACTGTGAACGCGAGAAGCTCGGAATATTAACAGGGCTCTTATTGTAATTGCATGATTACGGTGCACCCGGACACCAAACAAAACCATTATTTTGGTATTTTTACACACATATTTGATTAAAGCCGGGTGACATGTTTATATATCTATGCACTTTTGGACACTTTCGAATCCACCGAGTTGATGGGACGAGATCGGAACGATGATGTCACTCCGACAGAGGGCAACGACCACCCAATCAGATGCTGCGATCCCCCCTGCAGCTCCTGCGAGCCTCTCCTCATAACCGGAGGAGCAGGTGATTTACAATATGGAAACGAATAGTTCTGGATCTTCATGATGCCTCTCGCAGAGGGGAACCAATTTTGAAGGAGGTTAAAGAAATGAGATTAAGGACCAGGCCCCATGCTGCACCGCCGTAAGATTGGGCCCGGGGATAGGCACATGCATTAGACTGATGAAAGTGAGGCCGCTGATCAGAGTTCTGAGATGAACACTTCTCAAAAAAAGAGGCTGATGGAAAAATAGAAAGAGAGAGAGTGAGAGAGAGAAAGAGATGACAACATCTGTGGGGTAATGAAAGCGCATTGTGTCGTGCTAGATTGTATGGAGGCGACTAATCAGATCTCAAAGGGTAGAAGGGTGCTGGTGTCATTCGCCCGGGTTCTTCTCGCTATTGTCGTGATGGACCGGCCTTCACTACGAGGCCTTCGCTAGATGATGAGTGTCTCACACATGAGGGGTTATGGGAAGTTCACGTGAACGAATGAAGTCCATTTCCGAGGTGTGCGATGAGAGAGCAACACAACCGGTGTTTTCAATTTACAGCTTGGGCCAAAGAAACGTACATCTACAGAAGAAAGACGAGGAAAAAAAAAGCCCCAAAAATGCTTCCCGCAGAGGTGGCCAGCACATACAGTGAAGAATGTGGTGGGATTTCTCCAGAATGTGCCAAGATGAATTGTGGGATCGGGATTGTGTTTTAAAAACATTAGTCAAATTATATGGCCAGGAACTTCAGCCGGTGAAACATCCGTACACATGTTGGGGCGCGGGGCCGTGAATTTGGAGATCTTGCTCGAGATGGGACTCGGAACTCAAATTACCTCAGGCGTCCATGCAGCGAAGTCTAAAATAACCAGCATCACCTCATTATGTGTGGGTGGGCAGAATTATGACTGGTGGCAAATTAAGTTGTTACATCTGCGCCGTGTTGAAATATGGAGTGCAAATAGATGCGGCGAGGCAAAGTCGCAGAAGCGCTTGACTTTATCAGGAGACATGCTGGGCACCAATCTCTCTCTGCCAGGCAGGTCATTTACCTCCAGAGCACACTCGGCAGTATTGAAGCAGTCAGGACTATCTGTCCCAGACACATGCCTGACAGAACACCGTGCTGAATGCACAAATGCATTTAAAATGCAGCTTGCATTTTTTCCCCAGACACACGCATGCACGTGGTTTCTAAAGGGGTGAAATTCAGCATGCATCTGAATATTGTATTAGCCTGACTGTGTTGCAGCTCAATGTCAATGAACAGACTATAAAAGAAAAACACCTGATGATGAGGCAAGCATAGTCTCACAGATTGAAAAAGAGGTGTAAAGGAAAGAAGAGTGGTAAAGCAAATCATTTAATAAAAAATCATATTGTCATGATACAACAGTCCTGATATCATAAGTCCTGATCTTGAATCCTCCAGCAGAATTCTCTACATTTTTCTATTTTCTTAGTGAGAAAAACAATTTTAACAGAACTGATATTCGAAAAACCTTTTTCAGAAAATAAAACAGGAAACAGGAAAGTAAAGTCAAATAGTCTAGAGAAGTCATAAAGTCTATAATAGTCAAAAAGTTTAGTAAAATATCTGATAATTTGACCTTTTTCTTACAACTTGCCAAAAATGTATTATATTTGTGGAAATTACATGTTACACTACCATTCAAAATTTGAGGGTTTTTTTTAATTAATAATAGTAGGATGCATTAAATTGGTTAAAAGTGAAAGTAAAGACTTTAAATTGTTTTAAAAAATAAATAAATTCTGTTTTTTAATATAAATGAAAGAATTCTAAACATGATTTGCAAAAAAATATTAAGCAGCACAACTGTAATCAACATTGATAATAACTAGGGATGCACAATATTATTGGCACGACATCAGAATCGGCCGATAAAGGCTTAAAATATAACAATCTGCTAGGCTATATGAAAAAATTATGCCGATATGCCTTGCCGATATGATAATGTGCAATAACTCAGGTGTGCAAGGAGTGCTTAGCGATAAGATGACGTCAGCAGTGTGGTCATTCTTGAAGAAATTTTTTGCATGTGTGGTAAGTGTGGTTATTATATTTACAGTTTTCTATTGCTGCCTTGAATTCGTGAATGCGAGCACAGAAGGACGCGTCCGTTGTGCGATACCCATCAACAGTTACTCTCTCACAGTCACTCACAGCCTCCTTCAGGCCCTAGTGCCCGGTCGGAAGAATGTTAGATTTATTTAGTGGAGGCGCTGTAATAAAAAAATCTGAAGTAGTATACACAAATAATTTGAAGTTACTTCCGTTTTTGAATAAATAAAGCAGTAATTGATGTCATAAATCACAATCATGACATAATTTTATCACAAATTAATAAACTGTATATAAAATGATCAAATGGATGATGAAAATGGCAAGTACATGCAAGGAGCTCTAAAATGACTGTAGAATTTTTCAACTGAAGACATGGCACCCACACTTCATGTGTTGACGACTCCATTGCTCTAGCTCATCTACAAATGTTAAATCCAACTTAAACTGCAACTATCTGGGAAGGAACAAATGTGACTGACTTTATTTTTGTAATTTTCAGAGCTTTTAATACTCTTATTATGAAAAGAACTTTATTAACATTTATTTATCTTTAACAAGTAATGTTTTGGTAAGGAGACCTCTGAAAACAAAATGAAAAAAACTGTTTTTGGTCAAATGAAATGAAAAATAATTAATTTATAACCCTTGCACAGGAGAGACGGAGTTTCCAAACAAAGGAAAAAAAAAATTATGTATATCGGTATCGGCCAAAATGAGTTGAAAAATATCGGCATATCGGATTTTGACAAAAATCGAATATCGCGCATCCCTAATAATAAACAAGAAATGTTTCTTGAGCACCAAATCAGCATTTGAGAATGATTTCTAAAGGATCATGTGACACTAAAGACTGGCTGCTAAAAATTCTGTTTTTTTCCATTACAGAAATAAATGTATTTTAATAAAATAAAGCATTGGTGAGCATTAGAGACTTTGTTCAATCAAAACCTTAAAACCCAAACATACCTTTTACAATACATAATGTACATTCAAGGCAAACATTATACTTTTTAATTGAGGGTTTCACCATGACTGAACTGAAACTTTTCTTGGAAATGACAGAAAACCTTTTTAGAACCATGTGAAACCAACATGAATAAAAAGAGCGCATTTCTGAGAACTTGGTGCTTAATGGTCAGTGACATAAGGGTCAACTATAAATCAAACAAACAAACCATAGGCTAACTGCTAAGTGCAGTAACCACATGAGTTAATGACACTATAAAGGCGATGAAAAGGAAATACAGAACACAATCTACGAGTTAGACCACGTCTCTGTTTGTTCCGGGAATCTCCTTGTTCACTAAGTAAATAATGAAGGGTGTATTATTCCGCATGGAATAATGCTAATAGAAATGTCCTCGTCAAATGTTGTCTATCAGAGATGTAATGAGAGTTGCATTATTCCAGCAGGGGTGGAAGCTAATGAACTTAAATTCATTTGCTATGACTATTCAAGGGAGAGAGGGGAAAGAAAAAAAAAAAACGCAAGGATGGCTATAATTTCAAGGTGTGCGGAACGATCGGCTATCCGTTTCCCTTATTTCCAGAAGACGCCTGTGGAGCAGTTTGCCACGGTGCCCCGCAGAGAGCAACACATCAGTCTAGACAGCAGGGAGTCATCATCATTTTCTTTTTGATTAACGACTCCACAACTAAATATGATAGAATACGATGGTAAGCACATTATTTAGAAATTAAATAACTCACAAAACTTTGGCTGCGTTTGAGTGTTGTCACTTAAGAGACAAGCATCAAGCAGAGAGTTTATTTTACAGTGTCAATTATTACTAGGAGTAAGTTCCAGATAACAATGGCCACATTTCATTTGCCACGCATTAAAATGAATTAGAAAAAGATAAACTCTAATTATTTTACTCATAAATTAGGCTTTGCTCCTTTACAAGTACAGAGAAAGCCATTGTGCCTGTGTAATTAATTTCTTATACTATTTGTGTGTACATTTCATAATTATTCAAATTTCCGAAAGGGCTGAAACACTTCCTTTGGTGGAGAGAGTGATTTTCTACACTTGACTTCCTGTTATAATCAAGGTCTTTCTAACCTGATAACTGAAGGTTACGCCTCGGTGAATAATTCAGTAAGGCACGAAAAACTCTGGCAGCATGGAGAGCACTAATCTTATATAGTCACAGTAAAGGATATTAGGGAACAATTGGCAAAAGTGACACATCTAATAGAGAAAGATTACTCTGCGCTACATCAATTTGATTTGAATTGAATACATTTCACGAGCATTTTCAGCTGTGCCGCACGGACAAAATGTAAGAATGCGAGGTGTCAGAGGAGGCCAGGAACAGTCGGCTATTCTCAGACTAAAGCCCACATTTATGAAACTACTCAAAGGGAGGGCGCTGCTCTGATGAGAGAAACTAGCATTTCAACCCTTTTTAAATGGCTTCACCACTTCCCTTTTCCAAAGCAATACTGCGGTTTAATCAGGATAGACGTTGAAAAAGGGTGGGAATCATTCAAGATGTGAATGCGTTCCTTGAATGTTGGGAGCCATAGGGTTTCAACACCTTCGCCTGCTTTTCAGCAAAAAAATTCAGTTGATCTAGAGGGGAATTATGGGTAAAATGTGCAGCTGAATAATGATGGGGCGCAATCTTTACCCTTAATCTCTCATTGAGTGGCAAGCCGTTCCCCAGCCTGACAGACACCATTAATTTTAAACTGTACTTACATTACCAAGTGTATGTGTGTGGTGGGTTTTTTCTCTCTCCTTTGCCTGAACCTTGATCCTGAAAAGGGTGCGATGTCAGCCTAGCCTGAATTCAAGCCCACCACAGCTAATAGACCACCATTCATTCATTCATTCATTTTAAATGGAGAGCAAGAGTTAATATAAAAAAATATTCCCTGATTGCACACAAAAAAGAACACGCTATCAACAGATGCTTTTTAAAATAACCCAGCATGGTACACTTAAGCTAAGAGTCTTCACGGCAGCTGCAATTCTGATCCACGTTTGCATACGTTATAAAATAAAAGATCAAGTGAGCTTTGTGGAGATACTTACTAGAAATTCCTCACAATGAGAACCATCACTACAGCGGCTCTATTTACAATGCGCCTCTAATGACACCTAGTGGCCAATTTTTGTCATTGAATTCATGGGAATCGGTAGATATCAATTAAGCACTGCCAACTATGTATTCAAGTTGTACAATTCATTTTTTCAAATTGTCATATGCAATGACTAGTCAAAATGTATTACTAGCAAAATACAAAAAAAATTAAGTTGCTACTAGAAAACTGGAATGATTCTAGATATGTAAATACCTCAAATGAATAAATAATAGTAAAACTGGAACCACAGATTCCCACAGGATTCATTTTTCCCCCAACAACTGAATAATTGGGAGAGTGACTTGTAGCTGCAAAATACTAGTAGGCCTATATTATAAATATTGAAAAGATCCATGTTACTAGTGGAATAAATATAAAAAAAAAGTTACATTTAAACTATTCTCTATTGGCTTTTTAATTCGAAATAAGCCTCTAGTAAGGAATAAGGAATACGTTTTAAAAGGGGTTGCTGTAGAAAAAAATATTATATCAGTTCAGACATGTTTGTTTACTAACGTAGAAAAAGTGTAAAGCAAACATAGTAAACACCACGACAGGATTCACAGCAAAAAGATAGAAAAAAACAGTAGGCTAGCTCACCTTCGCGGACTTTCCACAGTAAAGTCGAAGAAAGCTTCATTTTTGATAATCCCATCTTCTCATTACAAAATTTATCCGACTATCTTTTAGTTTGCATATCACAAACGTATCAAATGCTAATCAATAAACTTAACAGTTAACGGTTAAGGCCTCAGCATCAGCCTCCACTTCCGGCGCGAAATGTAATGGGATATGCCAGCGCAGATAATAAGAATAAAACATCTTTAATTTTTCATCAACTCCCAATTTTTAAATTATGTGTTTACCTTCTTTTTTTTTCTTTTTTTTATAAAATTAATTGCTTTAGTGATTATTTGGCCAAGCTGTCTGATAGACGTCTGATGCCCCTCTGAGGCCCCGCCCATAACTAACACCTGAGCAGCAAGAGGCAGTCTATGGCAAGAGGTCACCGTTTTTGTTTTTGTTTTTTTTTGTTTTTATTAAATGAAGGAAAAAAATAATGATAATTAATAAATACACTCAAACACTCAAAATATGAAAATGAATCATGCCAAAATGAAAATTTGCCTCATAACAGATTAAAACAGTTGGTGCACACACACAAAGAAAGCCAAAGCAGGGGTTTAAGTGCAGCACTGGAATAGAAGCAGTCTGGAAGTGTCATTATGCAAACAAATGATGTTTCTACACAAGAAAAGGGAGGAAAATTCCTCCTTTTCAGCTTGCCGGCAATGTGGATTACAATCACTTTGAGTATCCTCGCTGTCATGAATGTCAAGGTGTAGTGTGTGAGAGTTTCCTTCACCACAAAGGTGAAGAACAGATATGCTTATTCCATCCACTCCACGTTGCTCAGAGGAGGCTTACCGAGGCTTAATACCACACCGTCACACAAAGCTGAACGCCTCAGATGAGATGTGTGCCCTGAATACCAAGATAATGTTTTGTATACAAATAAGTGCATTCAGCCTTGTGCGCTTGTTCATTAAGGATCACTGGATGCTCAGCTTTCTCCCGTCAAGCTTGCCGTTTAACCCCACGCAAGCTGCCACTCTATTATGGAGTTGATTGGAGGGTTTGCATTGTTTATCTTAGCTTGCTCGGTCTCCATTTCCACTTCCTCCAAGCTCTCCCGCAGTATAATAGACAGCTGCTATTGACGGCATCATCTGCCCCCAGGCCTTGTGCACTTACACCTAGTGATATCAGATTGCTTTCTGGAAAACCATCCAAACAGGGCGCACTCCAAAACTTATTACGGTTTCCCATGAATGCTGAGGTATTGACAACACGGACTTCACCTGCACCAAACGCTGTTGTTTAGATGCAGAAAATAGCCTGATTTGATGTGTTTTCGAAAGAGCATTCGTTTCTTGCTCTTTCTCTGTCTGTCGCTCTTTCTGAGGCAATGAGGTGACAGAGATTCCACCGTTTCACCTGGCTCAGATGAGATGTTATGATCATCTGCTTTCTAGTCTCAGCTTCATCGTTTTGTTATAATTGTATAGGTTCCATGTATAGCTCACTGTGGCTTTTCACTCTCAGGGTTTGCTTCAGAAAACTGACAAAAGTTGCAAATTGGGACGTATAAGTAACATGTCCCAACTACCTCTTTTTTTTTCTTAATGCTTCATATTTATACAGCTGCCCTGTAGTGAAGGGTCCATTTACATTTTTCAGAATATATATTAGAATATATGTTTAGAATATACACTCACCTAAAGGATTATTAGGAACACCTGTTCAATTTCTCATTAATGCAATTATCTAATCAACCAATCACATGGCAGTTGCTTCAATGCATTTAGGGGTGTGGTCCTGGTCAAGACAATCTCCTGAACTCCAAACTGAATGTCAGAATGGGAAAGAAAGGTGATTTAAGCAATTTTGAGCGTGGTATGGTTGTTGGTGCCAGACGGGCCGGTCTGAGTATTTCACAATCTGCTCAGTTACTCGGATTTTCACGCACAACCATTTCTAGGGTTTACAAAGAATGGTGTGAAAAGGGAAAAACATCCAGTATGCGGCAGTCCTGTGGGCGAAAATGCCTTGTTGATGCTAGAGGTCAGAGGAGAATGGGCCGACTGATTCAAGCTGATAGAAGAGCAACTTTGACTGAAATAACCACTCGTTACAACCGAGGTATGCAGCAAAGCATTTGTGAAGCCACAATACGCACAACCTTGAGGCGGATGGGCTACAACAGCAGAAGACCCCACCGGGTACCACTCATCTCCACTACAAATAGGAAAAGAGGCGACAAATTGCACAAGCTCACCAAAATTGGACAGTTGAAGACTGGAAAAATGTTGCCTGGTCTGATGAGTCTCGATTTCTGTTGAGACATTCAGATGGTAGAGTCAGAATTTGGCATAAACAGAATGAGAACATGGATCCATCATGCCTTGTTACCACTGTGCAGGCTGGTGGTGGTGGTGTAATGGTGTGGGGGATGTTTTCTTGGCACACTTTAGGCCCCTTAGTGCCAATTGGGCATCGTTTAAATGCCACGGCCTACCTGAGCATTGTTTCTGACCATGTCCATCCCTTTATGACCACCATGTACCCATCCTCTGATGGCTACTTCCAGCAGGATAATGCACCATGTCACAAAGCTCGAATCATTTCAAATTGGTTTCTTGAACATGACAATGAGTTCACTGTACTAAAATGGCCCCCACAGTCACCAGATCTCAACCCAATAGAGCATCTTTGGGATGTGGTGGAACGGGAGCTTCGTGCCCTGGATGTGCATCCCACAAATCTCCATCAACTGCAAGATGCTATCCTATCAATATGGGCCAACATTTCTAAAGAATGCTTTCAGCACCTTGTTGAATCAATGCCACATAGAATTAAGGCAGTTCTGAAGGTGAAAGGGGGTCAAACACAGTATTAGTATAGTGTTCCAAATAATCCTTTAGGTGAGTGTATAGAGTGTATAGTATACTGATATTTCCCAAAAGTAGCTCTTTACAGCATGAGCTACATTTATCATGCAATATAGCCTATACAATTTCTAAAAAACAAAATTATTTTAAAATACAAATTAATCCATAAATAAAAAACAACTCAGCCCCAAAATGTATTTATTTATTGTTAAAGGACACATTTTAAAGCAAAAATTTACATTTCTTGAGTGTTGCATAGTATAATTTTTTTAATAAATTAAATCTCGACTTTTTAATAGTACAAAAACTGACAATAATTTGTTATTAATAAACATTGTCTACATTGACTAGTTTTCCAGCAGTAGACTGATAAGGAGAAACCAGGTCTGCCAACAATAAATCTTTCCAATATAATTATTTCAAATTGTGGTTTGACAATACATTTGGAATGTGTTTGTAAAGTTCTCTTTGGATCAGTTAAACATGTTGCGCTGGAGGAGGGGAAGGGTGTAACTCACACAATTTACACATATACAAACACACAGGGCCTGCGCTAGAGAGGAGGCTCATAGAGGAGGCTCAGGAGAGAGTCTGTTTGCCATGGGCTGTGGCGTTAGCAGGAGAGCCGGGCTGTCGGGGGGCTTGTAGGCCTCCTGGTTCTGTACTGAATTAGGAGATGGAATAGGGGTATCTGGGGATGCTGAAAAAAAAAAAACAGAAAAGCTATAAAACACACTTAAAGTAGCTTGGTATGTCATGAGCAAATTATTCAAATTCAAATATAAAAATAATATCAAGTAAAATAACACTGTTTCACTAATGTATGATGTCTGGTCACTGACACTGACTATATTTATGAAAGGATAAATAAAAGAAAAATGTTTACCCATCTGCTGTGAGAGTGCAGGTCCTGGTATGGAGCTAATGACTATAGTCTGTCCTGTTAATGGAGCCTGAGGGTGACCATTGTGATACAAGTGAGGTTGTTCTGTGCTTAAACCTGCAAAAATAAATGTAATTACTGAGTTACTATATAAAAAACAGTGTTCAAAAAGTAAGTAAGCCTACAAAACTCATATTTTGAGCGGTCAGCTCAAATTTGACAGAAAAATGTCAAGTTTAGCACATTCATCTGTGCCTGTTGCATCACATCCATATGTAAAGAAAAGAAGGTCTGGCTATATGGTGGCAGATATGCTACAGTACTTCTTTTAATCACAGATGGTGACAGAGATACCAAAGTTACATAGTGAACATTTGAAGTAATATCAGCCCTGTCCCAAATGGAACCCTAAGCCCACGCAATCTTCCTCCGTATCCACACTTTCGTGACATAATGTCGGGAAGAAGTCTGCTTTTGAGCTGACAACACAACTGTCTTATAAATGTTGTTTCTAAACACTCAAATCATGACAAAAAAAAATCATTTTTCAGGCCGGACCTGCCAATGCGCATGTGCAGTCATAAGCGCGCATCTCAGAACACTGACTGTTCTCCTAAAGGCAGCAGCAGTGACGCAATGACTTTTCTAATTAGCGATTGGCTCTTTTATTTTGAAGGCGGGACTTATTCTGCTATATGTCGCACTTTCATGAGTGCACCGTCTTTGTATGTCTAAAGTCTTTGGTAATATTACACCAGCATGACATTTTTTATTTCAATTCATATTTCAATTTCACTTTATGGTAACACTTTATTTTGATGATCCCCGTTCTGTTGACTAAAAGCAACTTGGCAACTTCATGTCAACTTACTTTAATTAGAGTATTAGTAGACTGTCTGCTTAATATCTGCTAACTCTTTATTGTGATGGTCCTCCTTCTATAAGTTAATAAGGACTCCTTAATAAGGACTATAAGTAACTTTGCAAGTATCTCAACTTATTTTAAAGGGGTCATATAATGGCACATGCACTTTTACAAGTTGATTGTACTGAAATGTGTGTTGGCAGTGCCTGTACACAACCATCATAAAATGATAAAAATCCATCCAGTGTTTTTTTTTTAATCTTCTTATATGTTTTCCCCTCTCTCAAATTAAGCCGTTCGACCATGTGACGTCACACGGTCGGACGCCCCTCCCACGATTGTTGATTGACAGCAGCATTTCAACACAACTGAAGCACTGTCTATGAGCAGAATGGCTTCTAAGCGATTGTGGTGTTCTGTTCTTGGATGTAATTACGAACATAGCAGTCATTTTGATGTTCCTAAATCCGAACCGCTGAAGACGCAGTGGCTGAGTTGGTTTTCGAAAGGAATATTCCCCACGATCAACGTCAATGCTCTCATGTGTGCGCGAATCATTTCACACACCAGACTGCTTTACAAAGGAGGGTCAGTAACGTTATAAAGCTGGTTTTGCTAAGAAGCTGCTCCTGAAAAAAGTATCGGTACCAACTATTCGTGTTCCTGTTGCACCTCCAGAAGAAGAAGTGAGTGTAACGTTTTATTAACCTTTATATTAATCTTTATATTAATCTTTGCAAATCGCTTGCTGCACGCTTCACGATGAATGCGGCTAAGGTTTACACTCAGGGTACATTACGGCATGTTTTCTATGTACGACGTTCTCAATAAAATTCATAATCCCACGTTTATAATGAACAACGCGTTATGGTTATTGTGTTATTATTACAAACGGTGTACGCACAGAACAGAGGGGTGGGGTGAGCAAAGCTCATTATCATTTAAAGACATATGCACTTAAACGGCGTGCTGAAAACAGAGCTGTTTTTGACCAGGTAAAATTAGTGTTTTCTTACAATACTAATGAGAATTTTTAATTAAAGTATATTACAAACTTTTAATTTAGACCCTAAAGAATCTTATTAGCTTGTACAAAAATGGCATTATATGACCCCTTTAACCCTAACTCTACCAGTCTACTAATACTCTAATGAGAGTTAGTAGACATGCAGGTAAAACGTTGCTTATAGTCAACAGAATGTGTTAAAGGGGCCATCAAAATAAAGTGAAATTATTTACTGTTGGAACTTCTTCCAAAAATTGTCTCACATCCAACAGCATTCACTGTCCCGCATCAATACAATACATTACAGTACTATAAACACCACTTGAAACAAATGACAATTCATAAATACATAAGTAAATAACTGGCTGCAATGCAACAAATTAATCCTTTCTATTTTTTCCTGAACCCTGAGGCCTACCTAGACCCCCAAAATGTAGGACGGGACTTGATTTTGTTCCTTTTGGAATTGGATTGTGGGATCGTTGTTGTTTGCCACTGCTGCGATCTCATGTGAGCGACAGGGCACATGAATTTTTTAAAAATAATGATGTGCATGAATAAACCATTTATAATGAATATTATCAAGTCACCAGAGAGTAGTCTGTCATTTACACGGGAAAGATTAAGATATTTTGATGACATTTTTTTTTTAGAAAATGAAACTTGAAGCAATATGCATGGATCTCAATAAGATCAATAACATTTAGAAAATAGCTATGGCGAATCCACATGATTTGACGTAGCATTCATGTCCGTAGCATAAATTATGTGCCAAAATGTTATACTTGATGTTAAGTGTTTGATCAAATCCATAATGCTAATTATGAGCAATAATAATAGTAATGTTTCCTTTACATGCTTTAGCTAGTCTAATGTCTTAATATGGTATACAGCACATACATTATTTTGCCTCATCATTTTACATTTTGCAGTGTAATATGCGGTATTATAAGAGAAACATCAAACACACTTGTTTCAGAATAAAGTACCTGCTTTCACCTAATTTAAAAAATGATCATGAAGCATTTTTCCGCTTCAAAAGCCCATGCAATTGAATGCTTCATCTCATACTCACCCCCAAGAAGCATCTCCTGCAGCAGGTTATCTATCTTGGCAAGACCAAAAAGCTTGATAAACTGTAGCTGCTCAATCATCTGCCAGGTGATGCTTTGCAGAGTAGGAAGCAGCAGCAAAAGCTCCCCGAATCGCCCACGCGAGTCATACTGCCGGTCATTAATGTAGTCTTCCAGACTCATTTGAACCTGACAGCGCATCGCCTTGATCTTAGAGGGGTCTCTTAAGCTTTTGGCGTCTAGAAGAAAAATAGTAACATGTATGGCTGTGTTTTAAGATAGATATTAAGTGTTAAATTAATATTCTGTTTTATTTGCATATACCTGGATCAAAGAACACAATGGCCTTTAGAGCTGCATATTCATTGTCATCAATTTGGATGTCCTGGAAGGGTAATACCAGTTCATCCAAGACTCGGTTAGATACGCGACCTATTTCCGGCTCAGGGCAGTTTCGATGGACAACACAGCCATTACCTGCAAGGAAAATAAGAAACAAAAGATCCGCTCGAGTTAGTGTGTGTGTGTGTGTGTGTGTGTGTGTGTGTGTGTGTGTGTGTGTGTGTGTGTGTGTGTGTGTGTGTGTGTGTGTGTGTGTGTGTGTGTGTGTGTGTGTGTGTGTGTGTGTGTGTGTGTGTGTGTGTGTGTGTGTGTGTGTGTGTGTGTGTGTGTGTGTGTGTGTCTACAATTATGTTGAAAGGTGAAAATGACTTTCTATTAGAAGTTACCTAGAAGCAAGATGTCTTTGTATGGCATTGACCTTTTGGCCACACCCAGCAGAAGGTGCTCGCCAGCATGAGCACGTAATAAACTAACCTGTAAAAAAAATTAGGCCTGGTTTAACAGTTTTCTGTAAACCAACTAAACCACAATGAAATGTAATGACAATATGCTATACTATAAGGAAATGCTAAAAAAAACACACACACACACACACACACACATACACTACTGTTCAAAAATGTTTGGTCAGTATGACTTGAGTTGAGCTTTTGAAAGGAGCCTCTTATGCTGAGCAAGGCTGCATTTATTTGATCAAAAATACAGTAAAAACTATTTCTATTTTAATATATTTTCATCAGCAATTACTCCAGTATTCAGTGTCACATGATCCGTCCGAAATCATTCTAATATGCTTAAGAAACATTTCTTATTATTATCAATGTTGAAAACAGCTGTGCTGCTTAAAGGGATAGTTCATGTTGAAATTAAATTTTGGTATGTTTTAGCTTACCTCAAGGGCATCCAAGATGTAGGTGTCTTTTTTTCCGCAGTAGTTTCAATTTTGATATTTTTAGGTCAAACCGTTTTTGTCTGTCAGTCATATAATGTAGGTCTATGGTCACTATCTCAAAGAGCATGCACAGAGTCCAAATTAAACAATTCCCCATCGTAAGTACACATTGATGGCCTAAGACACAAAACGAGCGGTTTGTGTGAGAAAACGAACAGTATTTATATCGTTTTTACCTCTTATAACACAGCCACGTCAAAGTGATCTGAGGGTGCGAGCGCATCCTGGTGTGTGACGTGTGCGCAGACTGGTGCATAGATATATACACTAGATGTCACCTTGTCTACGGCAGTTCATTTGAACGAATGTCTTTAAGGCGACATCTAGTGTATATGTCTATGCACCAGTCTGCGCACACGTCACACACCAGGATGCGCGCGCGCCCTCAGATCACTTGGACGTGGCTGTGTATAAGAGGTAAAAACTATATAAATACTGTTCGTTTTCTCACACAAACCGCTCGTTTCGTGTCTTAGGCCATCAATGTGTACTTACGATGGGGAATTGTTTAATTTGGACGATGGGGAATTGTTTTAATTTGGACTCTGTGCATGCTCTTTGAGACAGTGACCATAGACCTGCATTATATGACTGACAGACAAAAACGGTTTGACCTAAAAATATCAAAATTGAAACTACTGCGGAAAAAAAGACACCTACATCTTGGATGCCCTTGAGGTAAGCTAAAACATACCAAAATTTAATTTCAAAGTGAACTATCCCTTTAATATTGTTGTGGAAACTGTGATAGTTTTTTTCATTAGTATAGGAGATTCAAAAGAACAGCATTTATTTAAAATTTTAAAATTAAATTTTTAGGGTGAACTATCCATTTAAATAGAAATATTTTCGAATATTATAAATGTCTTTAATCATTATAGTATATATAAAAATGTATTTAGAATGGACTTGATTTTTAGAAACAAATAGTGTAATTATTATCTCTACCAGCAGAGGGCTAACTGGGCAATCCTAAAAACATTTGACAACTTGCCTACTACTTTAATGCATTAAAAACGGCTAAAATTAAGTACACTACCATACAGTAGACCTCAAAGCTAATATACATGAACTAAATGCCATTTTTATCCTTTAAGCTCATAGTTAAACATCGGAAGGTTCTGCATGTTCAATAAGAATAAACGCAATTCGGGGAAATCCGAAATTTAGAGCAACACAGACAGCATGCTAAATGGAGGCTAAACCAAGTCAGCCATGAGAATAGCAAATATTGAGCTTCGGTGAACGGCCCTGCAATTTAACCCAAGGGCCTCCCCAATTAGCACAGCCAGTGTTGCTTTCCAACGGCCATTACCTGGTCATCAAGTGGCAATTCGCCGAAGGCTGGGATGTACTTAGCCCACTCTACCAGAACAAGCAGCTGTTGCTTCATAGATTCACAGACGTCACTGATAGTGGCTGATTTTTTCTCTGAAACATCAGCAGGGTCCATTGGGCTGGCAGCGTTGATCTGCTGAGAGACAAAAGAAGAACTGAATTTACAGTGTCCTCTAAAAATGCTTTCGCACAGGCTGTTGCCTCTCTCGGAGTAAATTCACACAGGTACTCATGCAAATAATTAGAAATGTTGATGACACTGACTGACTGATGCTCAAAGAAAGCAACGCTCATGCAAATTACAGTTGTTATTTATCTCTCTTTGATATTATTAACTACTGAGCAGAGTAACTGTGATGAAACCTCTCTTCCTTCTTTAATCAGCCCTGTCGCTGGTTAATTTTTGTCTTTGGTGACTATTTATCTCTAGCAGAATGCATTAAACCCATACACCTTTGCTATAATTGACAATCATGCCAATGATTTATTGCTCAAAAGCAATAAATGTTACCGCCGCAGATACCGTAATATGCATGTTTTTCATTTTCCGTGTCTCTGCCCTTTTCTGCTGATATTCTTTCTCTTTCTTTTTGTGTGTGTGCGTGTGAGCGTTTCGATTAACCTTGATAGGACAGTTTACCTGCTGCGAGAGAGCTTCAGCATGAGCGAGGGCTGTGATTGGCGGCAGATCATGTGAGTCTTGCATGTTCCTCCTAGAGCTGATACGGTCCCGCTCATTCTGCACAGCTTAAAACAAGCACAAACAATTTTGCTGATTAGTGAGCTAATAACAGTTAGGAGTTATTACTGATTAGCCAAGATAATGGGTGTGTTTCTCACGCTTATTTGCAGAAAATCACACCGCCAAGAAATAACACACATGAACAGCCAAGAAATAAGGGGTTCACTGGCAGAATAAATCGTTCCTTCTAATGTATCTTAATGTCATTAAACATATAAAGAGTCAAAAATTACCTTTTCGCCACATAATGATGAAAGAATTGGGAAAATTTGCCAGCCATAAATATTTCCTACTGGCCATGTTACTGTATTTTGCATTACTTTACTTGCATTATATTTTTAAATCATTTTATAAATACTTTTCTCTATGCAAACATAATTATTTTGATGTTTTTTTGGATACTTTGTTTAAATTATATTGATTTCTACTGGCAATAGCAGCTGAAAATAAATATACTGTCCTTACAAAAAATGAAGAAATTCCTTCTCAGAAGAAATGAGAAATGATGGTGAGCAAATGAAAAAATAATGCATGACTGTCGTACAAAACCCTGCATAAGCTAGAGGTAAAACTTTAACTGACCACAGTCCTGAACAACGTGTACGCACGGAAAGTGAGGTGGAGAGCACATGATCGCCCATCATAAAAGTCTAAGCCAAGGTTATACATCCAATAAACTAAACATCCTTGTGTAATCAGGGCAAGTTTTATGGCATCATCTATTTTACTCACTTGAGTTCCCTCTTCCTTGTTACTCCATGAGATGTCTGTTCAAGACTGTGGGAAATGGGAGCATTTGTGGGAAAAATTGCATGCATATAAAATGTTTACCTTCTTTCTTCATTCCAGCTCGAAAGCATTTGTGAAGTCTGCAGAAACGGCACTGGTTCCGCTTATCTTTATCAACAACACATTGACGATTAAACCTGCCCAAAAGAAGAAGACTTTTTTTTCAGAAGAGCAAACACCATACTTTGTAAACACCTTGTTAACATTACAGCAATAAATTAGATGTATATATGATGTATATAAAAAATAGTCTTGGTGGTTCTGATTCCAATTTCACTGAACAATTCCAGTTCCTTAGTCATTCCTTAACGATTCTCTTTTCATTTCTGATATAGACATGACAGAAGTAACAACTTATGGTTCAGTGAATTGGTGTAATTCATTACACAGGTTCAGGACTGATTCGTGAGTCCATAGAACCAACTCATAAGGGGCACTCAGTTGTGAATCAGGTTATACTGTTATAATAGTATATACGCTTTATAATAGTAAAACAGTCGTTCCCATTAGTGCCCATTAACGCATTAACTAACAATATCTAAAAATAAGGTTACACTTTATTTTAAGGTGACATAGTTACATTGTTCTTATTAAATAAGTACTGAGTGTATTAATTAAATACATGTACTTACTATAGAGCAATGGTTAGTGTTAGGGTTTGATTTAGGGTTAGTTACATGTAATTATGCATAATTTACTGTTATTACTATAGTAAGTGCATGTAGCAAAGTGTAACTACGTCACCTTAAAATAAAGTGTTACCAAAAATAATCCAAACGTTTGTTACAGTAATTATTAACCTTTGTGAGTTCATAAAAATACAACTGTTCATTGTTAGTTCACGTTAGCTCAGGTTCATTAAAGAATATACAACATCTGATATTAATAATGCATTAGTAAAAATGCTGAAATTAACTGAGATTAACAAATGCTTCAGAAGTAGGCCTATTTTCATTGTTAGTAACTAATGTTAACAAATGGAACCTTATTGTAAAGTGTTACCATGGTAACCATTAACACAACAGAATGTCATTAAAAACTGTTTTCTTTAAAAATTATTTCATTTCTAAAGAATCAGCTCTCGATTCCCGTCTAATAAAGTTATTGTAAACGAAACTGCTTTAAAATGCTTAAACTCAAAAAACCTGACAACTAATTTAAATAAGTTTAAGTAGGCTACTAAAATTAGTCAAACTGAAATAAAAAAAATAATTATGTATAGTATATATATAGTAATGTAATATATACTATGTTATACTAAAATAACACTGAACACATTTTCTTTCCACCATAAAAATGATTTTCAATACACAATATTTATTTTACAGCGTACCTGCAGGAGTAGACATGACTCTTCCTGATGCTCCGGCGGAAGAAGCCTTTGCAGCCATCACAGCTAGACGCGCCATAATGTTTACCTGTGGCTTTGTCGCCACAGATTGCGCAGTTGGAGCTCACGCCATTTTCTCCTTGACTGATGCTGGGCTCTGTCGGCATGTTTTCTGTGAACAACAACACGGACAGTCAGGATTGAGATCACCACAAAACTGTTATTGCCACCTGAACACTTTGGTTTGAGTTGCAAAAACTGTTCATTCAGTCAAGTGAGGGCTCAATGATTCACTTGGTTGGCTTTTAGATATTTCATGTCTGTTGTACATCCAGAACACTAAACAGAGGAGATCTACTGCTGCTAAGCTTCTAGATGCTAAGCTAAGCATGCTAATTCAAGCTAGACTAACAAACACAGAGCCTAGTGAGTCTCATAAAGCTACAGCACAACACATCTATCAAATCTCAGCCTTTTTACTCGGTCTCTCGATCATAACTACTAATGAGGGGAATAAGGAAGAGTTCTGCATAAGTGAACAAAGGATGCTCATCCTAAAAGACCTTCTAATGCAACAGAGAGTGGCACCCTTCTGTTCATATAGACAAGGATGAGAAATCAATCATTCCTTTGTGCATCCAAAATCATAACATTTCAACAAAAGAAATTCAGCAGGGGACTTTAGCCTTTTATGCGCTGAGACTGATTGGAGCCTCCCGCTGTTGTAGGACAGACTTAATTAGGATTAGCCTCTGTTTTATAGCATAGACAGACACTCAATGGAGATTGACATCTCATAGATAAATGTTAATGTGGGTTGAAAGCAATCTCTTCTGATTTAGTTGATTCCCAAAGTGATTCCTTCTCATTTCAGAATAAAACATCATTTGAATGCAAAGGGCACGTGCGGTCTCGACTCGGAGAGAGGAAATTTCTTCCTGTCGGCTGTTTGAAGTATTTAGTTTCAGAGTAAGGTGTTGCAGAACTTAAAATTAAACAATGAGAAATGGGTTGGAAAACTATTTCACTGCATTCATGGCTAAAGAGACAGATGTCATCATTTACTCACCCTCGTGTTGGTCCAAACCTTGCTTTCTTCTGCAGAACACAAAAGAAGATACTTTGAAGAATATTGGTAGCCAAACATTTTGGTGACCATTGACTTCCATAATATGGATTTTTAAAAAAACATTTGAGACATTTTTCTAAATATATTCTTTTGTGTTTCACACAAGAAAGAGATTCATACAGTTTTGGAACGATATGAGAGTGAGTAAACGATGACAGAATTTTTATTTTTGGGTGAACTATCCATTTAAACACAGGATTGTTAAAAAAAAAGCTGAAAGAAGACCAGACATATATACAAATTAGCTGAATGCGGCAAACAATCCATCTCAAACTCTTTCCTACAATGTATTAAATGTATACTTTGCATGAAAACATCAACTCAAAATGTGAGTTTTGTTTCTTTGCGCAATTTAATATGGGAAATCAATTTAAATTTGTAAAACATTAGTTTATCTATTTAATCATTCATTCTTAAGTCAAGTTTCAGTTCCCAGCATGCTTTGCGTGGGAGTGGACTGGTTGAGGATGATTCAGTAGTGTTTTTTTTATTTTTATTTTATACAATCAGTTAATGTAGATTTTACCACATTAAACATTTTTTTTGTCAGTGCTTACACTAGTTAGCATTTATCTGCAACAGATTCAGTCAAGTTAGTATGACAGATCTATGTGTACTGATTGGTTTAATTTTAGGAAAATCTGAATTAAGTTAATTATTTGTCTAGCTGTCCATCAGAGAGTGTGTGTTTGCCTTTAAATAGTTTCTATTCCAGTTATTTTACGACCTTTCTCTATCTCTGTGTTTAGATGTACTGTAAAGAACTGTAAAGATAACTGGGAAATCTCTTCAGCAATTTTATTCCAGCATTAGGTTAATGGAGAACCGAACTGGATAAATCACATCAGATTGTGATGACGAAGTGGTTAAGATATGAACCATGGATAACCAAAAGGGCCTAAGTTAGAAGTGGCAACATTGAACCCTTGACAAAGAAATTTCCCATGATGACCCAGTCCCTTCAGTAAATGTTCTTTTATTTATTTTTTAATAAAAGTACAAAATAGGATCATTGGACAAACAACCTTTTACGCTTCAAAATGCCCCTCCTCTTTTAACTTCATTGTTGTTCCTGCTTTGAATTAAAAGGATAGTTCACCCAAAAATGAAAATTCTGTCATCATTTACTCACCCTCAAGTTGTTCCAAACCTGTACGAGTTTCTTTGTTCTACTGAACACAAAAGAAGATATTGTGAAGAATATGGGTAACCAAACAATTTATGGGCCAACAGGTTTGGAACAACTTAAGGCTGAGTAAATGATGACAGATTTTTTTTTATTTTTTTGGCCGAACTATTCCTTTAACATTGAAGTAGCAAAAAAATATCCTAAACTTACACTTAAATACAGTATATCCCGTTTTGTCTTTTTTTCCCAACCTATCAACCCATGGCGAACCCTGTCTCTAATCCTGAGACTCAGAACTCTTTTCTCAGGATTTGAGTGAAAGCCTCTGTTGAATTTTAAACTGAATGGAAAGACTTTCAAAATAGTTAACAAATAGTTATCTCCTTTAGGAGGTAAATGATTCTGCTGGGACAAATCATTCCTGACAGTTCAGACAGCTATTAAACCAGCCATGACATGGCGCCTGTCCCCTCCAGTCATACCAAGCCAAGTTAACACCCACCTCAGTTAGAATTGACATTAATTCAGTAACAACACTATTGCAAACAGAAAATTGGACCAGAATGATCATACTAGTCCAAGCAGCATCAACCCCATCTGCTTCAAAAGTACTTCAAAACGTATTTTTGGACAAAACGCACAGCACTCACCACCACAATAAAGCACCTCTGCATTCTCAAAGCCCAGTGTGCTATAGGTCGGGTCTAGGCCCTCGCAGTAATTGGCTACATCCATGTCCAACAAGGATTTAGGGAGAGGACTTGGTGAAAACTTCATCCCTTCCTTGCTCCAGTATCTCTCAGTCGTCCTGGGACAGTGTCTCTAGGAGAGAGCAGCCTTAGGTTGACCATCTCTTCAGAATGCTGATTTGTCGTCTTCTAAGACAAGGGAGGAGCCTTGGCCAAGACTCCTCACCTCCTTGCACAGAACTTATCTTCTCCCCTTATCCTATACTTATCAGAAGGATGAAGAGATAATAGTTTTCCCCATTTGTTCCAGAGTGAAACCAGAGGTTTTATTGGTGCAGCCCAAACAACAGGCCCTGTTCTCAGGCAAAATAACAGTCTTACAAAGTAATGCAACATCCCTTAACCAAAATATGGCAAAGACTGCAGGACAATAAATTTATAAATGCACATTATGAGAACTAGGAGCTTCCTTTTGTAAACGAGATGTTGTAAATCGATGGGGTTTTCTCAGCTTGGGATGAAGTTGCATAAATGTTATGCTTATTATAGGTTAATGCTTAATTAAATGTACACAATATTTAATAAACTAGATATCTCAGTTACAGCAGCTCTGTTGTAATTATATGATTATTATAGACGACTCAAATTCTGTTTTGCATGTTATTTAAACTATAAGAGAATCATTTGAATGCCATTTTTTCTTAAATGCATAGTTCACGCAAAAATGAAATTCTGTCATCATTTACTCACCCTCATGCCCTTCCAAGAACACAAAAGAATATATATTTTGGAGAGAAAAAAGTATTTATTTGTACAATGAAAGTCAATGGGGTCCAATGTTATTTTGAACCGCAGTGGTTATTTTGAACCGCATCTAATTTTGTGTTCTGCGGAAGAACGAAACGTATACAGGTTTGGAATGAAATGGCAGCCGATTAGGCAAACTGTCTGTCTACCTGACAAAAAAAAAAAAAAACTTTCTGACAAAATTAGAATAAAACATCACAAAAAAAGGACATCAGTGCAGCACGACAGCCCTATACAATGCATGTGCAAAGCCGTAAAGGAAACCAAACAAGTGTCTCTGGTCAAAATATAGTTTTAAAAACATTAAACTTCAATGAAATACTTTGCCATTTGGATCCCAAACAGTTTATTTAATTTTAGAATATCTATAAGTGTGAGAACGGTGTTTTTCTGTCGACTAAACTGCCTTACTTTACTAAAATCTACTATAGAGAGTCAAACAGAATAGCACCATTACTGTACAAACAGAGCCTACAACAAAAACAGAAAGACAACAAAATATGAAATAAATCAGACTTTAAATATTTGACATTAGATTCAGTAAGCACATGGATACTCTGAGGAAACACTGCACAGGTTACATTTTAACTTCAACAAACAATGTTTAAATGAGGAAGTGCTCAAATGTTCACGTGATAAGAGTTTTGCTATGAGGGCATCTATTTCATGCCCTCTATTTTCAATACATTACATTACACACTAACAAATCCAATGCAGAGAGGGGAATACTTTACTTAAAACCATACTGCAATGTACTCTACATTAGTTGATCTATGGTACAATTTCAAAAGAAAAATAAATTCAAGGTCAAACTAGAACTGTTTAGAAGTAGAATATCACCCCAGGACTGGGGAGAAACTCGCAGTATCCATGTAGTTGGCTACGTTCAGTTTTGTATTTAAAAAGCCTTCTTATAATAAATATAATACGTTTAATACACTTTTACGTATAATAATAGTAGTAAGGCATATTTGAATGAAAAATGCAAAGTAATTATTTATAAAGCAAAGATAGCCTAACTGAGAACGTAAATGTGCTTAGATTGGATGTAGCATATTTTAAACCTTTTTTTATAGACTAGCTATAAAAAATAAAATAGTAATAATTACGAAAAATAATTGTAAATATAACCACTGCTTATTTGTGCTCACAAATTAAAATCATTTACATTTTTGTTAACAAGAAAAAATAAAAAAGACGCGAACGTCGACGTCACAACCTGACGATATTTTCTTTTCCCATGTAACGTTAGGTTAGTAGTAAGGAACTCTTTAAATTCCTACATTCCCAGGTAAAATATAGAAACAAACGGTCTAACGAATATTTTTTTCTTTAAATGACCCACAATTCAATGACCGCAACTCAAAACTAGGCTATCAGGTCTTACCTTCTCCACGTCCAACTACGATTTGCATTAATCCACCAAAACCCAAACCAACATGGGTCAAACTTTTATGCTACTAAATATGATGTTTCGATGTTGGCAAATTCGAGTACATGAAGTGTTTAACATGTCATTGGATAATACGTTTGGTGGTGTTGGGGGAGCCTCTCATTAGATCGATTTACTAAACAAACTGAAAGTTGGGTGGAGATGTTAAACAGTAACTAGCCCCAATAAAACAGAAGACATGAATCGTGTTGCCTTTGCGTGGGTTCACGACGTCAAGAACACGGACATACAGTAACGTTAGGCTACGAAGCCTGTACACTAGTAAAAGAATTTGAATTTAGCCTTTAATGTTTAGCCTAATACGAATACATATCCTATGTAACAGAGATTTTTGTATTTTTCATCAAATACATTTAAAAACAACTTGCTTATAAACAATTTGGCTGAATAGCCGAAATCATTGTTTTACAGAATTATAATTTTACCTTTCAACTAGCCAACCTCCGAATGGGTCTTTGACGTTCTCCAAGTTTACCAGAAGAGGGCGCCAAATCTCTATTTTTCTGTTTTTCAATGAGAGGTCGAGCACCGGTTGGTCATTGTTTTATAGGCTATAATTGAACACAAGTCCACGTTTTTAAACTCATACATACACGACTTCTACATAAGTCTAAATCATCCCAAGAAATTAAACCAATTGACGCGGTATCACTCGCGAATTGTAGTAGCGGCTCAAGCTGGTTAAGTTATAGGCCTAAATAACTGGAAAAAATTCTTTGAGGTATTTTAAAGTGACAGTTCACCCAAAATTTTAAACTCTGTCATCATTTACTCTCCGTCAAGTTGTTCCAAGCCTGTATAAATTTATTTTTCCTCCTGAACACAAAAGAAGATATTTTGAATGTGGGTAACCAAACAGTTGATTGGATCCATTGACTTCCATTGTATTTTTTTTTTCTCCATACTATGGGCCCATCAACTGTTTGGTCACCCATATTTAAAAAAAAAATCTAAATATCTTATTTTGTGTTCTGCAGAAAAAAAATCCATACAGGTTTGGAACAACTTGAGGGAAAGTAAATGATGACAGAATTTCCATTTTGGGTGAACTATCCCTAGGCCTATTTAAAATTTAAATTGACATTTATGGTAATAGTAGCCTACTTTTTGTAAGCTTCCGTCTTTCTTTCCATTTATTTTTATCACAGCTACCACAGTTAATAATTAGTAGCCTATAGTAATTTCCTTTCTAGCCCTATTATGACACAATTGTGAAACATTTTAGTTGAAGTTTTTTTTTTTTAAAAATGTTACTAGTTTCACAACGTTCAGGGAACATAATGTTTCCAACATTATGCAACGAAAATAGAACAAAATAGAAAGTTCCCAAAATGTTACCAAAACCAAAAAAAAAAAAAAAACTTTTTTAAAACATTATTTTGTTTAACTGGACGTTTTGAACGTTTAGAGATCATTTATAAATCAACGTTTTCGTAACTTAATGAATGTTAGCTAAACGTTCTTAAAACTGTTTTTTTTTTTTTTTTTTTTTGTCAGCTGGGGTGCTCATTTCGGCTACCTTGATTGTCACCGTATTATAATTATTACACTCGTTTCCTGTAAGAACAGTTTCCCATTTTTTCACAACTGCAGACCCTGATTGATGGTCAATCCAGAGCTTTAGGTCCAGCACGCCTGACACACGTTCTTCCCTGTGAACGTTAACATGTCGAAACATGTCAGTCCCGTGATGGCCAGAAACACCTCATTTATCGCATGAAGATCTCGAGTGTTTTTCAGATATTGCAGCCGGAAAAGGTGGTATGGTACCAGGCAGGTGAGCAAGATAAGTACAAAGATGAGGTTTTTTATTTGGACCCAAAACTCCTGCTGGGAACGACTGGCCTGTCCGTACTTGCGTATCATAACGTGCAAGATGATCGCCTGGATGCAGGTCTGAAGACCCGACACACTGATAATAAAGATGGAAAGAATCATGTTCAGGACGTAGATGGCAGTGTTCTCTAGCATACTTTGAAATCTGAAGCATTGTGTTTCATCTCTGCTTTCAGGCGATTCGCGGCCGTATTGAAGCAGCACGAGAGGTAGCATGATGAGCAGAAGTAGGAACCACACTAAAGCGCTCGCGCCTAGTGCGTGTAGCCTCCTGTAAAACTCAGTCCGTTGCGTTTTCTTGTAGTATTGCAGGAAACGAAGGGTAAGAATGATGGTGTAGATGGTAAACACCATGTATATGTGGATATGCACCATGGCGCTGATCAGTTTACACATCCCCGGACCCAGGTCCCAGTGTAGATACGCGAAATAGTAGATTCTGAACGGCACGGTGAGCAGGAACAGAAAATGTGCGACCATCAGGTTCAGGAAGGCGATGGTGGTTAACGAGCGAATGTTGGCTTTTAACAAGCTGATCATGAGAAATAAGCCTGTGATGCCCACCAGAAGCACGACGGAGTAGATGATTATCAGGGTGATTCTGTAGGGCTTTGTGTGGTCTTGGGAGACTGAAGAGGTGGATGTCACTGCAAGGCTGCTGGTGCTGGTGCTGGTGCTGGTGATGTTATTCGTCGTCATGGTCCCTAGAAAGAAAACATACTGGAAGTCAAACTCAAAGAAGAGTGTGATAGTCATTTAACACGTGGAAAAGACATCTGAATGGTTTCTGGTTTAGTTAAAGTCACTTTTACATTGTAAAATGTTTCATTTTGATCACGTGTAGCCTATGTTCCACAAAAAGTTCCTTTGATGTTATGAGTTTTAAGTGATTTAACTCATAATTAATTATTCAAAGAGATAGAAAAATAATGCAACAATTCAACTTAAATGGATAGTTAACCCAAAACTGTCCTTCCAAAACTGTTTAACTTTCTCACTTCTGTTGAATAGGCCTTCATAAGATATTTTTAAGAATGCTGGTATCCAAAACACACACATTTCTCAAAATATCTTATTTTATGTTCACAGGGGGGAAACAGAAAGCCACATAGGCTTGGAAGGACACAGGGGTGATTTCTATTCGGTATTACCATAAGGTTCAATTTTAACCCCATTAGTTAACATGAACTAACGATTATAAAAAAATACTTCTGGCCTTTATGAAAAGTATGCATTAATCTTATCTAAAGGTATGCCTATTACTAATACAGTATTCAAACCACAGCTTCTGTTAATATTATTTAATTGACCTGCAGCTAACTTTAATTATATGAATCATTGTATTTTTAAGTAACGTCAACAAAGATTAAAAAATACTGTAACAAATGTATTGCTGTTAGTTGATGTAAGTTAACATGCATTAATGTTAACTAATAGGACCTTACTGTAAAATATTACAAATTACAGTGTTTTTGCAGTGTTCTGTAGAAACAGGTCAATAAAAAGCTTATGTACGTCAACATATTTTGTTAACCCTCATTGCATTCCTTTAAACTTTAATTTTGAATACTTTGTGTAAATTTGAGCTCATTTGAATGTGCCATGCCACAATGTAGCTATACATTTTTGGTGGTTCTTTTTCCTTCAGAAAGACAAGTGAAAGCTAGACATTTCAACTATATTTTACTACACAGTGCATTTAAAATGTTAAAATTAGTTAACATAATAAAAATTAACAGCTTAATGAGAGATCGAAGCGAGATACGTACCCTCAGAACAAATAGACATAAGTCGGAGATGCAGATCAGATGAGGAAGTAAGGTAATGTGTTTGTTGCTTCTGCTGCTCGTTCAGTAACCACTATTTTAACACATTCGCTGACGAGGAGGCCGGACTTCTGGGTGTTTTATGATTCACACAGTTGCACATTTGACTCTTCAGTTTAGGCGGCCAACCTCAAAAACAATTAAAGTCACATTGCCAACCAACCACTCTGTTGTCGGTTTCAGATTCCAGTTATGATGAAATACTGCAAGATCACAGCCATCTAGCATTTCTTTTCTTTATATTCTGAATGTATTGTAATAGTGCTTCTTAAAATGATCTCTTATCAGAAATTGCAGGTATCAAATCTTAATATCACTCCATTCCTGTGTCTACACTTCAGCTGAAAAGGGAGGTTTGTGGTTTTTGGTTTTCCCCAGCATGTTTGTCACAGCTGCAGGTGGGTGGGTTGCTGGGCGAGGTGGAGTGGGGGGTTAGGGTGGTGCTTAAGTATAAAGTTATTATATGATATTGTTTTTTCAAAAAAAAAAATGTAACAAAATATAACAATATATATGTAAGAGAACATATGTAAGTAAATCAATTTCTGTATGTGTCATAATGTTACATTAATGTAATGCATATAATGGCAGTTATGTTTAAACTACACCACTGATCAAAAGTTTGGGGTCAGTAAGATTATTATTATTTTTTATTTTTTTTTACATCTCTTATGCTCAACAAGGTTGCATTTATAATACAGAAAAAAAAGAAAAGAAAAAAAAGAAAGAAAAAAAATTATATATATATATATATATATATATATATATATATATATATATATATATATATATATATATATATATATATATATATATAGTGCTATGCATAAGTTTAGACACCCATGCTAAAGTTGACTAAAAAGAGGAATAAAAATAAAAAAATCATCTTTTGGAAATTGAACTTAATGCCTTAATTTAAAAAATTAGGAAAAATCCAACCTTTAAGGACACCAATTTTCTTTGTGAATGAATAATGTATCGTAAATAAATAAATGTTCTTCCTTAAAATACAGGGTGCATAAGTTTGGACACCCCTATGTTAAATTCCCATAGAGGCAGGCAGATTTTTATTTTTAAAGGCCAGTTACTTCATGGATCCAGGATACTATGCATCCTGATAAAGTTCCCTTGGCCTTTGGAATTAAAATAGCCCCACATCATCACATAGCCTTCACCATACCTAGAGTTTGGCATGGTTTTATTTCAGTTAGCCTAATAGCTGGTTTGATTTGCATTGAGAGATGATTTTATGGAAAGTACTCCATGCCGATCTCTAGGTATGGTGAAGGCTATGTGATGATGTGGGGCTATTTTAATTCCAAAGGCCAATGGAACTTTATCAGGATGCATAGTATCCTGGATCCATGAAGTAACTGGCCTTTAAAATAAAAATCTGCCTGCCTCTATGGGAATTTAACATAGGGGTGTCCAAACTAATGCACCCTGTATTTTAAGGAAGAACATTTATTTATTTACGATACATTATTCATTCACAAAGAAAATTGGTGTCCTTAAAGGTTGAATTTTTCCTAATTTTTTAAATTAAGGCATTAAGTTCAATTTCCAAAAGATTAATTTTTATTCCTCTTTTTAGTCAACTTTAGCATGGGTGTCTAAACGTATGCATAGCACTGTATATATATATATATATGTATATATATATATATATATATATATATATATATATATATATATATATATATATATATATATGCTTTCTATTTGTAATATTTAAAAAAATGTAATTCGTTCCTGAGATGGCAAAACTGAATTTTCAGCACATGGTGTCACATTAAACTTAAAAAAATAATTGTAATATACTGATTTGGTGCTACATTTCTTATTATTATCAATGTTGAAAACTGTTGTGCTGCTTAATATTTGTGTGGGAAACCTTAATACAATTTACAGCATGTATTTGAAATACAAATATTTTTCTATTGATTTCTATTAAATTGAAATCAATTTCATCTGTCTTTTACCCTAAAATTCTTACTGACCCCAACATTTTGAAAAGTAATGTATATTTTCTATGTATTTTATTTGAACTTGGTGCTGACAAGGATCAAGGTCAGTGTATTTGTGGATTTTATTTAAAACATAGCATGACACTTAATATAAAGGTTTGTTGTAAATAAATAATTTTTGCACATTTACACAAAAATATTAAAAATACAGTATTATAACTCCACATTTACCATAACGCCATCTGAGAATTAGATCCCAGTTAAAATCAGCTGTCATATCAGTACAGTAACATTCCTTAACTTTGGCATAAATCATACAGTACATAATCAAGTACTTTCCCTTTAACCTGTGCCTGTCTTGAGGTGTTTTCCCCCCTAAAGTTTCATAACTAAAACACCTATAAATTAAATAAATGTATTAATGACAGATCACTTTTCTTATTAGTTATACCAAACAGAGTCTTCCTCTTACAGTTTAAACAGTGCAGAGTCATATATGTCTTAAGTAATATTGATATTAAGAAATTCACAGAAACAGGAAGACCCAATGCTGAACATCCGTCATATGACTATATAGTCGGATGTTTGTTTGTTTTTTGCACCTTGTAAACATTAGGAGGGAGGTCCAGGTGTAAGGTCATCATCACCTAAAGTGCATCTTTCGTTTCTGTCCGATGATGATTCTCTTGGAGGTTAAAATGTGCGTCATGACACTCAGCAACATGAGGAAGATGGTCATGGACATTACGATGACATAGTGACTAATACTGCAAAACAGAAGAAATATTGCATCATATTTGTGCATTTACACACATGCAATGACAGACGCAAACCAAAAGTGAGCTTCTGTTTTACATACTTAACAAGATGCAAGCTAAAACAATACAGTTAACCCACCTAGTTCCTATGTCAAGCCAGCTTCCATAATCTTTTACTAAGAAAAAGAAGTGCTGGAGAAAAAGAATAGAAATATTAAAATAAAATGGTTAATATAAAGAAGTATTTTATGCAATAATAAAATATTCAATTTATTCTCTATGCTAAGCTTACCAGTGCCATCAAGTCTGAGATGACGAGCACAACGAGGAAAAGGCTAGAAAACAAATGCAAATTTTATGTGAACCTAAAATAATGTTCTAAAACTTTGTATAAATACAAATATATATTTTGCTCTGCCAGTGCAGGAACATATGGAGCCCTGCACAATATACATCATGGCTCATTTTAGTAAACCGTGGCCATGCTGAACTAATTTGTTCCCTCGTTTTGATTCAACTAAAACAAGGGAACAAATTACTGTAGTACAACATGGCCACGAAGATGTTCATGTTTTTCTTTCTTCAGTCGAAAAGACATTTTTGAGGAAAACCTTCTAGGATTTTTCTCCATATAGTGGACTTCAATGGGGTACAACGGTTTGAAGGTCCAAATTGCAGTTTCAATGCAGCTTCAAAGGGCTCTACATGACCCCAGCCGAGGAATAAGGATCTAGCGAAACGATCTATACATTTTATTCTTTTAACGGCACCCTGGTGAGAAAAAAAAATATGCTAAGTATACTTGCAGCCAGACTAATTTAGTATACTTCAAGTGTGTTCATTTTTTTGCATGTCCAATGGGCTCCATAGTTCATTTGTTTATCAAATACACTTGATTCCAAAGCCCTGATGAACAAAAAAGCATCTCCAAATATAGCTCATGCTATAAGAAGTGGTCAATCTGCAGCAAATGTGCACAAACAGAGAAAGACCTGCTGGTTTCCTGCTGTATTAATTACTCTGCAGTGCAACGTACCTTCGCGATGAGAGCTGCGTTGACACTTGAATGCTTTCGAATGTGCACATCACAATTATGAATGGAATTAAAACCTGAAAGAGGATGAAACAGTGAAAAGATGCATAAATCATTGTTGTGCACTAATAAAAAAAAGTATCAATTTGAAACTGCAGGTTGAGCAAGTGCCAATACCTTCCACATTAACAGGCCGCCCATGATGAACGGGTTGAAGACGGTCAGAAAGCAGTACACTGAGGCTGGATCAAAACTGTGAGGGTAGATCAAGGCATAATTATATTCAAGTCTTATTTTATAACACTATTGTTCTTCAAGCAGCTTACCTGTTGATGGAGGCAATGTTACCGCAGCCGAAGAATGCAGTTATTATGAAAAACACCTGTTTAAACAGTTAAGGACTAAATATATCAGCAACCATAAGACACAAATCAAATAGTCTGTAGTTCAAAAGGATGCAAAAAAGTAAGATCTCCGAATGTCATCCAGTCTCAGCTGCCTGATTTTGGTAATGTCAATATTTTCAGCAAAATCAATGCTGGAGAGCTGAGAAAACAGGAAAAGGTACTATCAGTAAAGCTGTACTACTCATGTGTTACACAAGTTTATAGAGAACAGACATATTTATCCATGGAAGTGGTTAAGAAGACGAGATCAAGAAAACTATACACAGTGCAATAAGCTTCAACAAAATTCTTTAGGCTATTCCTCAGAAGCTGAAGGGAAGCCCCTAAAGAACCCCGTTAGAGGAAGGGACAGCATTACCTCAGTTCGATATGAACTTTCCAGAGTGGTCATGGCTTCCTGCTCAATGTTGATCCATGCAAACATGAGCCATGACAGCACCGGAGGAAAAAGGGCCTCATACCTTCACAGAACACAAGCCAAAGAGCTTTTAGAATAAGAGCGTTCAATTTAAAATTTTAACTTTCACTTTTTTTACTTTATTTTTAACGCCCCTTTTTTTACCGACCCCAAACTTGTGAACGGTAGTGTATTTAATTCTTAATGAATTTAAATGATTATTTATTAGAATACATTGTCTGGAGTTGAAACCGTCACAAACCAGTCAGCTGCTGAATTGAAAACTTTTGCAACTTAACTGCTTACTGCAAGCACTATGTGGTTTCCTTTCAAATGCCATTAAGACAGACAACCTCAATAGAAGAATATGACTAAATTTATCATGGGCTGAACTTCTGTTAAATTTAGTGCTGACACATACAAACTGCTGATGAGATAGCATTAGGTCCTTGGGTTTTACCCTGTGCTCAGAAGAAGGTAGACACACACCAAGGACATCAGGATACTCAGCAATCTCTGAAAGAGCCTGGTTGAACTCAACAATGGTATCAAAAATGAGGAAACTAAAAAAAAGAAAGCGTGAGAGAGTAGGGGATGAAGTGCAAACAGGATGGACGAAAAGAAGAAGTGCAATTCATTGGTTAAAGACTTATTTATAGTTGTCTATGCATATTAACAAGGGTAACATAAATAGTTATTCAAGGGTTACTTTCAAGTCGTTCCAAACCTGTATTCCTTCTTTTCTTCTACACATAATCATTGTATGGACAAAAAAAAAAACACTTTCTTGTAAATATTTTCTTTTGTGTCCCACAGAACAAAGAAAGTCATAGTGGTTTGAAAATGAGTAAATGAAGACAGAACTTTCATTTTTGGTTAAACTACCCCTCTACATCAGTAATAGAGCATCATGGGAATGGAGATGACAAACCTAGTGTGAACCAGCTTACGATCTGGTTGAAAAGCGGCAGGCCTTGCTTCACCTGCAGACTGGAGTGGGTGCTGGTCAGGGTATAAGCACACAGCACCACCTGCACCATCTGCAAATGCATGCAGATACGATTTAGATGGTTATAATATTTAGTGCTGATAATGAAAGAGCAAGCGACGAGATTGTGGAAGTAAAATGGTACAAACAAAATTAATCACAGAGATAATCAGCAACAGGAAATGCAGTGTAAACTATACCAGACACATTTTACACAATCAATTGCAGTTAACATCTGCGAAATAGGTTGAACTTCTTTCATAGCCATTGAGAACAATAATGTTACTGGGGATCTTTTGGTTTGATTTCCATGTGCTTTTAGCTTTTGAATGGCTTTTTTTTTTTACATTCTTATTAGCTTATTATTTCCTAATTGTATTTTGGCATATCTTGATAAGTCATAACTTCCTAGTGTATTTACTGTACAGCCCTAGTGTCCTCCCTGTCTTTTGTTCAGTGCCTAGTTCTTTTTGTGAGACACCTGCCTTAATTTCCTAGTTCTCATATCACGTCCTGCATTTCTCCAGCTTACCTGATCCTGCTCTTTACAGAACCTTACCCTGGATCACTATTTTTAAACACAGGGGATTGCGAATGAGGGAACTGCAGGGGGTCTGTGAGTTGAAGAAAAGCTGAAAAAAAAAGAAAACTCTAACTAAAAAATAATAACCGTATATTACGGTGTGTTCACACTTGTAGTTCGCTTTGCTTTGTTTGGTTCGGACCAACAACACACACAAAAAAAAACATTTAGTCCTGGTCTGCTTAGTGTTCACATTGGCATTTTTAACACCGAACCTAAAGTCATAGGGATACGTCCACAACCTGATTGGTCGGCTTTTGTATATTTCGCTTATAACTTACCGAACATACAAAACAATTCACTCGTTTTATGTGCGTAGCCTTGATGGTATTTTGACAAGCTGAGAACTCGTAAAGAGCTTATAAAATGTGTAAAGAAGTCAAAACAGTGGCAGGAAACCTTCTGTCACACACACAAACGAAGATCTGCTGCGAGGAGAAGCGGTTCTGAATGATGCCTATACCGAACTGTGATGAGCAACATCGGCTGCATCCGAAATCGCATATGTCCCTACTATATAGCAAACTAAAAACAGTATGTGACAAAAGAAGCATGTCCGAATTCACAGCACTCATTAAAGAGTAAGCAAAAAGTACCCGGATGACCTTCTTCTTCCGGCGAAATTCTGAAGTGTACGATGATCACAGGAGAAGATTTATGAATGGTAGTGAAGCGGCGCAACTGACACTGGTAGGTCACATGATAATGACTACATGGCAAATGTAGTATGTCCAGTTCACATTTATACAACACGTGCACATACTTTTTTAGCGGTTGTGAATTAACTTCACAATGTATTCAAAATAAGTACCTACACAAGAGGGTATGCGATTTCGGATGCAACCTATGATGAGAAAAAACAGGTATGCTTGAGCATTCTGTCCTTTTTAGGGTCGCATCTTGTGACATCATGTCCCTTTTTTGGTTCATTTCCATGTGTTCGTATTTCATTCAAACCGCAACAGAGTTCGTTTGGAAGCGGACTGAGACCCATCTTTTTAGCGGTCTCGGTCTGCTTGTTTGGTGCGCACAAGGGTTCGGATGACTGCGTTCAAACATATACAAATGAACCGCACAAACAGAGTAATCGCACCAGGGCTCGTTTTAATCAAACCAAACATGTCAAGTGTGAACACACCCTTAATATGACAAAGTTAGGGAATCCCTCATCTCAAAATTTTGACCTCAAAAGTCTGCACCAAAATTTCTATGGTGAAAATGTCCTTGAACAGTGAAAAAGGATGAAAAGAAAGGCAAAAATGACCTGGAAGATGAACAGCTGACGATCCCTTTGGATCAGAGGAGAGCATCTCCATGATGAACAGAGGTATGAGGACAAGTTGAAGAGGGTCAGCACTCCAGCACAAATTCTGCAGTACAACACATCGAATTTAGAAGATGAACCTTTCTGATGTAATTTAGTATCACCCATAAGGGAGTACAAATGTGTTTAACAGTTTATAAGAAGAAAGATGATTGTGATTGTGTATGACAGTACTGGGATCAGTAAGTGAACAAAGAGTGCTCACACATAGTTAACGTTGGGTTCCCGTCCCACCACAGGCAACAGTGGAAACACGGCCAGAAAGAGACAGCTAAACATCCAGCTCAGTGACCTGAACTACAGCAGCATAAAGAACAAAAACAAGACCTCAAAAACACACCTTTCAAATCTCATATCAGAGGAGGCCTTAAGGTCACGGTCACCTTACCTTTGCTTTTGTATAGAGGCCAGAAACCATAGGCCACAGTGCCAGGACCACCAGTCCCAAGGTTAACATGGCCCGATAGAAAAAACTCATGACCTAAAAAACACCAGCAGATGGGAAATGAGAAGTGTAATAGTTAACACCTCTAATTTACAAGAGTGCTAAACAGTTAAATAGCTAAAACACAGATAACAGTCTTCATCATGTCTAGCACAAAGTTAAGCAAGCACTTACTAGTAACTCTATTCCGAATGTAACCAGCAAAAAATAACCAAAGCATTTGCTGAGTGGTAATGAGGGGATCGATCGAATCAGACCAGAAAGAGTTTCAAATCTGTGATAGAGAGAAAACACACAAACTCTAAAAATCCAGTAGGGAAAAGAAATAGACCTGGAATAATATTTTACACATTTGAATGTGATTAATAAATGCAGATTTTCTAAATGGTCACATTCTTTTATGAAACATGTCCATTTTCCAATGGACATGGAGTGACCTTTTATTGTGGCCAGCCTAAGGCACACCTGTGCAATAATCATGCTGTCTAATCAGCATCTTGATATGCCACACCTGTGAGGTGGATGGATTATCTCGGCAAAGGAGAAGTGCTCACTAACACAGATTTAGACAGATTTGTGAACAATCTTTGAGAGAAATAGGCCTTTTGTGTACATAGAAAAGTCCTAGATCTTTGAGTTCAGCTCATGAAAAATGGGGGCAAAAACAAAACTTTTGCATTTATTATTTTGTTCAGTATATATGAACAATATTGGTACCTGTTACCTGTCAATAAAATGATTGCAGATACACACTACTCTCTAGGTCTGGGAGCTAATTTGCATTTATTTTGAGCTCTGTCACATTCCCTTTTGGCTAACAGACTCTCCTCTGTTCGACATTTGTTTAAAATGGGTGATTCCCCGGAGGTTGGAGATTCAGTACGCACCATGTAAACCTTTCTGGCTTGTTATCACAACTAACCTATGACACTCTCACACCGTACAGGCATCAAAGTATTATTTACTTATTATTATTTAATAGAATATCCATTTTTCGTACTGTAGATTATAGTTTTGTGATGGCTAAATTCACTTGTAGTGTTTAAAATGATCAATTTGAATGTTTTATGTTTTATTTCTTTAGACAAATTCTTTATTCTTTTTATTTTTAATTTATTTACATAAAATGTGTCTCACTTATCATAACATTTATTTCTAATTATTGGCCTGACAATTATTTGCCATAGTTTTAATGCTGGTAATAATAATTTGGGTCCTGAAGCAAAACCAGTTGAGAACCACTAATATGGTGAGTTCTAACAAAGCAGGCATAAGTAACTTACTCCCTCATGACGGAGTACCACACGGGCACAGGGAGCAAGCAGTAGATGTAGTAAGTCCAAGGACTCGACTGGACCAACAAGAACAGAGCCAGAAGAAGACCTAAACAGAGAAATGCTTGGCCTAGATTTATTTCTGTTACCTAGAACACCACAAAAAAACAAACAGGATGTGACTCACCTTCCAGCTTTGAACACACTATGTTACACCAATAAACCACTAACCTTCATATTAGTACAATGATAATGATCTGCAAGTTAAAATACAACAACTCTTGCTTACCATATGAGTGTTAGATGGTGGTTTGCGTAGGCTAGCATGGGTCTTCAGGATGAACAAAACCACATAAGAGGTCCAACCAATAAAACCCAGAACCACACTGCTGCCCAGGAAGAGCCGATCATATGTATGGTAATATGACAAGCCTTCCATGGCCTGGGCTATGAGATCTTCACAATAACGGATCTAGAGGAAAAAATGGAGAGAAAGATATAGCAAAATGAAAGAGATAATCCACGAGTCAGTTTGGACATGATGACAATCAACACTTACAGCTTCATTAAACTGGCCTCTCTGGATCAAATCTCTTGTCTGACGTACAAAATCCATCTGTTTAGAGTCAGTGAGAGACCTAGAAGCAAATAAAGAGAATCTCACAAATTGATCTGACCTTGCCGGCTGTATACCAGAAAACTGCTCAGCCAGTCAAATTCGAGGACTGAACATTGTTTTTGTTCAGTCGTAACATCCATGAAGGTTTAAATTTAACATGGCTATTTTCCCATCCTACTGTACCTTTACGTTTTTTTAATTGAATTTTATGTAAATTACTTCTGTTATGATTGGCTAGCAAGTTCACGTGAAAACTAATAATATAGTTCACGTTGTCGTTTATCAGAAATGGCAATCATATAAATGTCCTCATGATTTTGACATTAAAGGTTGTATCAGCGATTTCAGGCCCAAACATAAATGATCACATTCATCGACAGGGGTGAATGTTGTGAGGTTTTCGCGTGCAGCCGTCATAGGCAGCCGTGCACGAGCGCAAAACCTCACAACACCCACCCCTGTCGGTGATTGGTTGGAACACTATTTATTTTGGTTTTGAGTGGTGGTGAAACCAACTGTTTTTATGTGCAGATCTCAGAGCCTAGGCTGCCAACAGAGACACGTTTTTTTGACGGCATGCTTATGGGGCGGGCAGCTAGCGGATCGTTAGGAAATATTAGATGAATATTTTATTTATGTTTAGGCCTGAAATCGCTGATACAACCTTTAATACCATGACAATTACTGAATTACCTATTTTTGGGTATGACAAATCAAGCCTTTCAAATCAAGCCAAATGACAAAACAAGCCTAAAGCATTGCCTTTTACTCACTGGTAGGGTGTAAAGAGAAAGGATATTGTTGTTTTTTTCTTCTGTGCCATTTTCACCTGATTAAATAAACACAAGATAGCTGGTTATTTCAAATAATAAAGGGAAGAATAAACCAAAATGTCCTGTACTTTACCCTGAACTGCTCCAAGATCTGAATAGCATTTGCATACATGCTCTCAGCCTTAAAGTGCTGGCTGTTATTCAGGTAATTCAGTGGTAAGACACCCTATAAAGCAACAAATGCTTCAGAAGATAACAAAACCACTGCACGTATATCTGGGTAGAAGTGAGCTGCTTTATGATTTATACTGGAGATCTGAAAGCTCTGAAATCATGCTCACCACAGAGTTCAGAGGAAAGGGAACCCCTATAAGAGATGACATTAGTGGAGCAATATCAGCCTAGAAAACCATAAAAAGATCAGATTAGCAAAGTTTCAAACATGTATAGACATTTCAAAAGTAAATGAGACAGAAAAACTCACTTGATTGACATCCACTCTCTTGTATGTTTCTAGCCCCCATTCTGAAACAAAAGAAGGGTTAGAAGAAATATTGACAAAATCAATTCTGCTGTTTAATGATGCCTGAATCTCTATTAAATGATGTCTGAAAACTAATTTGCTTAGAAGAAGATGGAGACGGAGGGGGTGTTAGACAATCAAGGGCCATTAAACAAACCTTTTAAATAATTATCATCATATTTGTGAGAGCCTGGCTCCCGTTGTGCTGTCTGAACCCCAGCGCCCCATGCTACCAGTGGGGTCAGCGTCTCTGATGGGTGTCCCGCACCGTGAGATCCTATAAAACACATACTCGGATACTGTAGAGTTTTACCCAAAAATCTGACTTGAACTATATATAAATCAGGCAAAATATAAAATAGCATTGATGTTATTTCAATCTTTAAAATATGACTTTGATCATAGGGATAAAAGTAAGTTATTAATCTTTTCTAATAAAGTTTCCTGTCACAGATTTTAACTGTTAAACATGTTTTAAAGTTACAAAGACTAGGTCAGAGAGATGTTTTACCCCAATTTGTCATGCCATGGTCAGACGTAAAAACATAAGCGGTTTTTCCATCATGCCCATAAAAGTCGTCCATCACAGTGACAATTTCAGCGACACCAGCATCAACCAGGCCAATGTTCTCTAGATATTCCCTATAAGCACAGAAATCCCAAAGAAAATAGTACATGTGAGGCTTTAACAATGGTAGTAGCTCCACCTAATGGTAAAACTGATGTCCAGGTGATTTGATTATGTGCATTTTCATATATAGGCAACTTGTAAATTACAGTTTAAGGTATCTCAACACATTAAACTACAATACAGTTTGTCTTGCACTTTTTACAACAAACATGGTTTGAAAGTGGCTTCACATAAGATAATTAAATAAAAACGCACTTCAATCACATTGCAATATTTAATGTGGCGAAATGAATTTTTCTTACGTTGACATGGGCCGGTGAGCATGGCCATTGGTGTCTAACCCCAAAAGATGAAGGAAAAACACGTTCTGTTCTTCATGTAACTTATTCAGCAGAGTTTCATTGCTTTTGGCAACATTGAGAAAATCCTTAACAAAAAAGGAAACAAATAAGATAATTAACAATCATGTTCTCTTTTTCTTTATTACAAGTTTTCAGGGTCTTGTTGTATTATTATATAATGTTTTATATATGTATATATTAATGTTTATTGTATAATGTATATTAATATAATATGTGTATATATATATGTATATATATGTATATATATATATATATGTGTATATATGTATATATATATGTATATATGTATATATGTATATATATATGTGTATATATATATGTATATGTGTATATATATATGTATATGTGTATATATATGTGTATATATATATATGTCATGATTCTGCCTTGTCTCTGATTTTCCCTGGTCTTGAGGCAGGATCATGACAGGCCCATGTTTTGTGTGTAAGCACATGGACTTTTGTTTGGCTGTGTGCTTGTGTTGTCTCGTCATGTAACCCCGCCCCCTTGTTTTCTCATCTTGTTATCATTATTGTATCATCGCCGTCACCTGTTTCCCTCATTAGTTTCTCCCTATTTTATCCCCTGGTGTTTGCTGTCCTGTGCTCGTTCATTCTGTTATGTGGAAGCAGGAGAGAACCCAAACGCAGACAGTGTGCAGACATTAACACGGTTTTATTAAGACAAAAATGGGAAAACAAAACCCACGAGGGGGCAAAACAAGACAGGACCAACTATACTAGACTAACAAGACAAGACTAAGACTCAAACAAAAAACTGAACAATAAACTAACAGCTAAGACAGGATCAAACTCAGACAAGACTTTTCTCTGGACACAGTACTCACAGGTTGATATCACATAAGATATAACAATGAACGAGCACAGGACAGCAAACACCAGGGGATAAAATAGGGAGAAACTAATGAGGGAAACAGGTGACGGCGATGATACAATAATGATAACAAGATGAGAAAACAAGGGGGCGGGGTTACATGACGAGACAACGCAAGCACACAGCCAAACAAAAGGCCATGTGCTTACACACAAAACATGGGCCTGTCATGATCCTGCCTCAAGACCAGGGAAAATCAGAGACAAGGCAGAATCATGACAGAACCCCTCCCTTAAGGAGCGGCTTCCAGACGCTCCCTAAGGGAACACTAAACACGTGACATGACGGACTGAGACATGGACACAAACCAACAAAACATGACAAAAACCAACAACGGCAAACATGAATAAACAATAGCAGGGTTGGGGTGAAAAATCAAAAACAACAGACAAGGCAGAGGAGGTGGAGACAACACAGAGTTCATGGGGGGCAGTCCAGGGTGGATGGGTGGACTAGGGGTCTTGGGTGGACAGGACGATGGCTGAGGGCGAGGGGTCCGGGCAGACTTGGATGGGGACACACGAGGAACAGTCTTAGGGGAAACAGACCGGGGTGAAGTGATGACAGGGGTGTCCGGGGAAACAAACAGAGGTCGGGTGACAGCTGGGACAGGACTGGACACAGACATCCTCCTGTCTGCTGGGACAGGACTGGACACATCTGCTGGGACAGGACTGGACACATCTGCTGGGACAGGGCTGGACACATCTGCTGGGACAGGGCTGGACACATCTGCTGGGACAGGGCTGGACACATCTGCTGGGACAGGGCTGGACACATCTGCTGGGACAGGGCTGGACACATCTGCTGGGACAGGGCTGGACACAATAGCTGGGACAGGACTGGACACATCAGCTGGGACAGGGCTGGACACACCAGCTGGGACAGGCATCTCCAGAATCTTGGCTAGACTGGACAGATACTCAGACAAGGCTCTTGCAGCGATGACAATCGGCATCTCGTGGCTCGCTGAAACCGACCGCAAAACAGCCTTAGCAGCTGAATCAGCCGCTGCTCTCTCTGCAGCACTTACGACTGCAGACTCGGAAACAGCACTTGCAGTAGCGGGCTCTGGAACAGCGCCTGCAGTAGCGGGCTCTGGAACAGCGCCTGCAGTAGCGGGCTCTGGAACAGCGCCTGCAGTAGCGGGCTCTGGAACAGCGCCTGCAGTAGCGGGCTCTGGAACAACGACTGCAGACTCGGGAACAGCGCCTGCAGTAGCGGGCCCTGGAACAGCGCCTGCAGTAGCGGGCCCTGGAACAGCGCCTGCAGTAGCGGGCCCTGGAACAGCGCCTGCAGTAGCGGGCCCTGGAACAGCGCCTGCAGTAGCGGGCCCTGGAACAGCGCCTGCAGTAGCGGGCCCTGGAACAGCGCCTGCAGTAGCGGGCCCTGGAACAGCGCCTGCAGTAGCGGGCTCTGGAACAGCGCCTGCAGTAGCGGGCTCTGGAACAGCGCCTGCAGTAGCGGGCTCTGGAACAGCGCCTGCAGTAGCGGGCTCTGGAACAGCGCCTGCAGTAGCGGGCTCTGGAACAGCGCCTGCAGTAGCGGGCTCTGGAACAGCGCCTGCAGTAGCGGGCTCTGGAACAGCGCCTGCAGTAGCGGGCTCTGGAACAGCGCCTGCAGTAGCGGGCTCTGGAACAGCGCCTGCAGTAGCGGGCTCTGGAACAGCGCCTGCAGTAGCGGGCTCTGGAACAGCGCCTGCAGTAGCGGGCTCTGGAACAGCGCTTGCAGTAGCGGGCTCTGGAACAGCGCTTGCAGTAGCGGGCTCTGGAACAGCGCTTGCAGTAGCGGGCTCTGGAACAGCGCTTGCAGTAGCGGGCTCTGGAACAGCCTGAGATGAAGAACGAGAGGCTCCCTTTCTCCTCTTCTTTCTCCTTGGTCGCGGAGCAGATGCCATGGACAGACTTGTGACTGGTTGGGGAATTTCAACAGGAGCTGTGACTGGGGCATGGAGGACAGTCTCTGACAGGGCTGATTCAGTCGCGGAGGACTCCGATGGAGAATCCCAAGAAACCCGTCTCCCTCGTTTGCCACGGAGACTTTCAGGGATGACTGAAGCCTCAGGGGTGGAAGTGGAGCCAGCCTGATTCCCCTGGGTAACCACAGCCAGGACACGACCCTCCGGGATCACTGACAGCTTGGGTGATGGTGACGACAAGGTGGAATCCCGCAACTCCCTCTGCAACAAACAATTCACCATCTCACCAAACGGGCAGCAAACCAGCTTCTCCCGTTCTGCCAGGGGTGGAGGAGCGTTGAGACCTGCAATGAGGTAGCGGTTGAGGAGAATCTCAGGTAGGAACAACCTCCTCTCACTCGCGACCCGGGCGTACTCCTTCAGGGACCGCTCCCCCTGGGGAGGAATTGGCAGCTTGCCATTCCTAGCATCAGAAACAGTCCTCAGCCACCATTGTGCAAGGTCGTCAGGGTTATGCTCGACAAAAGAGGACCTACTGTCTGCTGGGTTCTTTGCTGGCTCGTTCATTCTGTTATGTGGAAGCAGGAGAGAACCCAAACGCAGACAGTGTGCAGACATTAACACGGTTTTATTAAGACAAAAATGGGAAAACAAAACCCACGAGGGGGCAAAACAAGACAGGACCAACTATACTAGACTAACAAGACAAGACTAAGACTCAAACAAAAAACTGAACAATAAACTAACAGCTAAGACAGGATCAAACTCAGACAAGACTTTTCTCTGGACACAGTACTCACAGGTTGATATCACATCAGGTATCACATAAGATATAACAATGAACGAGCACAGGACAGCAAACACCAGGGGATAAAATAGGGAGAAACTAATGAGGGAAACAGGTGACAGCGATGATACAATAATGATAACAAGATGAGAAAACAAGGGGGCGGGGTTACATGACGAGACAACGCAAGCACACAGCCAAACAAAAGGCCATGTGCTTACACACAAAACATGGGCCTGTCATGATCCTGCCTCAAGACCAGGGAAAATCAGAGACAAGGCAGAATCATGACAATATATATATATATATATATATATATATATATATATATATATATATATATATATATATATATATATATATCAGGGTTTCAGTTGTCCGGTAATTGCCGGACATTGACCGGAAAAAAAATGAAATGTCCGACAAAATTAAATCTCTCCGGTCAAATTGTCCGATTAAAATTGCCTAATAATCCCGCCCCCCTAACACAATCTGAATTTGAGAATAAGCCTAAAATGTATAAAGCAAAAATACACCGACCTTTGGCTATGTTATAAAGAAAAAGGCTCTACCGTTTGAAAGTTATTAAACATTATTACATGGCTTGGTTGAATTCCAATGTGGAATGCGGTCTGTTATTTCTTGATATCAGACCGCTGAAGCACTAGCGGCGCCAGGATTTTGATTGTAGGTTTGCCTCCAGAAAACTGGATAAGCCAAAAAATAAAAAATAAATATAAACGGGTTCCCCTTCATCTCCGTTTCAGCGCTTTTCTGGACACCGAGGACTAAAATTATAGGCCTATTATTTTTAGTTTATTAACAGCAACAACAGCTGTAAAGATGAAGTTGACGATCGCCATCTCCGTAGTGAACGCGCCTAGAGAGAAATGCACATCATGGATTAGGCTACATAATCAGAGAGTAGCCTATTTCTTTTCGTTTTAAATTGTTAAAAAGACATTTCAAGCTTTCTTAAGATATATTTCATGTCTGTGAGGCCTACGCGCTGAGTTTCGTTAAATTAGGATGAGATGCGCTCCCGTTCACAAGCAAGTGACCGCGCGGGCGCCGTCATGTAGGCCTATCGTCTGCTATATTAAAAATTATTATTATTATATTAAATGTAGGCAATTGGTTGATAAAAAAATTATTAAAAATTAAGATACAATTTATACAAAACGAAATTCACTTCAAAAAAACTTAATTAAGTGGTCAAAATCATGTCTGACCCGCTCCATTTCTCTCGATATTGCGCATACTACCTTACACGTGCGGTTCACTTTTCATAATCCACATAAATTAAAAAATAACATTATAATATTTTAACAAATATTAAACTAAATGAGCTTATTTAATGGCTACAACACCTATAGTAGACCTAGACTCTCTATTTGTACAAATTGCTGCACATTCATTTTATTCTGAATTTTGCACACATAGGCTAAGTTGAAAGGCATTTGTTTGTGCATGCATAGCAAAACATATCTGCAACATTTATCAAGTTCACTGATAATTATGCGTGCATTCATTAATTATTATCTTAATGAATAATGAAACAAGGACGAAGCATATAAACTGCGTTGTTTGTTATAATGGAATGGATCGCAAATAGATCCGAATGAAGAAACGTACATAACCATAGTAGAAAATGGGTCTCGAGTGTACCTGCAGAAGAGGGGGTTCTCGCTGCAGAATCGGATCAAGACGAAGCAGCGAAGTCGCCTTGCGGAGAACAAGGTTACGCGGCTTATGCGCATTGCAAGTTGTGGAGAGACACTGGGAAGTTCGCTTGAGTAAAAACAATAGGCTTCAGATATTTTATGTTGGGAAGGGGGATTGGTTTGTTAAAATATAAATGTGAAACCATAGTAAAAACAATTGACGTTGATTGACGCCAATCGGACGTTCATGTTTTTTTCCGTCTATTTGAAAGTTAGGCTAATAAACATGTTGCATTCTATATGGCCTGATTATGTCATTTTTTAAGTTACATAGCCTGCCTCCAGTTTTCCTCAACTTGACTAATTAAGAGGCGATATTTGACCGGCATATTATCAAAATGTCCGGAAAACGGAACCTCTGCCGGTCACTTTGACCGGCACCATTTTTTCTAGCGGAAACTCTGATATATATATATATATATATATGAAGCTTTGCCATGACTGGAATAAATTACATTTTTTAAATCTATTAAAATAGAAAAAAAAATTATTGTAATAATATTTCACAGTATGACTGTTTTTACTACTGTATTTATATCAAATAAATGCAGCCCCAAACTTTTGAACAGTAGTATGCTCAGACAATCAAATTAGAGGACTGAATATCATATAATGAATAATCAACATTTTTGTATATATATATATATATATATATATATATATATATATATATATATATATATATATATATATATATATATATATATATACACATCCAATATGTTTGTATGTATATCAGGGTTATTACAGTATCGTTAACTAAAACTACAACTATTAAAAACATTTCTGTTAACTGAAATAAAGCTGAAATTAAATAAAATATAAACATTAAATTAGATATTAAATAATTAAATTAGATTAAATAATTAAATAAGAAATGTTGCCTTGCCAATAAACTGAAATAAGTTTAAGTTGAGGAACCAAAATTATTAACTGGAAATAAATAAAAAACAAAAACTGAAATAAAAATAAATTAAACCTAAATAGCAATATTTTTTAAACGAATAATGACAAAAGCACATAACGAAACTACTAAACATTAAACTAAACCTAACATGAAAACTACAAATATAAAAATAAAAGATAATTCAAAATATTAATGAAACAAATTAAAAACTAAAATAACACTGTGAGTGTGTGAGTGTGTGTGGGGGGGGGGGGGATATATTGATGTATGTATGTACATATGTATGGATATATTATTATGATTAATATGAAGTCATAAAAAATGCACGCATAATAATTATTCAAAATTTAAATAAGATTTAGACATTTTATTTAAAATAGTTTAGATAAAGCATGTTTAAATAACTGTTTAAGATTTTCCGAACAGCAGATTCTTAAATGCTGGGTAATGCTCTAATAAGTATAAAAGACTTGAAATAAGAATTGTGCGGGGTTTCTTTAAGTTTAGTTTCAAGCAACTGCATAAAAGCACATTAAGTATCCTACCTTCACTTCATCAAATACCCATGTATCAAGTCTGGAAGCATCAGTGGAGGCGAAATCCTCCCGCTCTGGAGGGTAAGTATGAGTGTACACATGGTCTCCAGTGGCTCCTACAAAACACATGCCAGTAAAGCTACCAAATAAGGTCATTAAACTCCCATTTATCTACTCACAGGTGTGTGGTTATACCTTTAGCAAACATTGGTAATATGTCAGGGCTGCCCCAACACCAGGTATGTCTGCTCTCATTAAAAACAGAATCAAACTCCACTGGATTCTCCTTCCAGCCTTTAAACACAGATATGTGAGACACATTATTAAGTTTATACACATGCATGTTATACATAAGCACATGTATGACTGCTTACCCTTGGCAACAGCACTAACGTCCTCATAAAAGCCGGCTATTAGAGCCACGTGACCTGGACGTGATTCTGTAGGGACCCGAGTGTGTGACACTCCCCATGTGCCGCGCTCTTCAATCACAGTCCTTATGACAGGGAACAATAGGAAGCACAAGTTAAATCTATTCATACACCATAAAGAACACAATAAACACATAAAACAATTATATTTAAGAGGTATAAACTGTATTTATTGTAACACAGCTGTTGAATGAGATTTATATTTTCACTAACATATATATACAGCAGATATAAGTAATATTTTCTGAATCTTTCTATATGCAATAATGAAAGATGGTGAATATTTTGACGAATAAGCATTAAATCACTAAAAAAAGCGACTGAACTATTCTGGACCACATTGCTAAACAGGACAAAGATTAACCCATGGTCATCACCTTAGGTAAGGAGCCCTGCCTGTCCCATTGTTGTCTGGCTTAAAGAGACTGTCGGCTCTCAGACCATCTGCCACAAAAAGCACCAAGCGCTTGGCCGGAGGGGCCAGAGGGACACGTTGTGGTGTCATTCCATGGACAAGAGGGGATGTGAAGTAGATGTCAAATATTGAGAAAAAGAAGACTACATGGACAATGAGTCCCACAATGAAGAATGTCATCATCTTCATTTTGTTTGCTGTCAGACCTGTGGCACTGATTTAGAAAAAGGAAAGAAAGACAAGCGAAAAGTTGGACATTTGAAATACAGTCTGTTACTTTCATAGTCTTTAGAAGTTTGCCATAAAGATTGTACATATTAACATGACTGTACATTCAAAAGGACTAAATGATCCATAGCCATCTCAAATGTAGCCAAACATTTGCATTTTTTTTACAATCGTTTTAATAGTATGAATTGAACAGAAAATATTCTTACCTCTTTGCAAAATTCAGATTGAAACACAATCATAAAGTCGCTTTATCGAAGATGTACAAATATATATCAGCACATCAGCTACTGTCAATGAAAGGACCCGGCAGAGTAGAGCATGAGTGACCATGAATCTTAGACAACACAGCCTCTAAACAAACCGCGTCATAATCTTGCTTTAATGTGCTATTATGTGTGTGGCGAGCAACTTGGCTTTTGACCTGCTAAACCAAATAGTTTGTAAGCAGATTAACAGAGAACTTTTCTTTACTTCCTTGTATTGGTAACCTTTGAACTGGAAATCTGCGCAATGCATCTTGGGAAATGTAGTTTACGCCCTGTGAGAGTCTCTCTCTCTCTCTCTCTCTCTCTCTCTCTCTCTCTCTCTCTCTCTCTCTCTCTCTCTCTCTCTCTCTCTCTCTCTCTCTCTCTCAATTTCAATTCAATTCAAATGAGCTTTATTAGCATGACTGTGTAACACAATGTTGCCAAAGCATCAACATATTATATATAAATAATAAAACAAAACATATATGTATAGATCATGTCATATGTAGCATAGTAAATATAAATAAATAGATAAATAAACATAATCTATCCTAATAAATGAATAAGTACAGTGGGTCTCTCTAGAGAATTAGCTGACTCTGGCGTTGTGAATAGCTAACACATATTTAGCCGCTAGTGCAGCTGTCCTATCATCTATTCTTCTCCAAGTAAGAAGAACATTTTTTCAGTGTCGCTCAGTTCAAAGAACGATGGAACTCTCTCTCTCTCTCTCTCTCTCTCTCTCTCTCTCTCTCTCTCTCTCTCTCTCTCTCTCTCTCTCTCTCTCTCTCTCTCTCTCTCTCTCTCTCTCTCTTTAAGAAGGTGATTTCAGATGACAAATTATAGAAAATTTCGATACATTGAAATGATATCAGTTATTTTCTGACTATAAAATGAATTTAAATGCATTTTATTATACTGACATTTTTTATGGAAGCCATCTAAAAACAATAATGTCTCTTTATCTTTACAGGAACATAAAATTAAAAAGTCAAAAATGCTCTTTAAATTTTGATAAGCTATAGTACTGCTTCCAATAATTTTACTATAAAAAATGCACATTTTACAGTATTTGCCCCATAATTAGTAATTCGTAGTCTATCCAGCCGTGTTCTTTGAAAGTAAAATATGTAAAGGAAATATTGTTTCACTAAAGTATCTCAAAAATGAAAAGGCTGCAGCGTTCCGAATACCGTTTTATTTTTTAAGTTTAAATTTTAATACATCATCTTACACGCCTGCCTAATAGATAGATAGATAGATAGATAGATAGATAGATAGATAGATAGATAGACTTAGCAACAATAAAAAGTCGCGTTACGTTGAGACTTTTATTTTGATACCAATATAAAACTTTATTGAGGCTTATGCTAGCTGTCTTCACCAAACAGTCGCATTATGTTGAGACTTTTATTTTGACATCAATATAATTCCTTAGTTACGCGTATGCTAGCTAGCTTCACTCAGGTTTGAGAGTTGGTTTTTGTAAAGGGATACAGCAGAAGGTTTGTTAATGATCTCTAAATGCTGCGTTTAAATATTTAGATAAACTAAACACTTGATCTATTATCTAGTACTTTAAATATCCTAATTTGCTAGTGGTGTTTAACATACTTCGTTATAGTTCATCTTGACATAAAACCCGATTACTAGCTATGGCTGGCAGTAGCATAGCGATGAAAACATGGGAGCTGTCAAACAGCATGCAGGAAGTTCAGAGTATTGATGAAATATATAAGTATGATAAAAAACAACAACAAGAGATTCTGGCGGCCAAACCATGGACTAAAGAGTGAGTATACGTTACCACACCATAAAAATGTTCTCCTCCTCAAAACATTTTACGAAAGATTAATAACACAGGTTTCCATACTGCGTTTATTGTTTACAGCCATCATTATTTTAAATACTGCAAGATATCAGCTTTGGCACTGTTGAAGATGGTGATGCATGCCCGTTCTGGAGGAAACCTGGAGGTGATGGGACTCATGCTGGGGAAGGTGGATGGAGAGACCATGATCATCATGGACAGTTTTGCTCTACCCGTGGAAGGCACTGAAACTCGAGTCAATGCTCAGGCTGCAGCCTATGAATACATGGCTGCTTATATAGAGAATGCTAAACAGGTACACTGAACCAAACAGAGTCTCTAAAATTCATATTAGACAAATAGCTAATAAGAATAAGCCCATATTTTGTTTTCGAATATGATATCCACTGCTTTAAAGATACATTTTGTATGCTTACATCTGTTTTCAATTTCTGAGCGATATATGCTCCTCTAAACATATTATTTTACTAATTATTTGAGAGATTACATGGAATATTTGCCCTTTTAAAAATGTAAAAAAGATTATTTAAAAATAGTAAAACATCCTAAAACATAGGATCCCGTCAGAGGAACTTAAATATGCGCGCATTGTGTATATTGAATCATGAGATTTTCTGTGGTGCTATATAATATAATCGTCAAAAATATGTTATTTATTCTTTTATAATTTGTATGCATTCGGTTTTTATTCATTCAGAGACTATGTGGAATATTTGCACTTTTAAAAATGCATTTATTAAACCACAAGACCATTTAAAATGAATTCATGAAGGCAAAATAGGGATTTAAAAAGAATACAAATCTTTAAATAAATAGTTTACACTTTGTACATTCATAGATATATTATGTGTCAACTCCCCGTGAATGTCATGGCCAGCATATGATGAAATGTTATTAATTCTGAGGCTCGTCTATGGATTCATTTAGGTGGGGCGGTTGGAGAATGCCATTGGATGGTACCACAGTCATCCTGGATACGGCTGCTGGCTCTCAGGCATAGATGTCAGCACTCAGATGCTAAACCAGCAGTTTCAAGAGCCCTTTGTCGCAGTAGTGGTAAGTGCTATTGGAAATGTTCAACTTGTTGCTTATTTTGCATTAGGGCTGATTTTGCAAAGTCCTCTCTAAACCATTATACCATCAATCTCTAAAGACAGAAGGGGAAAAATAGCTCATCTACGAAGTATCAATTTAAATTCAGCAATATCAGTGATCCATATTTGACCCCCGAAATACGAAAGAGTTTGGTGACATTTGTAGTGGTGTCTGATTAATTGCTGTTGGCTTTGTAACTGAATACATTATACAGTTTACCCTTCATTGCCATTGCTTATTTTGTGCCGAGGGCAAATAGCGAGCTGGGCGCTCGTAACTTTCACTTGCTAAACTGGCAGCTCAGTGTTTTTATTTGTTATAATTGACTGAACTTTGGCTAATTACAGTCCTTGTAATTTTTCATCCTTCTCAGATTGATCCCACAAGGACTATATCCGCAGGGAAGGTCAATCTTGGAGCTTTCAGGACATATCCGAAGGTAATCAGTAAATTATTTGTTGTGACCGTGTAGTTTTTCATATTTATGTGTCTATTCATTTATATGAGTTGCATCACCACATATTTAAATGTTAACGGCAGGGTTACAAGCCTCCAGATGAGGGTCCATCTGAATACCAGACTATACCTCTTAACAAGATTGAGGATTTTGGAGTGCACTGCAAACAGTAAGCTTTTCTGTGCTTTTATTGTAATTGGAAATTGTTGTATATTTGCTGTACAGGAACTTCACAATAAACCGTCTTCTGCTTTTAGGTATTATGCTTTAGAAGTGGCTTATTTTAAGTCTTCCCTGGATCGCAAACTCCTCGAGCTGCTGTGGAATAAGTATTGGGTCAACACTTTGAGCTCCTCCAGTCTGCTGACAGTAAGCGCTCTCTTTTATTGGTGTAAAATTATTAAGTTAACGCTTTATTTTACAGTGTCCTTTTTACATGTTACATGTACATACTGTAGTAAATTCTGCATAATTATATGCAACTAAGGGTACATTTACACGACAACGATGTACTAAAAACGGAACGTTTTTTTTCGTCCCTCAAAATCTATGTTAAACTATTTACACAATTATTATCTTATCATCCAGGATGTTTTGTTCTAGAGGGTATGAGATTGATGATATGACAGGGGTTTGTTGACAACCTGTGCACATGATTAATATTTGTAGATGCTGCTTTTGTTTCCTTACCTATGTTTTGAAAGCCTGTCATAGTTGACTACGACATTCTGTCATGAACCTTGTTTAACACTTTCAATGAGCTGTAGACTATTTAAACAACAGCCTCAGAGCGCTGCGTTAGAGATAAATTGACTACTTGTCAAGAGCGTCTTGCTACGCCAAAGAAGTGTTGTCAGTGATTACGTTGTCACCACAGACCAAGACCTTAAGTCGTTGAGTCTGTCTTTATTGTGAACCCTCGTCTGGGCAGTGTACAACCTCACCTTCAGCAAACTTTTGAGACCTCATTCAAGGGGCTTCAGTAAACAATTCAAAAACCTTTTGAATTGACCATCAGTGAAAGGCATGTTGTGAAATCGTGCATTAACCTAGACTCTAGTCTAGAGCAAGCGAAATGGTGGTGTTAATGGCTCTTGTTCCTTCAGAATGCAGAGTACACCACTGGACAGGTTTTTGACTTGTCGGAGAAGCTCGAGCAGGCTGAAGCCCAGCTGGGACGAGGCAGTTTCATGCTGGGCTTAGACACACATGATAGGAAATCTGAGGACAAACTAGCAAAGGCAACACGTGACAGGTAATACAATCTCTATTGATTCAATATTAAGTGCTTCCCTTTTTATATAAAGTATCAGGTATGATAAATAATTGTGAAAAAACTCCCTACGTGTAGTGTGCTTGACTAACTGGGACTAGTCACAGCACATATTTTGGTTTGATTGCTTCTATTAGTCTCCTCATTTAAATGCTAAATGATTAATGTAAATGTGAAATGAATTGGGCAAGGCAAGTTTATTTATTTTCAAATGTGACACACTGATAATTCAAATGCTTTATAGGGGCATTATAAAAAAAACCATTTCGATATAATCCTGAAAAAAGTTTCATTCTAGGTCATTTTTTTAATCTTTTTAATTTTCTCAATTAAAGTACAGAATTTGAATGTGGTCTCAGACATTTGTATAAATACAAAAATCTGCTGTACAGAACTGTAAAAAAGTTTTGAAAAAAATAAATTAAATACTTTTGAGTTCTACAATTAATTTAAAATGGTTTTAAAAAAATTACTTTTAATTTCGGGCAGGGGTGGTCCATTAGTTTTGAAAATCCTTCCTTTTGAATCTTGATTTCACATTCATATTTTGTATGAGCTCATGAGTCTCTTGTTTGTGTAAAAAGTCCCCCTTTTTTTACTTGTACTATAGTGCCACTAGTGACCTAATACTTTTTTAGTGACCTAATTTAGAATTAAAAATTAATACCTAATTTTACTATGCATTTTAACACTATAACAACATTTTCTTTGCCCCTCAGCTGCAAAACGACCATTGAAGCAATTCATGGTTTGATGTCCCAGGTTATCAAAGATAAACTCTTCAATCAAGTGAACACATCTACCAACTGAACTTGGAAGGAACTGAAGTTAGATGACTTCACATTCTGTGTTTGCTTAATTGTGTGTTCGTTCGTTATGGTTCAGCTTTGAGCGATTCAAAGCAATTATCCTCGTAGGAATATTTGCATCATTTGTTTAAACAAAGAAATAAACGCTGTTCTGGTTTATTAGTTAATGGACATTGTGTTTTTGCTTCATCTTTTCTTAACTTAACTTACATAAATGTAATTTTTAGTATCTGTAAACGGCTCAATTTGTCTTAAAAATAAAGTCTTGTCTGAAATTCTAACTCGAGCAGCTCATCGTCAGAGCTGTCCTATAGATCAAGACAAATGAGTTTTCCTTAGCGCCGCATGTTACCAGACGTTTGAAATGTATTCTCCTCTGGGTTCGGTGTGTAACACGGTACCGCACCATTCCCATTTCCCACAGCTTGTGTCGGGATCTGTAATAGCAGTATTCCATTCACACACCCTAAAAACATTATATTTAACATGTTAACAGAAACCGCAGTGCTCCGCAAGAGGTCATTTTCATATTTGCCAGTCATAGCATTACATAATGGAATAACAAACTCAACGGCCCAAAGGTAAACACAGCTTGGCATGGCCACGGCGCATCTGTCAGGACGACCCTGTGCAGGTTGTCTCTGCGTTGTACACAATCCTTCAGGATTCTGAGTGTTACGCTGTGGCCTGTCACTGATGCATCACAGAAACAGGAGCTCGATACAGTGGAGTCTATTCAGCACTGCGTGTCTGCTCTTTATCGGGGCAGACACTCAACGCCTGTGTGGTTTCATGCACACAAACTTGTCTGCATTTTCTTAGAGACAACAGTGGTGACGTCATCCTCGTGCACGTTTTTGTACCTAATTTTAAAATGTACTGTTATGTTCCAGAAAAAGCAACAGTCTGTTCAATTATGCTCTGTGCAATTTTTGGATTTTCGCCTGAAAGTGTGTGTTTTTTTTGCTTGTCTTGTAATGATTACCAATTGTTTAGTCCATAGAGGATTAAATTAATTAAAATCGCAGCCATCAAAAATCTCCATTCGTAAGTTCTGTATTTCACCCATTGTAATTACAAATCATGCTAATAATCATCACCAGATTTTTAATACTTTAAGGAAAGGAGAGTTGAGAGAATAAATGAGATGAGGTACTGTATATAACCTAAGCCTAAGCATATTGTGTTTTCCATGAGCAACTGAACATCAGCCAAATCCATTAACTAATTTTACGGTATGTTTTCCATTAGAAAGTCTTCTTAAATTACTTGGAATTCCACTTCATTTGCTGAACCCAAAGAAAATGTTTTAAAATAATAAAAATTGAGAAATTATGATAAATATGTGATTAGGAGAATATATCCGAGCGATAAGCGCAAATACTCAGCATCACAAGGACAATGTTAAACTAGCCTTTGGGACCTATGACCTCAAGATATTTGGTAGCACTGATGTTTTCTTTGGACCTTATAATAATAATCTCAACAAGCATGGCAGTAAGGAGCTGAAACATGTTTAATGCCCTAGACGAGAGTCTGAAAAGGGGAGAACTCCCCCTCTACGTCCCTAAACCAACCAAAGCAACATTTCCTTTCTGCCAAGTACTCTGCATGCTAAATAGAGGTCACTCAGTCTCAGGAAGCACATTCCTTCACAGTATATAGCCTAACAATATACGGGTCACTGCAGTGCCTCTGTCCACCGGAGCCCACCGCACTGATATGCATTATAAGGGGCAGCAGTTTGAGCTTGGAATGAGAGAGAAGAGGGAAATATTCGGTCTACCAGCCGATGCTGATAAACATGGTTTCTGACATCATTTACTCACCCTCAAGTTGTTCCAAACCCGTATGAATTTCTTTCTTCTGCTAAACAAAAATGAAGATATTTAGAGGAATATGGGTAATACGGGCCCCATTGACTTCCATATACAAATATTGTGGAAGTCAATGGGGCCCTTCAACTGTTGGGTTACAGACATTCTTCAAAATATCTTCTTTTGTGTTCAGCAAAAGACAAATTCATACAGGTTTGGAGTAACTTGAGGGTGAGTAAATGACAGGATTTTCATTTTTGGGTGAACTATCCCTAGGGTCTTGTCTAATCTAACAAGCCTCATGGTTGGCCACAGGTTTTGGCTTCCCAAACAATTGTCTCTCTCCTTTTAATCCTCTACACATGTGTAGGGTAAATTTTTGTGTGTCATTTAATCCCTTCACTTTATAAAAATAATTTCTCAGCCGTGGCCTTTTTTTCTTTTTGGCTTCATTTTTGCCTTCTCAGGCAAATATCAACTATCTAAAGGGCACAGGCATGTTTTTATATGTTAATTTATAAGACTGACTCAGACGTTCATTTATGTTATTCCTTTAATGATAGAAGTTAATTCTAATTTAAATTAATTAAACAGGTTATTAATTACTATGTGAATGAATAAATGGCTTTTAACAACATCATAAAACATTCTTTCACACATATATCGAGAAACAGTACAAGCGGTTAACGTCGTGTTCTAAAGTCCACATTGAATTTGAAACAATGTAAACTTTACTCCATTTCGGTTGAGAATGTCATGCCACATTTTGAACAACTCTGGCTCGTGATCTTGCGCTCGCGTCGCTTCGCCATGGCAACATCAGCTCGCTTCCTAAACAAAGCCGAGACAAGAGGAAAAGAAAAGGACATTACAACAGCAGAAACACTTTGCGTTCATACCTGACGACAGTTAATGCACAACATTTATATTATACTTATATTAAGGTAAGAAGATGTAGTGCTTATTTTATAGCCCGCGTGTGCCTTTTCTGTTTACATACCAACAGCGGCCTACGTTGCTTGTCATTGTTTATTAGAAATAAGAATGCTCATTTAATGTGTATTGCAATATATTGTTAAATATACTGCGGTGTATTATAAAGATTGGCAAACTGCCATCTTTATCCCGTTCCCTGGAGTGTAGGCTAACCACAGAAAGTTATTGATTTTAAGAGGCTCTCCATGTCAACTCCCCATAGTCTGCTGCTCTGAGATCAAGTGTAAAACCGACCTGCTGTCATGTGTTGATGTATGTATTCCCTTTACTTCTGTCCTAATGTTCATCGTCTGTGTGGTTGACAATATAGAGAGTTCTTAAAAGACAATATAGAGAGAAGAATCAGTATACGGAATAAAATATAATTACTTTCCAAGTAGTCTTTTTGGTAAGGTTTTTTATATAATACAGCATGCAGATGTGCATGATGTGTCAAACTTACAGACAATGTAAGTTATATCTCAAGGGTATTGAGTTATTTTGTTTTTCCTTGGGAGAACAGATCTCCCTTTATGATTATGTGAGGTCACATGTCTATTTCACCTTTAGCCTCGATCTCACTTTTCAAAAATATGTCATTTTGACAAAGGTTTGCGGGTCAATTGACTATGCTGTCTCTAATGTACATATCATCAAAGAAATAATGGTCACCACATCAATTACTCCTTTCAAAAACCTATTTAAAATCAATATAGACACATATTTAGAGATTAGGGGCTGTATTAAAGAAACTTCTGATCTTAATTTCTCACTTAAAGGTAGGATAGGCGATTTGTTCCAGAATTGTTTTTTTTTTCTTATGCTGGTTGAAAGTCTCTTCACATCCTGATAACAATCACTAACTTAAGTGGTCTAAATATTTAAATGTGTATATATATATATATATATATATATATATATATATATATATCGTCTATGGAAGGCGTAGGACCATAAAATGTTCGTCCCATCATTGCATTCGGTGTCCTACCTGCCTGGCAACATGTATTTTCATACCTTCGCGCACCCTGCTAGTGCAGACACCGTGCAGACATCATATGTCATCAGCGCATTTCATGCTATGCAGAGTTAGACAGACGTCAGTCAGCGAGCACCACAACTGAAACAGCAACCACCTTTTACAGTTCCTCCTGAACCAAAACAATGAGCTTATGCTGAGTTCACACCATAACTACCATAGTTTGGAACTAATGGAAACCTGTGGCGTTATACTTGAGTGGTTTGTGATTTGAATTTACACTTCAATTGCAATTTGCAACAGTATCACGCCTAAATGAATCTGCAGCAGTCAGGTGGTACAGGTCAGAGTTCTTTAAAGTCCCCATGTAATCAAAATTGACCCTATTTACTTTGTTAGCGCATATTACTAGTCTTGTGGTGAACAATTAATCCGTGCAAGAAAATATTTTAAAAAAAAATTTTTTTACCATGGTAATCTTTAATCAAAATCTGAAAATGCCCCTCCCCTCTGCATTGGAGGACCTTCTCCGATGACGTTGGTTTGAGGAATTGGTTTGGGCAACGCGTAACCACTCCCCTCAAACCGCTAGTCTGCTATGAGCAGAGATGGAGAGGAGGAGCGCTAGAGTAAAACCCTGCCCTCTGTTCAATATTCCTTTTCACTGGGAAATACGTCACAACACTGGAGAAAAGTCGTTTGCAACTTCCGGTTCACGGGGACTTTAAGTTGTTTATGTTCATTATTATTGTAATGTTATGTGATTTGAGACATGAGGTAGTTTAACGCCTTCTCTCGTCTTGTGGCGCTTTGGAACCTCTGCTGTGTGCGCTCATGTGCTTTGAACAAGCAGCAACTTTCCGATCTCTCTCTTGAATCTAACACGGAAGTGACTTAAACTGCAATTCATCAACTGGCCACTAGAGACAGGCTCCAAAAGAGAATATAAAAAAATATGTTTATAGGCTGGTACATAAAGTGTTTTTGGTCTATATAGCTAATTTTACCCTTCATGACAACTGTGAGGGGGTGAATTTTTTTATAACTCATCCATTTAAATTATATTAAGCCTTACATTTCTGCATAATTAAAGGAACACTCCACCGTTTTTTGAAATAGGGCTTATTCACTTTCTTTCCTACATTTAGATAGGTGGGCAAATGCATTTTTGTCTCAGTGCATGCATTGTTTTAGTTTGACAGGGTCGGCGCTAGCTTAGCTTAGCATAATGAATGGAATCCTTTGTTGCCAGTTAGCATGTCCTGAGTAAAAGTGATATAAAAAAAAATACAAAACCCACCTAATTACTTCTTGTGGCCTGCGTATTCACAACAAGTACAAATAGTGATGCAGATTAACACTAGGCGATTTCCTAGGCAGATATTAACTTACCGGTATATATTAAGGACTATATTAGGGGGAAGCACAGGCGAAGCACTGCTACTTGGGCATGATATCTCTGCGCCCAAGTAGCAGTGCTTAGCCTGTGCTTCCCCCTAATATAGTCCCAAGTCAATATCTGCCTAGGAAATCGCCTAGTGTTAATCTGAATCGCTATTTGTACTTGTTGTGAATATGCAGGCCACAAGAAGTAATTAGGTGGGTTTTTTAAATTTTTTATATCACTTTTACTCAGGACATGCTAGCTGGCAACAAAGGATTCCATTCATTATGCTAAGCTAAGCTAGTGCCGACCCTGTCAAACTAAAACAATGCATGCACTGAGACAAAAATGCATTTGCCCACCTATCTAAATGTAGGAAAGAAGGTGAATAATCCCTATTTCAAAAAACGGTGGAGTGTTCCTTTTGGATTGCCGCTGTCGTCACTACTAGCCGTTTGTCTGTTAGCCGGCACGTCACCTCAGTTAATACACCTCTTTTCCCTTTTTTTGGTTATCCGGGAGTGACGTGCAGTGACACGCTGCCAAGATGGCGTCGGCCGACTCCGCCCCCTTTTGGGCTTCAAAACCACTCTTCAGAAACTATGGGTGATGTCACGGATACTATATGTCCATAGTTTTTTTTTTACGTCCATACAGTCTATTGTTTTGAAGGAGGCGTGGCTTTGGAGCGCAGTTTGAAGGAAGGGTGGGACCTCATGCTTTCAAAGCTAGCTTGCTATTGCTAGCCACTCCAAAAATTACTCTACCTTTAAGATTTGAAAATGTTCTATTTCCTAAGCAAAATTACCATGGTTACTAAATAGATAGGATAGCATTTCTGAGTTTACAACCCCAGTAATACAGCCCTAGTACTCTAAATTATATTTGATCATATGTTCTTGCATTGCTTATTGTGTTTTTGGCTCTCTCATAAATCTTCTTATTCCCTTGACATGCTGTGCGGCAAAAGAGAAATCTATCCAGTGATATTTTTACACACAGAGTCATTATGGTCCGCCTGACAGTGCATCTGATCGCAAAATCAAGCAATCACTCAAAAACCTGCAGAAGTGGATCTCTCCAGCAGTATCTGAAGAAACTGACCCATCTCAACTTTTCAAACAAAAGTATAGAGGACATTGTAAGTTTCAAGTTCAAATGTGTTCAAATTCTAGTTTCCATTCAATTAAATATTACACTACCATTCAAAAGTCTGGGGTCAGTAAGACTGGGGAAATGAATGACATCACAGGAATAAATTAGATTTGAACATATATTAAAATAGAAAACAGTTACATTTTACAATATTTCAGTTTTACTGTATGATAAATGCAGCCTTGGTGAGCTTCTATCAAAAACATCAAAAAATCTTATCAACACCAAACTTTTCAATGGCAATATTTTTAATGTTTATTGATTATTTTCCCTCTTTACATTTAGGATGATCTATCGATTTGCAGAAACCTCACAGTCCTTTACCTTTATGACAACCAAATATCACAAATCTGCAATTTGGGATTTGCCTCAAACCTTACACATTTATACATGCAAAATAACAATATCTCTTGCATAGAGAACCTCTCATCTCTGCATAATCTCTCCAAATTGTAAGTATATGAAAGTGCAAGCATAGTTATTATTTTTTATCACATTCCTGCTTGCATTGAAATGAAGTATGACATTAATATTTTGTTGTTGCCTACTAATGTTTCTATATTTGAGGTTCTTGGGAGGAAACAGCATCACTGTGGTGGAGGGATTAGAGGAGCTGAAAAGCCTGAAGGAGCTGCATGTGGAAGGTCAGAGACTACCCCGTGGAGAAAAGCTGGTCTTTGACCCGCAATCCATTTCTAGCCTCTCTGTGAGTAACTCGTTTTTTAACATTCACCTCAGTGAAGAAGAGCCTTAGGTTGTTCAATTATATCTTCAATCTAGTGCACTTATATTTGGATTGACATAGCACAGTGTCCTGAAGCATCTTGTGAGTTTGCTGTCAGAATCAGAAGAGAGGCGTACGACTCGAGGACCAAGATGTGTATCAAAGCAGTTCTGTGCAAAATTTGATGAGGGTAAAAGAGGTCTCTGTGGCTGCCTCCTTGTCTGACAAATCAACAGGGAGTATTTACCGCCCAAGCTATGGGAAAACAAACCGAAAAGTTGAGAATTTTGTTTATTTTGATAATTAATGAAATTGCAAGTGTAAGTGCACCCAATTTTTCCCCCGCAAAAAAAACTAAAAAAAACTAAATGCTCTCCTTTTACTAACAGTGTAATCTTCATTGATTCACCAGAAGTGGAACTGGTTTCAAATTTAAAGTGCATTACTAATTATATTTATATTATATTCTTTCAGGAAACCCTGTGCATTTTAAATATCTGCAAAAATAACATTGATGAGATATGGGACTTGGCCCCTCTCAGAAAACTGGCCCATCTTTTTGCTGCTGATAACCAGCTACAGGACTTACAGGTAAATATGATTTTCCAGAAATAAGATACTTATGAACAGTGGTTAATTTTATAAGCACAATAAAAGTTACATTTTGCAATTTTTGTTCTGTTTAAATACGACGAAGTTGTATGTTCATATGAAGTGTGAAATGATAGAAGGAGTGTAGTGCAAAAACCTAATCTTACAAATCCTTCCAGCAATCCCCCAACTTGCACAGGGTCAGAATTATTCAACAAATCAGCGGGCCGGTCTCCAGGGACAGCTTCTGCTGACAATTTAAACAAGCGCAAGTTTTCTTCCTTCCTTAGTGAACTGATTTTCCTCTGAAATACACTCAGTGCCCCGTATAACTTCAGCCTTGTATTAAAAAACCATTTGAGGCAAACATTTAGTGAAACTAAAGCTGAAAAGTAACCTCTTCTGGAAAAGGGATTTTCCAACCTATCAATATCACACATTCAGTGACTAAAAGACTGGTGAAGGAACACTTTCTGAACTCTGCCGTAGTGTAACGAGTAAAAAAAACCTTGTCAAGCACCTCGCTAACTTTGTCCAACAGCACAAAAGACAATTCTCTCAGCAACTGCCACCGATAATAGTGATCCATGTGTCAGAGGAAGCTTTCATGTTTAGCAGATATCTCCTTTAATTTATACAACCCCTTTGCCACTATTGATTCAGTGGCGACAGCACCCAAAGGATCAATTCCTGCCTTGCGCAGTTTGGTCCAATTCCAGAGGAAACATTATGGATTTTTAAAATAGATTATGACAGGCAGTCAGCCGAGTGACAAATGGGTACTGCAGAGGCTGTTAGTGGCGCACGGCCAGAGAGTGCAGATAGGGATCGAAGCGCTGGTCAAATACAGGTTCATAACTGGCCATCATTAACCCAGTGTGAGACTGGAAAGGGCCCAGTCAGGAGTGCATTCAGCACTCCCGCGCATGGGAGGGCAATTTGGCGCTGGGCAGTTCCCAGCCAAGCCCTCAGAGTGACAGACCTGACACGATCATTTATCAAAGCCTGAGAGCGCGCGGCTCGCTGGGGTCCCGCTAGAGCTGATTGCACGCGGACTGAAAAGTGGAAGCATTTTAGTTGAGACAGGAAGGCAATGAACAATCAGAGCGTGTCCAGAGAGTATTCATATTTCCAGCCTGGATTAATGTGTCCTTAGATAAACACACACTGCAGGCAACATGCTTGAGGACTACTGCCCAGGGGAACTTGTTAGTCCGAGTGACAGTATTTATTAAAACAAGCTGATGCTTTGTTTATACTTTTTGCCCCTCCAAATTTTTGGTTTAATTTGTTTTTTATGCTTGTGCCCTCTTTGTCGCCCTGATTATTTTTAACCATGCGGATCTTCTTTTAAATCTTCAAAATCTTTTCAGTGTTCAGGATTCTTCCAGGATGCAAAATCTCATTTGGAACATTTGGAAAAGATGCATTTTACTCTGTCTACCAATGATTTTAGTTTACACTGATTGAGAGTAAAATATAATGCCTTTATTTTACGCTTTCAGGAGTTAGAGACAGTGTTCAGCCAATGGTCTCAACTGCGGCTACTGGATCTGAGTAGAAATCCTGTGTGTCACAAACCTAAATACAGGGACAGACTAATAACTGTCTGCAAAATTCTAGGTGAGAATTAGCTAACTTGTAAAATGTAATTATTTAAAAATTTAAAAGAATCAGTGAATGGCTCAAATTGTTTGTCCTTTGTTATGTCATTTATTTATTTTTAATTCTTATCATTATTATTTTCATGTATTTAATTTATCACTTTTAATGACACCTCAATAATATTTATTAAGGATTAATTACAGCTATTTTAATAGATATTTTTATTGGTGGTGTGCTTTGCATTTTAAATAATTATTTGGTCAGTAAAATTATACAGAAACTGTATTTATTTCTTGATATTTAGAGGACCTCGATGGAAAACAAATAAATGAGCTGTCTAGGCAGTTTCTAATCAACTGGAAAGCCTCAAAAGATGCAAAGAAGAAACTAGAGGACGAAAAAGACATCAGAGGACAAATCACAAATCCACTTACAAGTATAAATATTTGCTGCTGTGTGTGTGTGTGTGTGTGTGTGTGTGTGTGTGTGTGTGTGTGTGTGTGTGTGTGTGTGTGTGTGTGTGTGTGTGTGTGTGTGTGTGTGTGCGTGTCATTATTTACATTAATGCATTATATATAGATTAAAATAAATGTTACATTATTTAAATATATGACTTTACACACTGTATATTATAATTTGTATTACAAAAAAACAGGGCCCTAACATGTCACTATTATCGCATTTGAATTTACAGAATTTCTTTGGTGCATGCATTGCAATAAAATTGTCATTATTGTTCTTTGATATTTACAGTAATTTATTTATTTATTTATTTATTTTGCTATAATGCATTTCTCCTAGTAATGGGCAAGGCATAATTTATTTACATTATTGTATATCATCAGCATGTGGTTGAGTAAACATCCATTATGTTAGTGTCTGTGACAATGTGTGACTAACCCGTGTTTTGCTTTAGCTGATATTCAAAGGGGCCCCCAACATCTCTTTGCCCATGACCGCAGTAGCTCTCTTCGAAAGCCGTCAGAATTTGGAAAGCCCGGCGTTACATTTCGGACAGACCAAGTTCAAGCAGACAGCAGAGGAAGAAGGTATGAACAACTGAAATTTCTGCATGCTATTCGTCTATTTAGTTATTTATTTAATTTTTTTAATCCAATACTTACGACTTATCTTCTATTAAAAAAGGGAAAGAAATTCTTAGATAAAAGCTATCGGTGTAAAGCTGCATGCAACTACTCATTTGTTGCCTTCAGACATGCTGGATAAATGCCTGCTGTTTGTCAAGTTGTATGACTCTTATTTTTCCCACCCATGCAAATAAACAGCTTTCTCCTTTAGAACTAGCCTGAGGTTAACCACAGTTCTGTGCTGTGTAATGTGACATCATCTTTTACTGCACAAATCGTACCCCTTTGATGTCTCACATTCTAAATATGTTAATCCTATTGGCTATCATATCAGTTGCTTTATCAGTGTGTGGCCTCTGAAATGCAGAAATGATTTGTTAATGTAGCTACAATAAATATGAACTGAATGTTTTTGTGCTTTTAAGAAAAGAAAAACGTAACAAGCAAGAGTATGAGTAAAAAGAATGATAATGCTGAATGACAGTTGTTTAAAGCCCTAATTTTCTATGTTATTATAGGGGTCCAGTAACAGAAGGATTTTAGTGATAATTTATATAAGCATATATTAGACAGTGTGTGCCAGAATGTTATTGTTCGTGGCTGTTTTTAATATTAACTATTTTCTATTTTGACTATTAACACAAAAAAATGAAACACAAAAAGCATAAAAGTCAACAAATATTGTTTAAATATTGTGTTAATAGTGTAATTCATGACATTTCATTTTATTTACTTAATTCATGAATGTTCTGGTGTGTTCACAGGTCAAGAGGGCTAAATATCCCAATGCGGAGTGGCAAACTCTGAAAATCTGAAACTGCTGATTTAAAACCCTTTATCAGTGTCCTTTTGGCTTTATAAAAGTCTTTGTCGTCTATGTGAGGACTTTTCCTAAATACTTTCAATACAGCGAGTCTTCAGCTCTGCAAAAATGTGAATTTCTGAGCAGGTTCACCATAATGCACTCTCGTGACAAGTCTTTTGCACTGCCTAGTTTGCATCTTCAGTTATATTTCTTATTTCTTAAATATTTGTGTATGTGTTTGATTGTTTGTTTGTAATAAATTTACTTTGCAAAATGTTTGAGTATTTTTAATATCATGTTTTGTACATCATTCTTTAGGATAAGGATATACATGTATTAGTAATGTTATTGTTCATTAAATATAGTTTAAAAAAAATCCTAGTTGAAATAGGTAATTTTAATAACAAAATCTAACGTGAGATTTTATTTTCCATTGGAAATTCTCTGTGAAATCACAGATATTGACTACATCTATAGTTTAATTTTCTATTTTTAAGGTTTGATAATGCTTTTAGTTAGGCTATTTACATTATCAAATATACTTTTTAGCATGTTGTGTTTTTTTTGTGTTTTTTTTATCAAATAATATATTTGATAAAATATGGAGTATTTTAACAAATGAATGCTCCAAATCTCACTGCATCGTGCTTTAAATTAAATTACTAATTAAATAGGTAGTCCTTTACATTCAGAGCTAATCATATTATCTTTTAGATTCATAGCTAACTTTTTTTTCTGACTGAGGATTTATTTCAGCTTACACATTATAGCAGATTTATCAACATCATGGACACTGCATGCGTTCTGGACTGGAACGGTAAATGAATATGAAATATAAAACTGATTTTATAATAATGTTTAGACATATAGGCCTATAGAATACGCGGCGAGTACAGTAATGCACGAATGTAATTTCTGCGTATTTGGGAAATTTGTATCTACACCAGGGTATAACCTCTGAAAGATGTAGAGTAATTAGACAGAGAAGCTTACTTAACCTCATTTGCTCTGCTTCATAATTATTGGCCTGCGGGCAATACTGTTACTTCATCCTTACGAAAACAATGTTTATTAAGAACAGTCTCAGATATACATGTTATGAATAATTCCATTCATTAATTCTCCCACATCTCCGTTTGCGGAAAACAGAATGATTAATTTGGAGTCTCACAAGAATTTCCTCAAGCATGCCAGTTGATTGCAGTGTTTAGAGTTTATTTATTGGCGTTGTCCCAGAAAATGAAGCTGATGTCTGCGGCTCAAAATTAGAATATCGACATGCCTTTTTAAATGTTAAAGTATAGGCAGTGAAATTGTCGTGAGCACCATGCCGATCGAATATGCAACGATCTATTTGCCATCTTGAAAATTACAATATTGTTGAATACATGGGTAAAACAAACAAAATAAATTAGAACCAAACAAAGCCAATAAAGAGGAAACGAGTAGCCTATTTATTTCCTAAATGAACAATATTTTATATAATTTTCTGAAGTTGTGGATTCAAAGTGGTTTACAAAGTAACCAAAAATGCTGCCTCTGGCGTCGGAAAATGGACTGTAGGCTACCCTCCTACCGACCGATGCGAGAACGGCTCCAGTTGCCAGAGTTTTTGTGGCTTTTGATTAATTACACCGGAGTGAAACACTTGTCAGCTCTTTGTGTTGCCCGATAAATTAGAGGCTCATGAGACTTTACGCAGTCATTCAGGTGAGGACGCTGCGTGCGCGCGGACATACAGCCTATCCGTAGACGATCTTTCACGCGCAGCACCACGACTGTACATATATTTTTACAACGAGAAAGGGACTAATATTTTACAACGGTACTTTTGCCGAGCTGTGGAGGTTTCCATGCCTTGATGTGCGTTTCTTAGGACAGCACTTGAAACGATAATACAGGTATGATTATAACATTTCAGTAAGTTCTCATGAAAATGCACCTTTACAAGTCTACTTAAAGAGTTGTATTAAAACTGCATGTTCTGATATGATTTAATGTAGCCTAAATCATAACTTAAGGCGTATATTAGGCTGTTTTATTGCTTTGACATTGAATGACTCATGGATATGAGATTTATTTGGGCTCACTTGAGGCAAATGTTCCCATAAAAGTTTTTAACGAGTGTATGAGCTTAAACGTGTTTTTGACGTAGTCTTCAATATTTGCCTATTTAAATGTGTGTTTTTAACGTAGCCCACTATTTTAACCAGGTTAAGGGGTGATTTCAATGGTTGGAAGACAGTCGATCCGTATGGATGGCATTGGTTCTGTGACAGTTATGGATAACAGTCCCGCATCAAGCCCCAGTCCCGACACGCTCTCAGCGGACAGCCGGCGCCCAGAGGCCCTGTCCCACTCCAGGGTGGTCCCGTCTAGTGGCCTCGGTGGCAGAGGGAGACCCGCAGCAGCCAACGCAGCGCGCGAGAGGAGTCGCGTGCAGACGCTCAGGCATGCGTTCCTCGAGCTGCAGAGAACATTACCGTCGGTGCCACCGGACACCAAACTGTCCAAACTCGACGTCTTGATATTGGCAACCACATACATAGCGCATTTAACGAGAACCTTACAAGAGGAAGGGATGGAAGAGGACAACACAAAACAAACTGAAGCTTTGAATTCACTTAAAGGCGATGGCTACTTACATCCAGTGAAAGTAAGTTTTGGTCAATTCTGCTGTTCAGTTATTGGCCTATTTTACCATGAAATAGAAATTTAAAGTAGAAAGTGTTCACATTAGTTTTGAATAGATTGAGGTTTATTATAACAGTTTTTAAAAAAGTGTTTGTATTCACCGTTTTTGTCTTTCAGAAATGGCCAATGCGTTCAAGATTGTATATCGGTGCCACTGGCCAGTTCCTGGGTAACTCGAATGAAAATCAAGGGGCATCTTCATCATCGTCTCAAACATAGCCTATTATTTGCACAAAAGGTTTTTGGAGGTAATGATTTAAAAATGAAGGTTAAAAAAATGTTGTTTTAGTCATTTTGTTGCATAAATTGTCCAGTTGCAGCCTGTAAAATTTTGCTTTACGCTACAAATGAACAGAAATATTTGAACTGATTATTATTATATTGCCATACAGACAGCTGAATAATTGTGCATATTAATATATCCTAATTATTTCAAATATGTAAATAAGATTGAAATATTAATCTTTTGTGTTTTTTAACTGTGGGTTTCTGACTTCTGTTGCTATTTGCAGTTCTGTACTTGTCTGAAATTCCGTGTGTTGGGTTATAATGAGCTGTCATGCTTGAGATGTCGGCTATGCACTTTCTGTTACAACATTTGCACTAAATGCATGTGTGAATAACTTAACATTCGTCATGTGAAGTGGTCTGTCAGAATCGCAACAATAGCATCACCATCCCCTTTCTTCTTTTCACGTGAATAGTATGTGGAATAATAAATAAAACAATTCTTAAACTAAAACTACACTGATCTCAAGTTTATTATCAATTTTCTTATCGATGTTTTTCGATCATTCACAATATGCAATATAATGTGTTCCAAGGTATTTGACATGCACTGAACATTTTAAATAGCCTATCAAAAGATTTAATTATTTTAAACTTTATTTACAGTTAGCCTATATCTCATGCGATGGCAGCATGCTGTGAAGTTTATCATGGAAACATTAAAAAAAACAAAAAAACTTTAAAGCTTAGTCATGACAAATTACTGAAAAGTTGTGGAAGCAATGAATAGTGTTAACTCTGTAAAGCCGTTTTACACCCTCTAAAGAGAAAGGTTATAGCCCCAATTGCACTAGGCCTATTGATCTAAATAAGTAGCCCATATTGCTGACTGGATCATTTTTATCTAAATTGTGGATATTGTTATTAAATAGGGTATAATATATAGTAATATATAATATATATTTTATCGCTTACTATAGCCTATATTGTGTGTGTGTGTGTGTGTGTGTGTGTGTGTGTGTGTGTGTGTGTGTGTGTGTGTGTGTGTGTGTGTGGGCTATTGTGTACTGTAGCCTATCTATTTTAGGTTTGAGTGGCTTCAATGAGCAAGCTTCTTTCATTAAATAAATAAAATTTCAAAAGATTTTTCATTAAACTTTACTGTTTTGGATTGATATCAATACAAACATATGAACATATGCCAGAGTTAAACAGTTTCTGCCGATTTTATTTCTTCACACTAGTCTAGCACATCAGCACGCATGTGCTGGTCCTACAAGGAAGTACTTAAAACGCGAAGTACGCATGCGTCACATCCTTTTCTTCCCGAGAGTGGACTGAGCTGGTCGCACGTTCTGCATGTTGCAGTATAACTTGAGGTAAATGCATTTCAATAGTTGTACTGATGCATTCTTAGTAAAAGTATTGTTGCAGCGATTTGTGGAACTGTTCATGAGGTTATAAGCTCGTTTAGAGATTTTTGCATCCTGGGTTGGCCACGTGGTTGGATCCCACACGTGTTACAAAAAGATTAAGTTACTATACGAATTTGCTACGTCGTTTCGTAGAAGCATCATTAGGCATTAATGACTGGAATTTGACGGATTTGAGCAACTGAGTCAGTCCCGAGCATTTTCATGGATCGCTAGGCACGACTCGCGCTATTTCTCGCATCCATAGACCGTAAAAAAGACTTAATGGTGATGAGTCAGCTCGTTCTGTTGCAAAACAGATCAGCCTAAATGTGTGCTTTTCCTATTAAGCTTTCATGTCTTAAATTGGACGAGTATTAAAAATTGACATTACAATACGTTATGACTTAATTGACTGTATATTTTTATTCATGAGCTATTGAGCAATGATGTGGAGATCTCAAATTACTTTGCTTTAGACTTAACGTTAGTTTGAAGGGTTTATCTTGAGCCCAACGTGAATACAGTAGTTTTGATTGGATGTATTACGTTTCTTTAGGGAACGTATGATCAATATTGTAATGGTGACATGATTTTGTCAAATCCTGTTGTAATCATGACCTATCTTAGAAAAGGTTTTAAGTATCCCATGAGGACTGTTATAAATCATTTTGGCAGGTGGGTGTCCCAGATCTGGTGATAAATTGCTCCTTTGCCATTTGATCTGCTGTCGGCAGGACTGCTCTGTCCGGCATAGGTCTGCTGTCCCTTGTGTGGTCTGGCTGGTTTGGGAATGGTCTTACATGACCTGGATTGGGTAATCAGGGCTTTGATTCACTTGGAGGTGCTGTGGTCTTGGTAAAGGTCCTGACCTTGAGTTGAACTAGCCTTGCCTAGGCCTTTGTGTTTGTGTGTGAGGGTCTACTCTCAAGCTGTGTTACAATGCCTTTTGACCTCTAGATCATCAGTCATCTTTTTGAGGTGGAATTGAGTTTTTCATTTTCCTTTTCCCTCAGTGCTGCTTATTTGAGGCACTAAATCAATAACTGAAATAACATGGGTAATTAGTTCATAACTTCCTGCTGCTTTTGTCATGTTTCTTTACTTAGAAGAATAAGAATCTATCCTTTTTTTCAATCACAGAAGAGGCAGATGAAGATGGCTGCAGCCAGTGGAAAGGATCAATGCAAAGGTAAGAAACTGAATTTGCTAAATTGATTTTTAAAGCTAAAAGATGTGGACAAGATTACTGTGATGTAAAGCGTGTCGGATTGGTTAAACCAAAAGCAATGACTTCGTGTTTTTGCAGTTTACTTTTCATGCCACATTGGGGTACAAAGTCACAAACTGACTATCTGAAGCAGCAGCAGAGCAATTGACTGTTTAGTATGCGAGTAAGGATATATAGCCACCTTCACTTATCCTCACTAGGTTCAAGGATTTCTTCTGGTAAAGGGTGATGAGAAGTGCAGATGGAAGAGAAACTTTATATTTATTTTAGATATACATTGTAAATGAGTTTTTAATGTTTTTCTTTTGTGTGAAATGAGTGTTTGAGGAATGCTTGTTGCCATGATGAGTCACGTTTTGCCGTTTACCCATCAGACCAAATTGGATTGCTGATATTGTGACTATCTGAAGCAACAGCAGAGTTGATTAGCCAGTAGCCTGTTTGAGATTTCACCAGCATTAAATTTGATCTTATTTATCCTCCCAGGTCCAAGGATTCCCCTAGGAAAGGGTGACCTGAGAAGTTCAGATCATATGAAGACTGGCAAGTTCATTTTCATAATTTTTTTTTTTGAGTGCAAAATGTGTATTTTTGAAAATTGCTTGTTACCATGATGATATCACATTTACGCCGTTTACCCATCAGACCAGACTGGGTTGTTGACACTGTGACTATCTGAAGCATGAAGCAACAGCAGAATTGACTACCCAGAACCCCATTTGAGAATACTACAGTATTGATTTTATTCTACCTCCCTTACCAGATCGAAGGACTGAATCTAGAAAATGGTGACATGAAAAATGCAGATGAATGAAGACTGGTTTCTTGTATACTGGTAAATTATATACAATTCATTCTATACTTGATAATGTTACTTTCCATGATGATATCACATTTTCGCCGTTTACCCATCAGACCAGACTGGGTTGTTGACACTGTGACTATCTGAAACCTGAAGCAACAGCAGAATTGAATTGACTACCCAGAACCTTATTTGAGAATACTACAGTATTGATTTTATTCTACCTCCCCCTACCAGATCGAAGGACAAACTAGAAAATGGAGACAGAAGTGCTGATGAATGAAGACTGGTCACTTGTATACTGGTAAATTATATACAATCAATTCTATATTTGATATTAATGTCATTTGCCATGATGAATTCACATATTCGCCGTTTACCCATCAGACCAGACTGGGGTGCTGAAACTGTGACTATCTGAGGACATGTCTTGACTTTAAATGGGCTAAAGCTTAGTTCCTGCTTGTAATACCTTGCTTCATTCCTCTATACAGGTTGCGTAGGTGTGCACAAAATTCAAGATCTGCTTGCGGGATTCTTCCAGTCTAAGGTCCCGCTGGTGCAAGGAGTCCAGGTCATGAAGAGCACAGGGAAACACCGCGTCGGGTGGAAAAACAAGCGCAGAGGCCCCTGCATTCCCAAGACAAACTCTCATTCCCAAACACTCAACACACACAGTAACAGGAGCTTGATCCTAACTTTAAACTAGCAATGAAGTGCTAAAATGTGAATGGGTTGTGATCAAATGCACATTGAAATAAATGATCATCAAACTTTCCTGATTTTGTGTTTCTTTACTGAATGTCATTTTAGAATGACTGACTGGGTTTAAAAGTTTTTGTATATTTTAGACTTTAGAAATAAATAAAATGAGAACTAACCATGTTTTAGGGTGACTGAACTCTCGCACAGCAGTACTGCAATGACTGCATCTTCCTCCAGAACTTGCTCTCTCAGACTGAGTTTAGCATGAGCCTGGGCCAGAGAAATCCTAACAGAACCAGTAAACAATTTCAGTTGTGTATGAAATGGTTACATTTTTAAATCTATTTGTGGTGTGACTGCTTGTTTTACAGAAGTAGTTTGGATTCTTTATGCTTTATCCCCCCCCCCCCCCCTTTTTTAACCAGTTGTTGGTGTACAGATGTCTTCCATATATCTCTAAATAAACTATCAAAGAATTTACACAACTCTGTTTGCTGACAATCTGTTGGAAATGGGGAAGTGCTTAATTTGCAATATAACTGCTCCATCTAGTGGTCTAAGGCTTTATAAAGAAGAGTTGCCGTTATGTAGCTTTCTTTTTAAATCGGTTCAAATGCTGCTGCAAACTGTTAATTTTGTAGTGCTTACAGCAGTTTGACAGAAGTGACGGAGGATCTCTGTGTTGAGTCTGAGCGAACTCTGCGACTGGCCATGTAATAGCCATGGATCATCCTTTCCGCCTCAGGGCTCATGTCCACCTTCAGCTCCCTTGCATGAGCCAAGAGCTATAAGATATTCAAGTGTGGAAAAACAGGCTATTTTCATGTAACTAAGTCTAACCTTATGTACATAAATCTTTAACATTTCAAACTAGAAAACCGAAAAAGAAACAGCAGTCCAAATGCAGTGTTATACTGTACACTACCGGCCAAAAGTTAAGAATTAATATTTTTTAAAAGAAACCTTTTATGTTCACCAAAGCTGAATGGCTGTGTGAGCGCTTTACAAGTTGAAATCTTGTACTTATGGTAATTACGATATGATGTGAATGCAACTTTATTACAATTTAAAGGAGTTCCGATCCCTTTTGACCGATAGTGTATTATTGACAGACCTCTTTGTAGTCTTGTGTGGTAAACTGCATGCATGCTGGGTAAAGGGGTTCTCCTGGGCACATGGCCTGTCTCAGGGTATGCACTGTCATGGACAGAAGTGGATGATTGCCGCTTGTTTCTCTACACTGGACTACGAGTCCAAATGCCCCTGCAAGTTGAAGGGGAACTGAGCCCATTTCCTGCATTTATAAAAAAAATCATAATCACTATAAAATAAGCAGATGCTGTAAAACCATGACTTCTTTAAATATTTACTGATGTAGTAATATAAAATAACACTAAGTCATTTTTTACACAATTTGGAGTAACCGAGGGTGCGGTTCAGCAACTGGTACAAATTAGCACAATGAGGAACTCTCCTAAAATAGATGGCATTGTCTCTGGTTCCTGTTCCCAAATACAGAAAAAGGCGGGGTCATCTGTGAAGCATTCCAGCATTCCTTCTAATCAGTCTTTTGGTATGTACAGCTTGCTTATAAAATTCCCACATTATCATCCCCATCTCATTTCCTGAGGAAAAGCTCCATTTGACTATAATAAGATTGGATATGAACCCACCACAGAACCCAGCACCACATTATCACATCTGGCTGTCCTCTTGGAGGGGGAAGCAGCATCAGCTAAGGCCCAAAAGTTACACTGGATGGGGAAGGAGAGCTGCTGGTCTATATCATCACCATACTTCTTGGCAGGAATGAAAACAGACACAGTTCTGCTTTCAAGAGCTGAAGGAAAAATAGGTATTTAGGTTTGCTGTGCTTTAATGCATGTACAGTTTTTCATATCTAGCTGTCATCTGCGATAGAAATAATGTTAAACAATTCATTGGCACCAGACTGAAGCATGTCCATCTTGTCTTTCTTGTAGCATGTGAGGTCTCCCAGCAGACAGACTCCTCCAGATGCCAGCAAAGCTGAACCTGCATGGATGTTGGCGGTACCTGCTCCGTGTTCATCTCTAGATAGAGATGCCAACAGCTCTCCTGTCAGCGCATGATGAATGCCTCGTGAGGCCAATGGCAGGCTATATCTCATCAACCTGCCAACGAATAAACACATACTATGCATCATATTTTGATGATCATTATCAAAATGGATATGTGCATTTGATAAAGCTGTACCTATCAATTATAAGACTGTCACTGGTGAGAGCAAGCACATCCAGGTGGTTGGGCGAGTCTGGATTATCTTCAGTTTGCACCAAGCTAAGAAGTAGCCCCAACTTTAATGTGTTGTAGAGTCCCGGTGGGATCACCGGGGAACCGAATGAGTTGGCTACAATGGCAGCGAACCTCCACGGGGAACAGGCCGAGGCTGCCTGCAGGTTCTGGAAGTTGTTGCTAACCAGACAGGAGCCTGTGAGCGGCAGTCAGGAGCAAATGACTTTGACATGCTGTGAATTTGCCTGGCTGTTTTTACACCATCAAAGTCAAAACAAGACCTTACATTTTGGGGTCCATGGTTGGATGCTGCAAGCCTCGACACTCCAAGTTACATTGGGCCACTGGTGCACATGAGCTGGAATCCCCACAACTCGGTACAGATGGCCGATTCTCATGGAGTTACATAGTTCATCTAATTACGTTAAGAGAAACAAAACAATCACAGTTGGGGGCTGGTCTTCACTTATTATTTTGAGCTCACCACCTACACGAATGCCAAAAGAAACACTGCAGGCTCTTTTAAACAATGATTCCACTATGACTTGTAGAAACTAATGAGTGTACCTTACATTTATTAACATGTATGTTCAGTAACTAGAGCCTGGCGTATTGAATTCCAGACTAATACTAGGTCAACACAATATGCTAATACCGTCCAGAGAATCTGTGGCCTCTCCAGTTGGCTAACTGAGAAATATTATTGAAGGAGACAGGAACACCCAATCTAATACTGAAAGACACTGTGAGAGGATGTGTTTCGGCAGTTTATGTATTTGAGAGCTCTGATTCAACCTTGTGAAAACCAGGTTAATCAGGCATGACAAGTAACAAACTACCTGGATTATTTCCTAATGGTTGGTTTAAAAGTGAAGTTTATTTGCAATAACATGAGAAAGTAAAAGGGGGTAATTTAGGAAACAAAAAGTGCATTTACCTCTTAGAAAAAGGGTGACAGACTGATATCTCAAGGAAGCAGCATCATGAACTCCCAAAATATCCACTGCTTTTACATGTATGAGCTCAACTAGCTGTTTATCTGTGAATTGAATTAATATATATATATATATCCAATTTTACACATTATAACATTTAGTCTATAAAATAACTGTTTTCTGTTGAACTTAAGTTAAAGTAACATTTAATAACATTATAAATATATTTACTTTCACATTTGATCAATGCATAATGTGTCGTTGCTGAATAAAAAATATATATATATTTTTAAATCATACTGATCACAAACCTGAATGGTAGTGTTTGCAACTATAAAGTTCACTGATTTTTCCCCATGTATCACGTTTATATTTTATATAATATTTCAATATTGTTTTTTTAATTGATGTAGTCTCACCCCCTAAAACACGAGATTTCACATCCTCTTTCAGCGCTGAAGAGCAGAGAAAGCAGGTAAAATCACTTCTAACCGTGGCAGACTCTGTGGCACCCGGTGCATGAACTCTGATATGATGAAACCCTTTAGACAAATTGACAAATTGTGTAGTAGAAAAATAACAAATAATACCCATAAAGTTAATTAGGTTACCTACCACTTGAGCAAGGACATGTCTCTTCTGAGCAAAGAAATCTGGCCCCTTGTGTGTATTTGGTGACACGTGTCATGGCAATTACGAGGCCCTCCAAAGCAAAAGGTCTCATTGGACCATATCCACGAGGAAACTCAGAGAGATCCAAACAATAGTCAGGAAAAGGCGGCAAGTGAGTTGGCTTTAAAACAACATTAACCTACAGAAAAAAGAAAAAAAAATACCTTATGTTTTTTATATTTTTATACACTGATGGCTCTATTATATGATTGTCTAGTGAATTTCAAGAATATCCAAGTCTGTACTCACACATACACTATCAGTCAAAAGTTTGGAATATTTTTTGTCTCTAATGCGCACCAAGCCTGCATTTGTTTGATCAAAAATACTGTAATTTTTTTTATATATATATTGTGACATTTTATTACAATTTAAAGAATTATTTATTCCTGTGATGGGAACACTGAATATTAGCAGCCATTACTCCAGTCTTCAGTGCCACATGATCCTTCAGAAATCATTCTATGCTGATTTGCAAAACATTTTTTAATATTATCAATGTTGAAAACAGTTGCTGCTTAATAGTTAAAAAACATTAAAAACTTTTGACCAGTAGTGAACACATAAACAAATATAAGTGAAATGTGAATTTAAGCTGTTCCTTACCTGGCTTTCTGTTTCTATGTGGTCAATAAGTGACAGAGTTTTTATAGACAGATAACAAACCTGAAAAATAACCACTGCATTTTCATTTGTTTGAAATATAGAGTAGTTTCTAAATGTAAATATCAATGTGGTTTGTTAAGCACAATACACAACACGACATTGTTTCTTTGTTCACCTACAGGAAACTGTAGCTGGGAGAAAATGCATGGCTATGCCACTTTGGATAAGCAAACGTGAGGTAACTGACTAAGAAGTTGGGTATTTTGTATATTTCATTTGTGCAACTCACTGACTGAAAGAGTGAAACAGCTCTGAGAGGGTCGTGTAGTATACAGTCTCCCAGTGGGGCGTCGAGCTCAAGCATATCTGAGGGACTTACATCAAAACTGAACCGATACACGGCCCCCATCTGCTGTGCACCTGAAAGACATTTAACGTTACCCCCCTTTCAACAGTTATGGATATAATAATAATAACATAAAATGTAATGATTAATCTAAAACGTCACATAAAAACGGATGTGGACACTGTATGTGTCACGTGCACGAGCTCCTGTCCACTGAGGGAAACTACTAGATGCATTTAAACCGCTAATAATGCTCCCAAACTTTATAAACAAACCTTTAAAGACATTACAGTCTTCAATGAGTTTACGCAGTCCACCACTTCTATCTAAATAAATTACTATTGCTTCTTTTAAAGAGAGTAGACTATCCATATCTCCGCTCGGCAGTTGGGCGAGATGCTAGACATCAATATTATATATGCAAATGAGATGTATCACACGTGACTCAAGAAACATACCCTCGAATAACTATTAAAATCTTCTTCTAATAATTCTTAAATAATAAATTTAAAGAGTGTGAAACGCACCACATCTATTTAAATGTATTATAATTACTTAATTTAATGTATTTCCCAATCCCAAATGTAGGCTACTGTGAATATAATACATGCAAATATATGCAAAAAATAGGCAACATGCGACAGCCAAGTGATTCAAGAAAACATGTTTACTTGTACAGTACATCATTTAAAGGTCATGTCATAGGTCAGTAGGCACTATGGTGTCTCATCTCATAGGCAGAGGGTGGCAAAATAGTGGTTTATAACAGGGTCATTGTGAGTTTTTAAGCGCTATTAACTCTAAGAAATCTAAGCTACAAATAGCGACAAATGTATAATTTACACTATACACTATGGCTGTTAATGACCCGTAACTTACAGGGTTTACCGAAATTCACTTCAAAACAGCTTAAAGGTCTGCCTATTTATCTAACTCACATATTACACAGTATAAAGGGAATATATATTAATATGTCAAGCAATAAATTAATTGCTTGTGTTGACATTATATGAAAAAAAAAAAAAATTCCCCTTAAGTAAATTTCTAATAAAAGACTAAACTACAAAATATTTATTTTCATATACTGCACAACATTATAAGCAATCAAGTGTAAGAGTTGGGGCAAAAACAAGGAATGTGTCAAAGTGGATGTTCTGTTTGCAAATATCACCAGCCCTTGAAAATATTCTCAGGAAAACAACATCATTACTTCAGCTCAATGTTAAACAAAATATAATGTTATTTCTGCATAAAAATAAAGTTTGAAACACCAAGTTTGAAAGGTTTATGCACTGCTTCTGTTAAGAAACAAAAGGGTCCACCCTCCGATCGGGACATCATGCTCAGCAAATGCTTCCCTTTCATCAGAGAGAGCGTTCACAGACTTTTAATGCAGCTCTCTGTGGATCGCCATAAGCAGCGCCACCCTTACAGGAAAGAATCTTCTGATGGCGGCGCGTAAGAAAATCCCAGGAAGGCATCATCAGCTTCCATGACACTAGCATTGATGATTGACTGCCCTGAAGAGAAGCACACCGAGTTTGGCACGGTTTCCTCTGTAAACTCGGGATCAAAGTTTGAGATGTCATACTGGGATTCCTGCAAGAAAACATTTGAGAGTTGACTGTTTTAATATACTAATGTATAAAAGTTTGAAACTTTAGCAAAATAATTATGTTGTTAAATCTCACCACACTAGGGTTGAATGGAGGAGGAAGCCTTTTCTGTTCAAGGTCATCCCAGTTAATGGATGAGAAAAATTCGTGTTCTTTGACTTCATTCTGTAACAAATAGCATACAAGGTCTTTTTCTGATATTCCAAGATATTTTGAATTCAACATTGCCAGACTGTTTGGTTGCTTTGTTGGCATTTTAACGCCATGCCAGCTTCCTTGGCTATTTTCATGGCGAGTAACAATATTATAAGATGTATAGAAATATTATAAAAGAGCAATTTAAATTTTGCTTTGGAAAAAAACTAAAATGGGGTTCAGGGTTAATTATTTATGTATTTATTTTTTTCAAAAGTGTTTCATTGCCTGATTGAATGCCATGTTTCAGGAAACTATACTGCAAAAACACTATTGAGATTCTACTAAAATGTTTGACACAATCATCCACCAGGGGGTGATATATAAGTACTAAATATCTCACAAAGTCATCTCTGAAGCCAAGCCTCCTGGTGTGGTCTTTCTCCAGCAGGGCCTGTAGGATGGACCAGGCAGCTGTGGATGCCCCAGGGCGCATGACAAGCTCCTTGTGAAGAATGTTGTCATACATCTCATGTGTGTCCCTGCTGTAGAACGGAGGCTGTTGGCATAAAGGTAAAACAATATTTAAACTTTACTACCTATGTATTTCAGACAACTAGCCAGATTTCTATTTGTACCTTACCAGGCCATAAAGCATTTCATAGAGCACAGATCCCAGACACCACCAGTCCACAGTGTTATCATAGGGTTGTTTCCTGAGTACCTCTGGAGCTAGATACTATCAAAACAACAAAAGAATGCAATTATTGCATTAAAATCGTTACGTTATTCTACCCTCCAAAAGCTTAATTTGCAGTTAATAGAGTGCAGCAGCCATGACGCCAGAACCCGGAAGACTAATTCGCTGGTTCCCTCAAGATTTTCCTGTGGGTTTTTAGATTTATTAGTAAAATAAGGTCTGTGGTAAACATAACTTGACAATATTTGGATGCTTTGCTCTACAACATAAATTACACACGGCCAAATCGAAAAGGCGAATTTTGAAGCTGTTATGTTTATTATAATGTATGTTTCTAATAAGTAACTACATAATAACGTTTGGGGTGCAAGTGAGTGTAATTTACGTTGTAGAGCAAAACATGTTTACCACAGACCTTATTTTACTCATAAATTGAAAAACCCATTAGGAAAATCTCGAGGGAACCACTGGTGAATTAGTATTCCGGGTTTCGACAGCACGACTACAGCACTATTTTCTCTGAGGAAAATGCAACAAGGGTTATCTAGGCAAGTGTGATGACCAAATATGTAACAATTTAATAAAAATAATCACAAGAAGTATTTTTTTCCATGCAACAACTAATTAAACCATATATTCACTGTAACATACATATCACAGTAACATGTTAAACACACTTTTCAAACAAAAAATTAAAGACACATGCTATACATTACCGATCAAAAGTCTTTGGTCTGTAAAAAAAATGTCCCATTTAAATCTTATTTTAAATGTGATTTATTCCTGTGAATTCCAAATTCCAAAGCTGAATTTTCAGTGTCACTGATCATGTGATGATGATTACATAATTTCTTATGAATTAATAATGTTGAAAACAGTTTTGCGGTTAAATATTTTTGTGGAAACCGTGATATATATTTATCAGGATTCTTTGATGAATAGGAAGTTCAGAAGAATAAAAAAAAAATACTGATCAATTAAATATGTCCTTGCTGAATAACAGTATTAATTTCCTAAAAAAAAAAAAAAACATCTCACTGACCCCAAATTTTTTAACAGTAGTGCAAGCATCATTCATCCATCGTATTTATATTATACAATACCTCAGGTGTCCCACAAAATGTGGTCGTTGTGTCTGCTTGGGAGATGCCCTCTTTACACAGTCCAAAGTCAGTCAAGACTATATGTCCCTTAACAAACAAAAGATGCAAACAGGAACATTTTCAGGAAGCATGTCACCACACAAAAGGCCTATTCTTCACAGAGCCAAAGAATCTAGTGTCTGACTGGAATATTTGGCAGGGCCTTGATACCTCACAATTTCATCAGATTTGACAGGAAATGCACAAATAAAACTTAAACTAATCTCTAGCATTCTTACAAATTAAAAATAAGTCTTCGATTTCATTGCTATGTTTTATTTGGCTGGCCAAAGCTATGCTTCGTACACCTCGTCTCGGAAAATCAAAAGAGTTTGTTATACTTCACAGTGAGGGTAGATTACTCTGTTTCCCCTGGAACTCTCACAACGTTGATCAGCTATGCTCTGGCAATGATAAAAGTGGGGAAAAAAGAGGGATACTTACTTGAGAGTCCAGCAGGATATTTTCTGGTTTCAAATCCCTGGGAACACAAGAACACTTAACGCGTTAGCATTTTGTCATATGTCTTCAGCCAGGAACAATTCAACTGAAAAATGTTACACAGAAAAACCATCAACAATGAATTATGGCTATTATAATATGACAAGACAAGCCATTTAATTCATATGAATAGCAATACCAACGTCATGATGGCCATTTCACACGTGAGTGTAATTTCAAATGACTACAGTCAAGTCAGTTCATCAATCACAATTTTTCAAGTACAATCCCAAGTGACATTATGGCAACAACGGGGAAAACCAGAGGTGTAGAATGTGTCTGTTAAACATTTCTCTGCTCCTGGGAATTCTCACACACTTTAACAGCTAAACATCATCTGAGAACCACCAAACCTATGTTTTTATAGCTTGAGTGATTCTTTAATAAAGCTGCATTTACCTGTAAACAATGTTAAGAGAGTGCAAGTAACCCAGAGCACTTGCCATCTCTGCGATGTAAAACCTCGCTCTGGGTTCAGGAAAGGTCCGCTCTTTTTGCAGGTGAAAGAAAAGCTGTAATGGAAAGAATCAAAAATTGCAATATTCACTTAGTAAATGCAGAAAATAGTCAGGCTACCTATTACATCATGGTTTGTCATGGCTATTTTGCAGCCTGCCTCACAATGATACTGATTGTTTATGTGATTATTCATTAGCTGACATTTAAAAATATGTTCATCAGACTTATAAAACCTAAAAAACAGGAAGTCAGACCAGTGGTTTAACTGAACATGTGAATAGGAACCATGCAAAATGCCAATAAAATTACCAATAATTTGCAACAGTCATGCATGGGCTTCATCTCACTTAGATGTCACATGGCAATCTCCTACATTTCCTTGTTAAAGTGATAGTTCACCAAAAGATTCTGTCATTATTTACTCACACTTATGTCATTCCAAACCTGTATGAGTTTTTTTCTTTTTCTTTAAATTTGTTGTTTGTACGGACAAAAACAGTTCTTCAAAATATATTTTGAGTTAGGCAGAGAGTTTGAAATGAAATAAGGATGAGTAAGTGATGACAATTTTTGGGTGAACTATCCCCTTTAAGACATACAATGACAAATGTCACTGTCATCAATAGCTCTATTTATAACATATTGGTTTATTCTGCCAAACAGTGGCTTTTGAGATGTGATAAGGCAGATGTCAGCCTTGAGTTTCACAACCACAAATAATACTCACTTCTCCACCATTGACAAAATCCAGGACAAAGTATAATTTGTCTGTTGTCTGAAAGGAATAGTGCAGTCCAACCAGAAAGGGGTGTTTAACATTCTTCAGCAACACATTACGCTCAGCCATAATGTGCTTTTGCTGGTGTGAAAAGAATATCAAAGGCATTCATTAATCAAATGTCAAAGATCATAAGAGAGAGAGGATTAATAAAGTTTTGGTTTTAAAACAAAGAAAATCATTACCTCTCTCCTGTTTAAAATGACCTTTTTTTGCAAGACTTTGATGGCGTAACACTTCCCATCCCGCTTCCTCTTTGCAAGGAGAACCTTTGTGTGGGAGAGGACACGGTGGGTTAGCAACGGTTTCACCTTCCAGTACGGCCACTCATGGACAAAAAACAAGCTCTAACTTCATAACTGAGATACTTTCACTTCCTAAATGGAGAGTCCGTGTTTTAGAAACAAACACTATGGCTAACCATACAGCAAACAAAACAGAGAATTTGTTAAGGCTCAGTGACATTCAGAGCTTTCAGGTACTGACACATAACATGCTACAAACAAGGAATTGACCCAGTTTCTCTCACTTATGTGGCAATCAATAATTGCACAACATATATTATATTTAAAAAGAAAATTTACCTTTCCAAAGCTTCCCTTTCCTATGACTTTAAGAAAGTCAAAGTCAGTAGGCTTTGCTCTATGGAAAGAAAAATGGAAATTAAGGCTAAAATAAAGGCATTTGCATCATTAATTTCTAGGGATGCACTAATATGAAAATTTTGGCCGATACGATAACTGATAATTCTTTATATTTGAAAGCCGATAACCGATATATTGCCCGATAAATCTAAATCCAAATTTTTATATAATTTTTGAGAGCCTGATTACAAAAACAAAAGTCTCACCATTAAAAGCCATGTCCCAAGCACACAATTATAATAATGTTCTAAATATAATTTTATGTAGCCTATATGACTGACTTGCTGTAAGTATATGTGTAAGTATGTTACACTTAACGGTATTTTTCCTTTTTGAAGTGATTCCAATCATATTTCAAGCAATTCAAAAATATCATGGCGAACAGTGCGTATCTTAAGTATCTCAGTTGAAGGAAATAATCCATTATTTATCTGCTTTAATATATCGAATCGATAACAACAACATTAAAAATGAACGTATGTCGGCTGATACTGACATGGTGGCGGACATATTGTGCATCCCTATTAATTTCCACCATTTTTTGCTACCCAATTTATAAATATTTATCACTATACAAAGTAATAAAGTCTATATAATTATTTTAAACAATTATAAAACACTTACTGTGGATTTGCAGATGGTCCAAGGTTAATGTTTCTAGAGGTAGAGTTACTCTGTAAGAGATATGACAAAAATACAACAACTAGGTATGACTCAATTCAAAGTTGTAGAGAAACATGTACTTTTATTTATTTATTTATTTTATTATGAATTTATTTGCATATGGACAGTACATAAATATAATCTTAAAAAAAAAAAAAAACTAAAAGTACATAATAAACATAGATTGTAGCGCAAGTTATTTTGCATACTAGGTCCCTAGAAAGGATTTAAAAAAGAAGGGAAAAAAGGCTATACATAATTCTATTTTTAACAAAACATTCATTTATAAATAACTGTAGCATGTCAAAAATGCTTAATATTTAACTACATAACAAAATGTCTGTGAACACAGCAAGTAAGCGAGACAGCTAGAAAAGTATAAAGACAGCTTACTCAACACATTATATATTAAAAACATAATAATAGTTCAAATACCAACCTTGTCATCTTCATCCTCTGAGGCATCAGAGAAGTTTTTAGATTTGTCCATCTGCAGAAAGTCTTTGACATCAGGACTGCGCATTTGAAATGAACATTCACATGTTAGAGGTCTGACTGAGGCGATACAAAGTCTCAGCTGTGAGGAGAAATATAAGCTAACATCAACAGCTCTCTGTAACAAGAACTGTAACCATGGAGAATTTGACCGAGAATCAAAAAGAAGCATCTTTTATTTGGCACAAGTTCACAAGATACAATCATATCAACTTTGTACTCAAAGTTCAGAGAGATATCAAGTTGTGGCTGATTTTGGCTTGTTTCCATCCAAAGACTATTCAAATTTTACAAAAAAGTAGATGCACTGACACTGGCTGATATATACTCACTGGTTGCAGATCTGTGGATGGGACACAATCTTCTGAATGAACTCATGTAACCCCGCTCTTCTGTGTTTTATAAACTCTAAGAATTACACAAAAAATATAGGCGCTTCATAAAAAATTCATTTAAAAAAAATTGTGCATAGCAGTAGTTCTCGTCTGGTTTTGCCTGATTTTACATTAATAAAGTAGTGAGCCAACACAATATAACAAATATTTATCATAAAAAAGGAAACAAAAATCCCAATTATTGTGAACTGCATAGGTTAAAAAATTCAAAATTATAACCATGAAACAGGCTGAATAGGATAATTTAGGATTTTAGTTTCAAAACGGCTCTTGAATTTTGGTTTCATGTTCTTGGTAGCCAATAATTCATTGCACTAAACACTTTGTGGTAGACACAAACCACAAACTCATTGCAAGTGAACCCATATTTATCCATGTAGTCTGAATCATTATTTTAATCTAGCATATTTTTGTTCATGGTTTTTGCGGATGTCTAGCAACCTGTTCATCTTAGCATCTGCTTATTTACCTAGCTTCCAGGAACTGACATGTGAATTTGCACCAAAATAAAGGAGAGCATGATTGCTGATGTCAAAAGCTGCGCATCCAAAAATGATAATGCAAGCTTTTGATATTATCATGCTGTCCACGACCCAATCAGATCTACGACCCATTTTTTGAGAACTTTTCATGACTAAAATCACCTCTGACAGGAAATAACTAATTTATCAGTAACTTATCAAAGCCAATGCAGTCCAATGTGAATACAAAGTGAACCCTCAGTGGAGCATGGGAAGCTACCGTAAAAATATGCACCAAATAATTGGACTGTTATTGTCCAGCGAGAAAGCAATTATCCAGAGAGAATGAGGGGGGAAGAGAAAGAAAAGCAGAGAAAGAATCCTACCATTGGTAAAGAAGCTTTTAGAACATGTGCACAAATTTTGCATGTGCTTCCAATGACCAGATGATTTCACTATGAAAAAGATCTTGACCACATACTGGCCGCATAATTGGTCGCACATGAGTTAAATACAATTGGTACTTGGGTGTGCATTCTCATTCTGTTATTTATGCACACAACTTTGCTGCCACATTGTCTGAGAGCATAACATGAGATTAAACAAGGACAAAGATTTTATAGGCTCGGGCAGAGCGGATTTAGCATGGCTGATTTTCTGTATGGAACACTGTTGGATAATCAAATTTGTCAAATACACATGATCTCTTTTAAGCTAAATGAAGCAAAGTCGTATGCGCACAAGATGACAGAATTTTCCTACGGGCTCTGTACAATATTCATTAATTCATGAGAAATCAAGGAAATGTGAAATACCTGGGTCAAAGTTGTCTCCAAATATTCTCTTAGCAGGAATCTTCAAATTCAGAGCAGGAAACAGTTTTTTCAACTGTGGAAAAACATAGGCTAATATTTTTAAAAAGCACTACCATTCAAATGCATGGTCAGTAACTTTTTTTTTTTTTTTTTTTTTACAAATTAATATATTGACAGAAAATGAAATAATATTTCACAATATTACTGTTTTACTGTATTTTTAAACAAATACTATAAACGAAGCCTTAGTGATTATAATAGACTTCTTTAAAAATCTGTAGTGTATGGTTTATACAGGACATTTCACAAAAAAGATACATTCCAAAAAATGTATTTACTTACAATGTTGTAGAGTTTATCAAACTCTGCATATCTCCGGAACACAAACCACTCATGCCTCCCAACACGGACCATTACTTTGTAAACCTAACGATACAAGGATGAAAACATTCACATAGGCGATGCTCTAATATTATATTTAAAAAAGAGTGAGACAGAGCGTGTATGAGAGCATCAGAGGTCCTGTGACTCACAGTATAGCGTTTATTCTTGTCTCTCTGTTCATTGTAGCAGGGAATGCTGACATTGGGGCAGCTAGGTTGCTCCTCCATCCTGAGGCCTCTCAGAATCTCACAAGCAACGGCTCACAGGTCCTCAGATCGCTCCCCTGCCTCTTGTGCACACTTGATTCGGATGGGAACTCTCCATTTTGGTCCTGCACAGAACATAAAAATAAGATGTTCTGCCACCGTCAAGTGCTCTTTTCAGCAGTGTCCATTAGTCCATTAATTTAGCTCCAGAGGGCCTTGCATGACAGGACAGGAAGGCCACTCAGAGTCACTAATCAAGTGTGGCATGAACACAGAGAGGAGCCTCAGTCTGGCCAGCCAAGCGATGAGTCTCCACCTCTCTTTTCCTCGCATTCTTTTATCCTCCCCTCTGCTTCTCTCCAACTGGGAGAGAGCAAACGGGGATATTCTTCTTTCATATGCCACATACTCCCTCTGTCAAGTGCAACACACCAGTGCTCACTGGGTGGGCGGCATTCCCCTTCCCCTTTGAGGTACTGTATATGAGGTATTTTTAGAAGATGCAAATTTAAAGGCCAGGCAGAGCCTCTGAAGAGCAGCTCAGGAGACAGTGAATGAGCGCTGAGAAATATTTCTGAGCACAGGAAGACTGACATTCCTCAGTTTATGATAATAAAAAAAATCAGCATTTTCAGCAACAGTTTTAGCTTGATGACAGGTTAAAAATAAATCAATAAAATTTAAATAACCAAATATATATATATATATATATATATATATATATAAAAATAAAGAGAGAAACTTTATATATAGTACTTTGTATATAGTAAGATAGCAAAAAACTTAAACAGAAAAAAATATATATAGTGTTTTAATAAGATATAAAAGCTTTTTATTATCATATTACAAAAACCTGAATTCAAATAATTAGCTATGTACCGAAATTCTGTGAGACACTTTAAATGCACCAGCTTCATCAAAATAGTGACCACCAAATCAAAGAAAAACAGACAATTTTCTAGAATAATAAACATCTTTACGCACATTATACTTATTTTTAAAATAAGCAGCAGAATAAGCACTCTTCATCACACTGCGTGACATGAAATACAAACTAAACGTGTCCAGATGAGATAACAGTCTGTAGCTTTTGCATAGTTTATCGTATCGCTGAGATCTGTATTTTCTACATTCATGTGTGCTTGGAGGAATGTCACAGGTTTATTTGCCTACGTGGCCATTGAACTATTCAAGGAATATGAGGGAGTTTAATGATGAATGCATATTAAAATGTGTCAGTTATATTGGAGCTCTAGTATTGTTTTAAATATGCAAATAAATGAACTGCCCAGTGCATCTGCACAGCCCTAATGATTTATCCGAAAGACTGAAAGAATAGCCTTATTGAAATGTCTGTTCCAGAGTCAGAGCCAAATAACCAAACAGAAACACTTCACCTTGAAAGTGAAACTAGAAACTGGGTTCTGTTATGCATGACATGAGAAGTGAAAGATCACTGTCAAAGGCTTATTTCAATTTAACTAAATAAAATCAGGACAAGTGATACAACAGCTTCAGGCTCATTATTATGCAATTTCAGGAAACTATAACCACTTAGTTAATGTCATCACTACACAGAAGGTGTCAAAAGGTTACTGTTATTAAACCTGACCTCATACTATAACACCTCAAACTGACAAACAGGTTTGAGCAGCGAAAAGAAAATGCAAATGAACAGACATACTGCTAGCAAACTAGCACAGACATGTCCCACATTAAAATCTAGATTCATGCCGTGCCAAAACGCATCAGTGCAGGTTTGCACAGCTTTCATCTCAGACTGAGTGTAATCCTACGTTATTAAAAATGTCATATCTAAACACACTGGAATCTATAAGTGGGATGTGTGTCAAAGAAACCAATAAAAAAAACTTAGGACAGTTTAACTTCCAATAAAGTTTGTAACGGAAGGCTTGGTGAATATTTCACTTGTTGGTCATATCATTTTTATTTCAATGGTCAACATTACTTCTCAAGAATACTGGATGACACAGACTAGCCCACACAGGATTCATAGATTCATTTCTCAATGAGAAACTATCCCATGAATAATTTCAAAACAAATCATCCATGTGCTATGTTGTTGAATTGTTTTTAAGAAATCAGTTCAATTTAATGAAATATTACAAAACAAGGGATTGAGCAATATATACTTTTTGACTGATACAAATACAGATTATTTTTGTCTAATAAGTAATAACCAATATGCAGAACTGATATTTATTCATAGTTTCAAATAACTAAACAATTATGACTACAATATAGTAGCTGGTACTGAATAACTTATTACTGATTAAGTAAAGAGTGATAATAAAACTGATTATCAGTCTCTATTTTTATTAGTAAGAATATAATAATAATATTCTATATAAAAAAAAAAAAATAGCATTGCTGCAGCACAACACATTCAAGTGACATAAATCGCTAAAAATAATGACCCTAGCCTGAATTCTTTAATTCATGATGGTCTTATGTTGTAAATAGGAAGATTTTTGTAACTAGATTTTCAGACGGCTAGAAACAATATTTTGTACTGAAATCAAGCTTCAAAACAAAACCCCGACTGGAAGACATTGGTTTCTGGCTGACATTTGTTTCCTTCCTTTTTTTTGTAGAGCACTGTATTTCTGGCATTTGGCTTGCCTGTTAAATAAATAAATAAACATTTTATTACGTAATGTACATTGTGTACTACCGCAGAGAAAAGACCTGTTACAGCCCAAACTGTACTACAACCACCGACGTACTTCTAGAGTCACTCACGAGCTTCATATTGTTCAAAGAGAGTCAAGACATAACTTGCCTTATTTTCTCACTTTTTCCATCCAACTGACTCCAGTGACGTGTCGGGAGGCAAAGGAAGTCCAACGATTCAAATACCAAACTCGGCGTGTCTGGGTACTAAATACTGACCCAGCTTAACGGAAAGAATTTGTAGTCTCCTACATTCATCATGTTACCAATGAACCGCCAGTGAAAGAAAGACACATTGACGTTTGTTTCGAAGTTCCGAAACAATCAGTCACGCGACTAAATGCGAACGAGGAACGAAGAATAATAATGTTGTAAAGGAGCATAAACAACAGCACCATCTAGCGGCAGAACTGTCACACATACACATTTTTATGTATACATACACATCGATCACATTTTTTTTTATATTATGTAGATTTTTACAAGGTGACTTGTTAGGAAAGGGATATTTTAAAATGACGGGGGCAGGTTTTAAATGTCATACATTCATAAAATGTATTAGTTATAACATTTTATTTTATTTACACTTGATATTTTTGTATCTTGTAAGATACAAAAATATCAAGTGTAAATAAAATGTGCATTTGTGAATGATTTTTGTTTTTATATTTGTTTTACTTTTGAAAATTTTGCTGAAAAGTCATATTACATTATATTATATTATATTATATTATATTATATTATAAATAATGGAATTTATCATAACTAAAATAGAAAAAAACATGTAACATGGCAAGGCGTTTAATAATGTTACATGCTAATTCCCTTATATGTTTGTTTATCGTAAACCTGTTTATAGTATTTTTAACAAACCAATATTTTTATGCCAAACAAAGCAGATATTTATTCAATTTTTTTATCCTCCAAAGGCAAAATAAAATAAAAAAATATCCGCAAGAGGGCAGCATGGGCTTATAATAAGAAAACTCGTATTCAATGAGATCAGTTTTATTTTGCAGTGCAATGTAATATAACATTATAATACTCAAACCCTGCCAATAAAGCGCTACAATATATCTTCAATTGGTTTATTTAAATATAAAAAGTTCTCAGCTGTAAACATACTAAGTAATAAGTAAAAGTAACTCTTGCTGCATGCAAATAAAAAAGGGCGTCAGCGAGTGTCACAGTCCAGTTGCTGTTCGACAACAAGAGCGCGCTACTCCGCCTACCTTTTTCCACCAATCAGCGGCGAGGCCGCGTGCGCGGATTCAAACCCGTTTCCGGAAGAAGGCTGGGCGCGAGATTCGGCGGGATGGACAAAAAATGAAACAGAAAGAGTGGAAAAAAACACACGCGCTGAGAACACAGTACAGGGTGACAGTACAGAGGGGTGTGTGTTCAAAGCGGACAAGACTAACACAGAGCTATATTTATGGATTTTCTTCCTTTAGCATTTTGAGATCGCACTAAGTTAGAAGTTTTCTATTTTTTACTTTTATTATTTAATAATAAGAATTTTGGAAGGACATTTTTCATGGTCTCATATTTATTGCATTAGGGCTCTCGGGGATGTGACTGTATGGATCTGAAGCTTTTTGCGGAAAATATACCCATGTGTGACAGTGGCATGTGTGGATAAAAGTCATCTGTGTGTTTTGATTTCAAGAAGAATTGCACCATTGGATGTTTTAAAGACATTTTCTTTTGAAAAGAACTGGATTTGAACACAGTTGACATGCCCAATATGAAGTCTCGCAGGTGAGATAATGGATCGTACTCAGTGCCTTGTAAACTAAATCAAATAAAAAAAGCGAAATCAATCTTAAATTAAATGAGAATAATAATTGTTATTTTATGGATTGTGTACAAATGTACAGATCGTTTGTTGATGCCCAGCTTAAAACATCGGGAGATCGTATATATCATGTATAGTAACGTTATAGTATAGTATATATATATGGAGTTTTTATGATATTTGTGTCACAACAGAAATCGCTATGGCAACATTGAAGCACAAAATAACAATAATTAAGCATTTAACTGCACAATATAATCTAAAACGTTATTAAATTATGATATTTAACATGAAATGACAGGTCCCTATATGACGCGTCACGTTGCACCTGCTGATCAACGAGGTTGATCATGAGTTAAATACTGACTCGTGTTTAAAAAACATATTTCTTATTGCTAGTTCTACCATAATGTTTCCTCATGTCAAATGTCATTTGTCAAACAGTTTCAAATGTTTAAGATAAGTTTATTGTGTTAGCCTGAATGCTAGCGGTTAGCCTGTCCTAGATCATTCTCTATTGAACTGAACAGTACAGCCGGAGTGAACTAGCATGCTAACCGGCTATTTTATAATTCCTGAAGTAATCTTAGTCTAAATATTAAACGAAACTGGCCACAAGTAAATAAAATGTACTTTAAATTGTAAACTTGTGAATTAAATTTAATTTACTTTAAATGTATTTCAAATTAATCTACAAGTAAGAGTGGTAACAAAACAGAAATGGGGGAAGGTGCAAGTGATCCATCTTTAGAGGATTATATGGTATTAGATGAAACAGTTGGGTACTGATGCCTTAATAGGGCATTACATAATAACTACAGATTACTAACATAATATTTATGTAGAAAAAAATCAAATTACTAAAGCAGAATATTTAATCAGTTGTATCTTACTCTTTGTAAACATTTGCATATGTTTGAAATATTTTTACACTTACATAAATCTGAAAAGGTATATTTAGGAGGAATTTGTTTTGTTACAGTAACTGGAAATTAACTTACAACAACTTATATTAAGTTGATTAGCTGTAAAAATTGATTTGTGTTAAGATACACAATAAATATGAAACTATATTAATGTGTATTATAATAATAATAAAGGAGTAAGAATATTCATCTTGTGCGTAATGCTTTTGCACACTCATTCACATCTAGTTTGGATTCTAAAACTATGTGAGTCAGATTTTCCAAACGATGATGTTTATGAAGAACGGTGACATAGCCTACAGCTTGCTGTGCCTAAACAAACATGACCATGATGTTATTTATGGATGAATGAAGATGTTAACGTGTCTATGTGTGTGTGTCCTGGTAAAACCTACATTATGTGGACAAAATGTCCCCACAAAGATGGCAATATCGAAATCCATGTACTTGTGGGGACATTATTTGGTCCCCATGAGGAAAACAGCTTATAAATCATACTTTTTTGAAAATGTACAAAAGCAGAACGTTTTCTGTGTTTGGTAGGTTTAAGAGGAGGGTTAGTGTAAGGGGAGAGAATATACAGTCTGTACTGTATAAAAATCATTATGTCTATGGAAAGTGTGTGTGAATTTCTGTGTCAGACATTAATGGACGATATCAGAATGTAATTTCAAAAAGAAGACCAGCTGAAGGCCTTAATCTGACTGAGTGGATTTGTCGTTTGTACAGATTTGGTCAGTTTGGTCTGCCTCCTGACTGAATGATGTAAGCAAATCACCTCTGAAGTAAAATGGGCTTGTTTATCACCTCACCCCTTCCTTGAGGGTGGAGATCATACTAAATCATGTTTCTTAAATGAAACACTTCTTTCATCTGATGGCTTGTAATACAGAGAGCCAATGTTTCAATGATAAACATGCAGACTGGCAGCAAGAAGGATTTTGGACTTCCATATTTGTACCACTTTAGTCAAAGTTGGACTTCAGCCTAAACACATTTCCTCACAACTTTAGACTTTGCAGCAAAGCATTCTGGTTGAATGAGCTGTTGCATATTTCTTTAATGATCAGACTTCCTTCCTTGATCTTCTAGAAAATCTTTTAGCTTCACAACAAATAAGGCTTGAGCTTTGTGTATGTTGATAGTGACCTATATCATTGGATAAATGGTTTTCCATTAAGTTTGTGCTCTGGTATCCCAGGGAGACTTAACTACCCAGTGCATGGTGTTGATTAAAAACTCTCTACCTCACTGCATTGGTGAAATGTTACCAGGCAACAAGACTATAGGCTGAAGTCTGGACTGTCACTTTGAGTTACTTGTGTGAAAATAACTTCTTTTTCTTTTTGAATGTATTTTAATGGGTGGATTTTAGAATAATGGAAAAAATATATATTCAAATAAAAACAAAAATCTTTACATTTATGTATGAATGCAAAAACCAATGCACTTGAATCAATTGAATACTTCTGGAATTCATTTTGTAGCTTGCTTTGCTTGCTTGCAGACTAATTATACTCAGGCATGTCCTGTTTAACAAGCTAGAAGCATTTCTAAACTGTTTGCATTTTGTTTTTACAGATGATTGATCAAGCTTGTCTGCTCAGTGGTTTGTGTCAGAATAGATATGTGTCTTTTAATAGTGTTTGACTGTGTGTTTCTGTTTATGTTTAATGGCTGCAGTGAAGATGAGGATGATGAACGTCATTCTACAGATCCTGACAGCAAGGACTCCAAGAATTCTAAAAAGACCCTGAGCAAAATTAAATGGTCCCGGGATGAGGTACTTAATACATGAATTCTAATTTGCAACCAATTCCACATGTGCTATTTTAAGTTCAAATCAGATCATACTTACTCCTTGGGTTTCAATGATGAAACGGGAAGGGGTGGGAATTGCTACAGTGCTCTTAATGCTTCTGTCACAGTGGGCTAGTTGTTTCTGAGATGGAAAACTTCATGATCTCTGTTTCACAAACAGGATGAGAAGCTAAAGAAGCTTGTTGAGCAGCACGGAGCCGATGCTTGGAAATTAATTGCCAATTATTTCCCAGTAAGTAACTCACTGAATCAGATGCTAAATCTTTGAAAGTGTTTTTAAAATTGTGTACCTGTGGCTGGAATGTTAAAAACTGGTCTAGTTGTAAAGTGAATTGCTTACTTTTTCACATATTTATTATTTTTCTATGGAAGAACTAGTGTCTTCTGAAATATTTTAAATTAAAATAAAATGTAAAACCATTAAAGGAACACTATGCAACTTTTTTTGTTAAAAAATGCATAAGTGAGTACATCATGAATCCATCTTCCAAAACTTCAGTACGCATATCATAAGTGTTTATATTCCGACTATTTTAGACTGAGCGGGACACCAACCACTGCGGAGTAGCCCAGTACCTGTGTAACTCGTCATGTATATATAATGTTCTTCTGCAAGATGCATGTAGTTTTGTTTATTAACTGCTAGAGTGCTAAAAGTCACATAGTGTAACTTTAAAACAAATCTATTTTACACAAATTAGGCAAAAGGTGAGTCACGTATCAAGTTCTAACTTTAGACTGAAAATACTGTTGCAAATGAAAAGACTAGATAGAATTACAGCAGAACTATTGTTCAATTTATGTTGCATTATTTGTGACAGGTCTTTGTGTTAGTAAAGATGTTATTATAGGTGTATGTGTACTAGCTGCAGGTGTTGATGTGGGATTTTGTTGCACTTTGGTAGACAAGGACAGATGGTCAATGTCAGCACCGTTGGCAAAAGGTGCTCAACCCGGAGCTGGTGAAAGGACCCTGGACAAAAGAGGAGGATCAGAGGGTAAGACGAGCTGGGTGTTCTGTGTCCTCAGAGCAAGACAGAGATGGATGGATAAATGGCGATAGATGTAGGATTAGGAGGGGTGTGATGATCTCTTAGTTTTGATTCTGAGTTTTAGAATGTAAAAGTCATTGTTCTCTTCTACCACCAATAGAACTGAAAGCTTTTGTTTTTGACAACATTTCAGAAGAACTGACGCTGTTATAAATGCGAGAGGTTTCTTTCTGCCCTGTTCATTACATAATGGTAATGCAAAACTGAAGTTGTACATTCACTACCGTTCAAAGGTTTGGGGTTAGTCCGATTTTTTTTAACTATTTTGAAAGTCTCTAATGCTCATAAAGGATGCATGTATTTGATCAAAAATACAGTAAAATCAGTAATATTGTGAAATGTTATTACAATTTAAAATAACATTTAAGTATATTTTAAAATGCAATTTATTCCTGTTATTCCAAAGCTGAATTTTAAGCATCATTACTCCAGTCTTCGGTGTCAAATGATCATTCAGAAATCATTCTAATATGATGATTTGCTGCTCATTGTTTTTTTTATCAGTGTTGAAACAGTTGTGCTGCTTAATGTTTTTATGGAAACTGATAAATTGCTTTCAGGATCCTTTGATGAATACAAAGTTCAAAAGAACAGCATTTATTTAGAAATAGAAATCTTTTGTCACATTATAAATGTTTACAGTCACTTTTGATCAATTTAACGCATCTTATTGAATAAAACATTAATTTCTTTAAAAAAAATCTGCCTGACGACAGACTTTTGAAAGGTACTGAATATCATGATGTAAATGTGCAATCTATAGTTTAGAATTTAGTTTAGCTCTTGAAAATAAAAATAGAGGGGATATCAGATTGTCCAATTTTACGTCAGCTCAGCGACCAGGGTTGACTGTTTTTATTTGGCCAAGATTGAATAATTTGGAGTTCATCCTTACAGATTTTGGCAAAATATTCATATGGATGGAGTTCCAAATAAAGAGGATATTTTATAACCCTAGTGCCATACTTTGTTTCTGACCTCTCCACAGGTGATTGAGTTAGTTCACAAGTATGGGCCCAAACGGTGGTCAGTGATTGCCAAGCACTTACAAGGCCGCATTGGCAAACAGTGCCGAGAGCGCTGGCACAATCACCTCAACCCAGAAGTGAAGAAATCCTCCTGGACCCAGGAAGAAGATCGAATTATCTATGAAGCACATAAACGTCTGGGCAACCGCTGGGCTGAGATCTCAAAGCTGCTGCCTGGAAGGTAAAAAGCTCTTATTTTTACTCTAAAGCTATACAGAATATTGAAGAATACCAGTGTTCTTGTGTAGGCCAGAGAATGACATTTACCTTACTGTACGTTTATAGGACAGACAACTCCATTAAGAATCATTGGAACTCCACCATGCGCAGGAAGGTGGAACATGAGGGTTACTTGCAGGAGGCCAGCAAGAGCTACAGAAGTGACCCTGGTCAGAAGAAACGTCCCAAATCCAGCCAAGCTGTGGAATATTCACATGGCCAAAATCAACTGATCATGAGCAGCCAATCACAGGTGATAACACTCACAAGAATGCTATGTTTGCATCAGTATCATAAAGTGTGTGGCATACTTATTTTTTCACTTTGTAGATGTTCTAGAATGTTTATCTAAACCATGCTACCAATGATTTTATAGATAATCATTTATATTTAGGGAATTTAGAGATGCACAATATATTTATTCCATATTGGTGGATGTATATGCTAGTGGTCAATATTAATTATCCTTGCTAGTTTTCCTTGGTAGTTTTTTACAATTAGATTACCTCTGGTGTCATCTAAAGCTCAATTAATGTTCATATTTTAAAACACTAATAGTTTGATAACATTGTTAAATGTAATCTTTGTTAAATTTCATGAAAATGAATATCCAATTTTATACTGAATATTATAATGTTGTGATGTCTTAAAGGGATAGTTCACCCAAAAATGAAAATTCTGTCAGTAATTACTCACCCTCATGTTGTTCCAACCCCGTAAGTCCTTCGTTCATCTTCGGAACACAAATTAAGATATTTTTGATTAAATCTGAGCGCTGTCTCACTCCTCCATAGACTTCTAAGGGACTGAAACTTGCTGGCCCAGAAAAGTTATTAAAGAGATCGTTAATATAGTCCAAGTGACTACAGTGGCTTAATCTTAAGTTTATCAAGTGACGAGAAAACTTTTTGTGCTAAAAACAAAACAAAAATAATGACTTTATTCCACTATTCATTTCCTTCTCTCTGGGCCTCGAGTGAGTTAACGTAGTGTTTTTGCGCAGCGCGTCACACACATGACCATCGCCGGCCAATTGTGAGCCTACGTGGTGACGTGCAACACAGACGCGCTGCGCAAAAACACTACGTTAACTCACTTGAGGCCCAGAGAGAAGGAAATGAATAGTGGAATAAAGTCGTTTTTTTAGCGCACAAAAAGTATTCTCGTCGCTTGATAAACTTAAGATTAAGCCACTGGAGTCACTTGGACTATATTAACGATCTCTTTAATAACTTTTCTGGGCCAGCAAGTTTCGGTCACCAAGCAGCCTATGGAGAAGTGATCCAGCGCTCAGATTTAATCAAAAATATCTTAATTTGTGTTCCGAAGATGAACGAAGGTCTTACGGGGTTGGAACAACATGAGGGTGAGTAATTACTGACAGAATTTTCATTTTTGGGTGAACTATCCCTTTAAGTCAGTTGATAATTAAAAATGCCTGATTTTACTTATTTAGACAAAATAGTACAGAATTTTTATTTGTCATCCATTTATCTGTAATCAGCCATGACATGAAAATAATTTTTGATTGGACAGAATTGATCTGTTTATCTCTTTTTATACCTAATATAATAATAAATATTAGATATGAAGTATTCAGTAAACATACAAGCTTTCATATTGTTTTTGATTGGCAGCCGCCCAGATATCCATATGGTTCACAAAGCGACCAGTGTATGGAAAACATAAGTGTCGAGATCTCTAGCTTTATAACGGTAAGTCCTATGGTGCAGTTCTCACGGCATGCTTCAGTCTCCTCTGTATCTCTGAACTTTCTGCTTTCTGAAGTCTGTTTGTCTTTTCTATAAATAAATAAAATCCGACTCATATGTTTGTTGGTAATTGTTTAATCTGCATGTGTGTGGTGTGGTGTTTTAAACTGATCCATATCTGAATTTCACCAATGCCGTGATACAAATTTTAATTGAAACGTATTGACATTAATCTAATCTAGTACATTGAATATAAACTACATCAGCGTCCTGGGTGGTTTTGCTTGGTGAAATTCAGGACCTCATAAAAGTCTCGTGAAATTGTCAGTAAACTTTGTCTCAGTCTCTCTTTCCGCCTCTTCCTCCTGATTCTTCTTCCTCACAGCCGTGCCATGATGACCCAGAGAAAGAGAAAAGAATTAAGGAGCTAGAGCTGTTGCTAATGTCAGCTGAGAGTGAAGTCAGAAGACGGTCGGGCCCTCGTGTAAGAAACACTTGTGTGTGCGCGTAGAATAGTGCGCTATTGGTCCCTCCATTCCCATCTTACTCCCCCATACCTTCATTTCTAGCAGTGCTTAGTAAATCTTGCCCGCCTTCACTGCCTCCCTGCCTCACACCCTCCTGTGTGGTTTTATTTACTAAAACTACAGAGAGTAACCGCTTTGATGAAGTTTTGCTTTTATTAAAAGCATGTTTTTAATATATAATTATTTTATTACGCTTATTTATTGTTTATATTATTTTCTGCATCTTTATAAAATCTTATCTTTAAAAAAACATATTAATATAATAAATTGGCACAGTTAATTTATTATTATATATTATTATTACATTTAATTAATTATTCACAGTTTCCCTGTCAATAGTCAGCAAACCTACTGTTATCATTACCATAATATCGTTACCTTAATATCTTGAATGTTTACCAGAGATTTTAGCTTATGGTCAAAAAGTAATAAACTCAGATATTATTAGTATAGGTTTATTGGCACAGATGTGTGTTTGATTTTGCAGTTTAACGCTCCCCTCCACATCACTGCAGTTTATCGTTTTCCTTTGGTCTTTTCTTATCATATACTCCCTTACTGAATTCAATGGTTTGGTCCAATACAGAATCCAGAGAGCTACTCCAGCTGGTCAGACAGCCTGCCGGATGATACTGTCACCACCACAGAGAGTGTGGATGACAGAGGGGTGGAGCTGTGCCGTTTAGAGGAGGGCCAGCCTGCTAGGATGCCTCTGCCTCTCTCTCCTAGCAAGTTCCTGGCTGCTGAGGCCAGTGCTGTGCTGTCCACACTAGAGACTATTCCAGAGTTTGCAGAGACCATGGAGCTCATTGACTCAGTAAGCAGAGAATTACATATATATATATATATATATATATATATATATATAATGAAAATGTATTATAATATAAAGAATACAAGTGAATTTTCATTATAATGTATGAAAACTATCATTTTGTCCGATAACAGATATGGTACTGTACCTATATCCCTAAGATATGATGGGTAAATTTATTGTTTTTGAAATTGTATTTAGTCTTGCTAGTGGCACATTATACACTTCACTCTTAAAGAATGTTAAAGGCAGTATTTACTTTGGTTAGGTATGAAGTTATATATGTTATAGGTTTCATGTATATATTTTTCACTGTATTTCTGACAAAAACTAAAAACTTTACTAATATCGGTATTGTTTACATATTATTTACTCAATATGCATTGTAAATTTAGTTCTTTAGTTTAGTAAAATGACATCAAAGATGCAGTTTTTATTCGCCACCTAATGAAAAGTAATGGAACAATTTGTGTGTGTTGATGCTACAGGACCCTTTGGCCTGGAGTGATGTGACCAGCTTTGATCTTTCTGAGAGAGGCTCCTCCCCAAAACACGCTAACCCCACTGAGGAGAGGTGCACAGAAAGCCTTGCCTACTCAATAAATGCTCCAACTGTCCCAGTGATGAGCAGGCAGTGTGCTGCAGTGAGCCAGGGCAAGTCTGTGGCTCTTTCCAATAGATTCATCTCTCAACCAGCTTCCATGATGAGGAAGAAGAGGAGAGAGAGAGAGGATCAGTCACCTGCAGATGAAAGGAACTGCTGTTCTTTTATAGACAACAGTGGGAACTCGCCAAAAAACACCCCTGTCAAAGGCTTGCCATTCTCCCCCTCTCAGGTATGGGTAAATGTATAACATTTCACAACTTTTTAAAGCACAGAAATTTGTGGATTCTTGAAGTTAAAACTTTTTTTCATTTAGTTTTTCAACGTGTCCGGTGGTGAGCCCTTGAGCCTCGACAATCCTGCTCTTACATCCACTCCAGTATGTGGACAGAAATGCCTCCTCAATACACCCCACCAGAGAGAAACCACACCAAAACACCAGAAGGAGAATGCAGGGTCAGGGCCTATTCTTCACATCTGCTGTTTGAGAATAACGAGCTGACAATTTCAGAATCAAGATATAACTAATAGTATTTTGTCTTCACAGTTTTAGGACCCCGAAACTCCATAAGAACATTATAATCCACACTCCAAGAACACCCACCCCTTTCAAAAATGCCTTGGCTGCCCAGGAGAAGATGCATGGCCCATTAAGAATGGTGGTATGTCCTAGGGCCAGATTTACTAAACTAGCAAATTAGAGTGAGCGTGCAATTTCTCTAATTTTTCACTGTGTGTCTTTAGTAAATCCTGACAGTAGTTTATTAACACCAAAAGAGGGTTTGCGTTGGCACAAGGCAAGCTGTTAGTAAATCTGTAAATTGCTGTCAAAAAATGCTACAGCAAGATACACATAAAAAAAGCCTATATGTACCGTTGTGATATTTTTCATGACAATTAAGCACATTTTACCCCAAAACTCTCATTACTGTGTCAGGGTGTTAAGTTTTTTTGTAATGATGACTTTCATTCATTTTATTATTACGAGATTCCTAATACTGTAATACACCTTTATTTTTGATCAAATCTGCATAAATTAAAGGCAGTTCAACAAATACTTGTATAAATACAATTTTACATAAATGTTTTTTTAATGTCCCATGTCCATGTCCCCTGAGGGGCTCTGTATATTTCAGTTAGTTGACACCAAGTTAAAGTTTTTCCATCTAATATTTATATTTGGTTTATAGGTTTATTTCAGTTGATGATTTTTAATAGTTTTATTATTATTTTATTATTATTATTAACAACCCTGATTAGAATTATGTATGAGATGCTTAATTGTCCTGAAAATGTCACATTGCAAAAAAATCTTAATGGTTCTAAAAACATATTATGACTTGACAGGTTTCATGAGATTCACCTATAAAGGCTCTTCATGTGTTTATTCAGTGCTTCAGTCGCTAATTTGTCTTTTGATATATTACATTGGTGTGTTCAGCCCCAGCCTCTGGCACTTCTTGAGGAGGACATCAGAGAGGTTCTGAAAGAGGAAACAGGGGCTGACATCTTCACACAAGTGCAGAACCAGCTTCAGTACAGATCTTACGAGGTACTGGCCACTTTCTTACATACCTGTTTTCATAGTCATGCAAATAGGTTTAGTTTAAATATTCAGAAGGTTTCGTCGTCATTTTTAAACTGTGTCATTTTGGGTTCAAAGCAGATGGAAGCTCCTGCAAGGAAAGTGAGAAAGTCTCTGGTATTGGACAACTGGGAAAAAGACTGTTTGAATGTACAGCTGTTTCCCCAACAGCAGATTAACAACAATGCCGTGGTAAGACCATTATCCTACTCTACTAACTAATGATCATTAGCGTTTTTCTGTTTTGAGTTTACAACTCAACTTTTTTGTTTTCCCTCTTCGCCCTTCTTTTTCCACATAGTCTCACAGTGACGGCCTGTTGAACAGATCCATGCTAATGATGCCATTGACAGAGAGAGAGGAGAACTGTTGCTCTCCTAGATCACTGAAGGATTCGCTTTCATTAGTATGTTCCCTTAGCCCACAGGGCAAGAGAGAAAACATGACCCAAAGGAGCCCACCTTACCAAACACCCACTCCGGTAATTTACTCATTTGTTCCCTGACCATCAAGAGAAAAGGATCTGATATGACATTAATCTCCTTATATTGAGTGTGTTGCAAGTTAACACATAATTAACCCTCATTAACTCAAATAATCCTCAGAAATGTTTATAATTCAATGAAATTTTAGTTATAAACATGAGACCTTTGGACTAATCAGTTTTTTCAGTATTATTTACATACTAGTATTGTATTTACTATTTTGGATTGCCATTTATATTTTAATTTTATATGTGCTTTTGTGTTTTTTCTGTTTTTTTATATAGCTTTAATTTAGCACTTCAACTTTCAGGTAGTTGCCAAGAAAATATTTCTTTTTACGTTTTTAAATTAATCATTTTTAATCTTAAGTTTCAGTTAACAACAAAAATCATAGTTTTAGTAAACAATAACAACACTGTGTCAAACTCAAATACCTATGTTCTTATTCTTCTTCATTATACACAAATTTGAGACCTTTGAACCTTGTGGACATGTTGTAGTAAATTTTTGTGCTTTTTCTATTTCTATATAGCTTTAATTTTTATTTTTTATTTTTTTTATTAGAACTTCAACTTACCTATTGTATTTCAGATAATTGCCAATGACTCTTAGGGCCCTATTTTAACAATCTGAAACGCAAGTATCAAATGCGAAACGCAAGTAACTTTGTGGGCGGGTCTTGGCGCTGTTGCTATTATACCGGCGGGATAAATGACTCTTGCGCCCGACGCAAATCTAAAATGGGTTGGTCTGAAGTAGCTTCATTATGTGGTTTGGGCGTAACGTGAAATAAACCAATCAGAGCGTCATCTCACATTCCCTTTAAGAGCAGGCACGCTTGTTCCATGGCGGATTGCTATTACAATGGCGGATTTGCCAGGCACACGCCAGGAGCGGTTCACTGCCGAGGAGACCGATGTTCTCGTCAGGGCCGTAAAACACAGAGAAGTGACATTGGGGATGGGAGAAACCCACCCAAATTAGCTTTGGTTAAACAGGCGTATGATAATTTGGGTAAATGTGTAAGCTAGATTTATGCCTAATTTTTCACATCTTCATGGTCACCACAATGATTTCCCTCGTGTGTTAATATTTTTCCTTGTAATAATGTAGCCTATGATTTGCAAAAATGAAAACTGCTGCTTCTGTGTAGATGAGAGAATCAAAGTTTATGCACGTTGTGCACACGCTACATTATGGCCAAGCATGCGCCCTCAAAATAGCATATGAATAACATGCGCAACGCGCCACTGACTTTAGACTAGGTTTTTCCTGGTTAGTGGCGGAATTGTTTTCTAAACCTGCGAAATAGCATCAGGGAACGTGTGCGCCGGAACACGCCTCCTCTTTTCGCTGAACCGCCCCGGGAGCGCAAGTTCATTCCCTAATTTACCGACGTGCGTCTGTGGAGGGAAAAGTCCGCTGTGCGCGGGTGCAAAATAGGAATGATACATGCGTCGGTGTACAAAGTCAATTGTGCTGGGTGCAAGATAGGGCCCTTAATATCTAATGTCATTAGTTTCTATACAGCTTTCATTTATTTTTATTTACTATTTCAGCTTAAAATGATTTTATTTCAGATAGTTGCCAAGAAAACATTTAATTTTTTATTTTTATTTTACATTATTTCAGCTAACGAAAAAATTGTTCAGTTTTCGTTAATAATAACACTGGGTCAATCTCAAATACCTATTTTCTTATCCAACAGGCCAACAGCAATTGGGAGGCAGTGGTTTTTGGGAAAACGGAGGATCAGCTGATCATGACGGAGCAGGCCAGGCGTTACTTAAACGCCAACCCCACCGCCTGCATTTCCAGAGCTCTCATCCTTTAAACATCACTTCTGCACTACAGCAAACCCTCCCTCTTTTCCTCTATCACACCGGCATTTAACCTCTCCGACAATCTGGTGTAGGAAACAGGAACACTCACTATGATGTTTGCTAAACACCTACTGATATAACAGTGTATCGCTTAGGATTAAAAAAACTTGTATGGAAATGTAGTCAAAATACAGATAGCCCTAGATTTGCAGTATTTAGCTAACGGCATTTTAACATAGTTACTTTTATCCATTTTTAGCCGTAAAAAGTGTGCTGATTTTAAGGGCTGCTTTTCAATGAACTTTTTTAAGAAGGATTAAATCGCATAAATGACATTTTCAGATAGTTTTTAAGCTCTTTTTAGAGGATTTTAGAGACTGGTGTTAAGGATAGGGGAGCACTGGCAGTGTTGCACTACTGTGGTTGTTTGTTAGGGTGAGGAGCAGAGACAGTGTTGAGGAGTAACTGGATAGCACTTGCAACGTAATCGTTTCCGCTCCAAACGTAACAAATGTTCCACCCCGCTTATTATTATTTTTACGAGTAGGACACTCACTGAATGTATTGTATAGTGTGAATTTGCTAAGTTAACGTCTACTGGAAGGTACCTCGATCATTTTGTTTTTTGTTTTCCGTTATTTTTTGCTGTAAAATGAAGGTTGTTGAAGTGAATTATACTTCGAACATCTGGAGAGGCGTAAAATCGACTTGTGTTTGCAACTGAAGTCTAAATCTAGCATCGTTGCTGCTTTTGAAATTGTTCTCCTCTTAGCCGAAATTATGTTTGGTACCAATATCTATGCGCACGTCGCATTATAAATAACACGTTCCAAGAACAGATACGTAGGTGAGATTTGTTCGTTTAGAGCTGTAGGTTCTATTTATTAAATCTTTACTAATTTATTTATTTCAAAGATATAAAGAAATGCTCTAATTATATTTCTGTTCTGTTAAAGATTTGACTACCTTCCATCTCATACTTCTGATTTCAATAACACTGCCACTAATTTCTTGGCCTGTACAGTAAATTTAACATCCTTTCAAAGGTTCCGTCCTCTTTACACCAATTGGTTTTCCGTAAAAGTAGCAGCATTCAACCTCCAAAGGTGGGGAAATTGCACTTTTAAATATTGTATAAATGTTGGTTTGTCATTAGTATCTTTACGTTTTGTTGTATGTGGGTATTTTTAGTGGTGGCTGAATGTATTTAAACATATCATTAACACTGACGGGTCAGGATAACATCCGAAGGGGAAATGATGTAAACGTAGTTCCTCCCATTTTCTCGCTCTCGAAAAATGTTCATAAGGTTTTGCTCGCTGCTACTGAGAGTTACAGCAGGAATGGATACAAGCACAATTGACTGAAGGAAGTGTTGGACAATTGCTTTGCTCTCATATGAGATGAAATGTTGAATGAAATGTCATGTTTTATTATTTTATACTGAGAAGAACCCATGTAAAATAGTTCCACGTTATTTATATTGATAAGTTTGTCTGAGCAAAAAACAGACCCCGATGTTAAAGGATTCGGCAGTATTAGCATTACGTATTGGGGTTTTAACACGTTTTTAATAATTTAATAAGACAGAATGATATTTTGTAAAAAGTTTACTTGTTGTTAATTGTAACCCAGATAATAAAATGCAAAAACTCACCATCTGTATTCAAAGAAACACTACACATTGTGTCCATCACCGTATCTACGTTACGGAGAGATTCATTTATTTTGGCTCACATAACATTGTAGATAACTGCTTAATGTGTTTTTTTCTTTGTTTGTCTTCATTTTACTGTCTAAATGTTTGTCTTTGTTATTTCCTTTTTTCTGTAGACTTGAGGGAAGCAAGTATATGTAGCAAACTGACATGCATGAAAACAAGCAGCACACTTTAACTGACATACTCATTTCTCATGCAATGTAATGTATTTGACATTTTCCGTAAAAAAAAAACAATTATTACCTGCTTGTCTGATATTACAACAAACTTGTTGAATAGCTATGTTGTCATTTACATACCAAAAAATAAAAAAATGCTCTTCAAATGTGCCACGTTTGTATTTTTCTTTGTAGGTTGTGGGTTATTTTCTGAATTGCACCCTGAAACTGATTCAAACAGTATTTAACTTTTTGATTGACAGTTCTTCCATCCTTCCCAGAACCTAGTTTTTCATCTAATAATCACCGTCATGTTCATGTCACCCTGTAAAAGACCTCAAGAGAGTCCTGTTCTCTTCTGAAGGCTGGGTGTTTACAGCAGTAATGGAAGTTAAGGTCTCTTTGAGTTGACAGCCATCCCCTGTCACCAGACCTGGGGGTGCCGCAATCTCCACCCTTTGGGGTCCGTGGACCCACACCCTCCCTGAACAACACAGCTCTCCACAGGTCAGCTTCTCTCTCTAAAGAGGCCCACTCGGCCATGAAATAATGTCTTTTGGCTCTATTGTTCTGCATGTCTGTTGGTTTTGCAGGCCCATTCACTCAATTTCCCCTGAATAGAGGGGGGCAAGACCCCACTGACATGCCTTCTGCTGTTGACGGCCATTACAAGCCTATAACACATGTGCTCTTAAATGTTTCTTTCAAATTTAGAGAACACTTTACTATTGTATTTTTCAAATGGTCAGTGTGCAGGTTGAGAGATGTCAAAAGCCCATTGGGGATAAATTGGCTGGCTGGTTTGGGCTTTTGTAAAGTGCACTGTGTTCTTGATGGCTACTGTAATGCACTGTGTTCTTGATGGCTACTGTAGCCATTTTGGCTCAACGCAAAACAAACACCTGTTGTACACCCTGACAGTGATGTGTAAATTTAGAAAGCACTTTAATCTTTAGCGTGAAATGCAAGCCTTGACCTTGATTGAGGTGATTATTCGTCTTCAAGTTGTAAAATTAGCCTACTCTGTTGGTCAGCTGATAAAATGCTGACTATTTGTGATGGCTTTATGTAGGCTAAGAAGATTTAGAACAATGGGAACACATTAAAGAATTTAATAAAGACTGATATTTATGTAGTGAATAGTCAATTTTGTCTATTTATACGTTGGTCTAAAAATTTTATTATAAATGTGTATTAATGTTTTTTTTTTATTATTATTATTATTATTATTAATGCACATCGAGGAAAATTACCCTTTTAATATCCTTATCCAGTAGCGCGAACAAATGAAAAGTCATGCTCAAATTCATTGGCTAACTGTAGGCTACTACTCAGTAGTGACGAATCTACAGAAGAAATCATATCTAACAGCCTATTCATTGCCTACTTGCTAGAGTGAATGGAAATTGTCAGTCTTACTCTTACTTATAGCCTATAATGAGCTTATCTTAAAAGAATAATGGCAACAACAAAAAACATCTTTGAGAAGACTTCGCCAATCGCCAGCTGCTTCGCAGAAACAAACAGTATGTTCCTATTTAAGAGCATGACTCTTATAAACTGGTTATTTTTAGTGAATCAAAAATCTAGCATAGTCAAATTGAATCGCGAACAAATAACTTTTGAGTCGGTTCTTTTAATGAATCGCTCAAAAAGCTTACGAGTTCGCGCCTTTTGCGAATCCTTCACTAAATGAACTCACTGAATCCGTCAGGTTACTGTACCTGACTGACTCATTGACTGAACTGCTTCTTATTATTATTTTCAGTTATGTCCGTCGTAAAATGAAGCATTTTTTGTGTACTTTAGTTTAAAGGGTTAGTTAAACCGAAAATGAAAACTCCGTCATCATTTTCTCACCCTCGTGGTGTTCAAAAACTTTCTTTAACCTGGAGAACACAAAATAAATTATTTGGAAGAATGTTGCTTACCAAACAATTTTAGTTAGCCTACCAATGACACACAAACAACAAAAAAAAAATTTGTGAGGTTTGTCAAACTTACATTAATAACAATTTCAACCACCCCAAATTACTATTATTGGTCACTATTTTTCTTGATTTCTATTTTACTGTAATTTTGAGCTTGATATATAGCCCATGAGGGAATACCACTATCATGCACACTTCCATAAATGCATGTGTGTGTGTGTGTGTGTGTGTGTGTGTGTGTGTGTGTGTGTGTGTGTGTTTTGAGGTGTCCCAGTGCAGCATGTGGTACAGAGCCATCCCTTGAAGCCCCTCCCTTGGGACTGTGTGCACATTGCCTGCCATTGTGTGCAGTAGACAGCAGATGGTAGGCTATGGCAGCAGTGACAGACCTAGTCATCTGGCAGGCACCCACATTTCAGGCGGGAAACTCAAGCGTGTTGCTCTGCTGCCAAAGGTGCCAATTAATATAGGTCAGTCTTTCCACTGTTTATGACTGGCTGACTGCTGAGAGTGTGGACACTGAGCTAGCCAGGCACATAGCTATACTGTAGAGACTTGCTATAAATAAGCTCATAGGTGATTTTTGAGTTTCGAATGCAAAAGGGGCCCTTGCCATTAAACTCAACAGAGGCCTATAGTGTAGGCTACTACGCTTCATAGTAAGTAGCCTATGAATGATTCTGCTGTTCACAGTTTAGCATGCAGGCCATTTATGCCACAAAATTATAAAAAAAAAAAAATAATAATAATAATAAAGGTGACTGCAACTTTTTATCTTACAATTCTGACTTTATTTCTCACAATTCCTAGTTTATATTTTCCTAGTTATTTTGAGTTAACATCTCACAATTCTGACTTTCTTTCTCAGAATTTGAGTTTATAACACTCAATTCTGACTTTCTTTCTTGCAATTTTGAATTAACATTTTGCAATACTTTCTTTGTTTATATCACACAATTTTGATTCCCTCCCCCACATAATTGCATGTTTACACTGTAAAACAATTTTTTTTTTTATCACAACATTTTTTCTTTTGTCCAATCAACTTAGATTATTTATGTGGTTCAGATAACACAATATTTTGAGTTTTTGTTGATTAAACCAATCTCTTTCACTGTATTAACTCATTTTTATTTTATTTCAACTAGCTTAATTTTAATGCAACCAGGTTAGGCTATACTTACTTTAAGTTAAACCAACAATATTATTTTACAGTGTATATCTCGCTTTTTCCCCCCACAAAATTTCAGTTTACATCTTGGAATTCAATGTTTTTCCTCTCAGTTCTGAGTTTATATCTCTTGTAAGGGGTGACTAATTTTGTGGACGAAAGGATTTGTCTGTATCATGAAATGCTATTTTCTTCACAAAATGTTTTGGTAAATTTCATTTTGTATTACAATACTAATATTTAATTTACAAAACGTCTTTCGAGATTTTCACAACAAAAAGCAAGAATTATGAGATATAAACTCATAATAAACTTTAAAAATATAGTCATTATTGTGAGATCTAAACTCAAAAATTGTGAAATATGTCAGATAAAAAGTCGCAATTACTTTTTTGAGTTTTTTTAATTTTAAGTTAGAAAGTTTAGAGACCCCCCCCAACCCCCAAAAAATTTTTTATTTAACTTTAAACTAGGGCTGTCAAACGATTAATCGCGATTAATCGCATCCAAAATAAAAGTTTGTGTTTACATAATTTATGTGTGTGTACGGAGTATAATTATTTTCTATATATAAATACACACACATGATATATATATTTAAGAAAATGTGTTATTTATATATAAAATATTTATATATAAATTATATATAATATAAATATATATACACAGTATGCAAATATTTCTTAAATATATACATGCATGTGTGTGTATTTATATATAGAAAATAATTATACACCGCACACACACATGTATTATGTAAAAACAAACTTTTATTTTGGATGCGATTAATCGCGATTAATCATTTGACAGCCCTACTTTAAACCCAATGGTTTGGTTTGTACATATTTGACCCAAACACGAGTTGACAACCAGCATTTTTTAGAGTAGGATGCAACACCAAAACTGGTTCAAGACAGATTTTTCCTGTTTGAAATGGGTGTCCTGGTGAAGAGGCACCTGGTCAATGGGATGGGTTTATTATGGGTGGGTAGATCTAAGTCTTTCTCCAGACTAGCAGCTGTTCCTCAGGTGAGCTGCAGGTGACAGATGCTGCGAGATCACTGCAGCAGTTCACTGTACTCATACCTTATTTACTCTTTTGAATTTTCTGAAGTGCAGTTGCACATCAACATGACATCAACAGTCACTGCATCAATGGATTAGGATTAATTAAATTCTGTAAGAGCCCTGCAAAAGGGTCCAGGAGAAAGCTGAAGTCATTGTGACCAGTAAGCCAAGCTCAGCAGATGGCCAAAGCATCTTATTATGATAAAACCTGAGAGAAGTCATTTACTGGGGCTGAGTCGAAGGAAACAGTATAGCAAAAGTTAATCTTATAATAGTGTGCATGATGAGCACTTCATTTCAAACTGAAGTACAGGGATTTGATTTAGCAGCCAGACTGGTCTAGGGGAAGATAATTGTTGTTACATTAAATATATGTTAGTGGTTGATAAGTTTGACATGTTTATTGGTCAGACCTTTTCTGTGCCACTAGCCCCCCCAAAAAGTTGTTTTCTTTAATTCACAGCAATCAAGAATTTATTATAGGTAATATATAAAAATATACGGTAACAACTTTAGTTTAGGGTCCAATTAACTGTTGCTTATATAGGATATTGGCTGTTTATTAGTAGGCTATACTTATAAAGCACATATTAATGCAATTCTGCATGACCATATTCTACATCCCTTCATCCTACCTAATACCTAAACTTAACAATAACTTTACTAATATGCAGTAATAGGAGTTTGAGGCAAAAGTCATATAATAGTTAATAATAAAAATTTTACCCTAATCTAAAGTATGACCAAATATGCATAACACACATACATATAAAAATCCACAAATGCATAGAAATATGTTTCTTAGGATTAATGTTTTAATTTAAAAACAAACAAAAAAACAAATAGGGATTATAAGTAAAAATCTAAATTTGAGAAAAGTGACGAACAGTATTTCAGTGCAAAAAAATTATAACACACTGCAGTTAATTACATCAAATCCTTCAAATATTTATAAATAAAATATAAGGCAAATATTGAGCAATGAAATTACTATTTTGAGGTGAGCATTTATTAATATCCAGTGTGGTAAAAAAGAAGAAGGAAAAAGTTGTTTAATAGTGTGTTACAATTGCCCTCAACCAATGTTGCAGGTTGTAACATTATGACTTATAAAATTCAATATTACAATAAATTATTTCTAAATGCAAATATGTTGATGATGCTGTTACTTCTGGCACATGTACTGTACACGTTCCTTACACCAAAACATCACTGGTCTGTGAGTTACAAAGCAGAATAATTGCCCCGAGTCTCCCCCAGTATAGTATCACAGGGTTGTTAATGAGTCAACGTGGCTATTAAGAATGCACATACACAAAACAGCTACAGTACTACTTCTCCTAAGCCTTCTGTAAAGGAGTCATTCAATCAGCCTCAGAAGCCCCATTGGTGGCCTCCTGGCAGTGGCTTTTCCTACGGTGCTTGGACAAGATTCTCTAGAGCATGTTGGGAGAGCTGTGTGCCCGGGCCTCACGTCTGAGCGCCAGGAAAGCGCCCTCCTCCCTATCTTTCCCCCTGGGGACTTGTAGCCTGCCTCTGCTGGGGAACACAAAGAGGAAACAACAAGCACAAAGGACCTGTTTATTCCCGATGACCCAGATTCCAGAGCTTTGACGAGGGGAGATAAGTGACAGGCTGTTCAGTATTGGTCCTAAACCATCACCAATCAAAAGACCACAGCGAGGTTTAATCCGCCACACCTTGACCGCTCAGAACAAGACCACATAGTCTCTCGAACGCAGAGAGTCATCACATAGGAATTCATGCTTGTGAAAAGTGTGTAATTGCACTGGCAGCGTTGTTTATTGGTTGAGTAATGGCATGAAAAGACTTTCCACTGAATTCAGAACAGTACGCAAACATGTTTCCTGCTCATTTTATGCAGTATCAGTTAAAAGTTTAGAATAATTAGGACTTTTTATTGTTTTTGAAATAAGTCTCACCAAGGCTGCATTTATTTGATGAAAAATACAGGAAAAGTAATAATGTGAAATATTATTACAATATAACTGTTTTTATTTGAATATTAGAAAGTGTAATTTATTCCTGTGATGTAAAGCTGAATTTTCAGCATCATTACTCTAGTGTTCAGTGTCACATGATCCTTCAGAAATCAGTTTAATACTGACTTGTTGCTCAAGTAACATTTCTTATTATTGTCAATATTGAGAATAGTTTTTGTTGCTTAATAATTTCTAAGTAATGGCTGGTGAGTAACTTACATTTTAAAATACATTCAAATTAGTGCTGGAACACGATTAATCGCATACAAAATAAAAGTTTGTGTTTACATAATGTATGTGTATACTGTGTATAATTATTTTGTATTATGTAAATACACACACATGCATGTATAATTTAAGATTTTTATTTATTTATATATAAAATATTTATATTTCTATATAATGTATAAATATATACACAATACATTTATGCAAATATGTCGTAAATATATAGGCTACATGAATGTGTGTGTATTTATATATACAAAATTATAATAGGCTACACAGTACACACACATATATTATGTAAACGCAAACGTTTATTTTGGATGTGATTAATCGCGATTAATCGTTGCCCAGAAAACAGGTCTTTTCAATTGTAATAAATATTTCACATTATTTCTGATAACTGAATTTTTTATCAAATAAATGCAGCCTTTGAGCAAAAGATACTTCCTTCAAAAACATAAAAAAATCTTGATTATTACAAACTTTTGATCAGTGTATATCAAATGCATAAAAGCCTCTAGGAAGTGTTTATTGTGCAAGAATCGATCAGGCCTGTGTGCATTGTTAGCGAAAGAGCTGTGAGCCACCTGTTTGGGGGAGTGTGATGCTGGGAGGGGGAGCAGCTGCCCGTGTGTGTCGGTGGGGGTCGACGGGCGTCAACTTCTGTAATTTGCAGACTCATTATGTATGGTGGCATTATACGCACCCCGTGCCCTCCCCAAGGATCACGACAGTCCCAGCTTGGTTTGAACTGTGCCGTCGTAAGCCATTCTTAGTGAGCTCATGCCTTTAGGAACATAAACAAAAGCTTTAAATCACAAAGAGACCAGATTTGCTGCATTCTCGTAGGCTACTGTGCTAAAATTCACCAATTTATGTAACAAATATGATGCAGGAGGAATATAGTGTATGAAATTATGCACGTTCATAAAATAAAGCTTTTGTCACTGTCTGAGCTTAGTTATTTCATTTATATGTTTGTCATGACTCAGACCTAACCTGAGACACATGGGACGGGGAAGAAGCCCCTGCTGGCTGTCCTGCACGCGCCCGGTCCATGACCGATTCATGCTTTGAGAGTACCTCAATGACGTCACCCTCTCTGAGTCGTCTGGAGTAGAGGCTGACATTTTTTCGGGAATCCCACGGGTCACGGGATTCCCGTGGGATTCCTGCAGGATGGGAGTCATCTTTGCTATTAATCACGGGATTTGGACGGTACAGGATAAATGGTTAACGGGAGCAGACGGGAGCGGGAATCAACCAATAGCAAAGACGACAAAAAAAAAAAAAAAGTAAATGCACCATTTTGTAGTTTCCTTTTAACCTGTTAAGCCTCACCAGTGCGTCGGCGCACTGAAGCGTTTTTTTTATTTTATTTATTTAGTTCAAAGTTACTATCAGATTTAATGTTATACATTGACAAACTATAGGCTACATCATTAAAAAGATATAATACTCAAGTTTCAGTATTTGACCACTATTGTATTCTGAGAAACTTATAGTGACAGTTATTTCTTAATTTGTGTCAGGAGTTATGAAATGAAAAAAATGCGTCGATACCTTTAATATGAATTATGCGCGTCAGCCGCTTTCATTCACAAAAAAACCTCCCGTGCTGTCGTCATGACAGCGATACACAAAATAACGTCCCTCAGGGCTTTAGCTCAAAAATGTGCAGATTTTGAGAAATATTGATAGATTCTCATAGATTTACATCAGATTTCTATTGACAGGAATAATATTTATTGAATTTATACCCATAATTGGACTCATTATGCAAGAGCATAATTGATGAAAATCGTTAACATGTAATTAAAAAAAACTATAAATGTAAACTATAAATGTATTGTTTACTCAACAATAAATGAGAAAAAGGCAGCTTTATGTGCTGTTTGGGTTTATTAAACTATTGTAGACATGGTGTGAACTATGTACTGTTTTTCTTTTATTTGCTGTCTTACATTTTCTGGAGAAAATCTAGAAACGGGCTCAGCAGCTGGTCTAAAACAGTATGGAGAGCAGATTAAATCAAATTATGTATTAACTAAACACTAATTGAAGAAAAAAATATATGGGAGCGGTACAGGAGCGGGAGTCAGTTTAAACAGGAGCGGGATGGGAGTGGGAGTCAATTTACCAGGAGCGGGATGGGATGGGATTGTTTTTAAAACTTTGGTCTGGGAGTGGGACGGGACAAGATTTCTTTCTATGGGAGTGGGACGGGACAGGAGTGAAAATCCACTCCCGTGTCATCCTCTAGTCTGGAGGTCCCATAGACATATATTTAATATGCCCTGGTCCGGCCATTCAGGCGTGTAGCAGTGTGTTACCACCATCTAGTGGACAGATTATGAATTATATACTCCCGTTTAAGAATTAAATATGGATTACCCCCCCCCCCCACCCCCACCCCCAAGTCAAAACTGGAATGCACAGAAATGCAAATAATTTAAAATGAAATGAAATTGCTATTTATGCAGTGGATTGTCCAAATTGTTAAAACAAATTTGTCTTCCAATGTGTTCAACATATCAACAAATGCAATAATACTCAAATTAAGTCAGACATTAGACAACTCAAATATGCATAAATAAGCACAAATAGGCCAAACACATGCTAAATCGCGAAGGACAAACCTTGTGGAGAGAAAACGGTTGTGAAAACCTCAAACTGTCCATTGCTTTGCATGTAAATGTGCTGTTGCATCCGGAGGCCTGTTTGTGAGATCCACTGACAGAGATCCCTCTGTTTCTGTATCTGTCCTAAATAAACGCTGCTCACTAATCCACTGCTGCTGATATTTAGGGCTTACTTGACATCAACCCAGATCTTCTGCAACAATATCTTTTGATAACATACTGTGGATGATGCTGCATGCATTTTTGAGTTTCGAAATGTATATGATGAATATGTAAATGTTTTGCAAGATTCTGTGGACACAAAAAATTATTTAGATTCTGCAAATATTTCCAAGCACTCATGCAAACACATTACTTATTTATTTTGGGTTTTTAAGGTATGTCAGAGTATAGAGTACAGGTATACTGCAATAACTAACCAACCAAATAGTGTATCAATACACACCCTGCATCCTCAGCACAGCAGTGCTACTTGATTTTGGCATTAAGTGTGCCCTATATTTCTGTCCATTGGCGTGGGGTGTTTGTATCGTTATTGTTTGACTAATGATGCTTTGCAAGCCTGACAGCAGTCAACAGATGGGTACTTCCCCTCCCAAAGCCCCCCAGCTGATCTGAGATGGTGTTGGTGGTCAAACACCATCCGTCAACTCAAGAACAGGGTATTATTTTGCTTAGAAAGAGCCACCAATTCTGTAGACGCATCAATATTTTGAACATATGGCGTCTTGTTTTTCATTTGGTGGATGGGTGAGGGTATTTATGGTCATTTAATTCGCATTAAATTACTACATCATTGAAGTAATATGCAACTAATAATTGCCTCATAATCAATCAAGAACTACAACAAATCCAGACATAAATGTTGTTTAGTTACAGTTTAGCTTGGTCAAATGTCTACGTTTTTTGTGAGGTCATTGCAGTACATTTATTAATTTCTTAGATTTTTAACCAACGCAATTCATTAAAAATGCATTTGGATGCATTACATGAATGTACCTCCAGGTATTGATTTTAAAATGTTTAATGAATAAAAAATAATATTTTTCTGATATTAAATGGCAAATAACCATGTCAGTATGCTAGCATGCGAGAAGTACAGACCCGTTTAAGTTCTTAGAAGTAATCAGCGAACCAGATTATGCTAACATTTCCAGAACTATCAATATGGTTTGAAAATTAAACTCCATTTATTCCTTAATGGAACAAATATAGTTATGGACGCAGTCCAGAAATGAACAAATGCAAGAAATAAGAGATTAGAAGCATATTTGGATATTAACATGTTGCTGACACAACTGCTAACAGTGAACTCAAAAAGCTGATATATATAGTGTATATATAAACACACAACATATTTATAAAGAAAATTTATTTATTTTTATGAAGTAGTTTTGCACTTTTTTTATTATAATCAAGCATGTCCATCCTATTTCTTGAAATAATACATTTTAAATCACAAATTATTTACACATAGTAGTAATCTTTAGCATTAGATGTTTGTATTATCTATAATTTAATTTATAAAAATATTGTATCCAGGCAGAATTTTAATATTTGAACTTTTTTGGTGAAATATTTGCAAGATTCAACGAAGAACATTTGACATATCAGAGAAGATTTAAATTTATTGTGAATTTACTTATGAATAACAGGTGGCAATATTAAATCACACCATACAACAAGAAAAAGTCAAATTATCTTCAGTCCAGCACTGCATCCATGACATTTATAAAGACGGTAAATCTGAACATCAAAACACAACCATATTGTGCAGATTCAAACTCCAGCACCAAGGCACTCAAAGTTATGATTTTATCTGACACACGACAGGTTGACATCATGTGTACAATATATATAGGATTTTACAGTAAAAAGTCCACACTGCTGTAGATTTTAGCGCTTTCCTTGCTTCATGTTAGGTTTCCGTCCTTTGCCTTTGGGACCCTTTCCTTTTCCACCAGCCATTCCTTTTCCTTTACCTTTACCTTTACCAGACATGTTACCCTTTCGTCCCTTCTTTCCAAAGCTTTTCTTGCTCTTTTGAGCCGATTCCCTGTCCTCTTCCCTCATTTGCTTATTCACAGCTTTCGTGACATCAAGCCGTGGCTTCTTACTGTCCATTACTTTTAGTAAATCCAGCTGTTTCTGTTTCTCACTACCAAAGTCACCAATAAGAGGCTGGAATTTTCTCTTTTTCCCAGTGTTTTTGGACGTTTTCTCCTTGGGCAGTTTCTCCTGGAATTTACCAACAGAGGCGGTGGAAATCTTGGCAACACTGACAGCTTGTGCCAGCTCTGATTTGGACTGCTGAGGGGTGGGAGCGAGCCCCATTCCAGGCACCTTGATCTTCTGAGCTCTGGCGACGTTCTTGAGTCTGTTGTACTCATTCCTGGCCACTCTCTCTTTCTTGGCTTTATTCCTTTTTGCAAACTGGTCCTCGTTGGGATCTGCAGTCACTGGGACCTCAATCAGCCATTCCTTGGTGTCATCATTGGCACGTTTGTAACCCCATCGCCTCTTCCATTCCTTGTGAACTTCATCCCACACAATGTTGGTCTTCTTTTTCTTCTGAATGCCCTTCAGCTTGGCAAACTGTTCCCATTTTGTAGGAGGCTTTGGTTTCGGTGCAGGCTTTTCCCTGGGTAATGGTGTGGTTGGATCTGGTAGCTTGGCGACGATTACTTCTTCAACCTTTTCTGTTGGAAGTTTCCATATCTCGTTGATGAGAAGTTGTGTGTTATCTCTCGCTAAAGAGCGTAGAAAGTCTTCCCCTTTGTTGTCTTTAAATTCTCGCGTATCTACCCGGTTCTTGTCAAACGCAAGCAAATTACCCGGGTCAAATTCGAGATCCAACTCTTTGTTTACTGTAATACTTCTTAGTTTTTCAGCCTCGTCTCTTTCTGCTTTAGCGAGCACGTCTTCTATGCTGCACGAAGCCATTTTGGTTCTAATGACACACAACGTGGTTTTCTCACATGTGCTGCTGCAAGCGGAAGGACTTTATTTCAAAATAAAGGACTTGAAAACTCACTTTTTCAAAAACTCAGATATATTTGTAAAAATATATATAAAATGAATGCAATCGTGTTTTGCACACAAAGGTTTAGGAAAAATAATAAACGTAATATAGTAGTGTCTATTTATTATTGTTACAAAATAAAGTACTCTTCGGAAGTCAGGAGGAGTACCGACAAACTAGCGAGGCGTCCCATCGGCTCTGTGGCGCAATGGATAGCGCATTGGACTTCTAGATTGAAGAATGGGGTTATTCAAAGGTTGTGGGTTCGAGTCCCACCAGAGTCGAATTTTGTGTTCAGAATGAATAAAATGTCGATAGGCGTCAGAAGTTACCTTGAGTGTTCGGAGATATGATTCAACCAAACAATGATTCATTGATTCATTCCGAGAATGTGTGAATCGTATAGCTTACCTGAACTTCTTTGTTCTATAGCCTATTAAATCTATTTATATTTATCACTGCAATGCAAATATGTTCAGATTATTTCGAGTCTTTTGAAGAACACTAACATACAAACCACAGAAGTAGTAAATAGACGAATATGGTTACTGTTTAGAATAAAGATATAACAACAGCAAACATATACTGTAAAATGTCATTTTCCAATAATTTTAAAGGGAAACGAATGTAAAAATCCTTCATGTTATTTAGGTCATGTTTTTAGTATTTTTATTGTTAAACTGATTGTGTTTTGTATTTGTGTGGTTATTAGTCAAATAAACAATATGTTCTATCTGGCTACTGTATGAAAAAAAAATAAACCTTGGTAAATAACAAATTATATTAAAATTATATTAGAACTGTGCTTTTCAAGTCTCCAACCTTCTTAATATTTCGTTGTATATATATAAAAAACTGAATCAGGTTTGTCATAGATAGGGTTTGTCTAACCTAACGGATCACTGAACTAGTTCAGATCAGATTGGACGACTGTTGACAACGTCATATCCGCTGCTCGAGTTTCCCCGGGAAGACACTTTGGCGCGGAATCTGTTGTTTTGGCTCGGCGCGAAGAGTGAAATTCTACCTCACATCAGGCACTTATTTATGTTAATGGCTCCTGTCTCAAATCCCGATAAAGACATGGACGGTGGGGATTGTGGTGAGCGTGTTTACAGTGCTTAGTGTTATTAGCTTACACAATATTACTGCAATTCATTAAGACCGGTAGCTTGGATGCCTGTACTAGCAGCGGCAGCGCTGATATAATATTAAATACAAATGAACTTATTTTCCTATTCAATCCCTACAATATGCGTTTATGCAAATATACTTATGTGTAATGTGCTTTTCTTTGACGCTTCATCATTTGAATGCAAATTGAACATTAATGTCAATGTTTACTCTGTCAAGTTACTCTTTCCTACCCGATAAGTTACATAATTACCTATTCATATGATGATGAATTTGCAACTATTTCCTTTGTGTAGTAGACTATAGCCTGCAGAATATCTTTTTACATTTGCAATAACATCTTTTTAATAAAGAATGCTTAATAAAATTGTGTTTCTTGGACCATTTAAGTCTTTATTATAATAATAACAACAGTACAATCAGTGGTTTCTTGCACTTAGCTATTTGGATTTTTCACTAATCCCACCAGAAAAATCTAAATATAAAATATTTTTATAGGTACCAAATTGTTATATATTTTTTCTTTAATTACACAAATATTATTACTGTTTTCATATTACATCCCTTTAAAATAAAACAATAATTAATATGTGTAATAATACTTCATTGTTTTTTATTTTCATTAATAACCTAAAATCATACAGTGTATGATTAAACTAAGTGACCGCATTTGATAAATAACAACACTGTGCTTTGTTTATGATCTGATGCTTGTCATTTCAGTTTGCTATATAGTACGATTTATGCTTGTTGCAGTTTGATTTTACTGAAGCACATTTCCTTGTCCTATAGATGCATCCGACACATGTGGCATTGCTGCCTCACGTTCCAGGCGGGAGAAAAAAGAGAAAGTGGGGCGCAAGTCGGCTTTAGAGCAAATAAAACGAGCCAAGAAGGGAGAGAAGGTTAAATACGAGGTACGTTGCATGTCAGCCGTTGGTACACGTCACCTGTGCTGTTCCAGTGTTTTGACATTGTCTTGTGATCAGGTGGAGGAGTTCACCAGCGTGTATGAGGAGGTGGATGAAGAGCAGTACTCAAAAATGGTGCGGGAGAGACAGGATGATGATTGGATCATTGATGACGGTCAGTTAAATTTTCATACCTCTCTGCTAAACTCAATGTTTAAAAGCACACCAGCTGAATGTATGTTGTGTTTGTCAGATGGGACAGGCTATGTGGAGGATGGCCGAGAAATCTTTGATGATGAATTGAATGATGATGCACTGGAGAAGGGCCCTAAAAGTGAGTGTTGAACAATCAGTGCCTTTCATTTTCCTTTTTTGCCAATTAGCAGTACTAAGCATTGTTCATTGAGTTGTCTTTACCAGTTTATAATCGCTCTCTCTTAAACAGGTAAACAGGGTGGAAAGGGAGGCGATTCGAAAAAGAATGTGAAAAAAGTGTCTGTCAGTAAACCCAACAGCATTAAAAGCATGTTCATGAATAGCAATGTGAAGAAACCTTCTGAGGTAAGACTCAGTTGTTCACTGTATGTTTTTTTTTCAGTGTAATTGACCTTTATGTAACCATTTAATCTAAACATTAATTAAATGAACTTGCACTTAAATATTTAAGGAGTAGTTCAACCAAGAAGGAAAGTTCTGCCATTATTTAGCATTTGTAATGGAGGTCAAAGAGGTATAATTTTTTCTGTAGTTTGAACAGAATTGTCTTTTTCCATGATTTGCGTTGTAGAAACATGTGGATCTGTCTCAAGATGATCTGCTGGGAGATATTCTGCAGGACCTGCACTCTGAGGTGAATGTTTATGACCTTTTGTATTAATATATAATGGTCTACTTTTAATTCAGACATCATGTAGGCGCTTTCAGTCTACAATGTTCATACTTCATGTCAGTCATTGCAGCTTTATGACCTCATGATCATTTGAATGTTTCACAGAAGCCAGTTTTGCTCACTCCACCGCCAGTCATTACTCTGAAGAAGAAGAAGAAAACACTGGGATCCCCTATGAATCCATTTTCAGTCAAACCACAGGTGCCAAAGGTAGTTATCCCTTGTTCAAAAGGATAAAACATGGATTTTTTTTCTTCGTGAGACTGAAGATGCATACATTGGGTTTCTGTCACTTTTATTCAGAATGGATGCATTAAAGTGATCAAAAGTGACAGTAAAGACATTTATAAGTATAATATATGTTACAAAATATGTAAGGTCTGTTATTTTAATTTTCTATTCATCAAAGAATCCTAAATGTATCATGGTTTCCACAAAAATATTAATCAGCACAGCTTTTTTTCAACATGGATGTTGAAAAATATTTCTTAAGCACCAAACCAGCATATTAGAATGATTTCTGATGGATGATGTGACTTTGAAGACTGGATAAGGCTAATTATATAAATAAATATATATATATATATATAAATATATATATATATATATATAAATATATATATATATATATATATATATATATATATATATATATATATATATATATATATAGTTTTTACTGTATTTTTGAAAATCAAAATAAATGCAGCTTTGGTGAGCTCAAGAGACTTCTTTTAAAAAAAATCTTACTGACCTCAAACCTTTAAATGGTAGTGTAAATAGGAAGTTACATACTGTAAGTTACATAAAATAGTCACTATACAAACCTTTTGTCCATCTCTCAGAATTCACCTGAGGTTCAACTGTCGAAGCCCAGACCTGTGGGGACGCGGATTCCTCCAGCTGAACCTTCACCTAGGTCTTCTGCTCATATTAAACCTAGTAAACCTGATACCACACAGATAAAGGAGCCCAAGACAGAGGAGCCTGAAGGTATGTCTGGCCTCAATATTTGGGTGAAATATCTTGAAAATATGTTGCTTTTCATTCTTGTTTTAAACTTGTAATTAGAAGATGCAATTGAGTTTGATGAGATGGACTTTGATGAGCCCATGGAAGCAGAGATCCTGGAGGAGGAGCCAGTGAAAATGAAGGCTGAGCCTGAGACCACACCCACTGTTAAAGTGGAGCCCAAGGCTGAGCCACAGGATGAGATGTTAATGTATGTTTGCAACACACAGGCAATGCATTAATGCAGTATACTCTACTAAGGATGCTATAACTTTCCTGTTTGCTCTCCTCAGATCTGGACTGGTTGGTGGCATGGGCTGGGAGAAGATGGAGGAGGGGGAACCAATGGACACTCCTGTGGATGTGCAGGTGGACTCAAGCCAACTCCCGCTGGTGGAGGGACCTGATGGAGATATGGTTTTCCGCTTTTACTGGTTGGATGCTTTTGAAGACTTGTACAACCAACCTGGTGAGCGTCTGCTCCTCCATGATTTTGCATAATGTGTATACAAATCCTAATTTCCAATGGTTTTGGGTCTTTTCTGTGACTCATAATTCATGATTTATGTAATCAAATCAAAAGCTTGAACTTCAAATTATAAATTTTAATGTTTTTTTTTCCTATTCCTACATAATTGAAATTATTTGATTTCCCTAAAAGGAGGTTCTTTACTTTTTTTTGTTTTCCTGTCAAGGTGTGGTGTACCTGTTTGGAAAGGTCTGGATTGAGTCAGCTAAAGCACATGTCAGCTGTTGTGTTGCTGTAAGGAACATCGAGAGGACGATGTATCTCCTTCCTCGAGAACATGTAAGACTGCCCTTATTTAGTCGACATGCAGATACAAAAATATGCATCTTTAACTCATTTTTTTGTGCCACTGTGATTTAGAAAGTGAATCTGGCAACAGGCGAGCAGACGAACAGTGCGGTAGGAATGATGGATGTGTACCAAGAGTTCAACAGTCTCTCTGAGAAGTTCAAAATCATGAAGTTTAAGTCCAAGGTAATTGCTGCTATCCATCATTTCTGCTTTCTGTGCCTTGGAAACTACAAATAAACAATTATAAAACGTGCTTCCCCTGTTCCAACAGCCGGTGACCAAGAATTATGCTTTTGAGATCCCAGATATCCCTTCACAGAGCGAGTACCTTGAAGTCAAATACTCTGTGAGTAGATGTCTCTCACTTGTACACCCAAAACAGTCATGGCTATTTTATAGAAACTTCCTGGAATGAGTCTGAAGTGTTTTTTGTAATGTGCACATTCTGTTTCTGTAGGCTGAGCTTCCTTCATTGCCATCGGAGCTGAAGGGCTCAACATTTTCCCATGTGTTTGGCACCAACACCACCAGTTTGGAACACTTCCTCCTTAATAGGAAGATCCGGGGACCATGCTGGCTTGATGTGAAGACCCCTCGTAAGATTTAATCTCTCTTGTAAAACATACAAACAAACCATTTCTCTGCATTTCCTACAAAATTCAGCATTCGGTGACACTTGATAATCATCCAAATATTGTAATCATTTACTGTGTCCACTCTCGCCATCACCTCTAGAGCTGAGCAATCAGCCTATTAGCTGGTCTAAAGTGGAGGCTGTTGCACAGAAGAGTGACCTGATCTCAGTAGTTAAAGACCTGCCACCACCTCCTCTGGTCGTCATGTCCATAAGCCTCAAGACTGTGCAGAACCCAAAGACCCACCAGAATGAGGTAAAATCTGGATCTGATCACTCTGACACTCTCTGCATGTATCTGATGCAGACAATGAGATTCAAAATAACTGAATATTAAATCACACTCGTTAGATTGTAGTTGAGCCGCACTTGTGAATCTTTTAAGCAGTTTATTAACACTTTTTCTTCTTGTGTCTTACCTTGAGCAGATTGTTTCACTCTCTGCCCTCATTCATCATCAATTTCCTCTGGACAAAGCTCCACCACGGCCCCCTTTCCAGACCAATTTCTGTGGTAAGTTCCTCCACTCTGCTCTTTATAGCTTGAGTGTGAGAGTAATGTCCAAAACTCTCCAATGAACATCCAAATTTGTTTTAACCCATATAACGCATTCCGATCATTTTTGAGCCAGAAGAGATTTCTGAATACATACATCTAAGTTAGATTGCTCTCAAAAATACATATGTAAAATACAAGGCCTCTTTCCCATATCTCTCAGATAGAAAATGTAGGTTTCATAAATTTTGGAGTCTTTTTGAGCAGTCATGAGGTAAAAGTTCAAAGTACTTGCAGGGTTTTTTATGCATTTTAAGGCTTAAATTAATATATTTTTTCTATTTTGATATTTCTATATTTCATTTTTTAAACATCACAGCTTGTTTGAGCTTATATAACTAATTATTTTCTGTTGCAGTGGTGAGCAAGCCCAATGACTGTATCTTCCCATATGATTTTAAAGATGCGGTCAGGAAAAAGGTAATTGTTCTTATCTCCCAGATGAAGTTTGCTTTGTTTTGGATTTATGCATAAGATGATAATGTGTTCAATAAAACCCTCTTGCTTTTGCATTTTGATTTTCCTCAGAATGGGATTGTGGAGATTGCCGGTACAGAGCGTGCACTTTTGGGTTTCTTCTTGGCCAAGATGCACAAGATTGATCCAGATGTCTTAGTGGTGAGTTTAAATGTGTTCAGTAAGCTCGTACATTGCTGATGCATTTTATTTATATAATTTTTTTCTAATTTGACTACATCTTCCTTCTGATGCTGTAGGGCCATGACATTTTTGGTTTTGACCTTGAAGTGCTCCTGCAGAGGATCAGTGTGTGCAAAGTGCCTCACTGGTCAAAGATTGGCCGTCTAAGAAGAGCCAACATGCCCAAACTGGGGGTCAGAAGTCTTCTTTGACATGAAGTCATATCTGATTATGATTTTTGTCAAGCAAGCAATGTTTTAATCCATTTGTGCATCTTTTTTTAATCTCAGGGTCGCAGTGGCTTTGCTGAGAAGAGTGCCACTTGTGGACGCCTGGTCTGTGATGTTGAGATCTCTGCCAAAGAGCTGATCAGGTGTAAGAGTTATCACCTGACTGAGCTGGCTGCCCAGATCTTAAAGACAGAGAGGGTTGTGGTGCCACCAGAGAACATCAGGAACTTCTACAGGTTAGCTGGCACCTGTTGGGTCGCATTTGAGTCCTCCCTTCTTCAATCATGAGAATATTTCCTATTATTGCAGCAGTGTTTAAATTTGTCTATTAATTTCTTTTTCTCCTTTTTCAATAGTGATTCCCCGCACTTACTCTACCTTTTGGAGCTCACCTGGATGGATGCAAAGCTGATTCTGCAAATCATGTGCGAGCTGAACGTGCTGCCTCTGGCAATGCAGATCACCAACATTGCCGGTAACGTCATGGTAAGATACCTTTATAAATAATTCCACTTTTTACTAGACCTATGGTAACCACATTCTAGAATAGTGTTTCTTATTTAATATACAGGGTGGGCCATTTATATGGATACACCGTAATAACATGGGAATGGTTGGTGATATTAAAGTCCTGTTTGTGGCACATTAGTATATGTGAGGGGGCAAACTCCTCAAGATGGGTGGTGACCATGGTGGCCATTTAGAAGTCGGCCATCTTGGATACAACTTTTGTTTTTTTCAATAGGAAGAGGGCCATGTGACACATCAAACTTATTGGTAATGTCACAAGAAAAACAATGGTGTGCTTGGTTTCAACGTAACTTTATTCGTTCCTGAGTTATTTACAAGTTTCTGACCACTTATAAAATGTGTTCAATGTGCTGCCCATTGTGTTGGATTGTCAATGCAACCCTGTTCTCCCACTCTTCACACACTGAATGGCCCCCAAGGTCTCCCGATCTGACCCCCTTAGACTTTAATCTTTGGGGTCATCTGAAGGCAATTGTCTATGGTGTGAAGATACGAGATGTGCAGCACCTGAAACTACGGATACTGGATGCCTGTGCTGGCATTTATCCTGCGGTGTTGCTATCAGTGTGTGAAGAGTGGGAGAACAGGGTTGCATTGACAATCCAACACAATGGGCAGCACATTGAACACATTTTATAAGTGGTCAGAAACTTGTAAATAACTTATGAACAAACAAAGTTACGTTGAAACCAAGCACACCATTGTTTTTCTTGTGACATTACCAATAAGTTTGATGTGTCACATGGCCCTCTTCCTATTGAAAAAACAAAAGTTGTATCCAAGATGGCCGACTTCTAAATGGCCACCATGGTCACCACCCATCTTGAGGAGTTTGCCCCCTCACATATACTAATGTGCCACAAACAGGACTTTAATATCACCAACCATTCCCATGTTATTACGGTGTATCCATATAAATGGCCCACCCTGTATAATAATGTATAAGACACACAAATGTCTACGTTCTGGTTTATATGCCAAATATTTTATTTATATTCCAACATGTGAATCAATCACTTTGATTTGCATCCTGCTTGCCTTTTCAGACTAGTGGTTTAGATTTTCACTAGCTCTATCATGTTTTGTATATTGTTTATATTTATTGTCTTATTAGGTCAATTCAGTGCGATATCAAATAAAGCATGTAATTCATGCTTTTCTAATGCTTGATCTTTCATCAGTTCTCTTGTTCTCCTGCAGTCTCGTACTTTGATGGGTGGACGCTCTGAAAGGAACGAGTACCTACTGCTCCATGCTTTCCATGAGAGGAACTTCATTGTTCCAGACAAGCAGTTCTTCAAGAAGCCGCAACAAAATCTGGTATTAGATTTTTTTTCCCCCCTTTATTGAAGTTTTCAAACCATTTTAGTGTTAATTGATTCTGTTCCAATACTTTTTTTTGTCTTTTAATTTTGTTCTTAGGCTGAGGATGAGGATGTTGACCCAGGGAAAGGCAAATCCAACAAAACGAGGAAGAAGGCAGCTTATGCTGGAGGTCTGGTGCTGGACCCAAAAGTTGGTGAGTCATTGTGTCTTAAGGGTTGTCAAAAGTACCGACTTCGGTACCAAGTCGGTACTGAAATTTAAAAAATGTGATGCTTTGAGCGCTGTTGGGCGGAATCATAAACACCTGTGATTGGCCATTGTGTTCACAAGCTCATCGGATATGTCTGTGATTGGCTACAATAATCAACGCACGGGAGCGTTTGAGAGCACACGTAAGTGTTTGAAAGTGTTTTGAAAGCAGGAGTGTTTGAAAGCACAAGCAGGCATCTATCAGCGCCAGCGGACCGATCCGCTGATAGACACCTGCTTTCAAACTTTCCCATGTGTATCTGTGTAAGCGCTCGCTGAAGAGTGTCATTGATGTATATTTACAACATGTTTTTGAAGTGCTGATCATTGTAGCCAATCACAGACATAATTGATTAGTGCGTGAGTACAATGGGCAATCACAGGTGTTTACGATTCTGCTCACCAGCGCTCAAAGCGTCACATTTTTTCAATTTCAGTACCGACTTGGTACCGAAGTCGGTACTTTTGACAACACTATTGTGTCCTTGTGGATCTCATGGGTTGTGTTTATTTTGTGCCTCCCAAATCATATATTCTATCTTCTGCCACCAGGTTTCTATGATAAGTTCATTCTGCTGTTGGACTTCAACAGCTTGTATCCCTCCATCATTCAGGAGTTCAACATCTGCTTTACTACCGTAGAGAGAGGAGCGACCAATGCACGCAAGAAAACTGAGGTGCGTCGAGGGGCCGGTCGGCTGTGCCTGCATGGGTAGCTTTGTATATTTTAAGCATGCCCTAAACTTCCATGATTACAGGAGGATGAAGATGAAATTCCCGAGCTGCCAGATCAGAGTCTGGAGATGGGCATTCTTCCCAAAGAAATTCGAAAACTGGTGGAGCGCCGACGACAGGTCAAACAGCTAATGAAGCAAGCGGACCTCAACCCTGACCTGTACTTGCAGGTAAATACAATCCCAGGAAAGACTTAAATACCTTTCTGCATTGATAGTAGACTGTTTTGGCAATTTGAACACCTTGCATGTTAAGTGTCTTATCCTCACCTTTTTTTGTTTTAAAACACTGAAGTAAAGACTTTCAATGCATTCAATCCTTGACGAATCTCCTCTCATAGTATGATATCAGGCAGAAGGCCCTTAAGCTGACAGCTAACAGCATGTACGGATGCCTTGGCTTTTCCTTCAGTCGCTTTTACGCCAAGCCTTTGGCTGCATTGGTCACTCATAAAGGAAGAGAGGTATGTAGCAATACACATTACTATATTTAGTGGGTATACTGTTTAGATCTACTGTACTCCTGTTGCATGAAAGGTTTTTGTTTAACATGTTTTTTGCAGCATTGAGCATTGTGATCAATCACAGATGTTGCACATGAATGCAGTGTCCAGTGAGTCAATCAGACGCGTTTGTTCAACGGTCACGATATCAAGGGAAATACTTAATTATGATTTTTCCTCGGTGTGCTGACACTGATTGAAACAGGATGTTGGGTGGAACGTTTTTAGTACTTCAACTTCCACTTATTTCAGTTATTTAGTTGCTAAGGCAACATTTCTAATATTTATATTTGGTTTTGTTTCAGCTTTATTATTTTGAACAAAAAATATTTTGTTTTTGTTTTATCAATAACAATAGCTTAACAATAGTTTTCTGACAAAGTTTCATTCTGACAGTTTCATAAAATATGCAATATTTAGGAAAAGTTTAACATGGGTTTAGATGAAGTATGCCACAAAGTATTACATTACCATTCATAAACCATTGGCACCATGCTCAGTTCCTGCCACTAGAGTGCAGTCTAAACTCAGCCATTCCCGTGTCTCAAGCAAGCTGCTCCTCTGGCCTCTGGCTCTGAAATCACTCTTTCCTCATGAGCCTCTGTTCTCTTTTGTGCTTTAACCAATTTGACTTGATCTCTTGTTCCTTTTATGCCACCTCCTTGGCATGATTGCCGGCTACCTGCTCTTGAGTTTAATGAGACCAGACTTTTGAAAGCCCACTGGGATGTAGCAATACAAACGGCGACACATTCACGTTCATGCCCCTCTCCCTTCTACCACATTACCGCTGGGCGTTGTGGGGCATTGTTTAAAATCTGGGGGAACCAGTAATTACAATCTCTTTGCGTTAGCCCCAGAATTCAACGCGCAGCTTTTTACTGCCTCGGTGTGCCTCATTTGTTACAAGAGCTACAAGAAACCCAATAAGTTCAATGAGAGGAAAAAGGAAAGCTTGTGACAATGATTTCTGCATTTGAGGATTCAATTTTGCAGTGCTGAAACCACTTCACTGGAGTTCACCAATATTAATATGCGATTCTTCATGTCGGCAAGCCCAGCTTGACTCAACAACCCTAATTACTTTGATTAGTCTTATTGTGATACATATTCTCAACTGACAACCAGCGAGGTGCCGAACTGTGTAGTAAGATGCTTTGATAGAGATCAATGGGAAATGGAAGGGGGGGACGGTAGCAACAAATACTCACACTTGCGTTACGTTGACCCCGACATTAGTGCCGTAATTTGAATGCTCATGTATTCAGTTGCCATTTATATTTTGATTAAATGGCTTCTTTATCTGTTGAGAACCATGTCAGCGATAGGCTTTGGTGTTGTGGATGTCATTTTTTCCATGGCGCTAAAGATGCTTGATTTGGCCCCCATTTGGATGCCCTCCTGAGCTTCTCGTCTTTCCTGATTGGCCTACGGTAAGGGGATCTGGACAAGCCCCCGGTGATTCTCGGCTTGTTGAAATATGCAGGTTCTCAGAGCCGTGATGGAGATGACGGCTGTTTGGCACCAGCATCCGAAGGATTTAGTGCACTATATTCCGATTCAAACTTTTAAGAGGGCAAGAAGTCAAATAGCCGATTTTTCTTTTGTGTCTTCCATTGGTGCCAGACACGCAGAACGCAGATCGTAACCGTTATCTAATTTGACAATTGGGTTTTACGATCGTCAAACACTAAATTGTGTCAGATGGCGCGCCAGCCTCAACTTTTGATGGATGGTCTGCTGTCTGCACCATCATTGTTTTGGGATAAGAATTACAGGCGCTCTGCTTTTAATAGAGCTAACTAATGCTTTCTGAGAAGCTAGCTTAGTGCTAACCTGCCTCAGGGGTGTAAATTCAGCCAGCAGGTGTTGTCAAGTGGGTTGAAGTCTAGAGGTGCTGCAGGAGAGTAAGTTTTGAGCTTTATTTGCTGGTTGCCTTGAGTGAAGGAATAGGGTCGGTTTCTTAAGGCAGTGGTATTAACCCTTTTTTTGTTTTTTTTTCCACTTGCAAGGGACTCTCTTCCTAAAATATAAAGACAGCTACTGTATATGTATTTCAATTTATTTCAAACTCAATTTATGCTGTGTGAGAAAAGTGTATAGTATGTTTTATCTTTTTATGCAAACCCCAAAACCATTGCACCACACTTGAGTTTGAATTATATAGTTATATTATATAATTATATCTTTTTTTATGTTTATTTTTTATTTTTTGCTGCTTGTAGGGGTTTGGGAAGGGGACGCGGCGTTCTTTTTAGTGGTGTATTTTTATCTATAGAATCTATAGAAGCAAAACAAGATCAGCGAAGTGGTTAATGTGATGTAAAACTTGACTCTCTTTTATCAAAACTGGTTTACGCCACTGTTTTTTGGCTCATTTTGCTTTATGGCGGTTTGGGGAAATCCCCCTGTTGGCCAGTTAGCAAGAGCTATGTGCATTTAGCCTTACTAGCACTTGTAAATGGACGTTTCCGTGGCCCTTGACCTTTCCAGGGAAACATTTGTTCTGGTGCGAACCCTGTACTCCCCTGGTATGAAATGTATGCCATGGAATAGACGTTTAGGGTTTCATGCTGAGGGGTCCGTCCTGATTGATGTGCCTAAATTTTATTTTCAGCTCTTTGTGCGGCAGCCAGTGTGAAAAGCGGAGCTTCAGCTGTGGAGCTGGGGAGGGGGTTTGGGTCTGGGGTTAATCGAGTGATGTTTACAACTTCTGTCGCTACGGACTGCTGATGGTTCTGGAACGTTAGTTAGCCTGACCTCTCACCCCACCTTGCCGCCAGGCCCTGGACTCCTGTTTACCTAGGTTAGCCGAGTTCACGAGTAAAACAAAACGTATTATGCTGTCACGGATGTCATGCCCTTGTGCCATGGATTCTTCAGATCTTAAGCGGCTGTTGGTGAGATGAGATGGACTGTCGTGGTGACGGGGAGGTTGAGTTAGGTGTCATCTGAGTAAACATTGTTTCCTTGCTGCTCTCTCAGACTACTTATCCAGTTGTCCAAATTACAAAGGTAATTTTTAACCTTCCCAGAATAAGATGCAAGTGCCCTCTTCCCCCCTGTAGTCATTGTTGTATGCACCGTTTGACCTTGTGGTCTTTGGTTGGGGATTTGCTCCTGATATCACTGGACTTAACAAATAGTCACAGGGCCCAAAGAATATTTTTGGATTTGGGCGCGAGATGCAGTCGGCCTCACGTAGCTTCACGTTCTTCACACAACTTCCCTCATGAGCTTTGCACCTTTTAATTTAGGCTGGCATCTTGAGTGATGTGTTGTTCTTAACTAATGCCTTCTGCGGACTCTTTTAATGTTGTGTCTTTAAATTTAATGACACGATTGATGTCATATTCCCCATTCGGCTCACTGAAATGTTTCTGTTTAGCTCTAATGAAATCTTTATCCTAGAGACTGGTATTACTGTTGTTAATGAATAAGTGGAAAGAATAATGTCACCCTGCATGTGTTGAGGTGTTATTCAATTTTCCAATGATGTAGTTCAGTAAACTGTAGAACATAGTGTTGAATTACACTGCATCCTCCTTTAGAATCAACAAGCTGTTCTGCTTTATTCCCGAAGTCCATTCGAATGAAGATACTCAGTTAGAACAAATATAATGGCTGCATCCATTGTCCCCCTAAAAGTCCTATTCATATAATAATAATAATAATAATAATAATAATAACAATAGTAATAATTGTTTATTTTAGTTTTAAGTGTTTTGAGAATTTTAGTGTTTTAAGTGAATTCAGAATTTTAAGAATTAGAATAGTGGTTACCCATAAATTGCCAGTAATAAAATTCAATATTTTTATTTTAGTACCGAGATTCTATTATATATATATATTTTTTTATTTTTATTTATATATATATTTTTGGTTTTGATTTTAATTTGAGTTAGTTTTAGTAAATTAATTTTGATTTAAAAAAACAAGTCTATAGTTTTTATTACTTTTTTATTTGTTTTAGTTGTTTTAGCATATCAAATTAAACTAAATGAAAATGAGAAATGTTGCCTTTGCAATAAATTTAAGTTTAACAAATGTTTAACAAAAATGTTTTTTTTTTTAAATGGTTTTAGTTTAAGTATTGGTTAACTATAATAAGCCTTCTGTCAACTAGCCCGAAACGTTCTCACACGGGCCCCCATGGATATGAAGGTCTTGCAACCCGTGTTGAGATTATTTGTACAGTATGAGAAAATAGAGTGCATTAGTGTGTCTATGTTTGAGCTCAAGCTCTTAATTTAGAAACCAGATCTAATAAATTTTGTTGGGAAATATTGATCAGAGGTATTATGTAGGGGTTTGGGAAGGGGACACGGCGTTCTTTTTAGTGGTGTATTTTTACCTCCAGTTATGAATGCCAGGCTGCCCGCTAAAGTGATTTCAGGCGGTCGTATTAAATCAGAGAGAGAATTTGCAGTGATATTTTACCCCATAGAGCTCAGACTCCATGTGATCTGCCCCGATTGCTTCCACATGGTTTATGTAGAATCTGTGCACAGCTTTGTTGTATAAATGTCTTTAGAAATGACTGTCATTTTACTGTTGTCTTTGTGTGTTTGCTGTTGTTTCGTCCTTTGGATCATGATTTGCACATTGTCTGAGAGGTGACTTTGTGTGGCCATCTATCTAAAAGATGTGTTTGCATGCTACGAGGGCAATTCTTTTTTGCGCGTCCCACTGTTGTTTAAATCTGTGTGTGTGTGTGTGTGTTTTAGATCCTCTGGGCAGAGGATAGAGAGATGACAGCGGACGTATTTCACCCTGACAGTGCTGTGTGGTTGTTGCTATTTCAGGCAGAGGACTGTCATCCTCAAAATGCTTTTCAGCAGGATGCTTTTCAAAACAATCGTCACCAGATACTTTCTTTTACAAGGTTTCTGTAGCGCTCTGGGGCTTAAAATGCCTGCTATGATGTGCACCGAAGTCAACAGAAGGCCAGATGCCCCGGGCGAGCAAATGGCACCACAGGGCATGAGGAATGAACTGTTTATGAGAGCAGCCGTAGACTTCGTTTTTTCTCTATAACCGTTCCACCAGCCGCTTGAAATGGTTGGGAAGAGATAAATGAACGTGTTAATGACAGACCTGTCAATTGGGGCAAAAAGATGGAGGGCCTTGTGTAGACTGAGCCAAACACTCATGTTCTGTCAATCACTGCAATCTGAGCCAGTTGCTTCAGTTCATTGGTGGTATTTTAACACCATTTTAACTTTAGGATGCACTGCTTGGTATCACCTTCCATTACGTGCTTATTGGAGTCAATTTGGAGTAAGAGGCATTTGGAATGAATTTAACTTCAGTAAAGTGACGCATTTCCAGTTTGTATTGAATATTAAAGTAGGCTTAGACTTCATTTAATCCATCAGGATGTAATTAGAGTTTGAAAAGTAGGCGTAATTATTTACTGATGCCATGTTGTCTTTCACATGTTACATTATTGGGCATTTAAATGGAGAGAAAATGCAGTTCAATAATGATGTTTAAGAAGCAACTAAGTGAAAAAATGGAGTATTTACTGATGCATCAAAGAAAAATTAGTCAGGCGTTTTTCTTAGATGTGTGTGACAGAGGCATTAGTGATCTGATGGTAGGCTCCATAATGACCCTCTGCTGACTCTTTATCATGTCACGCTCCAGATGTGTCCCCAGGCATGTGACAGAGAGGGTCTGGTCCCCTTTTCCGTCTTACTAACAGGCGGCTTTTGCTCCAACACAGCCGCTAATTCACTGAGCTTTGTAATTACAGTCCACTTTTGTCACTTCTGCCCGCAGTCAGACAGGGAGCTGAGAAAAGGCTAAATGGGGCACTGTTGGCCCACTGGACAAAAGTACAGAATGTCGAAAACATTTACAGATGAGATAGTGTGGTCTTTGTGTTTAGTCATTCCTGCACAACAAAGAAATTCTACATTTATTTAATCAGCATAAAGACTGAATTAGATTTTAGGCTGAATAAAGATATTGTTTTAACATAGTATGTAATTAAGTGTAATTAATCCAGGACGTGGACCGAACAGTCGGCTCTGTGCCTTCTGTATGCTTACTCTCAGATGTGTTGGTCAGCATGCGTTTTAAGACGAGCTGTCCCCGCTCTTATTTCTGAGGCATAGTCAAATGACTTGTCTTTCAGCTGCATGTGTGCACCCCCCCCAACCTGTTTCTGTTGTCCTACATACATTACAGTGCCCATGGAAACCTATGCAAACATAATCTAACTCATTACTGTAGCCTCTTTTCCTTTCCTTTTTGCTGGTTTAACTATACTATACTTCGTTAAATATCTGACTGCTTCAGCGTTAACAGTGGAGCTAAATAAACTATGTACAGTGTACGGTTGCATTGCTAAGTGGCTGTAACTTTACGACTCCCTGTGAAGTAAACTCGCACCTGCTTAAGGTCAGAAACACTCACACACACAGAGACAGATGGTGTAGCAATTTATGTGTGGGCTCTAAGGGTACCGTTGGAGAGCCGGGTGCGGAGCAAAGTCTGATGACTAGAGCCACCTCAGCCTTCCGTGAAGTCTCTGTGATGCCACCTAGAGTTTGTATTGTATTGTGCATTATTATTGGTTCAATATTGCCACTTGCACATGGCCACCCAAAACACCCTTAAAATTGTTCAAAACACCTTAGCAATAACTTTTGCATGGGCAAGTACTTGCATTTTTTTTTGCAAAATTATTTTTTTAATAAAGTTAAAAACGGAAGACTCACCAACAGCAAACCCCCTATAAGAGTTTCATGTTTAATCCTGCTTAATTAGGTGCATGTTTGTGTTTTGGGGTGACCTTGGCTATGTTGGTTAATGCCGACAGCTATTTTGTTATTACTCAGACCTGACCTCCTACTTCCCTCTGGGAGGCATGTTACACCTCATAAAGCATGCTTAAGTCCTGCTCCAGTTTCAAGGAGTGGAGCTTCCCGTGTTCTGAAATAGCCTCGTCCTTGTCCCTCCGGGGGCTTGGGTTTGGCTACGGTGTGTGTGTGTGCTGGGGGGCATGAATCCTGGTGTCTTGCTCGATTGCTGTTGACAGGCTGCAGTGTGTCCCTGTCTCTTTGAGGCCTCAGATTAGCGCCCCTTATTCCCCTACCGACCCCCCCACCTGTCCGAGTCCCTCTCCCATAGAGGTCACCCTGCATGCCGGCACAGCGGCTGTGGGGTGTATGTTTAAGGCTGGACACCCTGAGTAAACAGTCAATGTTATCATGACACTTCAGATATGTACAGTCTCTCTGTCTACCTGTCACTGTCTGCAGTGGGTTTGGAGGATAGGTTTGTCTCCTTTATTATGTCTTTTTTGAGGCCTATCTATAATTTGAATCAGTTCGAAAGTAAAGAGGTGTTAGGAAATAATGTGAAAATTAAAGGTGTTTTCATGCAAAGGAATTTTCTTTTAGAAATCAGAATTTGGTCATATTCTTATTATAAATGTTTTATGTAAGCAACATTCCGGTTTTGAGATTTCCAAATAGACATCAGGTACATGCCTGTATTTCGTATTTTTTTTTTTTTTCATATTACATATATACATACAGTTGGAAAGGTACAAGCTTTCAACATAAATATTAAACTGCACAACTGTTTTCAACATTGATTATAATAAGAAAAGTTTTGAATGCTTTATGAAGGATCACACAGAAGACCGGAATAATGGCTGCTGAAAATTCAGCTTTGCGGTTACTGATTTTTTATATATTTTTTTTATATATTCAAATTGAAAAGTTATTTTAAAGTTTAACACATCACAATATTACTGTTTTTACGATTTTATTTTAATCAAATAAATGCAACCTTGGTGACCACAACAGACTTCTTTCAAAAACATAAAAATCATAGTGACACCAAACTTTTGAATGGTAGTGTAGTTAATTTAATTACAGGAATGTTTCAGTTATTGTAAACCTCTGTTTGTGCTTCATTATGGATTTTATTTAAAATTACATGTAAATACAGTTAATGGAGCACCATGGCTCTAACCACTAAACCATGCACACACACACCCCCCCCCCCCAACCTCTTTTTTTTTTTTTTTTTTTTTTGCTTAACATGTATTCTTTTTTCTTTGCGCTTTACTCCCTCTGTGTCTTTCATTTTTCCTTTTGTCTGCCTCTATTTCTTCTCTGACAGCTGTGGTTTACATGGGTCTCTCTTTGCAGCTGGACAACCCCCCCCCCCCTCTCTCTCTCTCTCTCTCTCTCTCTCTCTCTCTCTCTCTCTCTCTCGTCATGCAGTCCAGTGGTGATTAAGACTATTAGGCCTTATAATGACTCTGCTGGTGTGTGGGTTTGGAGCCTCATTTCAGTGCAGCTAATAGACCTCTTAGCCAATTATCCTCCATTTAGAAGCAAATCACAGAGGCTTTTTCTCTCCCCCTTTGATAAATGTTGAATTACTGAATAGATTTGCTAATTAAATTCTTTGTGTGTTTTGCATGTGCGAATCCTCGTGTTCGTGTATCGGAGTGTATGCATGTGCTTTTTTTCTTTTCTTTTTTCTTTTTTTTCGTACTATTTCTTTTACATTTTGTTGATAGATGTATATACACCAAAGTGAGTGGGTTTGTTTGACTTTCCAGTTTGACCGATTTGAAATTGATATTGTTCTCTGCTTGCTGTGTTTAGTGTTTATTGTGTTTCCCGGGTGACATGCGATCTTTTGTCTCCCACAGATTTTGATGCACACCAAAGAAATGGTGCAGAGGGTGAGTCATGATTAGTGTATGTTACAGTAATAATTAAGCGGCACTTGCCGCGTTGGTTATTTGTAAGCTGTGCGTGGGTTTGACGGTTTACGATTCTCCCTTAGATGAATCTGGAGGTCATATACGGGGATACCGACTCCATCATGATCAACACCAACAGCACCAACCTGGAGGAGGTCTTCAAATTGGGAAACAAGGTAAGTTTAGGAAGGAGTGGGGAGGGGGTTTCTGCACGTCTCTTAGAAAAATGCTGTCGGATCTTTAAAGCATGAATGAGTCTGACACTAGTGATTGAGACATCACTGACAATCAGGAGAAAATTAAACCAGCCATTCTGCAACCAGCACCAATCAAATAAATGTGTCTTTGTAGGTGAAAAGCGAGGTGAATAAACTCTATAAACTCTTGGAGATTGACATCGATGGCGTGTTTAAGTCTCTTCTGCTGCTGAAGAAGAAGAAATACGCAGCACTGATGGTTGAGCCGCAGGGAGATGGCAAATACACCACCAAACAAGAGCTCAAAGGCCTGGACATTGTGCGCAGAGACTGGTGTGACCTGGCCAAGGAGTGTGGCAAGTCAGTGCACTGAACTTTCATTAGCCCTATCAGTCCTTTATAAAGACTGTAATGTAGTAGTATTCTTAACACACTGTATAGTCTTTTGTAATATGGTTGTGGTTTTACATGATCTTTTTCCCTTTGATCTAGTTATGTGATTGGTCAGATTCTGTCAGACCAGAACCGTGACACCATCGTTGAGAACATTCAGAAACATCTGATTGAGGTTGGAGAGAAGGTGGCCAACAGCAGTATCCCACTCAACATGTTCGAGATACACAAGGTATTGAATTAGAAACAATAAAAACTATGGGGGAGAGTTCAAACTAGGGCTGTCATTATCAATTATTTTAGTAATCAATTGATTATTTTGTTGATTAATCAGATATTTAATGGTAATACAAATAGACCTAAGCAAAGACCTAAGCCTTTAAATGACTTAAAATACATATATAATAACAATGAGGCAATAATATTTGGTTCAAATTAAGTATCAAAAGCAAGTAATCATGGTTTTATAAAAAAAACACTTAAAATACATAATATACATAATAAACGATAATCTTATGTGCACTATGTATTATAACAAATGCCTGCAGAGGATGCCTACGGCCTGGTGTTGTTACACTTTCTCTTCTCTCTTTCTCTTTACTTTATTTATATAGCACAAGTAAACACAACTGAAGTTGACCACTGTGCTTTACATAACAAGGAAAGCATGAAAAGGAGAAACATCACAATTGCACAATATAATCATAGCCACATAAAACATTAAAATTAAGGAAATGCCTGTTCGAAGAGATATAACTTTAGTTTAAGTTTAAACTCATAGAAGGAAGTCAACGATCTCAGCGAGGAGGGGATGCTATTCCACAACCTTGGACCGATAACAGCGAAAGCACGATCCCCTCTCGACTTTAATCGAGAATGTGGCAGGGACAAATTAAAATTACTAGAGGACCGTAGACATCTACCAGGCACATTCACAGTCAGAAGTTCGGATAAATAAGAAGGTGCAAGACCATGTAACGATTTAAAAACAAGCAACAATAATTTCAAGTCAACCCTATAGCGCACCGGCAGCCAGTTAAGCGACAATAAAATTGGAGTGATGTGTTCATGTCTGCGGACCCCAGTTAGGAATCTGGCAGCAGCGTTTTGGACCATTTGAAGCCTTGTGATAGAAAACTTGGGTAAACCTGCATATAAGGAATTACAATAATCCAGGCGGGACAGAACAAATGCATGTATAGTTCTTTCAAGCTCCAATGGTGATAAGAAAGACTTTACTCTGGATAGCAGCTTCAAGTGATAAAAACATGATTTAACTACTGTGTTTATATGTTTATCAAGCTTAAGAGAGGAATCCAACGTAACTCCCAGACTCCTAACAGTAGGTTTAATATCACAAAATTGGTTTGCAGCATTAAAGGTGGTTTTTCCATTTCCTATGGAGGGCCCAAACACAATAGCCTCAGTTTTGCTAGCATTCAGATGTAAAAAATTTGCGGACATCCAGGATTGTATTTCATTTAAACATGCAAAAAGGGTTTCCAGGCCCTTTGAGTCAGTACGTTTAAAAGGCAGATAGATTTGAGTATCGTCTGCGTATAAATGAAAAGACACTCCGTATTTCCTAAAAATTGATCCCAGCGGTAACATATATAATGAGAACAAAGTAGGAGCCAAAATGGAACCTTGTGGAACGCCACAGGCAAGAGGAGTTACAGATGAAACAGAACCTCCAATGCTAACTGAAAAGGTTCTATTTGTAAGATAAGACTTGAACCAATTGAGAGCATTTCCTCGGATGCCCACAAACTTTTCCAGACGTGATAATAAAATACTATGGTCAACAGTATCAAATGCTGCACTCAGATCTAAAAGAATTAGAATGACAGAATCCCCAGAATCAAGAGATAAAAAAATATCATTCAAAACTCTTAACAAAGCCGATTCAGTACTGTGGTTGATCCTAAAACCAGACTGGAATTTTTCAAGAATACTATTCTCATCAAGAAAGCTCTGTAACTGTAGTAACACAGTTTTCTCAAGAATCTTAGAAATAAATGATAAATTTGAAATGGGTCTGAAATTTGATAGAACTGTAATGTCCGTATTAGGCTTTTTCAATACAGGTTTCACCATGGCATGTTTACAGAGGGCAGGAACAAAACCTGAGTAAAGGCACTTATTTATAATGGACAAAATCCAAGACCCAATGTTATGAAATATTAATTTGAAAAACCATGTCGGCACAATATCAAGAGATGAGATAGTAGGCTTGAGCATAGCGACTATATCTGTTAGACTGGTTAAAGTAATTGGCTCAAAGGAATTTAAAAACCTGGTAGCCGTGGGGGTATCCGAAAAGTCAATGGTGGAAGGTACTATAGACTGTCTAATTTTAACTAATTTCTCCACAAAAAAATGTAAGAAATTTTCACAAGTAGAAACAGATTCAGTCAGATAATTATTGGCCACAGGATTAAAAACCAAATTTAATACCTTGAATAACATCCTAGGATTGTTTGAATTTCTCGCTATCAACTCAGAGAAATAATTAGACTTTGCTGTTTTAACAGCTCTTTGGTATGACCATAAAGCTTCTCGTAATATCTCATAGGACACCTGGAGCTTATCCTTTTTCCATCTCCGCTCAGCTCTTCGGCAGAGTTGTCTTAAGTGACGAGTGTTACTATTCAACCAAGCTTCAGTTCTATTTTTCTGACATTTAAGTCTCCAAGGTGCAACAATGTCAAGAGCGTTGGTACACAGTGAATTAAATAAGCTCAGTAGCTCATCGATATCTACTGAATTTTCTAGGTGTTCACTAGGGAACACCTGCTCTGCATCAGAAAAGGCTGCAGAAAATGCTTCGACAGATGATGGACAGGATAAGCCTACACGTGACCATTTACTCAGTCTAACAGATGGCATGGTGTGGCATGGAAGATTTCTAGAACAAGAATATGTGGACATCAAAACATGCAAACTCAAAGTGTGGATTTAAACTTTTATTTTGAAATCATGATGAACCGTTTGCATATTTAGAAAAATATTTATGTATTCTCCTGTGTTGGCATAGGTTTATCAATGATTTACCTTACGAATCTGATGCAATGGTGCACATTGCATTCCCAGATGAAAGTTATAAGCCAACCAAACTCACAGCATATGAGTTTGAGACACACTCCATGCATGTGTATGATAACAGTTCATGTGGAGCAGCATTTACTGTGAACGGAGCCGCTCTTATTTACATAACCTACATGCATGTAAATAATTAAAGTGCATCTATATATTAAACCCTCAGAGAATATATTTATTTAATAGAATTGGAGCCATTGTAAATTCACAACAGCACTATGCTATAGTATGGTTTTAATATATCTTGCAGCCTTACGGTGCGTGTCCACTACAGCGTTAAAACTCCGCTCAGTGCCACTGGCGATGATATAACCCCTCCGCTTTGGTGTGTGTCTGTTGCGAGTGTTTAATGTTTTTTTTCAACACACACACACACACAGTATAATCATTAGAGATGCATGCGATTACATTTAGAAATAGACAAGCTTTGTTTCCAAATACACCAAGCAAAGATATCCTTTCAATTGAATAAACTTTTATAAAACCAGCCAATATAATCACAGTGAACACATCCAAAATGAAATATTTAACATATATACAGTACAACAACTGCAAAGCGTCTAATTTGTAAACAAAATGATTTACGCACTAAATCCAGCATAAATTCCGGCACAATTTGCATATTTTTAAACTCTCAAGACAGACGTCACATCCCGAACCTCACAGCAATTGGCTGCCGACTGCGTTTTTCGCGTAATATTTGCATAAAGTCGAGAACTGTCCAACCTTTTGAAGCTCTCAACGCTTTCTCCGGTCCACTGTCAATCCCATAATGCACTGCGCGAACGTGAAGCTCAACTTCCATAGGAATGAATTGAAAACGCTTGTCCGCTCTGCTCGCTCCGTGCCAGTGGACACGACACGCACCATTAGAAAATGGTCTAATAATGCGGTTCATGTATTTTCCTATCTGTGAAATGCGCTACTTCCAGTATTTTGCCAGTTACCTGACAATGGGTAAATTGCAATCAAGGATTTTTTTTTTAAATCGAGTACTCTAATTTAATGCTAATTTAAAATAACTATTAAAAGAATTATACAAAACAGATTTAAATAACTTTTTTTGTTGTTGTTGTTTCGTGAGATCATGAGAATATAATTTCATGGGTGTTTAAACTTTTGACTGGTAGTCTCATGGAGTGTGTTCAGGGGAATAAGTTGTTTTTCCTTTCAGTCCCTTACAAAGGAACCTCAGGACTACCCTGACAAGAAGAGTCTCCCCCACGTCCACGTTGCCCTCTGGATCAACTCTCAGGGTGGGAAGAAGGTTAAAGCGGGTGATACTGTTTCTTATGTCATCTGTCAGGTGAGAATCCAGTATATTTGTATCTCTGACTCTATAAATTGGCAGTAAACCCACACTAACCTTCTACCGCTGCCTATTAGGACGGTTCAAACCTGGCAGCCAGTCAGAGGGCGTATGCCCTGGAACAGCTTCAGAAACAGCCGGGACTCAGCCTGGACACACAGTACTACCTGTCCCAGCAGGTGCACCCTGTGGTGGGCCGAATCTGTGAGCCTATCGAAGGCATTGATTCAGTGCTGATTGCTACTTGGCTAGGTGAGACTTTCGGGAATAGCATTCATTATATTTAGCCAAAAAGGACATTTGAATTAGGGCCAATTCCTAAGTAGCATGCACTCCATTGATTTATTTAATTTTATTTTATTTTAATACATTTTTAAATGTCATTTATTTATATTAATTTATGTGAATTATTATTTCTTTTATTTAATAAAAACATGATAATTTTGGAGCTTTTAAACATCAAGTGTGTGTGTGTGTATATATATATATATATATATATATATATATATATATATATATATATATATATATATATATATATATATATATATATAATATATGTATATATAATTTTTTTTTAAATATTTATTATATATATATATATATATATATATATATATATATATATATATATATATATATATATATATATATATATATATAATATATTGTTGTTTTCTTTTGCCTAGCAGCTGAGAATTCATTTCCCCCCCCAGATGGAAATTCAGTTTCTTTAAAAAGTGCATGATCCCTGCCACTCTGTCTCCATGACAACAGACCCTGGTTGTTTGGTATCCTGCAGTTGGGTCCAAAACTCAGGCACTAATTCAGTCTATCCAGCATGTTACTAGAACCAAATAGTGGGTTTCCTTAATTACTTAACGATTAGCAACACATTTATGTCACATTTGCTCCCAGAATTTGCTTCTCATGTAGTCTCAAAATTGCCTTGAAATACACACTACGTTCTGTGTCTGTTCCTAACTACAGTTCACGCACCACCCCGTTCCCTTGGCTGCCGGTGTGTGACATGCTGCATGTTTGCCTGTAGATGGCAGCAGCACTCGGGTGTCAGCGGGCTTGGATCCTCAGAGACGCCGGCTAATCCCTGAAGTCTCATAGTCAACACTTACTTATGTGCTCATTTATTCACTTAGCCAAATTACCCAGGGGGACGTAGACTGTTTTTCCATGCTCTAGTAGTGTTCGGTGTCACCTGGGGGGATTAAATGGAGATTCAGCTGCTGTCTCTTAATGATTTGATGATCTCAGCTGCCTGGGAAAAATCGGATAGCTGTGCTTTCTCTACCCCTCCTTTTTCCCCTTATTATGTTTCCAGTTTATTCTTATCGTTTGCTAGTCTCTCTCCTCTTGCCTTCTGCAGCCGTGCCATCTTCTCTTTCTTCCTGTCCCTCTCTCCTCTTTCAGCCTTTCCTTATACCTCTCTTTCCATCACTGTCTTTCCACTGTCCATAAATACAACCTGAGAAGTCTGAGTCTGCACGGCATTATCACCAACACTGGAAGTGCCAGAATGTTCCAACTTGTATTGCTGACTTTTTTTATTTATATTTACATAGTTGGTTCATTTTCTTTGCTGTTTAATGCTAAATATGAAGCTTTTAGTTTGAGTGCCTTTTAAAAGGGTGTTCACGGCACAAACTTTAAAAAAATTTTTACCTGCTTGTCCAGGACTCGACCCAAGTCACTTCCGAGCCCAACAGCAGCAGCAACGTGAGGAAGAAGGGGACAATTTTCTTGGTGCTCCGGCCCAGCTCACTGACGAAGAGCGCTACCGTGATTGCGAGAGGTTTACTTTCACTTGCCCCGACTGTGGTACCGAAAACATCTACGACAATGTGTTTGAGGGGACGGTGAGTTATCAGCTCTCATATTCACATCCATTAAGTAAATCTGATCTTATCAGTCAACAAAATGCCTACCAGTCCATCTCGATTCATGCATTTCTCACCATTCAATTGCGTCCTACCTCAACTTCCTGTTAAATATTGTGTAATGACAGGTAACAATAAATTTGAGCGGTGCAGGTGATTACTTCCTCTGCTTCTGGCTTTTACCGGCCTATTAATTTCAGAGCCACACACTTTTATTTATAGAGGCTTGGCAGAGCTGTGTGTGGGGGGGAGAGAGAGCGGTTTTGTCAGGGTGTATTCCTGGAGCTCTTCAGTACACAGGATGTCCGTCATACTCCAGGCCGAGGTCAGCGGGGGCTAGAGGAGCATGTGTAATCTGCCACTAATTAAGGGTCCGCTCACACACATGCTAATGCACAGCTTTCTCTTGTCCAAGACTCATAAAAAGTGACATTGACCTCTCCACTGGGCTGATCTCTGTCCTCCTAGTTGTTTGGAGATTTTGCACTCTGCAGGCCAGGGAAGGCTTGGAATTCTGGGAAAAACTTTATGACATTTATGTGCACTGTAATTTATACATGCTTTACAAGCGCTAATAGACTTTAATCAGGGTGGAAGCCATATTTAAATTAACGTGGCATGAAAACAAGTCTATGAATATGGTACAGACTGATCAATATGTTTATTGATCAGACTGTATGTTTAACTTCAGTTACAATTAATATTTTAACGTTGTTAATGAGATTTTTTTTTTAATAGTTATTGTTTTTGTTTGTTTCATATTACAGTATTTTAACATTTCTCTGCTCTCTTCATTGGATTGTTCAGTGAGCACACTGGTTGTCTTTGCTGATTCCTTGAGAATTTGACTGGTGAATCGAATAACCACAACTAAGTGCTTTGTTTACAAATTTGGCAGCACTATATGCTAGCTTATTTGCCATAGTGCTGCAGATTCATCTGCAACATGGCGACTCTCCAGAATAGAAGTGCAGGAAACACTAAGCACATTCAACAGAATATACATGCATCCCATCTAGGGTAGGGTTGGGTACTGAAACCAGGCACCAATATGGAACCGTACCCAAGTAACCGGACCGAATCAAAACGCAGATTTCGGTGCCTCATTTCGGTGCCACTTAAATGCCTCAGCTCGTCAGCTGTCGGTTGAAATTTGCCATCTGGTTTTCCGAAACGGACATAAGAAGCATCATCACCACATGTGATCGCTAGTTAACCATTTGACGTGTACGATCGATCACACTGATAAGTTCTAAGAACGTTCAGTGATCGCGTGATCATCAACTTCTAAATTCAAATCTGCATTCAAATCTAAATTCTCCCGCGTTGGCGCTGAGCCAGAGAGAGACGCGCTCAGCGCTGTCATATATCACAACTATTCAGTGTTTTCAACCACATAAAGTTTATTTTAGTTTTCAGACCTAATTTTAAATACACAAGTATACTAACAAGACAATACATTTATAGTTCGTAAAATACACAAGCAGGCAATCATTGAAAGTTTGTTTTGTTCTGCGTCATGTTTAGTGTGAAAATTCAATGTCCCTACAACAATCCTGATGAGCGCTCGTTGTCACAGTTGTAAACATGATGGCGTTCTTCTTCCATGACGGGTTTTGCGACACGGCATTTAAGGTGAGGTGTTCTAAAATAATGCTCACCTTGTGCAGGACATGCAATAAGTCAGGAGAGGTGTCGTATTTTGCCAGAGAAGGCAAGAATTGCTGAAATTTAAAGCTGTTTTGCAGCAAACCAAGAATACAGACTACTTAGCTGTTATTAGTAACCTACTGTAACTGTTTTGTAGTGTTATTTAGTGTTATTGTAGTAGGTTAGGTGGCTTAGGTTTTGTGAAACCTAAGCTACCCTGAGATTGTGAATTTATGTAAATTTTTTGTTTTCCATTGAGGCTACTTATTTAAATATATTTAAGGATACTTTAAATGTGTAATATATTGTTCGATTTTAAGAATTTTATATTTTATTTTTTTCCATAAAAATTCTTTAAATGTCATTCACCATCATTTTGAGGCTCTTCATTGTTTTTTTTTTTTTTTTTTTTTTTTTTAAGTATCGGTTCAGGCACCGTTTAGGTACCGGTACTTTTTTAAAAGTATAGATTTGGCACCGGTATCGAGAGAGAAAAAAAAAAAAAACGAAACCCAACCCTAATCTAGGGTTTGCTTGATACCACAATTTTGACTTCAGTACGATACCAGAATCTAATACCTCGGTACCAATGCTAAATTGATGCCGTAAGCGATAACCAGCCTCAAAAGATAACTGAATTAAAAGTAATTTTATTAAGAACACTGCATGACACTCTGCAGTAACAAATGTGTTGCTTGTTTTCAAGCATAAATATATGAACAACATAAATAGCCCTTCTCAGTGCTCCATACTCTGTAAACTTGAATTGATACGTATGACATATGAAGGCCAAGTATGGTATCCCATACTCAGAATTTGTCCTCTGCATTTAACCCATCCAAGTTAGTGCACACACACAGCAAGCCGTGGACACACACACCCAGAGCAGTGGGCAGCCTTTTTTCATGTAGCGATTTGGGGTTAGGTGCCTTGCTCAAGGGCATCTCAGTCATTTCCTGCCGGTATTGAGGATCGTATCCGCAACCTTCCAGTTACCAGTCTCTAACCAATAGGCCATGGGCCATGACTGCCACAAGGTGATACAATTAAAATGGTATTTGTTGTTATAGAAAAAGTGCAATCTTCCTACAAAAAGAAGCATATTACACATTACATTGAACGAGTGGCAGATGTATTAATTTGCATTTACATTTCTAGACTTTATGCACAGATCTATATTGACAGTAACAGATTTTTGTCCCATCTGCTGCTATGGTTATCACTGTCAGTCATTGCAGTTTCGGATTTAATCCCACATTTAGATAAGGTTATCAATTCAGAAACTTTGCAATGAGCTGTAAGCAGCATGACATGCTTATTGTTTACAAAACGTGAGCAAAGAGGGCTCCCAGTACAATCACTGAAGCTCAGCAGCGAAAACTCCTGTTATAATCAATGAAGCTGACAACACTGCACAATGAATCTCTTATTTAAATTATGATTTTTATTTTATATTGATTCGTGGATGTGCTGAACTCTAAGCTTGTGAAACAAAAATGCGTTTTCAGCGGTGATGAGTGGCTTCCGACTAACTTCAACACCTCTGATTAGCCAATATGTTCACATGCTCAATAGTTATGTCTGTGATAGGCTACAATGCTCAACGTTGCAAACTCTGCTCTTCACGGAGTGCTTACACAAATGTATACAGAAGCATTAACATTATATTGATATTCACGTTATATTCTAATTTTATATATCATCAGCAAAATTATCGTTTAGATAATCTTGTCCCTTTTATCACATTTGCTGGTTTCGCATCAGTTTGGGTGACACACTACCACATAGCAGTGAACTTCGGAACAATAGCGTATCAAGTACCGAAATGAGCAAAGTCATGATATTGTACCATTTGAAATATGATATAGATCAATATTTTTCCAGTACCGGTATAGCGCGCAGCCCTAATCCCATAACAGCCTTATTTACAAATTCGATGTGCCGTCTAACCTGACTAAGCTATATTGTAGTTTTTACAGATATCCACATCCAGTATACACTTTCATGCATGTGGAACCCAGTGTATGTTATGTTGACGAATATATGGGCTTGTTACATATACTCCCGTATTCATCTGATAAAATATCTAATAATTAGGAGTACAGGGTTATAGCAGAGCTCTGATTTTAGGGAGGGGGCTGATGAAAGGAAGACTTGAAGGAACAGCCTTGACTCATAGACACTGCAGATCGTTCTCTTATCAAAGCCAGCCGTGGAGAGAGGGAGGAGGACAACAGGAATGCAAACAGACGATACTAGAGACAGTATTTGTATAGACGCACAGTTCTCCCTTAAAGTGGCGCTCAGTGAAAGATGCAAAGATCATAAAAACGCTAATGGCTCGCAGCGACTACCGCTTCACCACCACCATGCCATAAAATAAAGAGTAATTTGTTTGTGTGAGACAGTGAGCTCGAGCAAGTGTGCTGATGCATTAGCCGCGCACACACACACTCGTCCTTCAGCTTATTTGAGGCATAATGAGCGCCATAAACAGCTCTGCTAGTGCCCATGTGAGGTTAGATTGAAGAAATATCAGGCTACAATAGTTTTTATCCACTGTTTAACTACAATTGTTGCCACTGTTACTCAATGGGAGGTCTGGGGCCTTTTAGATGTAGAAAAGCAGGCAAAGCTTGCAAATCATTGCGCAGTATGGCATTTGTTACTTGCTGTCATCCAGATACACAGCTGAACGCTTAATGCAGTGCCATTTTTGCTCCTGCTTGTTTCTTTTCCTATCTGGATACCCTAGAGGCTTGGTGTGGGGGCACCGACATTATACTTTTAGTATGTGTTTGAATGTCTAATAGGTCAGGTCTAATAGCCTTTAAAAGCTTCTTTGGGCAATGCCAGTCAACAGGATAAATGCCCTGATTATGTTTTTTTTGTGTGTATGTGGGCTTGTGTATCGTGATCAAATGCTGTGTTAAAAGTGAATTTGTTTGTTTCCAGGGGAGCACCTTGCAGCCCAGCCTCAAGAATTGCTGCCATATCCCCTGTGGGGGCAGCCCGATGGAATATCCCATCCGTATTAGCAACAAACTGCAATTGGACATTCGCCGGCACATCAGGAAATACTACAGTGTGAGTATTAGTAAATGCTTCTTGTAATGCACTGCCCATGTGTTCCAGATTGGCCACTGCAGGTTTTGTGAATACGGTGTAGCATAATGAGGTGTGTAACTTTTAAAGACCATTCACTAGTGAAAATTCCCACCAAATGACCCAAGTTGTTTTTTTTTTTTTTAATGACCAAATGTGATATTTAGAATAATTTTTTAATGCATTTTAACATAATTTAAAATAATTACATTATCACTAACCTATGACGTAAGTTAAAAAAATTATATTTATATATATATATATATATATATATATATATATATATATATATAAGTAAGTAAGTAAGTAAGTAAGTAAGTAAGTAAGTAAGTAAGTAAGTAAGTAAGTAAGTAAGTAAGTAAGTAAGTAAGTAAGTAAGTAAGTAAGTAAGTAAGTAAGTAAGTAAGTAAGTAAGTAAGTAAGTAGTAGTAGTAGTAGTAGTAGTAGTAGTAGTAGTAGTAGTAGTAGTAGTAGTAGTAGTAGTAGTAGTAGTAGTAGTAGTAGTAGTAGTAGTAGTAGTAGTAGTAGTAGTAGTAGTAGCAGCAGCATTCCTTATTAATATTAACAGTAATAATATTAATATTTTTAATGACCAATTATGATATTCAGGATAATTTTTCTATGTTATCTTAATAATATTAATATTTTTAATGACCAATTATGATATTCAGGATAATTTTTCTATGTTATCTAATTATCTATGTTAATACTAGACTACATCATAAAAAATACAAATTATTTACGTGGATAATGTTAATAATAATAATATTTATTATTATTACTATTATTATTAATTGTCTTTTGATATTATAAGTTTGATATTATAAGATATAAGTAGAATTAAAGGAAAAATTAAAGGAAAAATAAATATACTCAGTCCAGCTGACTTCCTAGAAATTTCACAATAAATTAATAATATTTAAAGAACCTGAATTATTCACAACTAAATAAAAATAAATAAATAAAGGTCAGAACAAACAAAAGAATATTATGTATAGATGTGCATACATGTATAATGACAAAAAAACAAATAGATTACAGTACAGTCTAGTGGCAACTTTGCATAATTACAGTGTTTAATTTACAACAATAATCTATGATTATATCTATTATATTTAGTGTTTCTCAATTTTTGTTCAAATAAACCAACTTTTCCAAAACCATGCAGCAACTAGTTTATTTATTTTTTTGACAGGCGAATAGCTTAATGACTTGGAGTCATCTTCGATTGGTCTAACGTCTATGTTAACGTGTCTAGAGTCAAACAAACGTTGTTTGCATATGCTTTTGCAGTAGCTCTGTTCATTTGTCCAGTGTGTCTCCCTTGTAAAACATGTTTTATACAGTAACATCACAGGTACGCATTATCAAGTTCCTTGTCTGAGAGGTTTCATTTTCTACCTTAATTATAGTAGTTGAGTACTTATTTGAGTTGATCTGAAATATTCTGATGGCAGTAATATGTTCTACATTCACATTTGCCCACCTGGGCTCTCCATGAGCATCTTACAGGGGTTAATTTGAGCTCACCTTCCTCATGCTGTTTGTCTTTTATTGAAGCGGGGTTTTTTTTCGCTCCTGAGCGTTGCTCCAAAACAGCAACTGCCCCCTCCCGTTGCTTCACAAATGGGTTTAATTTTGTATGCACTCTCAGTGTCTTCGCGGCATGGCAGAAATACAGGCCCTGGCGATGTGGCAAGTGTGCAGATATTGGACCTACGTTAAGAGCACGCATACATCTGTGTATCTAATTTCCCAGCTGAGGGTTTTGATTGACAGCCATTAATCACTGCACTATGCATCCAATCTGGACGAGCAAGCCAGGTTCTGGAACTCAGGGAAGTTCTGGAATGCCGGAAACTTACGAATCCGACTTGAAAGTTGTGGGGGTATATTCTCCCACAGGGCCGTGCAGAAAAATCAATTAGCAGCCTGAATGTAGCCACCTCCCTCGTTGGGACGGTGCCTGTAGGCTCTTTTGTCAGTATGTGTGAAACAGCTGCTGGTAGTGAATGCGCCCCCCTCCTTGCCCAGGCCCGGCTTCAGTGGACACAGCTCAGCCGTCCCCTCCCACACTAGGAGCAATGAAGAGGCTGATATTGTGTAATTAAGGATTCCTTTCAGCTGGGGGGATAGCTCAAATAGAGTTGTTTGTTCGCAGAGATAGAGGGAGAAAGCCTGCCTGCATGAGGGAGGACTCGCGGCTTACATGGTTACAGATTGGAAGTCAGCGGTGTTTGTTGAGTTTCCTACGGAACACCAGCGAGGCATTAATCATGAAAGAAATCACTGCCACCCTCACCTTCAGCCCACCACCATTACCAATAAAACCACCCTTTAGAGACAAAGCAAATATGCTTTGCTCTTGTCTCCCTCCCTTCCCCCTTTCTTCGCCCCCCCCACTCCCCCACTTCTCTCCTTCCTTGTCATCCGTTCTGACTCCTGGCGTCTTCTGCAAAATGAGAGTGTGGCACAAAGTGGCACCCCCCGTATTTACCCCATTCTAATGTGGGTTGCCATGGCGTTTAACAAATTATTGCTATTATGTTCATCATGTGCTTCGCCCCTTGGTGACTGGCTTGGGGATGTGATGATGATGATGATGATGATGATGGTGGTGGTTGCTGGGTGGGGAGGGGGGGGTGAGTGAAAAAAAAAAAAAAAGAAGTGATAATCCTGTTTTGAACAAAAGGTCAGATTGCTGAATAGAAAAGGCTTGATTAAAGCAGAGATGTACAAAGTGGACGCATTTGCGTCCATTCAGTCGCTCTTGGGCTCCGCAGCCACTGTGTGAATGTACAGCTGTTGATTACTGAGGCACAAAGCCTGTGAGAGGCTGTTGTCTTGGGGGCTTTTTTGGTCCAAGCCGCCTGTAATCGCAGCAGCTTCTTTTTTTGCCTAAAAGGGGCGGTTCTGGATTAAGGGCATCAGTGAGTGGTTGTGTGCGTATTCAGTGGAGCTTATTATTTATTTTTTTATTAAACTTTGATGTGCAACTTATCTAACATAGTTTAAGCTACAAACTTAAATTGTATGGGTTAAGTACTTAAGATTTTCACACTTAACCTGAAAAAAATCCTGAAGGTGCAAATTTGCCTTAACTAGGACCAGTAGGGCTGTATAATTTGGGGGAACTATTTATTTATTTACTCTCTGATAAAAAGCAAAAAAACAAACAAAAAAAACCTCTTTTGTAGGGTTGCACAATTTGGCTAGTAATAATAATAGTTGAATAATAATAAAATAATAATAATAATAATAAAAATGAGCCTAAAAATTGTATCATTTTTATCATTAATATTTAATATAAAGAGCCTAAAAATCTTATCATTTTTATCATTAATATTTAATATAATAGCAATATTTCTTATTTAAATTTTTTTTATTATTTGACTAATATAAAATTGTCACTGGCAGGGATGTGATTTTTTTTTTTTTTTTTTTTGACCTGAAAAGTATGACCCATGTGAATTGCGTTAATCAGAGAACATTTTTTTGGTTACTGTATGATGATTGAAATTGCAAAATGGCCTCAAATTACAAAATAAACTGCAAAATGTTACGTTTTCTAATACATTTATTTCATGTGAGTTAAAATAGGCATTGAAATGGTTTCTAACCAGTTGCCAGGTAACTTTTTTTTTTTTTTTTATACATTTTGAAAATGCATGGTTGTGAGAATGTGGCTTGGTGCGATCATCAGATTGCAACGGTTATGATGTAATTTTATATTATTAATATAATTATATATAGTCTGTTGCGCTGCATGTTTCAGTGTAAAGCACAGAACTGTTGTTTTTTTTCAGATTCGATTGCATTTGGGAACACAACATGTGGCAACCATCTTCCCAAATTCGTAATGAAAATCGTCTATAATATCGATTCATTTATGAATTGCAATTCTATCCTCTAACGAGTCAAATCGATTCATAAATTTCAAAAATCAATATTCTAAATGTTGACTGAACGATGGAACAAAGAACAGTGCAGCAGATGTTTTTAACTCCAAATCGGCCACTGTTCGGAACCAGCTGATAATCACAAATTTTAATGACGGAAAAGACGCGCACTCACGCCATGACAGGCGAAAATGAAAGGCTGAGCAGTGGTGGCGTCTTAGTCTCCAGCGGGTTTGAGTAAAATAATAATACGATTACAAGGTATATGTAATTTAAACTACTTTATTAAATAACTCCACTAACAGTAGCAACTGTTCAGTTTGCATACTGCTGCCCTCCTCCTACTCACTTCTGAACTCTTCCCTCTTGATTAAAGCTCCAGTGAAGGTGAAGTTCTAGTGAAATAATACGCGCTGTTGCATTCTCAATATTTAGTGATTTTTTTTATTTAGCCTCAGGATACGATATGTTTATTCGCGTTTACAAGCAGGTATTGTTCGTTAACAAGACAACCGTTTGCGCTTCCTGTGTGTTAAAAAAAAAAGAAAAGACCTTGACGTATCCTTGATGTAAATTTATTTGAAGTGTAATTTGATTGTTTAGTTTGGCTCACATTCCATTATATTACATGGAGACTGCGGGGTTTATGACCTTTATTGCATCCCATTTCTGCACATTGCTTGTGCAGCACACCTGCTTAACACTGACAACACAGAGCAAAGAATTGCAGGAAGACAGGACTTAAATACACCGAGGAACAAAAGAGCGAATTAATTGGGCAACAGGTGAACGAAATAATCAATCATGGGAACAAACCGATCCGATCCCAAAAATTCTGAGTAACGGCTGATACCAATCCGATATCAGCACAGGTTGTTTATTTTGTTTGTTTTTTAAATCAATGTAGAATTTCTATACCCGTTTGTTGAACTGATAATTACTCTTTTGTGTGTTAAACATCATTATAAAGAAAAACAACAAATGAAAAAAAAATATGATCACAATCTATGACAAAATACTATTATAAACTAGATTAGTTGAAAATTCTGCAGCAATAGTTACTCTAGAAAAATCATGAGAGCACAATAATTGTATAAAATCTAAACATTTAGTGAAAAAACATTTAGTGGAGATGAACAAATAAAAGTGAATAAGTATAGTACTAAATCTGTTAAAATGTTACTAATTGCTCTTTGTATTGTTGTAAAATACATTCATGAAAAACAAATAAATATATTTATAATATATACTATAAAATTAAAAGACATTTACTTTAAATATATAGCGCAGCTGTTACAGTGGTGGAAAGAGTACTGAAAAAACATATTTAAGTAAAAGTACCATTACATTCAAAAAATGTAGTGTGAGTAGAGTTAAAAATTACTTTGAGTAAAAACTACTTGAGTAGTAGCTTATTTAAAAGTACTCATGAGTAGTGAGTACTGAGCTGCGGATACTACCCCCTTATAATAAACACTGTGCACTACAATTAATAAAGTAAAAAAACATTGTACATACTAGGGCTGGGCGATATGGCCGAAAAAAGAAATCCCAGATTTTTTCACAAAAAATCAGATTTCAGATTTAAATAGATTTTTTTTTTCCCCTACTTAAAATCAATCTGCAGATGACAAAGAAATTGTTCAAAACAAGTTTTAACTTTTTTTTTTTTTTTTCTTATCACTTGTGGGATTTGATCTGGATTTCCCCCTTGGGGTTTAAGTGCAATCAGAAACAAACAAGCCAAAAAGACAAGATTGCAGGCCCTGCCTTTGTAAACAGTGAAAATCTAACATAACATAACGTAACCTAACATAAGATGGGTGGATTGGGATTGTCAAAACATTTGGTAACTAAACAGAATTTTATTAAGTTTAGTGACAACACGATGTTACGTGGTACAATGACTGGTATGCTACTGTTTTTAATATTGATTCTTTTGGACTATTATACCTTTTAAATATTAGGTACAGTAGATATGTTAATGTGTAATTTTTCTCCCCCCAGAAAATCTCACCTAATGCTGTAAACATACTGAGCCCTGTCAGCTTGTATTATTATTAAAGTTTAAAAATAACATCTTAACTTAAATATAATGCGTTTTTTTTATAATAACATATATTTTATAATATTATATTATATTTTAATAATGTATACATAGGTAAAAATATAGTAAATATGTAATATAGTTATCATATTTAGCAAAATACTCCTCTATAGCAATTCTTTTAAGTCCCAACTAACGTGCTATTGTCATAATTGGCTTTCCTGAGGTAAATGTAACATTACATGACATTGTTCTCCAGCTGTTTTATGGACCTCTTTCCGCGGTTGAAAAACACTGATCGATCGATTTTATTACATTTCGGTAAGTTGAACTATATCTTTCAAATTAGCTATTGATCATTCGTGTTTATTTACTATTAACTAGTAGTAAAGAGTAACAGATGATCGGTTCACGTGCCACTTGAACTGAGATCTGTCAGCGATCTGTCACGTCACATTTACAAGCGACATGTTTATTGTTTATTATTACAGATAAACGGTGTTAATCTGAGAGCTGAGAATTTTTCATATCAATAGTAACCTTCTCTGTCTTGTCTGGCAGTGTCCTGTCAGTTTCCTCTTTGCTTCGCGATTTTTCTCTGCATGAGAAAATGGATGTGTGGTGTGAGAGCGTGTAAAAAGTGACAATTGCGTGAGTCTCAAGGTGAATTCGGGAGAGTTGGCAGCCCTTCTGATTTGGCTCCCTCCTACGCATCCCTAGTCGTAGAAGGGAGGAGCCATGGTGGATGCCTGGGAGGAGGGACCAGGTATGCGGTCTCCTGCGACAGAGCCGATCATGGTGGAGACCCAGGCAGAGCCGAGGAGACATGGATCCAGGGTGACACCGCAGGTCTAGAGGGCTTTGGTGGAGCTGGTGGCTCTTGAGATCGAGGCAGAGGTGAGGACCCATAAGGCTGCCGTGAAGCTGGACCGACCGAGGACGGCGGTTGAGCAGAACCAGGTTGACGACTGACCAGGGCGAAGACAGAGGGATGAGGGAGCCCAGCTGAGCTGGTGGGATGACGGACCACGGTGGAGACGAGGGATCATGGAGCCAAAGGGGAACCGACAGTTCAGAATCCTCAAGCCAAGATGGAGCTGGGGCCTGGAAGGTGGATCCACACCAACCTGAGGATCAGCCGAGGGCCAGAGAGACACCAGCGGTGGCAGAGCTAAAGAACTGGCTGGTTTCGGTAGATGAGGTAGGAGAGGGAGGCTGGGGAGGAACTCTGAAAAGACAGGAGACACAAGAGACTTGAAGCTGGGCGGGACCAGTGGAAATGGGAGATCCAAGGGTATATCCTCCTCAATTTCCTCTAAAGAATGTCCAGAGGCCAGGCACCACTACTCTACAGTGGCGGGGTTGTGGGTAGGGCTTCCCTACATGCCCTCGAACTCCACAAGCACCTCCTTGGGTACGGGCGTTGTTGCCGACTCGCACACCTGGTCAGATGCGTTGTTGGGCTCAGGCTCTGGGGCGTGGTACGGCTCAGTTGGGCTCGCTGACGCGTTATCTGCGGCAGGCTTAGGCTGTGTCTGCATCTGGCTTTAGCTCCATCTGGTGGGCTGTGAAAACCATTGCAGAGCAAAGAGGACACTGACAACACGCTGACAGACAAGACAGAGCAAGTTACTTCAAGTTTTATGAAATTCAAATAAATATCATTGATTCTCTTTGTAATGTTGACCATGTTTTGATTCTATTTTGATTGTTACGGTTGTCTAACGGATTGTTGTAGCGCTGCAGTTGAAGCAGCACGTGAACTGATAATCACTTCCTCTTTACTACTAGTTACAGCACGAAATAAACATGAATGATCATCCGAGGGTATATTAAGTCAAGTCAAGTCAAGTCAACTTTATTTATGTAGCGCTTTTCACAATACAGATTGTATCAAAGCAGCTTCACAGTATTAAATAAAATAGTACATCAGTGTTTGTTTCTGGTGTAAAACATCCACGTTTGGTAATGCAGATCAATAGCACTGGTGAATCGATTAATCAATTTAAGCATCCCCAACTGAGCAAGCCAAAGGCAACAGTGGCAAGGAACCGAAAAACTCCATTAGGTGACCTAATGGAGAAAAAAAAAACCTTGGGAGAACCCAGGCTCAGTCGGGGGCCAGTTCTCCTCTGGCGTTTATGAACTAGAGGTCAGATTTAACTGTAAGATTAAAATATTATATGAATGCCTGGCTGAAGAGATGCGTCTTTAATCTAGTTTTAAACTGGGAGAGCGAATCTGAGCAACGAACAGTATCAGGAAGGCTATTCCAGAGTTTTGGTGCTAAATGTGAAAATGCTCTCCCTCCTTTGGTGGATCTGGATATCCTAGGTATGACCAGAAGCCTCGAATTTAGTGATCTTAAAGAGCGCGATGGATTATAGGGCGATAGAAGATCCGTTAAATAAACTGGAGCTAAGCCGTTTAGGGCTTTATAAGTCAGTAGCAATACCTTGTAATTAATATGGAACTTTATAGGTAACCAATGTAGTGATGATAAAATTGGTGTTATATGGTCAAACTTTCTTGATCTAGTAAGAACTCTAGCGGCGGCATTTTGGACTAACTGTAGCTTGTTTATTGAGGATGCAGGACAACCAGCTAATAAAGCATTACAGTAATCTAGTCTCGAGGTCATGAATGCATGAACTAGCTTTTCTGCATCAGAAACAGATAGCATGTTACGTAATTTAGCAATATTTCTAAGGTGAAAAAATGCTGTTTTTGTAACATATGAAATATGATTTTCAAAAGACAAGTTACAATCTAATATAACACCCAGGTCTTTTACTGTAGAGGATAAAGTAACAGGACACCCTACTATGTTAAAGTTGTATTGTAAGAGGTTTTGTGGGCGGTTTTTTGAACCGATAAGTATTACCTCTGTCTTATCTGGATTTAATAAAAGGAAATTGTGCGTCATCCAATCTTTTATATCTTTAACACACTCTGTCAATTTGGATAATTTAGCGTTTTCATCCGGCCGTGATGAAATATATAGTTGAGTGTCATCAGCATAACAATGGAAACTAATTCCATGTTTCCTTATAATATTTCCAAGTGGCAGCATATATATTGAGAATAATAGAGGGCCTAACACAGATCCTTGCGGCACTCCATAGTTTACTGGAGTTATGATCGATTTTTCTCCGTTTAAATAGACAAAATGGTAGCGGTCAGATAGGTATGATCTGAACCAGCTTAATGCTTGTCCTTGAACACCGGTATAGTTTTGTAGCCGATCTAAGAGTATTGTGTGATCTATAGTATCGAACGCAGCACTAAGATCAAGTAAAACTAGTATTGAGATACAGCCTTGGTCAGAAGCTAAGAGTAAATCATTTGTGATTTTAACGAGCGCAGTTTCAGTGCTATGATGCGGCCTGAACCCAGACTGAAACTTTTCATAGGTGTCATTTTCTTGCAAGAAAGAGCCCAGTTGGGCAGACACAACTTTTTCTAATATTTTGGACATAAAAGGAAGATTTGAAATGGGTCTATAATTTGCTAGGTTATTTGGGTCTAATTGTGGTTTCTTAATGAGAGGTTTTATAACTGCCAATTTAAATGTTCTTGGAACATGACCTAAAGATAAAGACGAGTTAATAATATTGAGGAGAGGCTCTTCCACTATAGGTAACACTTCTTTCAATAGTTTAGTTGGTATGGGATCTAATAAACATGTTGTTGTTTTAGAGGAAATGATAAATTTATTTAACTCTTTTTGTTCTATAGTTGTAAAGCACTGTAATTGTTCTTGCGGGGTGATAATCGAGGCTGAATTATAAGGCGCGATTGAAGATTGAACGTTTACAATTGTGGATCTGATGTTTTCTATTTTCTCAGTGAAAAAATTCATGAAATCATTACTACTAAACTGTAACGGAATATTTTGTCCAGGTGACGCTTGTTTATTTGTTAGTCTAGCCACGGTGTTAAATAAGAACCTAGGATTGTTTTGGTTATTTTCTATTAGTTTGCGGAGATGCTCAGCCCTGGCCGCTTTTAGGGCCTTTTTATAGCGTGACGTACTGTCTTTCCAAGCGATTCTAAAAACCTCTAAATTAGTTTGTTTCCATTTACGCTCTAAATTACGGGTTTCTCTCTTTAGAACACGAGTAGTATTGTTGTACCATGGTGCTTTAATTTTCTCTCTGACCTTTTTTAGTCTCATAGGTGCAACAATATCCCATTTTCCAGAGAGAACGGTGCTCATAGTGCTGGTTAGTTCGTCTAGTTCATCTGTTTGTTTAGGTTCAGGCAGCAGCTGAGACAGATCCGATAAGCAATTTGAAAAATTATCTATGGTGGATGGAAGGATTGTTCTACCTAATCGATAACGCGGCGCAGCATGATATATTACCGGGGTACGTAATATGCAAGTTACCATGTAATGGTCAGTTACATCATCACTTTGCGGAATGATATCTATATCGGTTGGATCGGTTCCATGTGATATAATTAAATCGAGTGTATGATTAAAACGATGAGTTGGTCCGGTAACGTTTTGCTTAACCCCAAAGGAGTTTAATAAGTCTATAAACGCAGCCCCTAACGTATCATTTTGATTATCTACGTGTATGTTAAAATCTCCAACAATTAATATTTTATCGACATTGACCAATAGATCTGAGAGAAAATTTGCAAATTCTTTTAGGAAATCAGCGTAAGGCCCTGGTGGTCTATATACGGTAGCCAAGGCTAAAGATAATAGGGATGTTTTTCTATCATCTAAGAGCGTAACATTTAGTACAAGTACTTCAAATGAAATAAACTTATAACCCGTTTTCTGAGTAACATTGAGAATATCTCTATAGATAGTTGCAATACCGCCGCCACGACCAATCAGACGGGGCTCGTGCTTATAGGAGTATCCTGATGGAGTAGACTCATTTAGACCGAAATAATCATTTGGTTTAAGCCAGGTTTCAGTAAGGCAAAGTACATCTATGCTATTATCTGTGACTATTTCATTTACAATAACTGCCTTAGGTGTGAGTGATCTAATGTTTAAAAGACCTAGCTTTAGAAATTGTTTTTGTTTACTAATAGCAACATTTTCTGTTTTAATAACAATTAGATTTTTCCTAGATCCTGCAGTAGATTTATTATTTGATCGCACTAAACGAGGAATAGACACAGTTTCTATGCAATGTTCTACAATAGTATTTATATCAGTTAATTTGGTGCAGCAGAGACTATGATTTGGACTTTTGGTTACTAGTCAAAAGGTATTTAACATTTTGGAGATGTTATCTGACAGAAGATCCGATCCGAATCTGTTTGGGTGTAAGCCATCAGCACGGTATAGCCTAGGACGCTCCCAAAACAGATTCCAATTATTTACAAAGAGCAGTTTCTGCTCATTGCACCATGACGTTAACCATTCATTTAGCGCGAATAATCTACTAAACTTGTCATGTCCTAGACGGTACGTGGGAAGCGGTCCTGACACAATGATCGTTATATCAGGCGATGTGCTGCGTACCGTATCGATCAGATTCCTGAAGTCTTTCTTCAGAACTTCCGTCTGGCGCAGCCTGATGTCGTTCACTCCCGCGTGCAATACCAAAGTTCCGACGCGCTCGTTATCGTTTAGAATCTCGGGAACGCAAGCAGCGATTTCAGAAACACGAGCACCAGGAAAGCAGTGACTGTGCACCTTATTTTTACCTGATGTAGCATGGACGTGCCGAACAATGGAATCACCGATGATCACAGCATCGCGTTCTGTTTCGCGAAGAGGGGAGAAGCGGTTTTGTGTGGATAACTCGAAAACCGGGAGGGTCGGAGAGGGTCTTGGTCTAGACCTGACTCGCGTCTTCCGCTGCGGAAATATCCAGGCTTCGTGGTGGCGTGTTGGAGCCGGAGTGAACGAGACCATGGCTGATCGCGACCTTGGCGCTCGGGACCGATGCCGAGTAACGCACGGAGTAGACGAGGTCGGAGTCAGCGGGTTAGTAACATTAATCTCTGATTTGTGAGCATCAGCGCGTGATGTTTCAAGAGCCAAACGCCGGTCTCTCAGCTCGGCCTGTCTCACTAAAAGGTCGTGGATCTGTTTCTCAACAGCTTCCAACTCAGACTGTACCGCGTGCAGCTCAAATGTGTCCTCACCTGCACCAAAAGGTAGACTACTTGCATCTGATATATTCGCCATTTTAACAGATGGACAGTAAGTTAGCAACGACACTACCAGTGATGCTATCAATTAATACTAATTTCTGACAAGCGTCTTAGATATAATCCGTCTTTTAAGTGGTACGGGTGTAGAGTAGACGCACGATAGGTGAAAAATGTTTGTAAGTGAGTGTTGAGAAGACGCGTTCAGCCGTGATCCCCGGGAGTAACCTATAAGAGTATCCAGCGTAGAATCACTAACAGGCTTGAGACACGTCTGCTCAACAGTCCGCGTTGTAACTATGAGGTTTGAGCAGTAGTGCTTCTCAGTGAGGAAAAGTAGAAAATGTTTGTTGTAAGTAAGTTTAAAGAGTAAAATCAAGAATTATAAATCAAATCGATAGAGCTCCAAAGACAACAACGCGTTCAGACGCGACGCATGCGCATATTAAAAAGAAACCGTACAACTTGCTGAGATTAATCATGACTCATGTAACTTCTTAATCATGATCTGTTTATTCAATGGCGGAATAAACAGATCATGGTCTATAGACCCTTTAATTAGCCTTGTCTACCATATGTATAAATCTCTAATTCCGCCACTACCGCACCACCGCCGCTCTGAGACACTGAAAACACCAGATCATGAGCTGCTCAAGTGTAAAGGAACATACTGCTCTCCACTCTGAAACAAGCAGTGCATATATTCATTTAATTAAATTGCACTAGCCATATTGCGATTTCGGTTTTATTCAGATCAAGTGTCCATCCATATGGACTGGAACATCATAGAGACTTGGGGCTGGGCCGGTAAGCAACGCCGTAGTAATGCCCCATAATACCATAGCAATCACATGACAATGCGCTAAAAACATTTAGATGCCTTTGCAGCTGCATAGGCACACCCTGACAACCACCCTAGCAAAGTGTCATCACACATTTTGTATCATTTTCTTTGGAAACTGTAAAAAATCTAGTTTGCTTTCTGGCATCAGGTGTTAAAGCAGTTGCACGAGTTGCATTTCACATTCAAAATGGTTTAGAAACAACACATCTTCTTACAAACCTGACACAGAAATGAAACCTTAAGTGCTAAGCTCTGATTGTAGTCAGAGGTGAACTGAAATACTCTGGGTGAAACCGCTGTAGAAAAAGACATACTGGTATAGATGCGACGGTGGAATTGTGAAATGGAGAAAGAGAGAAAGAAAGGAGGAGAGCGAGAACGTTTTTCCGGTAGCTTGCACTGATCTGTGGGCCCCAGTCTTTGCCCAGTGTTTGGTTAAATTATGTGGAACTCATTTGACGGCTGCAGAAGTGGCTGTATTCGCAGTGTCAGGTATCGACTGGTATAATTATGCAATTATGAAGCTTTATCCTGCCTCTCTCTCTCACAGAGCGGGCTCTTAGTGTTTCAATTAGATGTTTTTTTCTCTCTTTTGCTCCCTGATTTTCTTCTTTCCCCCTCCCCCCCATCCTCCATTTCTTGGTTACAATGAAGACAGAATCTGCCAATAAAATATTCTTAGAAAAAAAACATAAATAACATATTCTTAGTAATAGAAATAAAAGATTTCATAGATTTGTTCTAAGCATGCATAGGTCAGACACATGAAGGCCAGTTGTGATTTAGTGTAGCATAGGATGCACTATATATGTGTGTGTGTACATTTGCATACACGTATACATCATGGTCTCCACAAAATATGAAGCAACTGTTTTCAACAATGCTAATAATAAGAAATGTTTCTTGTGTGCACTGACACTGATAACAGTTTCATCACCACAGTGTTTTTATTCTTGTGCACAAGGAGGAGGGAAAGAATCCTACTGAAGTCTGCACATGTGCAGTCCCAATGCCACCACAAACCTTTCTGAGGTCACAAATCGGGTGAAATGGCAAAAAGTCTCCATCCTACCCCTTTCCTTCAAATCAGACCACTGTACATAAAACAAAGTCTCAAATGGCTGTCCCTGCTGAATTTTGTGTCTGAAAACAATGACATACTTTTGTGTTTTTCTGTTGGCCTGTGTGTGTTCCTGTAGACGCAGTCTTTTGCTAAGCCCATGGGAACTGAACTGTTGGTTTAGTCTTGGGCCTCCAGAAGCACAAAAGATCCGTTACGGCAAACAGAGGGGTGATAACACCGGCACTCCCTTCAAAATGAAAGCCAAACAGCTCACATATGTTCAGATTCAATTACACACTCTGGGTTCTCCTCAGCCCCAGGGCTTACTGCTAATTACCCAAATAACATCCGCACAAAACGCCACCCAGATGAGATTAATTCAGAAATTAAAACAACCTGTTGATTCGATAATACTTTGAAGCCTGAACAGTAACCCAGGTATTCCAAGCATGGTAACCAGGTATTACCGACGACACAGATGGGATAGAGGAGATAGAGAAGACTCATCTGTAGATACAACAGGGGTGATAAGCTGTGTAGAACCATCCAGTGATCCTCATAGCTCAGAAAATGGAAGCAAATTAAACCACTTATAACTGTGTGATGGCATTTCCTTTTTTAGTTTTCTCATCTTCCTTTGGTCCTCATCCTTTCATTCTCTTGGTTTACATCTTTTAATTTTTTGCTCTTTAGGTAAGGTACAGGAAAGAATGATTTTCTTGTTTACTTTTAGTTTGTTTTTCTTATTTACAAAAGTTGTCAAGGTGGAATTTAAAAGTTTAATGGTTTTGAAATAATTCTCTTGTGCTCACAAAGGCTACATTTATTTGATGAAAAATAGTAATATTATGAAATATTTTATTATTTTAATATATTGTAAAATTATTTTTTTCCCTGTGATGGCAAATCTGAATTTTTCAGTGACCATTACTCCAGTCTTCAGTGTCACATGATCCTTTAGAAATGATTCTAATATGTTGATTTGGTGCTAAAAAAAATTCTCTTTATTATCAATGTTGAAAACGTGTTGCTTAATTTTTTTTTGTTGCAGAAACTTTTTTTTTTTTTTTTTTCTTCAGAATTCTGCATTTATGAGTCCTTTGTAACATTATAAATGTATTTGCTGTCATTTAAGAATTTCATGCATTCTTGGTGAGTAAAAGTATTTATTTATTTCCCTCCAAAAGAAATCTTAACCTTTTGAACGGAAGAGTATATCTTATTTAAATTTTTATATGTAACATATTTTTTATTTTAGCATATTTTACCAGACCCTATTTTCCTGTCTCTGAAGGAGGCTGAAAAAGAGAGAGAAAGAGGGTGATAACAGTCTATAGTAAGGAGGTGGTGGTAATTCTTCAGGGACAGGTGCTCCTCTGATACTAGGGGTTTATTTAGTGCTCCATCATTAGCAGGGCATTACCCATATTACCCCCTGGCCCCTGCTCTAATAACAGGGGCAGGAAAGGCAGTGTTAGCGGGGGGCAGCTGCATCTGCTGCAGGCTGAGGCCTCACACTGCCCCACCACAGGCAAAAGCACCAGCGCCCCAACTCCTGGGGGCCGCAGTAGCTCTCTGCCAATCAGCTTTTTAAATTGTTTTCTTTCTCTCTATACACAGGGTTGGCTGCTGTGTGAGGATCAGGCCTGCCGGAACCGAACCCGCCGGCTGCCCATTGCGTTCTCGAGGTCTGGACCGATCTGTCCAGCCTGTCTCAGATCCACGCTGAGGCCTGAGGTACTGCACACACATACAGAATCAGTCATTTTGTCCAGATGGTGGTGCTGTGGAGCCTGTGAATGTTCTCCCTGCCTCTGCCCAGGCCTTTTTTCCCTGTCCGTGTAGCCTTTTCCATCCATCCCATCACCCGTATTTCTAACCATTATATATTACCTGACCCATCTTACCCATATGACATTATGCATTTGCTTCCTGCCTCAACAAGCTATTATCCGGCCTCCAGGTGGACTTGGCCTTGGACTCATTGCAAAAAGATGTGGGGTGTTTCGCTCTTACTTCATCTTGTGATCACTTCAAGAGCATCTTTGCCTGGTTCAAAGACACAGTTTGGGATGTCCCTTCCAAAAATTAGTGTCTATCTTTGTCCCTGTCCATCTTCTTTATCAATTTCATCCAGTACAGACACATCTCTCCCCCCTCAATTCTATCCTCCTTCTCGTGCTTTATTTCTGCGTCTAGTTCTGTGGCGACAGGTTGAAACCCAAAAGGACAATTTCTCTTGTCACCATAGCCACTTAGCTTTCCTCCGCTCTGCCTGGTGAGATGGCAGTTTAAACTGCTGGCTGAATAAAACATTAACTTCCTCACCCCTCTACCATCCCTCTGTCGTTCTGGGCTTTACAGCTCGGCTGACAGCAATGCGTCTCCTCTGGTGTCTCCACGGACACAGAGACATTGACTACCATTGTATCCAGATTAAATGGATGCGTAATAGGCACCCTCGGCTGATTGGCCGGTAATTTGAAGGAGTTGTACACAGGTGCAATTTATAATATTTTCAGTAAATTAAATTTTTTTCCCCCACGCTCTCTTTTTCTTTGCACTGGCTCTCTCTCTCTCCGTTTTTCTTTTTCAGCTGCTTTCCCCTCGCTCAGATCTCTCCAACCACCCCCACCCGCTGTCTCTCTCTCTCTCCCTCTCCATTTTATTGATGTACGTTCAGGCACCCATTAGGGCTTCCTTTTTTCCCTCTAGTGGAAATTGCAGCATGTTAATTTTCACACAAATTACAGCAATAGCAGGTATCTCTATTTGATACATTATAACAGGAGCAATCAGGGATAATTGAGTGCCTTTCAGATGGTAACCGGCGCATTCACTTCAATTCAAAGCCAGTCCATTTATCGTCTAATCGCTCTTTAAACACTGAATTTCTGGGAACAAAAATTCTTGTCATAATTTTGCTTAAGTGTATTTGGAAATCACAGTCCTTTGAGCAAGGATAATTGAAATCAAATCCCTTTCACGGGAGCTGACATTTCTACATTTCCCCCCAATTGAAATTAATTTCAAAAATTGAGCATGAATATCTTCAAATAGCAGGCAATTATACCTTTCAATGGGGAGAAATTATGTGCACAAAAAGTGGAGACATCAACTGGCGCTTCAGTTAAATGTCTTTGTTTCCCACTGTGTTTGCCTTGTAAAGATTTACATATATTGACTCGTTATGAAACCTTGTGATGCCGATCGCCTTCCTTTTCCAGCTCAGCCCGTTAAAATTAACTCAGATTGGAGCTTTTTTTGTTAAGCCTCATTAAAACTGTTTGGAGATTTTTCTTTTTTCCTGTCCTCTCTTTTGCAGCTGCACAGATCTGTGCGAATTGAAAGTAGCCAATTTCTCTGCTGCTCTGCTCAGCGGACATTATACTCCCTTTACATATAAGCAATGTGATCGTAAGCAGCTAAATCATTTCAATTCCCTGTCTTTAAATGATCCCCCATCATAAGTGTGGCCAATGATCTTCTTTGAGTGTCTTTTAAACGTAACTACTTAATTTTTACACCCCTTTGGTCATAGTATAAGGCCTCACTCTTGACACCTTTTCTCTGTTCCCCTCCATTCAGCTCTTCCGGCAGGTTGTGTTTGGGCTGTAGCAAAGGTTTGGTGGTACGGCACTGGCTGCCACGTCTCTATCAAGAAGGGGGGATGAGGCGGGGGTCTCAGGAGAGAGGCAATTTCACAGCTGGTTTGCTCCCCAGTCACTCGGGCCGAAAATGCTGCAGATTTGTGGAGAAAATTGAAATGGTGTCAGTACAGGAACAAAGCATTGAGCAGAGCAAAGCTGCATAAGGGAGGGGCCTCTGTTTGCGGGGTGGGGTGGGGGTTAAATTCAATAACGTTTGACGGCGCCTTGGTCACACCCCTTTTGACACCTGTCAGCACAGCTGTGAGGCTCGTCCTGGCCCTGCTTCGCATGTCCATCCACTTATTTCTTGGACTGTGGTTTTAGTCCACGATCTCCTTCGCTGAGCGGAGTGCATTCGTGTGCACGTGGTGACCTGTCTCTGATTATAGGAGCTCCATTATGGTCGCATTGCTGCATCGACAGGCACTGCTGTTGACCAGCCAGTGCATTATGGGTCAACAGCTGCTGGGCTCATCGGAAGCTGTAGAGGGCAATTAAAAGCCGTTGTGCTGAAGAGAGAGCCCTTGCTAAACTCCTCCGGCATCCACATTGCTCTGATTCTATGGTGACACAGAAAGACTGTGACCCAATAACAGCAATTAACATAAAAGTATAATGGCTAATCAAATTGACAGCAACAGTTGTTCATCAGATCCACACACGCTGCCTTATCAAAACAAACTATTATGAAAGAGGTAATTTCAGAGCTGAACGTCTCTCTCTCTCTCTCTCTCTCTCTCTCTCTCTCTCTCTCTCTCTCTCTCTCTCTCTCTCTCTCTCTCTCTCTCTCTCTCTCTCTCTCTCTCCAATGTCTTTTATTCTCTCGCTCGACCTGCGCGCCTCTGGCAGTTAGACACATGGCTAACGGTAATTACAGCCGAATTTACAAACCAAACACCGTTTCCTGCTTTTGTCAAGAGAGAAGATGGGGAGTATGCTGGCTGTTTTCAGCCAATCAGACAGTTTCACAGGTTCTGTGACTCCAAACTCTGGGTTTGACTGAGCGTGTGTGTTTGTCTTTGTCTGTGACAGTGGAGAATATATGACAAACACTACCTGTCTCCACAGCTGTAATTAACACAGGTGATTCTCCAGCTTTCGCTGATTGAGTCGTACCAATCTCATTACGCTTCAGCCTTTCATTTTCCCTGGGACAATAACACATAGTACTAAACTACATCAGTATGATTTTACCTAATTGGTTCTCTCTTTTTTTTATGTATTGAATATGCAAAGGAATAATCAGCTACTGCAGTGTCAGTAAAGAATTGGTAAAGAGCTTTAAAAATGTTAAAGTGATAGTTTTTTTTTTTTTTTTTTTTTTAAATAAGCAGTTCTTGAATCTACCACTGAGACAGTAAGACTTTGTCCCAGTTTTTTTTTTAAACAATGCCAAAACTGTGGCTGGCTTGCATGGGGGTATTGAATTTAGTCTGTTCTATCAATATTGTTACATTTATTTTATTATAGCATTGGTTTGGTTTGTAATTCTTGTGACATCAGAACAATGAAATTTGTTCTTGTTGGAAGTCTGGAAGAAATCAGCCTGAGGAAATGGCTGAATGCAGTTAAATGTTCCCTATGTTATACCTGTAGTAATGATAGCACAGAGTTTAACAGATCAGTTTGTCTGGAACCAGGTGGCGAAAGCCATTGGTTTTGGCCTTCATTTAGTCTGGTGCCTTGACCAGCTTCAGACAAACCTTGTTAACGTTGTTTTCAGTTTCTCAGAAGCATAACCTGGGAGTTTTCTCTTTATGTCATCACCCTGTATGTTGTGATAACTGATTTAATCTGTGATTTGTCTTTTTTTCTTCTTCTCATTTTTAGTATTCAGAGAAAGCCCTCTACAACCAACTGAGCTTCTACAGATACATCTTTGACTGGGAATATGCCATCAACAAGGTTCTGTCGCCTGAGGATAAATGTAAGACTTCACATTAACATCAGCTATTACTAATTAGCCTGAAAATTCACTCCCAAACATTACCTATAAGCGCTCGTCCGGCACATATTTCTGGCTCAGCGTGCACTTACGCGCGCACACACCTCACAGCGGCTGGAGGCGGTCACTAGGTTGGGTTAAGAATCCTCAGCTCCTCAAGTCGACAGCCATAATTCAGGCGACGGATTCAATCACCGAATGGCGCGGTGCGGAATGCAAAGCGGTCCAATCAGTTGGAAGGAAGAGGGGAGTGAGTGAGAGAGAGCCTCCTCTCATCCCGTAGACCTTCGGTAATAGCGCTGGCTATGTTGATTGAAAACAGTTTTTAGATTTTGGAAAATGATAGGGCGAGTAATTGGAGAGAAGGCTAAAGGATAGCCCTTCATAAATAATGGGACATGGAGCATATGTTTTCAACAGGCCGTTGGAGGATCCAGACCGCTCACGGCCGCTGCTAGCCGAGCTGTGGCTACTTACCCACAATCCTTTTTGATTGATGTCACTTGATTAAAAAGGACCTCTTGGAATAGACTTATACATTTATTTATTTATTTTTACATGTGCCGATGAGGTTCCGAGGCGGGCGCGAGAGCCGTAGATAAATATAATGTGTAATCAATAGATGACCACTCAGAATGTGAAGCAGGCCGAGGAGAGTGTGTATCGGGGGGCGGGGGCCTAACATGATTATAGACTTGGCTTCTTCGCGAAATTTTATTTCTTTACTTTTTCTCGACTTGTTTCTGTGAGTAATTGTGGCCAATCTGTGGCATTCTGTCAGCCACACTGCCCATCACTGCAGCCGGGGCTCTAATTCCTGAAGGAGTGATTTTAACCCTCTAGTCCTGATTTTCACCAGGCGGAATAAGAGGTGACGTTACTACTCCTGTCCTCCTCCTCCTCCTCCTTTTTTTTTTCACAATTGTTCTCAGAAACCATTTGTTTATTCCTTTTATTATTTGGAATTTTTGGTTTCTAGTTACATTTAGTGTATCAGATTAAAGGATCTTATTTATTATGCTATAACATGTCACATATATGTGCAGCTCCACCACGTACACATATATTGTGGGATTAGGGAGGACATCACACACGGCTTTGAAGTATAGCCTTGAAATGGTTATCTCCCCTCTCACTATAATACTACACATTACTGTATTATAGACCCCAGGGTTTACTGGGGTCTAGGGGTGAAATTACAGGGCTGCATGGTTTGTACTTCCTTTTACCTGGTCCAGTTTCTTATTTAGACCCTGGGATGTAACTCTGAGACAGTAAATTCAGAACCCCTATAATGGCAGTGTATTTGCTTACTGTTGGTTTAGCTACAACAAGTTAGGTGGATAGTTCATGATGAAGCTACGCCAGTAATGCTAGTAGGGTTGTAACGGTATGAGATTTTGACGGAATGATAACCACGATAACTAAAATTTCACAGTATACAGTATTAAACAATCAATTATTATTAGTGTCATCAGTTAAAATGTGGGGTTTTTTTTGGTGGGGTTGAACAAAATGCTTTATTATAACAAACTTGAAACCATTTGTTTTGTTTATTTAGATTTCAGTAATCAAAAACATGTCTAATCAGTTAAATTAAATAATTAATTATGGATTAGATTAACTTATTCTTATTCTTATTATTAATAATTTATTAATTTTTTTAAGAATAATAGAGTACTTAAATGTATTACACGTCTGTACCTGAATACACTACAGTTAGACCTTACTTCATTTTGCAACTTTGTTATACTGTATTTATCTATGCTTGTAATTAGTGTATTTGATCTTAATCCCCCTATACATATACAGTATATCAATATAAACACGGCCGTACAAAATTTTAGGGTCAGTATGTTTTGTTTGTTGTTGTTGAAAGAAATTAACACTTTTATTCTTTAAGGATGCATTAAAGTGATCAAAAGTGACAGTTAAGAATGTTAGAATGTTACAAAAGACAGTTTAGAGTGTTACAAAATGCAATTTCAAATCAATTTTGTGCTTTTAAACTTTAAATTCATCAAAAAACAAAACTAAACATCACGGTTTCCATAAAAATATTGAGCAGCTGTTTTTAACATTAATGATAATGAGAAATGGTTCTTGTGACTGAAGACTGGAGTAAATTCAGCATTTGCCATCACAGGAATAAATTTGATTTTAAAATGTATTCAAATAGAAAACTTATTTTAAACTGTAAAAAAGTATTTATCTAATAAATACAGCCTTGGTGAGCATTAGAGACATCTTTCAAAAATGTTTAAAAATCTTTCCTTCGGGGCAGCCGTAGTACTTTGTAAAAGAAAAAATCCTAAACACTCAAAATAGCCATCAAAGATAAGAATCTTGGGCCCCGAGAGCCAAAGCAGTGATTTCTAAGATTTTTTACCAAACAAATTCTCCCAACTGGATATGAATATAAAAGGTTAGATCAGATGTTTTATCAGGCTGTTTTTATGTATGTATTTATTTATTTTTACATGTAGACATCTACATGTATGGCACATAGAAGGCCTTGGGACTTAGAAAACACACCGGGGGTGCAGGGTTTAAAAGTATGGGCCATTTTTATATTTTGCTCAAAGTAATAAAATCAATTATTTTGAAAAAATTATAACATTATTATGAAATGCTCTTAATATGCTGATTAATCATGCTAAATATGGAAAAAAACTAAACGTCTTAAAGTGCTTAAGTATTATGCTATTTTAAAGTTTCCTAATGTTGTTGTGGAGTCTCCTACAACAGGTTTTCATGCATCAAAGGTCAAAAAACTGTTTAATTTCCTCATAATATACATTTGCACATCACCACATTTTTCAGTGATTCTCAAATGACTCGTCAAATGAATCAATCTCTCTAAATCCCTCCTTTCCGCGAGCTACTCTGCTCTGATTGGCCAGACAGCTCAGTCTGTTGTGATTGGTTTATGCGCGTCGAAAACAAAAAGTCCATTGCCATAACATCAGCTGTCCTAAGGCTTCCTACACCGTAAACTAAACACAGTAACGTACAATGACGTCGATTTTACCATATCAATGCGAGCGCGAACACTGGAAGAATTAGTTATTGAACCCGAACCTCCATCGCAAGGATGACTCGAGCAGGATGCTACTCAGTTTGAGGTACATTATGAGATGTTGCAACTGTAATTCCTCACCATCAGCATTAACAAGTGCATGTCCATCAACAAACCGATTATTTTTGTAATATATTGCGGTGAACACGTGGAAACTGTATCAATAAACAGTGCGTGTATGCAATGTATGCATTAGCCAAGGTCTAGCATGAACGACAATGTAACATAAACGTTGGTAAAACAAATATTGCTCCATGTTTAATCTTTCCTCAAAGTAGTGAGAATGACAGACAATCTGCATTAATAGACACAGTTATTGGTAATCGCGGTCCACAACTGATTAGCAGAAGTATTTCAGTAAGACAGTGATAATGTGAGTTAACCAGTTAGCAGGAGACCTACATAATATAAAACTCAAAACTAAGTATTTTGAACACCATCTTTAAAGAGAAAGCGGTTTGCGATTCCTGTATTGAACTCTGAGATTTGAGAAGCAGTCTTCAGTAAAATAAAGGAAACACAGCAAAAGTTTAGGTTTATACTGCTGTGATATCATGGTAAAGATGAATTTTAACCACTGATTCTTCACATGTTCGTCCTTGGGCAGTAAAAAAAAAAAAACTGCCTTTACCTTCACATTGTAGAGCACAGCGTCTTCTCAACATTATGCTATCCAGTATCCACAGGAATCAGCTGCAGGTTTGAGGTTCAAGTTTTCCCTGGTGTCTGCGCGCGCAATAAGTGGGCGGGCGATATGCTAATGTTTCGTCTTGATGTCACAACGAAACGGCCTATGACTCGTAGGCCTGTCGCGATAGTCGATAAGTCAATTAATCGCACGATAAAAAAAATGAGCTCGATAATTTTTCCGGCCGCGATAATTCCATTTACATGCTTGTTTGTTTCCCTCGTCTCTCTCTCTCTACCAAAGAGACTGGATGACCACTCTCGGTTCTTTAACGTATAGGACGAGTGAACTCTCTTGTCAGTTGCATGGTCTTTGTGTGGGGAGGCGGCGCTTGTCAGTCACATGGTCTTTGTATGGGAAAGCGCCGGCGGGACTGTTTGCGGCGATTACTGGGAGAGAGAGAAGACGCCAGTTGTGAGTTGCGACAGCGAGCCCGATCACATGAAAATGCGTATCTATACCACGAATGTTATTTCTCGCGCCATTTATACGCCAAAAATAGTTTTTGCGTGCATATGATACGCTCTTTATGGCGTGTAATACGCACGCACTCCTCACCCCTAATCCTAACCAAGTATTTTCAGTGCGTAGCATACACGTAATAAAGTGCGTCTCCGTCTTCCCGATAGTACACAATCACTTGACAAAGTAACAGGAGGACAAAGTAACAGGAGTAACAGTGCAAAATTGTGCGATATGGCTTGTTGAGGCTTTTTTTTTATTTGTTTACAAAGGTCCTAACTGTCAGTTTTGCCTGTTATGGAATGTATCACTATTTATGCCTAATGTCTAAAGCCTAATGTTTAATATTTTTTGATGTGCAATTTTGTTTACATCCTTTTTATTTATTAACAGACATTTATTTTGTTAACAGACACTAAGAGTCCATTGCTTTTATTGTTTTTGGCTTTTACATTTTTTTGGATATTTAAAATGTTTTCCGCTTTCAATGTTTAATATTCTTTAGAAATAAAAGTTTATAGATCGTTGAAAAGGTGTACCTGCATTATTATGCCATTATAATTATATTAAATGAAAATGGTCTCAGAACGACAATATTATCGTTTATCGCGATAATTTCTTGGACAATTTATCGTCCAGCAAAATTTGTTATCGTGACAGGCCTAATGACTCGTTTGAAAAACAATTCATTTCATTGACTCAGAGTCGACTCTTACTTTTGAAAGACAACTTTATATACGGTGCACTTTTAGATTTCAAACTTTGCTGGATGTTTTCATTCACTAAGAGCTATGTTACACACTACATGAAAGGTCATTTTCAAAAATCCATAATAGGGGCCCTTCAAGGTGCCATACGTTAACTTAGTTGTCACAAACCGGGTTTAGTTAAAGCTGCAGTCCATAACTTCTGGCACTCTAGCGGTTAATAAACACAACTGCATGCATCTTGCGGAAGAACATTGTAGCTGGAGCTTCTTCTCTGTTTATGTCTATGACGAGTCACGCAGGTTCTGGGCTACTCCGCAGTGGTGGCGACCCAAACCAGTCTAACATAGTCGGAATATAAACACTTATTATAGGTGTACCGTAGTGATTCAAATAAGACAAAACACTTTTTGGAAAAATGTATTTATGATGTATTCGCTTATTATATCAATTTTGTACATTTTGAACACAAAACAGTTACGGACTGCAACTTTAAACATTTAGAGTCAAATTGTATTTACTGCATTCTTGTTTTCTGCAACATTTTAGCAAAAGTAATTATTTTTCTGCTCACCGTCATTCTGCTACTTTTGTTAGAATAACCACGTCATCTACAGCTCTTAATACGGCGCTTTACGTCTTTATTGGGAGAAACCAACACACATGGAGCAGAAAGGGACTGAATGAGGCGCATTTGGCTCTAGATAAAAATATTAGAGGATGTTGCGCCGAAAGATCATTAGCGTAACCTTGAGCAGTTGTGGTGTGAACCGCTCCGTTGTTGTGACACGCTACTCACTTTAAACTGTAGAAACAGTAAAATGCCGCAATTATGTACTGCCATTTGAATACCACTGCTTTATACAATATAGATTGTTTCAAAGCAGCTTTAAGCCTGGAACACACCAAGCCGACGGTCGGCTGTCGGGCAGTTTTTGTGCGTCGGCCGACTAAGTTTTCTCAGTGTGTTCCGCACCGTCGGCAGAAATTGGTCCTCGTCAGCTTTTTTTTTCAGCCAATTCGACATGTTGAATCGGAGTCGGGCCGTCGGTGAAAGAGGGAACTCTGATTGGCTGTTCAGCTTAGTGAACGAGTCAGTGCACGAGAATAATAGCAAAACAGCGAGCAAAGAAGTCAAAACGGTACAGAGAGAAGGCTGTTCTAATGTTACGCCATCTTTCCTGAGTGTTCCTTGGCGAATATTTCAATATTAACACGAGCTGAGTGGAATAAAGAAATTGTTTAGCAGGATTGATATTCAAAACGGTAAGCACGCACTGCTTTCCCTTTTGAATGACGAATATAGATGAATATATCTTCAGAAATAGACAGTTGTCTCATTTACACGCAGGCTGTAGTTCTCTCGGTGTGTTCAAGTGCAGCTTTTTACCCCAACGCGAGGCGACAACACAGTAGGCTTTAATCAGCGCTAGTTCGCCAGCGTCGGCTTGGTGTGTTCCAGGCTTTAGAGTGGTTAACAGGAAAATAATGATTCAATGATGCAAAAATAGTTAAATCAAACAGATTAAAAGCAGATTAGTAATGCTGATCACACATGAGGCATAACATTGAATGGTCAAATGGTAAAATTAAAATAACCATAACATACAATAAACCACGCAAGGGCTTGGAAGGTTGTGTTTGTGTAGATCTTTGTAGAAGCTTGTAACACTCCACAACCAAAGTGTATTTTCTTCGATGTATTTGCACCGATTACCAGAGCACAGCAAACAAAGGTAGAGGGTTGAGCTGTGGTCTGCCGCTGTTGACTGCGATGGAAATGCTTGGAAGCGATAGTGGAATAAAGTACAGTTCAGAAAACTTTTAGCTGCCCTCTTCACACACACATACACACACGCACGCCTTCTCGTAATTTACCAACCACCTCCTCCTCACACCATGAGACATTTAGTGTCGTATCTGCCAGATTTTCTGTCTGTCTCTGATGACGGAGGAATTGCTTTTAAAGTGGGCATTATGCCAGACCAGCAGCACAATAGAAAAACCAATCTTCCCCCTATTCTGTCTGCTCCGCTGTTATTGTGGAGCTTTAGATAACTGGAGACGCACGTTGCTGGTAGATTGAGCAAGAGAGAGCTGTTTCTGCTGGACTCCAAGGCTGGAGGTTAGAAGTCTCCAGCTGTCTTTGGCCACGGTCGCTGGAAGCAGTGTGAACAATGAGAATGGCTGAATGAACTTTTTTGGTCAGTCTGTGAAGTTAAGCCCGGAGAGGTGTTAAAATTACATGCTGCCTTGATGGAGTTTGTTAGGACAGACTGCAGTGTTTTGTCTTTGCCAGGGGTGGTGCTGTGGTTTGGGTCTGGTGGGATGCATTGCAGGGCTGTGATGGAGGAGGGCCGTGGTGAATTCATCCCTCTGTTGCTTGATGGTGAAATTGCTGGTCAGTGCTTTATCCATTTGCAGTCTTTTCCTCACTAGATTACCTGATTCCTTCAGAAAGGAAAGACTGATGGAAATTGGCGTCCCAACCCCCATCACACAAATACACACACTCTCTCTCTCACACACACACACACACACACACACACACACACACACACACACACACACACACACACACACACACACACATACACACACACACACACATACACACACACACACATAGACAGAGCAAGGTAAAGGAAAGAAAGTGCTTTCTCTCGAGTATCTATATCCTTGGAAATCACTAAAGAATGCCCATTCCTCTGCCCATGACCTGTCCCTTCGCCACAACCCACAATGTCAGATTCACTCCACTGGACACACTCTGACCCCTCCAACTGATTGTTTTCATCTCAGTAATGTTTAAAGTTTGGTTGTTGATAGATCACTAATCTAAATTTACTTTGTAGTTAATGCAATTACTCTAGCTTTTTTCTTTCTTTCGAAATAGTTTAATCAGTTTTTAATGTCTTAAAAAAAACATTTTATTTTATATGATTATATATTTTTATATTATTTATTTCTACTTGTATATTTTTATTATTTTAGATATTTATAATTGTAAGCTTTTATTTGATTTTAAAAATATTTTCTGTTGCTGCAGTGGATTTCTAAGTTGTTATATATATAAATAAATAAATAAAATTACAGATTTAACGCATGCAATAAACTTTTCCTGTTTAACGCGTTAAAAATATTTAACGCAATTAATGCAGCATCCGTTTTTTTTTTCCCCGCCATTCTTTGGCTAGCGGTACAATATGATCACGTTCTTATTCATGCAAATGCGTTTAAACCATTCAAGCGCAATGAAAGTACTACTGGTACTGGTGCGCATCTTTGAAACTCCTGTCTGTGTGCACACACACTCGTGCGTACAGAAAGCCACTGCAGACAGCGCTTGAACGGACAAAAACACAAAATCTTGCCTGTTTTGATGAGCATCTTGTTAAATGAGTTAAATGAAATCTTAAATGAACATAAAGGGTTGTGAGAAAATTGGATGTGCACTGTATAAAAAATTATATGATCAATAAGTTATGACAACATATATTTTTATATTGCTCACTCCTTAAAATAGGTTAAGCAATTTCCAACTCTTTTATGTTATACAAGATTCAACTAATTTAAGTCAGAGTTTAATGTAATTTTAAGTTGAAATTACTTAAACATTCAAGTTGATTGTACTTAAAAATTTAAGGCAGCACCTTTTTTTTATAGTGTCAGATCTGCGTCAGGTGTTAAAGTGACAGCAGCCTATTAAACCTGCTGCTGTTTGTCATTAAGGATAATCAAAGTAAAAGAGAAAATCACTCACTGCTCTTGACTGAATAATATTTGTAGCTTTAATAAGTGTTAATCTTTATTTAATTTATAATTTATGTACTGAAGTCTGTGATGCATTTGATAACTTTATTCAATTTTAAGTTCACTTAAATTAAAAGTTATGTTTTTTAAAGCTTAATAAATGTTAAAATAGATAGCTTTTAATTATACTGTAATGCTGAATGTCTATAATAAATGGCTAAATTGAGCGAAAAAATCCATTTCATAGAGACTTCAATAGCAGTATTGGTATGGTGATACTGGCCATCTTTCGAAAAAAGAATATGCCATTAAACAAATATTTATAATATATGCTACTTTCTTTATGTTGTTTCTACATTCATTTGGAGATTAAATGTGATTATTATAATATAAAAATATATAAAATAAACTTTAATGTTAGGTAAGATTAATCGCAATTAATTACAGAAAAATGTGCTGCTAGTTTTTTTTAGCACTAATAAATATATATATATATATATATATATATATATATATATATATATATATATATATATATATATATATATAATCTACTGCTGCTACATAAACTTAATTGTTTAATTTGATATCATAAAATAGTAGTAAAAAGTATTGCTATGGTTGTATTGATAATATTGCTAGTAGATTTATTTTTTTATACTAGTTGAACCTTTGCCATGCAAAAACCGCTAATGACACTTTATTTTTAAACATCCCGTCTCAGTTTGAATTAAATATAGGTAAAAATAACTTTTATATCTTTTTTTTTTCTTTTTCTTTTTTTTTTTTCTCCACAAGCATTTTTGTGTGTATTACACTGAGACACCTGGGCTTCTGCTCATATTCAGAATAGCCTTTAGAAATCACACAGAATAAAACGGTTGGGATGTCAAATTTGATAAATGCCTTAAGTAAATTTAAGACTTTTATGCATTAAATGTAATTTATTTTTATGATTTTAATAGATGTAATTCATTCAGCAGCCCTTTAGGGCACCTTCTATTTTGGGCTAATTCTACTAGAAAAACATACATCTACAGACCCAGTGGAGTCTCTGGCCTTCTGACAGTAAAAATGAACATTTGACTCCCATGATCCTCCTGTCCAACCGCCTTCACTGACATTCTTAGTGGCTCCGCCAGTGGATTATATCACACACATGCATTGTGTCTGCACGCAGCATGCGTGGGGTGCTTTTTCTTTGTGTATATCGGCGCGTACGCGTGTGAGAAATGAGACATTTAGAGTCTGATCTACATGTAAACCACAGTCCTCTGCCTGATTGCAGCTACTGAGTTAAATGTGGAGGCAATTTCATGCACGGCAGGAGTCCTTCCATAATAAAACAGTTTTTTCTGCGGTTTCAAAAAAATTAGATATCCCATATCAATGACTTCCAAATCATGTTGAACTCTGATTTCATTCTTTTCATGAAGAGCAATTCATAACGTCTTTTAGGCAAGCCCTTTTGCTCCCGCCGTTCCATTTCCTCCTCTCTCTCTCTCCCGCTCTCAACATCCGTCGCTCTCTGTATCTCTTACTCTTTCTAATTCGCTCTCCCTCTCTGCCTTGTCTCCTCTTAAGTGTGGGCAGTGTGATTATGTTCAGGCAGTAATGTAATTTCACTGCATTGATAAAATAGAAATTGTCCTTTATCTGTGTACTGATAGTGCTCAATTTGCAGGCGAGCTCCTCGGCAACCTCTTCAGGGCACGACGCGCGTGCCCTCCCCCATCCCTCCTCCCCCACGCTCTGCCTGCCTTGAGCTGCTGGAAATCCGCGGGTGCGATTGTCAAATCAATTATTCATTCTGTGCAATTACACTCGCACAAAGAACTTTTCTCTGCTCGGAATGATGATTAAATTAAAAGCTATTCCAGCTGCCTGATAACATCTAATAGAATATTCATAAGCAGCCCAAATGGAATGTATGATCCCCATTAACTTCATCATGCTCACTTAATTACATGCTTGTTATTGTATTTACACCTTGTTAGAGCACATGGAAGCTGATACACTCTCTTTCTCTCTCTCTCTCTCTCTCTCTCTCCAGACTATCTTCTCCGTCCTGTCGCACCCGCCCTCTTTCTTTTTTTCCGCTCTGTATTCCCCTCTTTCTTTTGCTGTCTGCTCACCTCTTTTTCTCACGTCTTCCCTCACTATCTCTTCACATCTTTTCTCCCTCTTAAAAATGCTATTTATTTTAAATGCGACCCCTGCCGGGCCCGGAGGGAACGCGAGGTCTCTGACAACCTCTGTGGCTTTTAGGTTTCTTTTATACATTCTGCACACAGTGATTGAGGGAAAAGAATGAAGAAGAGGAGGGAAAGAGAAAAAAATTATTTTCTCCCACCTTTCAAAAATGATGACATGATTGCTTTCCCTTGATCATGCATCATCATCTTTCTCCAGCCCCCCTTTTTTTCTTTCTTTCCTCTGGTAAATAGTCCCCCTCTCCCTATTCTATGTGCCAGCATTCTGTTTTCTTTCACCATCTCTTTCTTCTGCTGGAGGTAAAAATGCACAAGTGATAATGGTAACTGGCTCTGCAGATGGTGCGTTTGGAATACTATTCCCCTTTTTTGATGTTCAGGTTTGGCCATTTTCTTCGATTGACCTTTCTCTACTCTGTAACTCTGTTTGTCCTGCACCTGCTAATGGAAATGGTCCATCAGCACCAGTTGGGTGCTCAACAACATCTAGGGGCACAGATTCAATCGTCTTTCAAGCATAAACACGTTTTTTGAATATAAATTTCAGTCCGAGCATTTACATATTCTCAAGGAACATTCATGTAAATGTTCTTCTTGGCTGGATCTCCTCTTCTCAAAGCAAAGACTCGTTTTTAACAAAAGTCTTTGGTTAAAGGCTTTTGATTTAGTCTGTAATTCTCATTCAGTCCTGCTATCCTGCCGGTGACTCCTCTATCGTCTCTATGGTATTGAAGGCCCTCCTGATGGGATAAATGACCTTGGATATCGACCCGATTGCATGACCCCGTGGACCCCTGGCAGAAGAGTCTATTTAGCTTCTGCAGACACCTAGCCCCTCTCGCCAGCGCTCTACCCTCAAACTGTCTGGATTGCTGGTTCCTTATCGATTCTCAAAGACTTTCATTTGAAATGATACTTGATAGACCTCTCGAAGCACATGTCCGTGAGCATAGTTCGATATTATGACTGATATTTTTCTTTTCGAATCAGTTTTGACTTGTTATGGATCCACTCCAGCCCTGTCTGCTGCTGAGTTTTTTTTTTTTTTATGGCACATAGGTGGGAGAAAATAAAAATCTGGTTAAAATATATTTGTGACCAAATGTATGTTTGGGGACGTGTCACACTTGTAGTGATAATATTTTTACTTTCGAAAGACTGGCTGTACAATACCATGCTAACCATGCAAACTTTAACCATGACCTCATAAAAACACAATTTGAGCTTAAGGTATAATATGATTATTAATATTATTATATTTGTTGTTATTATTATTAAAAATATATTTATTCATTTATTTTTAATCTATTAATCATTTTCCATCATTTATGAGCATTTTTATACAGTATAAATGGATGTTTATGCATTGAAAATATATAGATGGCTTTATATTTTAGGAAAGGGGTCTTTTGTGAGGGGATCATGATATTTGGGGCTCCCTGGCATCAAAAAGTTTGAACAGTCTGGTGATTTTTAATGTATTGTTTGGTTCTCTTCTCAGCGAGATTCAAGAATGGCTGGAAAGCAGAAATGGAAGTGTACAAAATGCTGAAGGATGTAACAGACAACCTCCTCGCCACCAGCGGATACTCTGAGGTCAACCTCGCCAAACTTTTCCAGACCTTTATATCCCTCAAGTACTGACCAACTGTCCCAAAGCAGTCTTGGGTAATCAGATATGGCATAATATTTATGCCTTTCTGCCAACCAACAGAAGCCGTACAATGTTATATTTTCATTTTAATTCCTGTCTGCTGTAAATACACCTTGTGATTTTGTAATCTATTCTATTTTCTAGCTCACTTGCTTTACACTTGTAATCCCTGACAGAGTTTTTGTGGCTGACGTCTTAGGCGTGAATTAAGGTCAAAGGTGACGAGCTCAGAGTCAATCTGCATGTAATCACCAAACCTTTCCATGTTTGAGCACCTGTCTCTCACTCTAATCTGTGTTCTTGTATCCCATCCAATTTAGCCTTTGTCCAGGTCTAATCGATGATGAATCTGTGGTAAAATGGCCATGATAAGGGGCTAAAGACACTCTCAACACAACCCAGCCCCCCACTCCCCCGTTAGCACCACACACACAGGGTTTTTAGAGATAACAATCAGGGGTAATGACAGGCAAGTTCATGGGGGGGGGGCTTGTAGCGGTTTGAAGGGGTCTTAGTTCAGTAATGACTTCTCTACCACCCCCTTCATCTTTAACAGCACAGCAATTAGCCAATGATACAGAGGTAGCCAGTGATTTCTGGAGTTTCGAACAATTGAACTCATGTTTGAACTGCTCTCAGCTGGTATGTTGTGAATTTATTGGATCGCATCGTTCGGTCTGCGCCTGGTAGCTTATGTTGCATGTTTTGAATGTTCATTGCCTATGAATATGTCTAAGGATTCTTAATTGTTTTTGATACGGAAGCACCAATAAAAGCATTTCTTAACACTTTCACATTTCCCTTTTTTCCATCTCTTTGATTATTTTATTTCACTATGCTGCAGGGAGTGATGACATTTACACATTTGAAGAGGGCCAGTTAACTTCTCCAAATGGAAGGCTTCATTTTCAAGACCTGGAGAATGGCAAGCCAAGAGTGTGTGAAAGCGAGATTAGTCCACTTAAATCGAGTCGGTTTTAAGAATGTGGTGCTTCACTCGCTCATTCCGTGTGTTTATAATGACAGTTAGACGATGTCTTAAACCATTTCATCAGATGTCAATTTCCATAAATGCCATGCTTGAAAAAATCGCCTTAAACGGCTGCGACTAATGGCACCGACCTTGGAGAGTGCAGCAACACTTAAGAGCTACTTTCTGTCCCCAGCATGACAGACAGCATTGTAGGCCTTTGCTGCCAATGTATTAAACACATATAGGCCTATATATACATTTAGCTTAATGTGTGAGCCAAGCTTGGAATTATACTTAACAGATGCAGGTAGTTCCTGAACGTTATGTCGCACTTTTACAAGATTAAGTCATCATATGAATCTGGGGCTTTCAACAGGACATTCCTTTAACCGTAAACGTGCTTTTGTCGTGCCCGCGGAGGCTGTTTTCAAACTGGGCCACTCAATGCAGACGAGGCTTTGCATTAATTTACCCCACTAAGCTAATAAGAATGATTCGTTTTTGTTATGCTAAGCTTTATTGCCTGTCTTTTTGACCAGAATGGTGGTGTTGAGCAAAGCGGTGGACAAGGTTCTCTTTGATGAGGGAATTAGTGCCCTATTCTTTCTCTATTATTCATGGCATCGCGGAATATGTAAGTACCCGTGGGTGTCAAAAGGAAAGCCGGCCCTATTGCAAAGTGCTCCTCTTGTTTCTCTGAATAGCAGGCTATGAGATGATAAACCGCTTAATACACTGGACTAATTGGATGAGGGTAAAAGAGACGAAGGAATTAAGGCAAACCAAAAGGGGACAGGGTTCCAGTGGCCCGCCATTCAGCCCTTTTCACCGTGATTTCTTACTCTACTGCTCCAATAGGAAACGAGAGGCTCATCAAAGCGCCTTTAGTGCTTTCACCTACCCCCGGTGTCTCGAGCTGTCGGGATGGAAAAGCGTGATTATTCGCTGGTCGTTGAAGCGCAGCCCAGTGAGCTAAAATCAAGGGAATGCATGTGGAATTTTACCATGCATTTATGAACCGTCAGTGTATACTTAATTTGAAATGCTGTAGTTTGTACTGTATATTGGTGGGTCTTTCCACACACACACACACACACACACACACACACAAAAATGCTTTTGTGTTCCTTGTTAACAAGTAAACTATGACTTAAAAAGTTATCATTTTTAACACGCTCAAAAATCCAGCTTTTTTTCTCCATTAGGATGCTTTTTGACCAGTCTCCAGTTGTTTCTCCAACTTCTTGTTTAGCTAATATGGACAATTTATTTTTTGTGGGGAAATTATTTATTCTCTCTCCTCTTTTTTTTTAGTGTACATTTTATTAAAGAGACTTAAGATTGTGTCAACCCTGTTACCATCACAAGGGTTATTAAAATGCTGCACAATTCCATTAACTACAAAAAAAATGCCATAATGAACTTTGTAAAGACAGTCTTAAATATGGAACCCTATACATTATTAAACTGGATATTTGTAGAAATATCAATTATTTTTTCTTATAAAATCATTGTCTTGACATTGAGCACAAGTGTTAAAGGAGTTATACAATTATTAACCCTGTTACTTTTTTGAAGTTTTAGATGTATCCCATTCCCAACGTATATATATTCAAATATATTTTCAATTCATTAACACATAAAGCCTTTTTGTTTGATGGAATGTTTAAATTTGGCTTTGAATTTTGCTTTTTGAAAATGAAATTGCATCTATTTACTGGAGTTATCTTTTTTAATTTATTTTTTTATAGTGGTTCCCAAACAGGTGTTTTGGCACTCTAGAGTGTACTTTGTGGTCAGAACATTGGCAATGAATCATCTACACACTCCACAAATAGAGAGGCACATTTAGTCTCTACAAAGTCTGTTTCTTCATTCATGCATTTTAAGAAAAGAGTTAAAGAGAAAGTCGCCCTGAGCACTTCAGGTCAGTGCCTCTACAATTGTGGCGAGCATTCCCCAGATATTACGAGCAAATTGGTTTGCGATTCATTAATAATGTTGACAATAAGATTAAGGCATTCTAGAAAATCTCATAAAAATCCCAACATAAGTGGGCTGCACGCTCCAGTGGTCCCTTCTACAAATAGAGGGGGGTTTAAAAAAAAGTCTATGCACCTCGCTTGGAGGTATAGCACTGGAGAGAAAATTGGTTTCCTTTGCTTAATGCTCCTTTGAACATATTCTCGCATGCCAACATGTTTAATACGGACTTGCTGCAAGAGGGGGGTCCTTGACGCGCGATGTTTAGAACAATTTGTTGGGCGTTATAGGAGCACTGATCCCCTCACGCCTCCCAACCCCGTCTTCATTTCGGTCGTTTCCATCTTCACTGATCCTGCTTGTTTGTGGCGTCATAATGAAACGGATTAGCGTGGGTAAAACAAGAAAAAGAGAAATCTTTTCAGCGGCGCGCGCGATAAAGGAGAAAATTAATCCTTGAGGTAATTTCACGCGATTTGGTTCGACACCATGGACGGGTCAAATGGGCGAAAATGACTTCGTTTGAATGGAGCGCATTGATTGCCGTAATGGCATCGTTTCGCGCGTGAGATCCAACGGAGAGGGATTTGGGGAATTAAATAAGGAATTCGAAAGAAAGACTTTTTGATAAACTGCTTGTTACTTCATTAATGAGAAAGGGACTTAACTGTGTTGGGCATTTACAGATGTTGCGTCCAATTTAGCGCCTCCACAAGTTGTAAGGCCTACAACGGATAAGATGGCGGAATAATTACAAGGCGCTTTTTGTCAGGCGTTGGTTAGCCTAATAGAGCCGTCATGAATATCATCATCCGACTAAATAAAAATAAATACGTTATAGTTTGATTATTATGGACATAAATTATCTTCAATCATTTATAGCAACTGAAACAAACAAAAAGGCTGTTTCCACAACATAAATGTTTACTTTAGCCTACTGTATGATTGCAGTTAGCCACAGCATTACACTGAAATGATTAATGCTTTAAAGTGACCGCTTAAACTGTTTTCTCTTATTAGCGACTCCGGACTCCCACTGAATAATAGCCTAGGCTATTACTTCTAGAAATTCAACAAATCATATCGCTGGTTTTACTCTTAAGGTTGTGAACCCAGCTATGATTTGTTGAAATAATGTAGTGTCTATTCAAGCATTTAAAAAATATTAACTGATGCTATCGATATTTTTTTGTGATCGACACTTTTCTTTTTTACCAAGATAATGCCTATTATATTAAATTCAAATGATCAGTTGTAAATAATACAGAAGGGTTTATGTTTCACCAGTTTCTTTTATTCCGACTTGACTGGTCCCTGCGCGCGACAGGGAAAACTCTCACTGAATAGCAAAACTTCCCGGTCTGGATTTCAAGCTCTCTATCGGTCAGACATAAATAATCATCTAAAAATCTAAAATTTGAATCAAACGAACAGAGGATGAATCTACATGAAACCATTCCTACAGCACTACACGGAGAGCATATTCTCAAAACATCTTTTGAAATAAACTATTTTTTCTTGTCATTTTGCCCCCCCTTTTCATTCATTTTAAAACAGAGCTATATATACAGGATACCCTTACAGATCAGTAAACAGGCTAAAGTTTAGATTTTCACATTGTTCATCCTTAAAACAAACAGCATTTCTTTTTCATTATTTTTTTCCTCCTAAATATATTTAACATAAGAGTTGAAAACAGAAAGTAAAGCTTAGGATTCATTCTCAGAAATTTGATTTGCTTTGTCAATACTGAGGTCAAACTTGAATGGATATGGTTCAGGATGGGTAGCAGGTAATGGCAGTTCCCTTTGGCATATTGACCCATCTCTGCTTCAGCACTGAGAGAAGACTGGGAAGAAATGAGAGTTCTCTGTGTATTGCAGTGTAGTTCTTCTCTGTGTGGGTGTAAATGTGTCTTTTGCCACATTTGCTCCTGACCCAAAAGACTGGATTGATTTAATGACTTTAGCAAGCACAGCTTCCCTAACTGACCCTCTGAGGTGCCTACATTACACTCAGAATCTTTATGTTCAGGGTTTTGAAACATGTTTGATGCACTGTGTAAAATTTTGTGATGATGTCCAGTGGGAGGCTCTGTGATTTGGCGATGACTCCAGAGTCGGATGGGTCTCCGGTGTGCTAGTGCTATATGGATTTGGTCGTGCTTTTTGTTGAGATGGTTTCTTTAATATTTTGTTTTGTTTTTAAGGAGAAGGATCAGCATACTTCCTTCCCTGCAGTGCCGGACGGCAGGATGTTCAGTTGGGTCAACTGGGCCGAATGTTCCTTTGCTTTGAGACGCAGTGCTGCGATGCTGGATGCCCTGCGGTCGGCGGCTATAGATGATGAGGAAGAAGGCGGGTCTGGCAGGGTTGCCGGCGGCTGCACGGGACCCTCCACTGGCGGTGCAGTTTGGCGCAAGAGAGCGGCGGCTGTGGAAGCACTGGTCAGAGGACCCATACTTGAGAAGAGTCTAAAGAGAAGAGAGCCAGTTCCTGTGATACAATGTACTGCACTCATAAACATGCTCACACCAATGATTATACAACAAAATTTTAGTCAAGGGTACAAAATAAGAGCCATATGCATTTTTAGATGTGATTATTATTGCTATATATATATACACAGTTCTTTTTTGGCATATTCTAACATGAAGAACAGTTAGCATCCATGGAAACTTTCCATTGCTCAAAAGCTTCTTTCTTAAAGGGATAGTTCACCCAAAAATGAAAATTCTGTCATCATTTACTCATCCTCAAGTTGTTCCAAACCTGTATACATTTCTTTCTTCTCCTGAACACAAAATAAGTTATTTTGAAGAATGTTAGTAACCAAACAGTTGATGGGCCCCATTGACTTTCATAGTATTTTTTCCCCATACTATGGAAGTCAATTGGGCCCATACAAGCATTCTTCAAAATATCTTCCTTTGTGTTCAGCAGAAGAAAGAAATGTATACAGGTTTGGAAGAACTTGAGGGTGAGTAAATGATGACAGAATGACTGACTGATTGATGACTGATTTTCATTTTTGGGTGAACTATCCCTTTAAAAGTTGTTTAGATTATTAAAATGTTTTTCACACTAAGAAAAAAAAATAGTTTTAGAACTGTTCACTGAAATATTCTTTGGGGAACCCAAAATGGTTCTTCAATGACATCGCAGTTCTATGACAAGCCCCCTTTTGGAACTTTTTTTTTTTTAAGAGTGTAGTATAAGAACAACTTTGACTTATTGTGATTGCGATTGCGAATGGTCTTTACCTGCCAAAAGTGGGTCCAATAAAGGCTGGATGCCTGAACATCGCTGTGCCCAGGAAGGTTCCTAGGCCGAGGGGTGTGGCAGGAGGGAGGCCGGAGCTGTTTGGGGGCGGGGCCAGGCCTGGGAATGCAGCAGCAGCAGCGGCTGCGGCAGTCCATGCTGACTCCAGAGCAGGGTGAGGGTGAGGTGGGAAAGGTCCTCCTTCTAGGTAGTGACTCAGAGGGTGAGCGGCTGCCAGCGGCCCAGGAAAGGGCAAGCCCGAGGGGTGAGCCTGGACTCCTGCCTTTTCACGTTTCCTCCACTTTGCCCTTCGGTTTTGAAACCAAACCTGAGATTTGGGACAGAAGCCTTATTAAGTCTTTATTCAAACTTTACTGTTGACTGGTATACGGATGAATGTAGCTAATTTTACTATGCTACTAAATTTGAAATCAGAAACCTGCTTAAATAGTTGGCCTTGAGAAGTTGAAAATTGTCCTTTCACGTTTCAGATCCAGAGCCATTAATATTCCACCTGACAGCCCGCATGGTCGTTTAAGCATGAGCTTGTCGCTCTTGTTCATGTGCAATATTTGGTTCGCTTTAATGAGGTGACAAATAGGCTGGAAGTCAAGGGTAATTACATGGCCCTAAACTTACGGTCTGTTACCCTAACTTTGCTAATTAAAATCTGGTTCGGGCAGAGCAAAAAACAGGGTGGAGCGTGGTAATTAAGAGCCGTGTTAACAAAAGCTGTCGGAACAGCATCCAATAACAATTAATGCACTTTAAATTAAATTCCTCCAAATGTAAGTTGCTTCCAAAAGGCTATTTAACTTTCCCACGATCCCCCTCCTATCCTGCTAAACCCCACCAGGTTGTGCCACAAGAACATGACCTGCAGGCAGGGACTTCATAATGAAGGAAAGTGTCAACAGACGAACCAACAGGGACCTTGGCCCCTCACACATGCTCCAAACCGTTTTGCATTATGTGGCCCCTGGGGCATTTATTAGCTTTATCACCTCCTGATCGAGCCTGTTAAGTGATTTGTTCTCCCACATCTCCAAATTGACATCTGTTGTTTTACACAGCCAATAACCCTGGTAGCTTCCTCATGTTTGCACTGTCTCTTTGGTTATGAGAGTTGGGCTTGAACATGCGAGCCACGCTTTGAATAGAGAAAGGAGGGGTGGCAAACACCCTTAATAGTCTCTCACTCGTTCCAAGTGCAAAGCATCGGATCAATGCCGGTCTATTGCAATCACAAAATGGGAAATCAAATAGCATTATCCCCCCTACCCCTCCCTCTCCCCCGCGCCGGCGATGAGAATTCAAACACCATTTTCTCCCTGGAATAGCAGTGTTTGCTCTCTCGCTAAGTGCGCTTTTATGAATCAGGGGCGTCTGTGTAATTGCCGCTAAAATGTTCGCTCTATTGTGTATAATAACTTTCGATAACAGGAAAGACCTTGCCATGACGTACAGGGTCATTTAACCAAGTTTACGATTGTCATTTTAAAATGAAATTAAAAATAGACCATTAGGTATATTGTCTTAACGCCTATAAGCAAATTGCAAGAATTCGCAGGCTCACATCATGTAGTTAATCTTTACCTTTAAAATGCCGAGAAGTTGTCATATTATAGGCTAGGTAATTTCTCTCAGTTCGCTGCAATTTAAATCATTTTAACGTCTGAATGAAGTTAAGGTTCTCAGCTGTTTTATAGCCTACAGTACACGTTAATATTATTGTGCATTAAAATCCAATCTATTTTCGTTTCATTTTGTGCTAAAAAAAGAAATAAAAGTAAGCACTCACTTGCACGCGCGCTTCTGTCAGATCCAGCCTCATCGCGAGCTCTTCTCTGGAACAGAAAATGTAGATCATCAAAATGTGTGCAGGGATTTTTTTTTTTCACCCCCACAAACACCGTAAGAAAACAGATTTTACCTAAATTGTCAGAAACCTATGAAAGCAATTTGGGGCTGATGAGAATCGAACGGAAAACTTGTACGTTTTTCATAATGGGTTGTTTCGCTGGGCAAAGCTGACTGTAACAACATAATGATGGAAATAATGGCATCTAGACTATTATATGACAATTGCGCATTTACCGAAAATATACCTGGCTAAATTTATGACAATTATCTACCACGTCAATATAAACATCGATATTTCATGATCAACAACGAACATTTTGGTTAAAGAACAACGGTCCTCTGGTAAATTTGTCATTAGGCAGACTGATGTTTTTTTATATTTAATAGACTTATGTTGTGTGGCATATTGATTATTTTTCTTTCATGCAACGTGACTACGAATAACGAATAAATGTGGGGCAGTTTTTTCAAAATTCAAAAACAAAATTCTTATCAATGTTCAGTTTTCGTCAGCTATTATTTTCATTTTCAATAAAGAACATCAATTGTATAGGCTACAGCAATATTTTATAATAATAAAATAATTGTATAGCCTAAGCATAACTTGAGAACATTAGTTAATAGGCCTACATCACATTCGTATGTATGCCTAAAATTAGGCTTGCTTTTATTATGGTATTTTGTTTTAGACCAACATTTTTAAATGTTAATTAGCCAATATTTCAGTTTGTCTTGTCGGTATTTTGTGGCTCACTTTTCTAATGCTGTTCCACAATTACATGAACACAAAAATAAATGAAAATCAAAATGGGCCCAAAACCCCTTTACCCCCTTACAACAGTCACAGTTAAACTTCGTAATTAAAATATTTATTTCCACATTTGAGTGTGAAGTGTCTGCTGATGGCCTGCTCTTTTAAGGCCCATATTAACTAACTGACATAGAGAATAATGTGAGTAACAGTCGTATAAGAATAAATTGTACAGGACATAAACGAGTAGGCTACACATTTCGGTTATTATTGCTCTCATACCAATTGTACAGAATTGCACGCCGATTGTGTTGCCAATTTAACGTTAGGCTACTAACCGGCATAATATTATTTTAACAAAGCGAAATATATTTAAATCATTTTCAGAATACAAAGAATACATTTAGGCTACCTTTTAAACGGAATAGCTTATATATCCACAACATAGGCATTTTCCACACGTTTTGGTTCATGAATCCACACTTTTTTAATTTATCAATGTTTACATCATTTAATGTTTTCTAAAAACATGTACATGGCTTTGTATCTTTTACATTTATAGGGCCTATTTTCAAAATGTTCAAAATATAATTTCAATATTTACCTTAAATGTTTAGTAGGCCTATGTTGTATTGGATTTTAAAAAATAAAATATAGTATGGATTAGTGATGTTTCTTCCGATATAATAATAATAAATTAATTAAAAATAAATACAGATGAAACTATATACATTTATTTTTTTATTTCGATGTTTTTTTATATTTAAAAAAAAGTCTAACGCATAAATCGTATTCATTACATTAATATTAGCCTACTATTTTTCTGCCATCGTTGTTGTCAAATCTATATGCTCTGTCTAAACATCATATTGCTGAATAACGTGTGAAAGCTATTGTGCGGTTTACCTGGTGAACACATCAGGGTAGTGTGTTTTTTGGAAGGCCCTCTCCAGTTCCTCCAGCTGATAGCTGGTGAAGGTAGTCCTGTATCTTCTCTGCTTTCGTTTAAGCATCCCTTCCTCCGAGTCGCTGCCGGCCGATAGACACACACTGTCCTCTCCATCTTTTACATCCCCATCGTTGTGCATGCTCTCTTCATCCTTCGGAGACAGACTGGCGTCTCCGCACGCCTCCTCTTTGACAACATCCTCTTCAAACTTCAGAGTGCTGAGCTCCACCAGTTCCTGGGCCGTGTGCTCGGGACTCTGGCCTTCATCACTCTGGCTGAAGGGCGCGTTCTCCCTGTACGACTTGCTACGGCTGATGCTAACTTGTGGCGCTTGGTTGATTTTGAGACTCTCACAGGCTTGGTCCAGCAGCCTCTCCCTCTCACCCTTCTCTAGGTGCTCGTGAAACCCCCTCCCGGAGTCCAGGTACTTCCCCCCAGGGCCGTATAGCCGGCGCAGTTTGGGCGGCAGGTGCATGTCCGAGTCAAACGAGTTTTCTTTAGAAGTGACTAGAAAAATAAAACAATATCATATTTTCAAATGCTCAAAACAGTATAAATTAAGAAAGCATAATATACACACATAATATAAATATTATAGAAATGTAAGGTTTTTGATACCATTTTGCTGCATAGCCTACGTTTTTTTTTTTTTTAGATTATTAAATAGGCTACGATAAAAAGTTGTTTTATAGTTTCTTCAGTAGGCTACCCTACTGTATAGTGATGGTGTTACTATCAGATGGTATTTTGGTATATACCATGGTACTGAGATTGCATGGTCAAAAACGTGTTTTACTTCTTGGTTAGCAAAAACTCTTTATTTTAACGAATGAAGCATTTCAAGGCTGTTCATTTGAATTTATTCTTTAATTAGAGAGGTTCTTAAAACTTTCAGGACTCTTATTTTCACACCCAGAGGCGCTCCGAGGTGTTGCTTCTGACCAGGACCCTATTTCTGTACACATTTCTACAAATATGAATGCTCCTGACTGTGACAAAACGTAAAACAGCACAAAAGAAATAGAAATAACGTTAAAGGGCTTACCTTCGGTTGACTGGTCGTGGTCCTGTCTGACGGGTGCTGGCAAACTTTGCGCTCCCAGTTGTCTGACTTTACACGGGCTTCTTCTGCCCAGTATACTGTCTATGCAGTAAGAGGAAAGCACGGTGGGCGACTTGCTTTTACATTCGCTTCGGTCGCGGCTATCGTCGTCGTACTGACTACTCATGTTTGTATCGTCCAAGGTTGTGCTCGAGTGGGAGACTGTTACTCTCTCTCACACTGTATCTGAAACGTCTCTCTTGCCTATCCCACCCTGACCGCTAATGCTATATGCACTGATCCGCAGTAGCTCCGCTCTCCATTCTGTTGCATTGACGTGTAACGCAAATCTGATTGGCTCCCAAGGGAACAAGGGGGATCTTTATATATTTTCTATTAAAGTTAAACAGTATGAACTCAGCGAATGTTGTGATGGATTAGTGAAGTTACTGGATAAGCACCTCCACGTTTAGACTGAAATTAGATTAATATAAAAGAATAAATATAACGTTCAAGATAGGCTAAATTCTGAGGTTTATTATATCTAAAACACATTAACATTCACTTTTTGTATACTGTGATGCCGGATGTTAATTATTATTATTAAACATGTCTTTTTAAAATTTTAAAATATATAAAATATATATATATATATTTGAAAAAAGGACTCTTCAGTTCACAGGCCTATTAAAATACACTGGCATTTATAAATTAGTATAAAATTAGTATCTATTTGTTTTGTTGATAAGAAGAGCACCTTACTTTTTTCTATCACCTTTTTTATTATTATTATTATTAATTTGATATTATTTTGTACTCTCTGTTCCATACATTTATTTTTAGGGATTTTAAAAAGGGACACAGTTCATTTGTCTAATATTGGTCTGTCTGTGTAGAGATGTGATGCTATTATTTTATACTCTCTGTGCCATATAGTCAAAGCAACTCAAGGCCTGACCGGGTGAATCGCTCACCTGGACCCTCTGTGCGTATACACACACACACACACACACACACACACACACACACACACCTATAGCCTCATTGCCTGTCCTCTCAGAGTGAAGCGATCAGATAGCCATAGATGATTGACTTAAAAAGTGACGGTGGTGATAATAGGCCCCTGAGAGCCTATGCTACAGGCACCTAGACTCCAGAAGACTGAAGAGACAGATTGAGAATGTAATTTTAAATGAAAGTATATTTAACCTGCTGCGGATGGCATGACCCATCCGCCGCTCGCCGCTCAGACCCATCAATGTTAAAAGGATCATTTTCACAATTCAATCCCAAACTTGCAACGAAGCTGCAATTTACTCCCTCCTCTTCATAGGTTATATGATTCTGCTCTGGTGAGATTAGGGTGGTGAGAATACTGTATGAGAATACTGTTGATGTTTGGCTTTAATTGGAATTTGAAAAAAAAAAAATGCCCTTCAATATTCTTCATAAAACATTATAAAACAACAGTGAAATCATGCACTGTTAAGACGAATTATTTTTCCCTCAAAATTCAGCATCATCTAAGCAGATCAACAGAACAGAGTAATGACAATAATAACAATATAAGAATTTTTTCTCGTTCCCAAACAGGCACGTAATGCAGACGGGTATTTAAAGTCGCTATGTAATTTGGGGGCACAATTTGATTCATTTATACGCGCTCTGTTATTAACCCAAGAAAAGAAATGTCAGGGACTATTACCGCCAGCAGGACATCCGCGCTTTGTTTAAATGCACTAATTACACGCACGCATCTGAAAAAAATGCGCAATTTTCCCATATTCAGTCCTGAGTCTATTTAGCGCTCTACGTGCGGGCAGACAAGCTGTTAGTGGGTGCCAGTCAGTTTCACGCTCCTCTATTACCCGATACCACAGTGTGTCATATTTTCACAACAGTCTAACTTGATAATTTCTACAATCGTCTTCTGTTTTGCAAGGGTTTACATGGCCCATAATCCGTTGGGTTTTGGCTATACGCATGCAAACCACCCCCTGTTCCGTTAACAAGAGTCTTTTCTCAAACTAAGTAACAGTAGGTGACACTTTACATAGTTTCGGTGATGTTATACCAACCGCTCAACAGCTGTGTCTAAATCCCTAATATAGACTCCATCACTCCCACGTTTTCAAGCAGCGCCATCTCCTGGTGTTAACAAAAGCGCTCATGGGTAAAGCCAGTCAGTTGAGCAAAAACTAAACGAGAACTGCATCATGATTGACGCTATTTTAAATCATCAGTGTAATTCATGTGGAAAGTTTCTGCCACATTTCTTTTTGATTATGGATAATCACGGATAACATAGTTGCATTTTCATTTTTTTAAATCTATCTATCTATCTATCTATCTATCTATCTATCTATCTATCTATCTATCTATCTATCTATCTATCTATCTATCTATCTATCTATTCAGAAAGTTCAGATTTTTAATTAGTTAGTGTAGAGGTTACTGTGTGGTTAGCGGCTCAGTGTTGAATTTAGGAGCCACACTGATGACAGTTCTGATCCAGAGGTGGTCTGTCTTCATTCCTGTTGCTGTGACTTAATTGGATGCTGCTCTGCTTGAAAGGGCGAACAAAAAGACGTGCTCTCAGACGCGCGCGTAAGCAAAGTTAATTAGCGGTTATTAACACCACGCATAATGAGAGCGCGAGGGAGTCAATTTAATGACTTTGTTAGCTTAAGTTTAGAATGACAGTCGATGATCGGAACAACAATAGCAATCTAGAACGCAATGATCATCTGTAATTTTCACCAGTAATACGCACTAATAAAAAACAAAAGGACTCTAATTTTGTTCATCTGACTCGATAATTTGAATTTATTCTAAAAAATAGGGAGAGAAGGAGGAAGAGGAAAAACAACTCAAACACTTTAACCAAAGATTATCCTGTCCTTGAAGTCACAAGTAAATAGGATCACAATTGTTTTATTGTTTGCATGCCAAATGATTATTGTTTAGCTATTTGGTGGGGTTCCAGAAAGATGCTTCTGTGCAGAGTGAGCGATAACATAGATTTTGCTCTATTTTGATGTGTTTTCCGGTGTTGTGCTGAATTATGTGACCCTTTAGGCTAGTAGGCGCTGTATTGAGGTAATCTTAATCCCAATCGGTTACACTTTATTTTTGTCTATACTGAATAGACTAATATTATGTTATTATGTAGGGTTAGGGTTAGCATCAAGTTTAGGCTGAGTTGCATGTAATTAGGCCTATAATAATTACTATAATAACTACATGTAACATATGAAACAATGACATTGTTACACTGTTAGGCTACTCCTAACGCTAATTCGGTGGGTCGCAGAATTCGACATTTGCATATGTCTATGCATGACTTGCAGTGGCCATCCACGTTCACAACCACATGGCCATATTCGTTTAATTGATTTAATTAGCAGAATTATTTGAGTCAATCATTATTAGGCTACAGTCACAACAGTCTTCTAAAAAAAGTCATTGTTGTGCACATAAAGTAGTTTTATCTTATTTTTGATATTGAATAAAATGACAGGGTTTCGATCGTCACCTTTTTTCTTGAACTGACTTTTTTTTTCTCTCGGACCAGTCACCCGAAGTGTAAGAGCAGACTATTCCGTGACTTTCAGGGTGGTCGACAAGTATATTTATGCCTATGACGTAAATATAAAGAAGTTCTAAATAAAGTTGTTTTGTTTTTGCGTGATCTTACCGCTGGAACGGCGAACTGTTGCTATGGTAACCTCCTCAGGCGATCGCTACTTCTGTTCGCTGGCGTTTATTTCGCTCACTCTGATTTAATCCAAGTTTTATGATTACAAAAACGTCGTTTGGAAACACGGTTTTAACATATAGGGGTAGGCAACTTGTGTAAAAACAATGCATAGGGTTCAGGCCTTTTTTGGTGTAAGATAGACCCCAGCTTCCCCCTAATATTACCGTGCAGAGATCATACACTTGAGATCATACAGTTCCTCATTTGGTAGTTTGTCAAGTTTTCAATTTTTGCGCATCATTTCATATAAGTCTGAATGCAATTTTTTTTTGTAGATTACAGGGGACTGTGAGTTCTCCTCTGCATTCTTATCGATTTGTGGAACGCGAAGCGTGGAATGGCTTCTTTAATAATGCATTTGGGTGAAAGGTCACAAATATGAGTTGGAACAATTTTGCGTCTCCGATCTTATTATCGTTTAGGTCAGAAGAAGTTCACAGGGGCTTCTGCACTTAGCATTTATTTATTTTATTTTATATAGGCTATATTTTTTTTCTTTTTCCCCGAAAAGAGAGTTCGTGTGCGCTGATGATCTAAAGAGGTGCTCTTGCCCTTTATTGATTGCTTCTTGGAAAGAATATGAATGTCTAAATTCAAGAATGACAATCCTTTATTAAGTTAATCAAAGTAATACATGCAAATTATTCTTCTTCTCCCATGAGCTTATTAAAACCTCTCCCCTTGAATTTGAAGAAGTCCATTTATTCAGTTAGCGTCAATAACGCGCGCAAATATCGCCATGCAAATGAAAGTTGATTAGAGTAAATTAGAGACTTAGCTGCTATCTGACCTTGTCTGAGTTTTATGTAAATTTTGTAAAAACGACACAAGGAAATAAATGACATTTAGACATTCGTATAAAAGAAGTAATCAAGTGGTTTTCAACGGGAAGAAAAATAATTTGTGTCTTTCGCTAAGCTTTATCATGAGCCGGAGAACATCACAGAAGGAGGTCATGTAGCCTATTTTGGAAAAATATTGTACCATACCATCTTGACACATAGGAGGCTATCTATTGGTCAATGAAAAGATTTTTTTTTATCCCAATCAATTGAGTTATTCAGAAATAAAAATACTTTCATTCAGAAATCATTTCTTGTAGGCTATACACATCTTAAGTTAGGCTATATGATGAACATTTTCTGAATCAAAATGATTATTTTTGTGAAGCTTTAAATAAAATGTGTAGCCTATGTGGTATATGAGATTGTAAAACGGAAGAAAAATGTCTCATTAAAAGGTAGAAATTCTTGATAAAAGAAATGTTGGCAGAAGTAGTAAGGCATATTCATTCATTCATTTATTCAACATTCAATTTTGTTTTTAAATACCATTTATATTTGAAGAACGTTTTGTCTGCCAAATTAGTTAGAAGATAGAAATAATTTGCAAGAAGTTCATTTGTTGTCATGTTATCCAAAGCCGAAAAAATACCTATTTAGACTCCTATAACTATTTATTTATTTATTTATTTATTTATGAATAAAAATGCATGTTCTTGATATGGTTTTCATATCTTTTTTTTTTTTTTTTGAGGAAAAAATTGTGTACACTCAGGCCTTCAACGTTTACTTTTTGTACTTTTTTTAGCCTACCTTTTACTTGTTATTTGATAGGTTACACCATGTGACATTTTTAGAGACTTTGCTTAAATTGAATGTAGGGCATTATGACAAAATGTTCCAACTGTTTTGATAAATGGCCAGTGGCCAATACCAAATATGTTGTATTGGTTCTACTGACATCTAGTGGACCTGTAAAGCATCAGAGGAAAACTGGAAAAACCCCAAACTTGCCTTGCATTGTAGGCTAAAACTTAGCAAAAAAATGTGCTAGCCTATAATTCATCGAGGCGCGCGTAAGATGTTGATAACGCACCAAACATTATGTCTTGGGGTATTGTTAATGAGGTCTGTGGATACTTATAGGGGATAATCCACAGCAGTTCATCAGAGACTTCATCTCAAATGAAATTAGCTTCCTGCGTGGCGTTGAGATGGCTTCTCTGGAGTTCAGCTGTGATGGTAATGGCTGCTGTGACAAACTCTCCTCATGGCTCAGTCCAGCTCCGACCCTGTCTCCAGTCACTGCCTCCACACGAGGCCAGTTATTCTATTCCCCTCTTTCTTTTTCTCCTTCAGAATTCTAGCTCCCATAGTTATGTTTGTTTTGCTTCCCTGTAGGTGGCAGATTGGAAGTGGTCAGGGGTGGCTGACAGTGATAAAAGGGGATATTTCGCTATGTTTGTGTGCTTGCGATGGGCCGAGATGTGTATGTGTGGAAAGGCCAAGAATTTTATGTGAATGTATCAGAGGGCATCATTAGTAGAAGTTGACTGCTCTCCAAGCCCTCCAGACCAATTTAGTGGGAGAGACAAAAACGTTTTGAGCTCTGAACTGCGCGATGGGGAGCCGAGTGAAGCCATGCAATCTATATTGGATTTCTTACTTCTCCATTTCTTGGTGCTTGGAGTCCCTGTGGTTAGGAAGTAGTAACAGTAAATTCGGTCTGTCCCTTTGGGTCATGGCGCTCTCACCCCTGTTTGCGACAACAGGAATTTAACAGGGTCAAAAAGCGACAGTGGCCATGTGAGGGTCATCCACTATTTTGTTTCATTCTCATCTCAATTCATTGTTTTCCTCTCCTTCGCTCTCCCAAACGCAAATGCAGATTTTCTCCTTGAGCTTAAAAATAATGAGTTTGAGGCGACACACGTGGCTGCATGGTGTTGTTCAGTTTAAGCATCTGCAATCAGATATTACCTGAATCCATGCAGTTCTTTGATATAAGGGCGCTAAGCCATCTAGCCACATCTGAACCATTACAGCTATAGCTCAGCTTGTGCAATGTTATAGTACTTAATGCATCAGTATTGGTTTATAAAAGTGCATTTTTGTGCATGTCCAAACAAACACACACAGATGTATTTCCACATAATTCCTCAAATAAGTTTTCTGAGCAACCAGCTGCAACAACTGCCAATGAGATTTTCAACACAAGTAATTATGTTTTCGCATATCCCCCCCCCCCCCCTCCTTCCTAAAAAAAATAAATCTTTATAACTAAGCGATTCAAAAGCAATTTTCTCTGTGGGAAGAGAATGTAATTTGCTATTCAGTGACATTCTGATGTGTAAAAAACCAGGAGCCGGTGGTAAAAGGTATCTCTAAAGTCTGTGTACAGTGCATTAATGGGCATAACCGGGGGAGGAGGGGAGAGATGTCAGGGAGGGCACCATTTAATGACTCCAGAATAATCCCTCTCTCATTAGTGAAGGCTCTGAGGATCCACCAGGGCTTGAACTGGTAGAGCGTGGCATGCCGCTACAGTCTTTATCTTCATATTAAACCATTTGCATAACATTACAGCCGCTGGAGAGACTCCCTTAACAAGGCCAGTTGCTCTTCATTTTAAAAGGGGACAGTGGGTGTCTCAGCAAATCTATTCGGCGGTAAGTGGAACTACTGCCGGTGCAAATGCAGCGGGAGGTGAGAGAGATCAGGACGCAGCATTTGGAAGCATATTTATCATACACTTGCTCATGCATCAGACTCGGTTTGAGGTCCTTCCAAAAAATCCATACACACTAGCTGTACCACCTATCCTGAATTGTCAGGATTTACGGATCGCCTTGCATCCAGTGATTGTGAAATGCTCTGAACGGAATGTGAGGGGGACTGATTTCAAGTCCATCAACATGTAGTTTGTCCAGGGGGGGAGAACATCAAGGCTATATTTCAGAAAATACTCTTGCTCATCTGTTCACCTATCATGGGCCATTTTTGTCACTCTGTTGCCTGTGGAAGAACGTGGCTTACTTTAAGAAAGGCGAGAGAGAGAGATAGGCGTAACAAAATTAAAATCAGTCATTTTTTCCCTGAGGAGCAGATCAATTTCCGCAGACTGGGTTGAGATATTTTCCGGCATTAGTCTTTCTCGACTTGAGCACAGCACCTAAACGGCCTGCCAGCGGGAGTCTCGGCACAGCTGCACGCTTCAGTAGAGAACAGTTACTTCTGCCGCTCTGAGTTTATTTGCGCCTCACCATGAGAATTGCCATAATTTACCCCACCAACACATCACCTCCCCAAAAGATGAGAGAAAGGGAATAGTGTGTGGAATGAAAGAGGCAAATTGATTTGACGTGATATTGTTTTCTGTTTTTTATTACGCCTATTCATTTTCTCAGAAAGAAATGCACAATTGGACCCGTGCCTGAATTCGGTGTCATACTGTGGAACCTTACACACAAACCCTGTTGGCTATGTTTAAATTATGGAAACAACTACAGCATTTGAATAGCTCTGGCCTACTCAAAGTGCAGTGCAGGGTGAAGCACGTACACCATACAGATTTCCTGTATAGACTTGTAACACCATCTTTTTAGGCAATAAGACATTTGAAAATTAGACCCTTCTACCAGAATATCTAAGTGTCTAGTAACATTAAAGGGATAGTTCACCCAAAAATGAAAAATCTTTCATTAATTACTCACCCTCATGTTGTTACAAACCTGTAAGACTTTTGTTCATCTTCGGAACAAATTAATATCCTTGAGATGAAATCTAAAAGCTTTCTGTCCCTCCATTGACAGCTATGCAACTACCACATTCAAAAAGTTCATAAAGAGATCATAAAATGAGCGGTTTAGTTCAGAATTTTCTGAAGAGACATGATCGCTTTAAATCATGAACAGAATGAATTTAGGCTTTTATTCACATATAAACATTCATCAACTCATAGATCAGTTGTGGTAAACGGAAACTCAAGCATGTTCGCTTGACGTGCGAGAACCAATGAGGTTCATTCTCGTGTAACGCAGCACGTTTGAGCTTCTGCAAGAACCAATGAGGTTCAATCTCGTGTTACGCAGCACGTTTGAGCTTCTGCAAGAACCAATGAGGTTCATTCTCGTGTTACGCAGCACGTTTGAGCTTCTGCAAGAACCAATGAGGTTCAATCTCGTGTTACGCAGCACGTTTGAGCTTCTGCAAGAACCAATGAGGTTCAATCTCGTGTAACGCAGCACGTTTGAGCTTCTGCAAGAACCAATGAGGTTCAATCTCGTGTTACGCAGCACGTTTGAGCTTCTGCAAGAACCAATGAGGTTCATTCTCGTGTTACGCAGCACGTTTGAGCTTCCGCAAGGTTTGTTTTTGAGCGTCAAGCAGGTTCTGTTGAACTTGTTTATATGTAAATAAAAGCCTAAATTAAATCTGTTTATCATAAATCGATCGAGTCTCTTCAGAAAATTTGGACTAATCCACTAAATTCATGTATTATGATCTCTTAATGAACGTTCTGAATGTGGTGGTTGCGTAGCTGCCGAAGATGAACGAAAGTCTTACGGGTTTGATGAGGGTGAGTGTGAGTATTTAATGACAGAATTTTCATTTTGGGTAAACTATCCCTTTGTGAACTTCTAGGACGATCAAAGTAACTTTATAACTTTAAATTGTGCTCATCTAAATGGATGGTAAATTACATGAATTGGAATCAGCAGGTTTTCTTGTTTAATACATGTTAATAAAATGAATACACCATTAAACTAGAAATAGATTTGACCAGATGGGGAGGGTTGTGACAACTTTGTTCTTACTGGACACACAAAAATTGCAGCAGCAACAACAACAACAAAAGCCTATATTTACCACAGTGTAAATGTGATCAACCTATTAGCTTCTGATTTGTAGGCTATTTCTATATTTGTTTCCAATTTTATTTGCTGTTTTGAATTGGCCTACATTTATTCGAAATTGTTATAGGCTATTTCCACAAATATGGTTAGCTATTATAAAGGTTAGAGATGCATAGTTAAACTTAAAAAACAACAACAACCCGAACACTGATATAGCCTACTAACAAAATTCTACAACACTACCTGGACTCCCCCATATTGAACAGAAAATAGGCCTACGTGCATTTGTTAAAGGACTGAGAAATGGACTTTACGATCTTGCCTCAACTGACATTTGCTGTACCTATGCCAGGGGTCATTCTTTGAACGATTTGTGAACATTAAACCTCGCCTCTCCTCTTCAACGTTGCCCAAATCTCTGGTTGCGTCACGAGTCGTGTCTGAGTCTAATTAAAACCATATTGAGAAAAACGTAAATACGACCCAAGTTCCTCCCTCGGTCTTCTGCAGGGAGAGAGCGCTGACTCGGTACGAGCGGATTCAAGGGACGGAAGATCTTCTGTGTCATTTGAGGAAAGTTGCAGTTCATTTTGAAAAGTTAAAATATTACTAGAATATCAGTATATAACGCACAATGGCTGGTCTAAAGGTAAGTGCACGTTGGACTATACATTTACATACCAGTATCGTAAGCCTAATCCAGTTTTATTTATCAGCTTTTTCCAGTAATTTAACGTTTTCGTCAAAATACTTTCTTTTTTCAGACATAGTTTTTTATTTTTTTATTTTATTTTTTACAACACACACATGCTAGCCTATATACCAAACGTAAAAACTATGCTTGGTTTTTATGTTTTGCTGGAGACTCACTTCACTGGCACATCCTATGAGTAGGCTATAGTGCTGTCCGAATCTCTCTTTTGAGTCGGATCTTTTCAATGATTCGCTAAAAATGATTCACAAACCCGGTTTTGGCTTTGTTTCCTAACACCATAGCCAGTAGATCGTAGAAACCTAAAGAAAAGCCTAAAAATACTTTTGCGAAATTTCCCGAGCGATTCTCCAGTGGACAACTCATCTGGAGATTCAGTTGAATTTCTGTTTTGTTTAATGTAAATGCAAATATTCAAGTTAGTTAGGCTACTTTATTGTTTTATGAGCTGAATTATTGAACTGATCAACAAACTTAACTGGGACACATGTCATTACAACAAACACCATAATTAATAAAACTTAAACAGTATGGCTTTACTGGAATAAATATATATCGCTCAACTGGTTTTATGAACCGGTTCGTTGAAGCGAATTGCTTAAGAGAACCGATTCGGATGGAATTGATTCAAACATTTCTACATGAGGAGGATTTAGAGGGCGTTCCAACCTGTCCAATCAGATCACTGGAATCTGCAGCTGCCCAGATGAGGTTAATCACTGCTCCACTGTAAAGCTGTAGGCTACATAAAACTTTTTAGGTTTATGAATGCTTTTCATCAGATTATTAGTTTTATAGAACAAAGTCCTAATGTCAAGATGCATTTAGCATAGTCTACCAACAGTGGACTCTTGCTGATCTCAACTGTCTTCTTGTAGACAAGAATGTAAACAACTGACCAATAGAAATATATTTTTTTTACTGGTGTTTTCAGTTGAAATCTTATATAATTATTGTTTATTGTCATATTTTACCCCTCCATATGTTATATTTTCAGTTAGCCTATATTCAATCTTATTTGAGATCTTTAAGAGGTGCTCTGAACACATCTGCAGATGCATCATGACTAAGCACATTTGTTGTCGCTCACTCATAGGATGGAGGAGATACTGGGATGGTTCTACACAGCTTCTTTTGTGTTTTACTATTCTCTTTTATCACCTTTTGCCATCCAGATCATTCTGAAAATAAAATGAACTTAACGTAGTCAAATAACTGTGTTGCAGTACATGAGTGGTTTTGGCAATGAGTTTGCCTCTGAAGACCCTCGCTGTCCAGGATCTCTACCTGAGGGACAGGTAATACATAACCAAAACTTTGATCACCTGCCTGACTTCTAAACATTGCACATCAAATGCTCAGTTTAGATTATTGTCTTAAAGAACAATCCACAAGTGTGTCCATATGGCCTATATGCTGAGCAACTCTCTGGGTCTGCCTTCACTTGCCCACGGTCGACCAATAAGCGAAGGTATAGCCTATGTAGCTTTGAAAAATGTCATGATAGTTTGTAACATAACAGTCCAACCTAAACTCTTAAGATTTGTAAGAACTGAGCATAGCACACTTATGTGTTTATAGCTGGCTGTACCGCATTTTACCCTCTGTGCGCCACAAACCCTTCACTCCGATGAGCTGTGGAGATCTCACGGAGAACTGGAATGAAGTGGAGCCTGACCCCAACCAGCTACGATGGAAGTCGTTTAACATCCCCAAATCTTCAGAGAAAAAAGTGGATTTTATATCGGTAAAAGATTTCATTCTTACACGTGCTACTCATATTTCCTTCATATCTTAATAATCTTCAGTCCCAGCATTAATCGGATATTTTCAGGGTCTACATACTGTCTGTGGAGCTGGAGATTCAAAATCTCGTAATGGAATCGTCATCCACATGTACACCTGTAACACTTCAATGACTGACAGGTCAGTTTGAATTGGATTCAACTCACCATTGATTTTAATGACCTTAAAGGGATAATTCACCCAAAAATGAAAATTCTGTCATAATTACTCACCCTCATGTCGTTCAAACCTGTAAGGGACTTTCGCTCATCTTTGGAACACAAATGAAGATTTTTTTAGATGAAATCTGAGAGCTTTCTATCCCTCCATAGACAGCAACGCAACTTTGATGCTTCAAAAAGTTTATAAAGAGATTGTAAAACTAATCTTGAGAGGTTTAGTCCAAATTTTCTAAAGAGACAAAATCACTTTATATGATGAACCAATGAGGTTCATTCTCGTGTTATGCAGCACGTTTGAGCTTCTGAATTTAATTTTCACCCTTTAATTTTTGGGTAAACTATCCCTTTAATTCTTTATTCATTATGTTTTTTGTAAGATGGAACTTTTTCTTTTCATAGATGTTTCCAAAATGCAGATGGGGATCTCCTTATTGGTCAGTTTGTGGTCTTGTTATCCATTGCCATATTTTTATCTTTCAGGATTAATAGTTTATATAGATGCATTAAAAGTGATTTAGTTGTAATGCCTTTTAATTAACACTGCAATCTGTGTTTCAGTGCCTCAACAAGGTGAAATCCTGATTACTACAGAATTTGGGAAGATGATGGTGGAGCCCAATGAGATTTGTGTCATTCAGGTGCCACTCCAATATCTATATCTAAGATTTCGAAGTCGGTATAACTTTTTAATGTTTTTGAAAGAAGTCTCTTATGCTCACCAAAGCTGCATTTATTTGATCTAAAGTAAGTAAAAAAGGTGATATTGTGAAATATTATTACAGTTTAACATAACTGTTTTGTATTTTAATACACTACCCGTTAAAAGTTTGGAATACTTCCAATTTTGTATGTTTTTGAAAGAAGGCTCTTATTAATTTGATTACCAGTAATAATGTGAAATATTATTACAATTTAAACTGTTTTATAAATATAATTCATTTTTGTGATGCTAAGCTTAATTTTCAGCATCATTACTCCAGTCTTCAGTGTCACATGATCCTTTAGAAATCATTAAGAAACATTTATTATAAATATTAATATTAAAAACAGTTGTGCTGCTTAATATACATGTTACATACAATATTACATTTCTCCAAGATTCATTGATGAATACAAATCTGAAAGGAATAGCATTTATTTTAGATAGAATTTTTTTGTAACAATGACAATAACAACTTCTTTATTGTCACTTTTGATCAAATGCTGAATAAAAGTAATTTCTTTAAAAAATAAAAATCTTACTCAACCCAAACATTTGAACGGTAGAGTGCATTCATCTTTGCATTCAAAATCTTGATGAACAACAAATTATTTGTTTTTGTTTTTTTTTAGCAAGGGATGCGTTTTAGTGTTGATGTGTTTGGAGAGACCAGAGGATACATTCTAGAGGTTTTTGGAGCCCATTTTGAGCTGCCTGACCTGGGTCCTATAGGTGTGTACAACACAATTTCTTATTTAATGTCTCTGAATAATATATTGCTTTCATTGGCTGCTGAGAAAAGTCCATTAATGTGGTTCTACAATGCAGGGGCTAATGGACTGGCTAACCCCAGGGACTTCCAAACGCCTGTGGCTTGGTACGAGGACCGCACTGTAGCTACCGGTTACACCATTGTCAACAAGTACCAGGGAAAGCTCTTTTCATGTCAACAGGTACCATGAAATTACCACGTCATTAGTAATTTCCATTACTCACACTGCTGCATCAATAAAGCACTGAATATTTATGGATTGCACAATCTCTACAATCCATGCTGGATATGTTTTTAATAAGATCAAGATATCAAGCATTAAGCATTCATTTTGCACTGAATTTATTTCCGTGTCCTGTCGAGTGAATAATTGACTTGTTACGGCTGTCAGGAGCAAATTAGAGAAAGAAAAAGTAGCATCACGAAGCAGTATCAACATTGTAACAAAGACAAAAAAAATGCAGTTAGAGCACATCTATACATTGAGCAGACAGGTCCCATTATCTGTACTTGGTTTAAATGGTTTACAGTCTTGAAGGAGAAGGTACTGCCTTATCCTGTTGTTTTGTCCTCCAACTGAGTGCTAAAATTGCTTAAATTAGCTTATTATTTGCTTGACTGGGAAAATATGTTTGTTTTGTGTGTATGAGTTTGTTTCTTCTTCGTTTTAATAGAGTCTGGTAGAGTTATCGCAAGAACTGTTATGCCTGTGAGATTACAAACCTTTGGGTCCCAGAAACCCCAGGGTGCACAGAGAGTGTCTTTGTGTGACTGAATGTAACTGCAAAAACAGTCCTGTTTGTGTTTGTGTGTACAGTTGTGACTGATGTTTTACCTGGATGTGTGTGTGTGTGTGTGTGTGTGTGTGTGTGTGTGTAGGCCTACATGAGGGTGGGTTGAAACAACAGGAGGGCGCATGAGGGTCAGGACAGCAGGCAGTTTTTGCTTTAATGAATTATATTGATTTTGCTAGCAGCATTCAAAACCTGCCTTCTGCAACATTATCAAGCGAAGGGTGTATAAAATTGCGGTTTTTAACGAAGACATTTTTTTCGCCCTGTAACCTACTATTTCAAGTACAAACACAGAGCATCAAAACAAGACGATGCGGTTTAAACGTTTAATTGAGGACATTGATCGTAGGGTCTCAGTGTTTTAAGTTTGATATTAGTATTGATTAAATACTCAAAGCCAACATAAATTAATCATGTGGTTTATTATTACTTGCAGTACCCATGTTTTTGTCATTTTAAATGTGTTATAATAGGACTTTTCGCCATTTAATGTGGTGGCGTGGCACGGAAACTACACACCGTACAAATACAATCTGGAGAACTTCATGGCCATCAACTGTGTGGCGTTTGATCACGCAGTGAGTAATTTACTTTATTTGACGTCTTAAAGGGATATTCACCCAAAAATAAAATATATATTTGGCAACACTCACTCTCATGTTCATCCATACCTGTATAAGTTTATTTCTTCGGTTGAACAAAAAGAAGATATTTTAAAGAATGTTGGAAACCAGATAGCTGACGGTAGCCTCTGACTTCCATAAAAATACTATTAAAGTCAATGGCTACCGTCAACTGCTTGATTACGTTACCAGCATTCTTTAAAATATCTTTGTTTGTGATATAAACACAAACAATAAAATAATAAACTCATAAAGGTTTAGAAAAACCTGAGGGAGCATAAGTGATTACATTTTTAAAATCTAGATGCACTCTCAATCAAATTACCTGACTTTTTTTTCGCAGGATCCCTCGATTTTCACCGTTTTGACAGCCAAGTCCACTCGCCCAGGTGTGGCCATTGCAGATTTTGTGATCTTCCCCCCTCGCTGGGGTGTGGCTGACCGTACCTTTCGGCCTCCCTACTATCATAGTAAGTCTGCGCTGTTGACCACGTACTTGTGTTGAAACCAAGTGAAGTTTTAAGCGGTTGATGAGCGCCCTCTATCTGTGCTAAAAGGGAACTGCATGAGCGAGTTTATGGGATTAATCAAAGGCCACTATGAAGCAAAGGAAGAAGGTTTCCAGCCTGGAGGAGCCAGTCTCCACAGCATAATGACTCCACATGGCCCTGATGTCGACTGTTTTGAGAAGAACAGCACAGCTCTTCTTAAACCAGAGCGAGTTGCTGAGGGCACTATGGTAATGTTTATATGTTTCGTTTTATAATACATCATGTAAAAGGCCAGATCAGGTTTTAAACAATGCTGTATCCAACAGGCATTCATGTTTGAGTCATCCTTCAGCATGGCTGTGACCAAGTGGGGATTGGACACCTGTCACCGTTTGGATAAGAACTACTATAAATGCTGGGAAGCATTAAAGAGTCACTTCAATCCAAACTGGAAACCCAGCAGCAAATAAAACATGGTTAAAACTCGAGAGAATGTCAGTCATCATAATATTTGATTTGCCTGACATGTCAATCAGTGGTTCACAATGGTTTTATCACTACATAAAAGAGGTTTAGTTAACCAGAGATGTCACAATAAAACCTGCTATTGGAATATAACCAATAAAACCAAATGAAATGACAAAAATACAGTGTGATTTCTTATTATTTGTCAATGACAGTGATTAAAACAAGTTTCAACAATAAAGCATTTTATTTAGTATATACTTACAAGTACTATTTATTACAATAAACAGTGAAATCAGAAAATTATTTTAGGTTGACAGCCTATAGGGCCGCTCATAGGTCCCTGCCTTCATCTTGGCCTCCCTTTTGTCCTGGAAAGATAGGAGGAAAAAAAATCATATAAACTTTGTAATTGTCAATAAGCATTCAGGATAAGAAGTGAATTCATACAATGATGTGCATTTCAACTCACCCTGTCCGTCTTGAATACAAAGTATAAGACGAAGAGAGGTAAAACTCCACACAAGCCGCCAATCAGAGATGTTTTAGCAGTTGGTCTGAAGTTGGGATAGACGTTTTTCCCGCGAGCATGTATCCACCTTGTAAGAGCAGGATCCTCCTACGAATAAAAACATGGAACTTTATCACCTGATCTCAAACATGTCAGGTTATTTAACCTTCTGAAAATTTCAATAATGCAGTTGTCAGTATTTTAAGTAATAAGAAAAACAACACACTTAGCATTCTGAATATGATCTTTCAATATAAAAACAAGTGAAACTTGAGGACATAGCCAGCGAGCAGTGAAGGTCACTCACTGAGGGTTCAATATAAAACAATATATGCTTTCTAAAACAGGAATGTGGACTAAATAAATATCTATAATAACATTATAAAATGATACGTTTGTTACAATATGCAACCAAAGCGATTTATACACTCATTGTAACCGTTTTACTCCATGCTAATGTTTGCAGACTGCTCTTTGGTTCGTCTTACAATAAGCTCTTGCCGATGAGGATTGTTTAGCTGCAACAGATACTGCCTCTTCAGTCGTGACCGCAGAGCCGCTCTATCCTCCTCAGCCCGCCGGTACTCAGGTGAAAGATTGAAATATTCGGCTGGGTCTAATGTTTTTGGCCGTGTAGCCAAAGGAGCCTCTTTGTAGGTCGCCATGTCTGCGAACGGCGAACAACACGCCCAGACAAAAAAGGAAAAATCTGATTGGCTGCGCGTCACGTTCGCGAGTCTCGCGGTATTTCAGAATATCTCGCTGGTAAAAAAAAGGTTCTCTACGGTACATTTATATATTATTATAGTTTTTGTTAATGTTTTCAGTTAGATTTTTACATTTTCTGTTTTTATTTTAGTAATTTTATTGTTTTTGTAATCAGCTTCAAAATTTAGTTTGAGTTATTTAGTATTTAAACGAAATGTTGCCTTGGCATCTAGCTTTTTTTTTGGTATAATTTTATCTCACGTATTTTTTTAATGGTTTTAAAATATATTTGACCAATCGAAAAAGGACTCCATACGTGTTAATGCCTGTTTTATTTGTTCAAATTAATAAAGCAAATGAGAATATTACAAGAGTTGCATGACACATTCCATTCTCAGATGTGATCCAGATGTTGGTCCTCCTCTGGACTGTCATCCTGACTGATCCTAGGAGTTTTACAAATATCATGCACAGAGACACGAGCAAAGTGGCTCTCTGCCAGCTCATCTACAGGGAGAAAAGGAGAAGCGTGGATACTCACTTTAACCAGCAGAGGGAGCTGCAATGCAACAAAGAGCAGAATGAGGGCAAACCTAAGAGTCTTACCTTTAACTATGCAGCATTTGCTGGTGCCCAAATTCATCCATTCATTGATATACCTGAGAGACAAGAAAATATATATTTTTAAATGGGATATTAATAAACATAATGTAAAAAGCTATATTTTCACAATTTATAGTTAGCCCACATCTATTTTCCATAAAAATCTAGTGTGATAATCTTAATTACTCATCAAAATTAAGAGCATCGGTCCATGCGAGCAGTTCATCCACTTCCTGCTCTAAAACTGAATCTGGTCCAATTTGTCGGAGTGAATCCATCGTTCTTTGTGTGGATCTGTGCACCAGCAGAGCTGTTTCGCTGTGTTCTGTACGAGCATGCAGGAGACCCTCAGCATACCTGTGCACAGGGTCTGTGCTTATAATTATGCTGTCATTCATATCTTATGTATTTCCATTTTTCTGTAATTATTATCTTAATACCCATTACAAACAAAGTTACTTTAAATACACATACATTTTCCTCATCCATTCAATTTTTCGAATCTTCTTTTTTCTTGCAACATCTTGTCGCCGACGGGTTTTGCTGTGATGGAATTCAATCTTCTTGTCATTGGTATCTTGAGTTATCGGGTCTTCAAACATGGAAATCTTTAATCATAAATGCAATAATAGACATACAATGCTCAGTCATGGAACAACACTTGTATATATATATATCTATTTTACTTTTACATTTAAATGGTACATGAATAAAGATAAAACTTAAAACCAAATGGTTGCATGTACTACTGGTCCAAAGTTTGGAATAATTAAAATTTCATTGTTTTTGAAAGAGGTCTCTTATGCTCACCCAGGCTGCATTTATTTGATCAAACATTGGCTTACAGTAAAAACAGCAATTTTGTGAAATATTATTACAATTTTAAATAACTGTTTTCTATTTAAATATATATTTAAAAATGTCATTTTAAACTGAATTTTCAGCAGTCATTCATTACTCCAGTCATCAGTGTCACACGATTTAATGCTCAATAAATATTTCCGATTATTAATAATGTTGAAAACAGTTTTTGCTTCTTAATATTTTTGTAAAAACTGTAGTAAGTAAGATTTAAAAAGTTTGTATTTTATAAAAATATAAAACATTTAATATATTTTTGTTATACTTTCTTTCTATTCATCAAAAAAAATCCAGGAATAATGTGACACTGAAGACTAAAGTAATATGTATATATACACAGTATATATATATTTATATCTGTTCTTTTTAACCTTCTATTCATTAAAAAATCCTGGTATGTTTCACTACTTTCAAAATGAAAATGAAAGTTTTTTTTGACTATATTTATTACCTTGCCAGACAAAACCCTCCAGCCATTGTTCTCCACCCGCTGGTACCACCCAGAGTGATCATCGTCATCACAGATCGTCCGTCGGCCATTATGGATCTGGCTTGGAGCTGGTTTCTTTTGCTGTGTGTAATCTTTAGGACTGCAGGCACACATGTCCACTATGGGTGCACGAGTGTATACTTTAAAGTAGATGTTTGGAGGATAGGTTGGCTAGGATAGGAAATGTTAGTAAGTTATTTGCAGTTTTTTGTAACTTGACTGTTTACTGTTAAGCTTCCTAAAAATGTAACCATGTTTTTGAGTACAAATAACCTTATGGTGGAAATATGAATAACATCAGCACTCACCCCACCCAGTCTGAATCGGATAAGGGCCCCTGAAGCAGCATCCAGAATATTAGCCTACAACATGCATATGATTTTGAAAAAAGAGAAAAAACATCTGATAACAAACTTGCATTGTACCATAAACTTACCTCCGCAGGGTTAATAAATCGGAGGAGGAGACGTGGATCCCCTTGATTATGGAAGCTCACTAGTTTCTTGAGGTGCTTGAAAACAGCAGTATCCTACACATGACAGGCACAGTATGCACTCATTTTATTTAGGCATTCAATCATATGTAACCATGCTGGAGAAACTGTAACACAAAAGTTGACTGTGATCACTAACAACATGTGTCCTCCATGCTCGCTGGATGATCCTGGCTGCTCGGCTGAAAGCTGTTTCCAGCTGCGGGACAAGAATGACATTAGTCTCTGATGTAGTTTCCCCAGCTGGAGATGTTGGGTGATGCCTAAAGGGGGGAAGAATGATTGACAGTTTTTCTATCACTTCACTCATTTAGAAATTAGTCTGTTTTGCTGTATTAATACCTGTCAATAGTGTTTGTGTGTTCAGTCATTTTCTTGCTCATGCTAGCATAAAAAAAAAAGAGAAAGAAAAAATATTTATTGAAACGTTAACATGGATTTACATTTAAATTAACCAAACTAAAGGAGCACATAATTCTGCTTAGAGAACACATAAATTATGCTATTTAACTGTTCATCTGAGGCTAAAGCTCAGCACCCTGATTAAGCCTTTCCCATGTCAAGGAATGGGAAACTGGTTTATTCAGATAGGATTATGAGGATCTGGATCATTACATGACTCCACACAGATACTCAATTAACCGTTGCTTTTAATAAAACACAAATATTCAGCCCACAAAATACTACTTACTTGATCTCTGGAGTCCTCTTCATCTTCAAGAAGCAGATTATATTTTCAAATATAGCATACTCGAATGAAAAGGTTTAATGGATAGAAGGTGCCTAGGCAATGTAAGTAATTAGGCCTTTAGTGTAAATAACACGATTCTGATGCAACTCCATCATGCGTACATCGAAAAGTAAAGAGTAAAGTAATTTTTTGAGTTTTCACAGACCAGTTGAAGTGAAAAACGTAGAGAGAGCAAAAACTACAACCAAAGAGTAAGCTAAACAATGAGAGAGTTAAAACAAAATGACAAAATACTGCTAGCTGGAAGTGTGACTGCACGCCTCGCCTACAAGAGCCGTTACCAGAGCAACGTGAAAACACGATGCTAGAAAACGAGATTTCTATGACAGTTTGAAGTGTTTTTGAATTATTATTATTATTACGAAAAACTACGCGTGGACTATGTGTTCTTCTATTTAAACCATTGATTTAAACATGAAAATAGTGCAGGAGATTTGGAATCATCTCAGTGACGCGAATTTTAATTAAAAAGATTCGTTCAGTCAGTGGCCGAAAACAAGGTAACGTTAAGTGCCTTATTATGAATGAGTAATTGAATGATTAGTAAAAATTCAAAGTATTAATTCGATCGTGTTTGTAAGTTCATTCTATGAAATGCTCCACTTCCTTCGGTCCGCATTGGACTGATATGCTCGCGCTGTTTCAAATGGCCAAATTAGGTGCATCAATATCACTCACTCATAACCGTTCATTGTGCAATAAAATTTAATCATAAAGTTTTTTTCACCCAAATTTTTTAATTCTGTCATCCTTTACTCAGCCTTTATTTCACCCTTACATAATTTACTCAAGTTGTTCCAAGCCTGTATGAGATCATTTCTTCTGTTGAACACAAAATAAGATATTTTGAAGAATGTTGGTAACCTTGTTGATGGTAGCCATCGACTTCCATAGTATCTTACTTCCTACTCAGCAGTCTGGTTACCATCATTCTTCAAAATATCTTTGTGTTAAACAGACCAGAGAAACTCATTCAGGTTTGGAACAACTTGAGGTTGAATAAATGATGCCAAAAAATTTATATTTGCGTGAACTTTCCCTTTAGGGATGGCAGGTTGTGACATGACACAACAAAGTATGGTAGTTTTAATGAGCTGTAAATAAGACGTTTCTGTTTTATTAGATATTTTTATGTTTACTGACATAAAAAAAAAACTTAGTATAGCCTACTTACTAATCAAGTGTTAAAGATTAGCTTAGCAGTTTAACTGCAGACAAAGTTAGTCATTTACTAACATATTTTATTTTACATAGTTATTTTTTTTTTTTACAAGTGATCAGTATTCCTCTACATAGCAAAGCAATAATAACTAATGTAGTCAATATATTACATTTTCATAAATATCACAATATTGTTATTAATGATGACATTCAAAAAACAATCTTACAAAAAAGGAACATACATGTATTGTTATACAGCCTTTAGTAGTACGGTGTTGTGATAAGTGCTGCAATTGTCTGGAAGTCCCTAAGGCTCTCTAGGGGAGAATTTATTCCCCAACCCCCTGCATAATAAATTACAATAAATGATCCATTAAGATTCCACTGCCAAAGCCAAGGATCCACACAAACAGATATAATTACATTATACAGGAAAAGTTGTTTTAGTGGTCTTTTGCAAAGTTTGTGAGAGGTCACTTTAAATCTAAAATTAATACGTTGTGGATTTCGCATATGCCAGAGTCCACCACTGTTTTTCAATAACATTTAATTTTAACAATAACATTATATGTAACGTCATGATTCTGCACAGAGTTAGTCATAACTGAGGTGGAATCATGATGGAACCCCAATGTTGTAGGGGCGACTATTTTTCCATTCTGTTTTCTGACTCTTTTAATGAGGCCATATGAGTTAAAAAAACATTCAAACACATTAAACAGTTGTGGTTCAGCTACTAAGTTGACAGCAACTGACTATAGACTGTCTATCGGTAAAATTATATATTGTGACTGACAAGCTGTGCTTTTACAGTGAATGAAACAGGAGGCAGCCCTCAACAAAAGGAATGATGTAAGAACTCACCATTTCAGAGCCTCAAGATCCAGAAAATATCTAAAAAATTATTGGAACAACAATGCATTGTTCTGTACTGTAAATACATTCATAGTTAGATCAAACACGGTTATCCTCAAGCACTATATATAAAAAAGCCCATAGTATTTACTGTATAAAATTTTTTTCTGATAAATGACATGTTCTTATAATTCTGACATGATTATAATTCCTTCTGTTAACATATGTCCTGATTCCTAATTGTTTTTACAATTTAGATCTGTTGGTTTAACATTGCTTCAGCTTTTCCATGCACAAGAGGAAAAAAAAAATCAATGTCCAGTACATGTAAACACATCTACAACATGGAATTGAACAACATATAATTTCCTCCTCTAAAGTTCAGTTTCTACCTCATCATCACCACTGTTAACATAGTATTCATCATCGGTTGTGGTGTCAGAACCAGACTCCTCAAAAACAGGAAAGCTGGTTGCGTAGCTCCTAGATGGCAGGATACCTCGAGAAGGAGACAGATTTTCTGGAGTTGTACTCATGAGGGAAGACATAGCAGGAGACTGGGATATCCGGCGAGGTGAAGAGGACAAAGGTGGTGATGGAGGGGGGGTTGGGTCAAAATCATCATGATCAAGATGATCATCTGTATATCCAGGTAGAGACTGTTTACCACTGACAGATCTGGGCTCATAGCTTGGGGAATAGCTACTCATTGGAGAGTCAACTATTGTATAATTCTCCTTCGGCACAAAGTCATCCAAACTTGAGAGGTCGCTAATGCTGCTTGTTGATATTCGTCCAGGGCCTGATGGGCGGCTTGAAAATACACTGCTGACTGAGAAAGATCGTCCATTGTGCAGACCATACTTTAAGTCTGCACACGACAAGGACAATCGAGACCTCACAAGGTTTTGTTGCTCTGAACTCTTGGCGGAGCTCAGTGGAGAGAAGTCATCAGACTTACAAAGTGAATTTGTTTTTTTGCTCACTGGACTATAAAACACATTGTCATTCTGAATGTCTTCTGAATCAAAATCAAACAAATAAACGGGTGATTGGGGACTGACGGAGGATTTTCTGTAATGTGGCAAGGTGGCCGAACGGTTCATACCTTGGGCCTTTAGCCTGTTCGGATTAAAGCTCCTGCTGTAAGAGTGGTTTCCATTTTCATCGCTATGCCTCTTTTGCTGATCAACATTTAATTTATTCTCAGATGATGTTAAGGGTGACAAGGACCCAAAAGTGGCAAAATATGGTTTATCAGTGCTCAAAGATGAGTCGGGGGCCTCCCATGTGCACCCAGAATTACTTTGTTCAGTTGTAGACCTGTTTTGCCAATTCATATTTAATGTATTCTCATATTTCTTTAATGTTAGTGGTGACAAGGAACCCAAAGAGTCTTTATTGGTTGTTAAAGAAGAGTTAGAGGGCCCCCGTTGGCTTCCAGAATATGTTTTCTCCTCTGTCTTGGATTTTTCAAAAGTCTCAGTGTCTGAGTGTTGCTGGGTGGGGGGCTTGTTCTTTTTCGTGATTGTGTCAAGTGGACCGTCTGATCGTTTGACACCAAATGTCAGTTTTAAGCGATTTAATATCTGGTCTATCCTGCTGCTTGTTTTAAACACTGGCGAATGTCTTTTGGTTTTTAAATACTGGGGACTAACAACCTCTTTGTCTGGCAAAGACGCAGAAGAGAAGGCATTTTCTTTCTTAACTCGTGAAGCAAAGAGGCCTTTCTTTGAATTGGGACTCTGCATTTCCTGCAATCTCTCATGCATATGCACAGCTGTAGTCTCTTTCTCAGCTGTAAGTGGAGTCTCACTTTTTACTGTGAGCTTATTCAGTAATAAATACTTTTCTTTCTCTCTCAGTCTTTGCTTGGGGTAAGCAGTACCCTTATCAAGATGAAGTGCCATCAAGCCATGTTCCTGATGAGGGAAGTTGTTTGAGCCTGTGTCAGACTGCCTTGGGTGTAGGCTTATATTTGCGCTTTGGCTTTCCATGACAAAACTTGTATCTGGTGCAGGTTGTGAGAGGCATGGCTGGGCAGGTCTGTGATTATCTAGGGTGCTTGTATAAGCTTGAACTGCTGTCCTCTGTTCTCTGATAGGAGAAGATAACTGTTCCTTTGGTCTCGTTGTTATCCTTGTGTATGTGGATAGTGAAGAGCTTGGGTCACCTTTTATAAGGTCAGCGTGAGTGGTTACAATATCATAAGATGTAGATCTGGTATGTGTTTTAGACGCAGGTGGAGAGGACAGTCCTTGTAAAGTGTTGTTGAGTGCAGGTCTTGAGGAGATGAGGCTAGAATATGGAGAAGTGCTGAGACGAGGTGTAGATCCTCTTCCAAAATCAGGAGGCAGAGATTGAGCTGGGGCTATATGAGAGCTGGAGCCATACGAGCCTTGTAATGCAAATGGGTTGTCAAACGAAAATCTTGAAGGAAATGTATTCTGGTCACCCTGCAGTGTTACGCCTCCATCTAGCATAGGAGGCAAAGTTTCAGCTCTCTGTAAGGGAGGAGTAGGGGTGGAAGACAAAGGGGTGAATACAGCCGGGCTGGACTCTCGAAGGTATGAATAGATGCTTGGTACTCTGACACTTCTGAGAGGTCTGCTTGGAGAAAGAGGGCTCGAAAGATCCATTGAGCTTTGACTTGACTGAGAATGTTTCTTAGAGTCCAGATATATCTGTCCCACAGTTGTTGGGCTTTTAGAATTGTTGGCTGTTATATTTTGTGTGTTTTGTGATTTTAAATTTAGAACATTAAAGCCAGATTGTTGAACATTCAAATTGGTTGAATCTTTGGGAGAAATTGTGGTGTGTGGAGTTATTTTTTGTTTGGTAATATTGGAGTTTTGCAGGTTGATGTTGTTAACAGTATTTTGTTCCACTGGATCAATGTCCTCTGTACTTGAATATTCCCTCAAAAGAACTAAATAAGAACTCTGTTGAGCTTTGAGAACCCCAATTTGTCCTGTTCGGGTCGTGAATTGTGGGAAATGTTCCTCCTCTGCTCTGGTAACGGAAGTTTCTAGTCTCCTTGAGATTTCTGTCTCTGGTTTGTTTTGAAACAGTGGTGTCCTTAACGGCACTCTACTCTTATTTCTAGGTGAGAAAGGGAATTGACTGACTGGTATTTCCTCTGTTCTTGTAGGAGTGTCTGGGTATTTGCCGGTTTGGTCCTCAGTGGTTACAGAATGGGCAAACGTAGGCCATGTAAGGGTTCTGACAGACCTAGTTATTGGAGTCTGCGTTTGTGTGGGCTCATCACTGGAGCTTCTTAAATGTTTCCTCCTTAAGGAGAGAAGTAGGCTGCTTGTTGTTGGCTTGGAGCTCAATGATTTGAAATGCCCTTGTTCATCTCCAGTTTTGGATATTCTGTACCCTGAATGGGCTGAATTTGGTGCCTGACAAGTGTCCAGAGGTGTGGAAAAATGATATAATTCTGCATTGTTGTACATCGTGCCCACAGAGGATGATTTTAAAATGGGTCTCTTTGGCTGTACTGTGGTTGTGACATTCGGGGAATTGTTCTCTTTTTGCCAGTCAGGAGAGTTAAAGCTGGTTCCAGCAGTTAACTGTATTTCATTGTCATTGGCCAACATTTGTTCAGATGGTTGCCTTTGGGAAGGTAAAAAAAGTTGTTGCTGCCAATCCTGGCGAAATAAGCTAGATGGGTTGATATTCTGTCCACAATCTTGGGGTACGTACTCTACTTCATTGCTGCCTTGCTTGGGTCTTCGAGGACGACTACTCCAAGGTGGAGCAAGAACTGAGGCCAGGGCAGACGTCAACATAGCTGATGAAGGATTGTGAAGCCTAGGTTCTGGATCAGGAGTATTTTCAGAATCAAGTGCAGTAAAAGAGGCTAATGACAAGACCTGGTTTAGCACTTCTGCATGGCATGCAAAAAATTGGGAATCAGTGCTTGCTTTTAGTCCACTGTCCACGCCAATGGAGGTCAGATTACTGTGGTACTGTGGAGTTGTTTGGGCATTCTCTCTACAGTCGTTGGCTCCAAAATTCTTGTTGAATTCTCTTTGTTCCTCACAAACAGGTTGAGTAGAATGTCTTTGGGAGTCGTGGATTATTTGAGTTTGCTCATGAACGCCTGTGTTGTGTTGTATTCCTTTATTTTGTCTCTGCTTAGGTGTGTTATGTACATGTTGATGCAGAGTGTTAAAGTGGTCTTCATCAAAGGTTGCTTTTGGCCAATCCTCATCCTTAAATAATTCACCAGTTGATTTGCCACATTGCTCTTTTGGTGAAAACACGTCCCTTAGCTGTCAGAACAAGCAATAAAGGTTTTGATTAGTGCCAAAATTAGAACAAAACACAGGCACTAATTCAAGCACAGTAGCATTTGCACTTTTTACACAACTAAATTGCATTTTAGACTTCCTTGGGTAAATTATAAGAAATACTTCTCACATACATTTGAACTATTTGAACAAATTGCCACTCCCATTCCATAACTCTTTAAACAGACAGATCAACTTCACAGTTAAGCTTTACATTCCACTGAAAAATACTCTGGATGACAAAACTGCAAACATGACCTGGCCCAGTAGAGCAGAAATATATTCAAAGGGCAGTACAAAAAAAGTTTGTACTTTTTTAAGCAAGATATGATTGAGTAGCAAGGCATAGATAAAATATTCACTTACTAAAAATATAATTCTCATATATCTGCATCTTAGTTTGGATGCTTACCTCTGTTTTGTGTTGATTAGCTGTGTTCTTTACCACTTCAAGTGTGCTGTAACTGTCAAATTGTGAAAATATGTTTTAATTAGCATATGATTTTAGCAAACATTGAAAAGGTAGGTAGATTGAAACATACCTCCATGTTACATTTAATTATTTTTTTAATTACAGCAATTCACAGAGGATAAGTTCCATCAGGCAGATACACAAAGATGAAAAACTACGACGAAAACAAATCAATTGTCCAACTGAATGTATTACACGTTATTCTTACTCCCTAAAAACTTTTTCTACTTCAATGTCTTTCATATATTCATCAACACAATGCAGGGAAACAAGATCAACAACATTCCATCCTTTCTCTCACTTTAAGCATTATAGGGGTAAACAATTCATTGGCCTGACATGAAGGGAGGGGTCCATGGTTAAACTGTTTTATAATTAGCACAGAGTGTCTCACACACATAAATCAGACACAAAAAAACCCTGTTTAAAAGAAGAGAGAGCAGTGATGTCATACTTATATACTGTATGACTATGTATACAGATAAATAATATACTGTAATACTGCACAATAAATGTCAATTTACTGTTTCCAAGATAAAGGTGTAAACACTTTATTTGAACACACCTAGATACGGTACAGCCAAACAGTAAACGTTTGGCGATACACTTTCATGCTATCATTCATGGTCATTAAATCATGACTTATTGCTATATAAGGACTATTACTGCCAGTCATAGGTTGAAAGGGCGTTTGCTGTTCTGGCTAGAAAACCGCCAAATGACATAGAATCCAAAGTGCTATGGCATAATTTACATGACAGAAGATATTATTATATGCAGTAAGAGTGTATTCAGTGGAATCAAATTTCATAAAACATTTTCTAATAGGGAGACTAACAGTTTTGGAGTGAATGCAATGCAGTGAAGTTTAGCATTAAATGAACTTGCATTTTAGCAGCTGCTCAAATCCAGTGTTCCCACAATATTAAACGATACATGTATATTGAATAGAACAATAAATACGTTCATGTTATGGCTGATAACTGATATATGACTGCTTAAAATGCAATACAATTTAGTCTAGAAATATTGAAAATAAAACACTAAAATCAATTGAATTGCTAAAAGATTACATTGAACAGTGTTATTAAATGATCTAATATATAATACTGATATGACACTGATATTGCACATCTCTTTTTAATGCATGTGAACGACCCAACAGCTATGTAAAAAAAAAAATCATTTTTTTTTTTTTTAATAAAGAAATAATAAATAAAAAGTCACACTCACAGATTAGTCGTGGCTTGCAACGTTTTTTCCTCTGCTGTGTCTTTTTTGCATCTTCTGCTGGGAAGTCTGATAGAGATTGTGGAAGTGAATCTGTCAGATTCTGTCGGTTCCTCAGATGTCCTACCGGAGTCTTTCTTAGATCTGAGCAGTATTGTCTGCTTGATCTGCAAATCTGATCCCCAAATGAAGAGAAGCATTACAAATAACACCATGATTATAATAGCACATGTATAATCTTGGAATATAAACTCACTTTTGCTGCTTTTCTGAAGGCCTGCTAATGGCAATGCTGGTGAAGATGCAGTAGTTCTTGTTTCTAAATCCTTCTTGTTGTGGATGTGTTGAGCTGATGGTCCAGGATGTAACTTCTCTTGTTCACTTTTATTCTGAAAACTAATCAAGCTTTGGAATTATAATACTGCTACAACATAACCTACAGAGAGCTGGAGACTGCTTCTCTTAGCAGACACAAGAAATCCACGTCTGCAACGACAACTACTAAGTGAAAACATTTCAAGGTTCACTCCCTTCAGAAAAAGTCTTCATCTTCACAGGAACACCCACAGATATTTTCTTAGTATATCCACACATGACGCAGTGAAATTTCATGATTTGTTTTGTGCAAACTCCTCTACATGTGCAAAGAAAATGACTAGTTGGCTAGTTTAAAAAAAAAAGAAAGATAATTAGACAATATGGGTGTAACAAATTGCATAAGAGCTAAAGTATTACCATAAACATGGTGAGACATGTTCAGCAAAAGATTAATACTAGTAGAAACTCATTAAATGTTATGGAGGCATGTTTGAAATCATCTGAAACAATTAAACTGAGAGGAAGTCAAGCAAACATGTTGGTAAAGATTTTTCACTCTTAAATCCTTGATTATTTAATTAGGCATTTCTGATGTGTGCAGGCAACAGCAGCTAATATATAACCTTGGGTGGTGCCAGACAAGAGATCAATGCCCAATCCATTGGCATCTTGTTATAATTTTTTGATTGTAAGAGCATTAGTTAGGCCTACTGAGGTAAAACTATGACGGCTATCTAATATTTACGCAGGCTCTTCTACCTGAACTTCAACCTGTCCTCTTAAAAGACTTCCGTAATGCTATTTGTGGAGGATGATAAGAGTCAGTTTAAGAGAGAGAGAGAAAAGTAGGAAAAGTAGTATTTGTGTGAGAGAAACAGAAAAAGAACGTATCCTCACAGCTTAAATAAAAACGTTGTAGCCTACCGTGATTTGTCAGTGTGTGTGTAAAATCTCTCCTGATCTGACTCTGAGAGAACGCAAGTCACGCTGGCTTTCACTCCTCTTTGACAACTTGACTGCTGCAAATTCAGATCATGTGTTGACATTATAGGCTGTTTGTATCTGGCTCGTCTTGTTTGGTTACCTCCCTTTATGCCCTTCGGGCATCAGCTGTACCCTTCAGTGCCCTCAGTGGCGGCACGGTTGTACATTCCAACGGAGAAAAGCGAGAGAGTTGAGGTAACGTTAGACCAATCATACTGACAACCGTATGAACACAACAGACGCCGCCCGTCAAATGTTTCTTTCCCGCCGAGGCATGTGTTATCGAGAGCAGAGCTGCGGAAGTGCGGCAGTGAGCATGTGTTTTAGCAAACAAACTCCGTACTTTGAATTGTCAACTTTATTACGGGACCTATGAAGACAGTGATAAGCATCGACAACTTGACATAACGTTGGAAATTGATTTAGTATTTTCCTGAATCGTGCGAACTTGGATTTGGATTTTGGACTAGTTCTAGCTAAGCGACAAGAGGTTTTGTTTCAAAACTACTTAAATAAATAAAAAAAATATATACAACTTTTTATCTAAGATGGCAGATAAGCACCATAGAATAAACAAGCGATAGCTGAACAATATTACGAATGTTTTTCCATCACTGTCCGATAGGTGGAGTCTAAACAATGGTGCATGTCATTTCCGCGAATCGATTCTTTATAACAGTCCGTTTTAAAGAACCGGTTAAAATGATTCAGTGATTCATTTACGTCATAACAGTATAGCGCAAGTACGTGGTCACTGCTGGCATTCGTTGCATACATGCTTTCAAACGTTTTAATAAATTAATGTGGACACATATACTAGTTAAATAGAACATACATTTAGCTTTAATTTGTATTTAGTTAGCCAAAACAATAGCCTATTTAATTTTCAGCACTGAACACACTATTAATTTTGTAATTTTATACTGCAATTTTATTAGTCTAACATTTCTGTTAGGATGATAAAGCAACTTACTTTTCGCCCCAGTCAAATCATAAATTCAGTCCAAATGCTCTTAAGGCTGTCTGCTTATCTACTAAAATGCTTAATATGCTGCGTAGCCTAATCTTTGGTTCTCGGTTTATCTTTGAACTTCAGTTCAATGAGTCAGTGAGATGTTGACTCGCGAACGGCTCGGACTGATTCGTGGACCCACTCGCTAAGGCCGTTTTTGAGAACTGATTCAGGGAAAATATCCGACTGAGAAATATTCGCGCATAACAGTGATGTTAACAAATGTGTTTGCAACTGGGATCCTACCTCTTATTGAACATTGTGAGAGGAAAATAATACCTATATGCTCATGACCAAGGCTACTCTCAGCATTAATAAGACTGAACATTTCTGTAAACAAAATAAATGTTCATTTCCCTTAATCACTTTGTCAAAGTGCAGCTGAGGTTTACTGTGAGGCAAAATAAGTGGTAAATAAAATGGAAAGGAAAATCAATCTTAGTTAAGATTTTTTTTTTTTGGTCCGTAATCAAGAATGATTGTTGGTCAGGCATTCTGCCTCTTCAGCAAAGATTGATAGGCCAAGTGCAGTGTTCCTAATTATTTTTTTGTAGAAATACTAGAGGTCATCAATTAGACTCATTAGCCACTGGCTAAAGGCAAGAAGCCGGATTGCAGTGTTGCATTGCTTAAGGGTGTGCTATGCAGATACACATACACAATATTGACATGGACGTATATTTCCAGACAAAGGCAAAATAATCAGCCACCGCGATTATAAATCTTGTCATGCAGTGATGCTTATCTCGATCCATTATAGAAATGCAATTTAATTCTGTAATAAAATCTAAACAGTTTTAATTAACTCTGCTGATTAAAACAGAAACCAATATGTGCATAAGGGCATAACTTGTATGACAAATTCATCTTTAGCCTAATGTCTTTCAGGCTTTTGGCACAAGCTCAGTTTGATCATGGTGCTGGTTGTAGTCGTCCGTTAGCTGAAGGGAGTTACATATTTCATGGATGGCTTGTCATCTGCTGTATAAATCATCTGCCAGTGCTGGAAAATGCATTATCTCCTGGAGAGATTATGACAAGGCCAATTCATAACTGTGAATTGATTTTCTTAAACGCTGGCTGGAATATGGCAGTGTATTCAGAGCATGTATTGTGGTGGTTAGCATAATTGAGGGTTTATATGTTCCTGAAATAGCAATCACAAATATAATCAGCAAATCAGACAGACCTCAGTATACTGAATAGAACACATTTTGCTCCAGGTAATCAGTCACTCAGTGATTAACAAAATGGGTTCACACAATATCAATAAAAAGGCGTATCTGTGATATGCATTTTGTTTATACTATTAGAGGAGGTGAATGAGGAGTATATATATGATCTGAGCATAAATATCCTTCATCATGGCAACAGAAAAAATATTCTTAAACCAAATAAAAATGTAGGTTAAATAGGAATATCACATTACTTCAAAAATGCTCAGATTAAGATATATTTTGCCAGGCATTGCCACGACTAATTAAAGCATGGTCCATAAAGGGCATAAATTAGATGCTACAGTACAGTAATTAAAGTTGCCTTATCTGCAGCTAAACTGCAACTGTTAATGCAATTCCCCTGCGGCCTCAGCTACAGTTGACCAAAGCCTGTCTTTAAGATGTCTTGAGCTCATTAAGCACCGAGAACATTTTTATTAATTGACAAGACAATAGTTTAATTAAAAACCCAGAACCCTGTCATTCTGCCAGGCTGACAGGACTTTTGAGCGGGATGCTTGCGACTGGTGACTCAGAGGTTAACTGTGGCAGCAGCCTGACAGCCGTATTGACTTCTGGGTAATTATACTTAAGTGGTGACTAGAGGAGGCAAATGGCAGTAACAGATTATCTGTTTTGAGGGGATGCATTCTTAGAATCAATAAGAGTCCATTTGTGGAAATAGGGCAATTTAGAGGAAAATACACCCCTGTTCTTGGTCCTATAACAGAAGTCATTCGCCCATGCTAGGTCTTTAATTTTATCTCAAATCTCTCATAGTTAAATTAGGAAATAAAACAGAGGAAATACAACCTCTCTGAAGCAGTTTTACCTTTCTGCATCTGTTATTAAAAATGAGGATGAGAAATCATTTTAACATGAACACACTACCATTCAAAAGTTTGGGGTCAGTAAGATTTTTTGGTTACACTTTATTTTAAGGTATCTGAGTACAGAGTAATAATAATTAACTACATGTACTTACTATAGGGTTATAGGATAGGTTTTGGTTTTGGGTTAGTCACATGTATTTATGCACAATTATGGTTGCACTTTATTTTTCAGTATGTGCACTTACATGTACTTACAGTGTACTTACCTTATATTAACCAGTACTTTCTTAGGTAACTATACATGGGTTAAGGTTAGGTTTAGGGGGTTCAGGGTTAGTACCTTACCCAGTTATTGAAATAACTATAAATAGTACATACTGTAGTATGTACATGGGGAACAGGACTGTAAAATAAAGTGCTACCATAGTTATTACTATAGTAACTATGTAACATGTAATAAGGACACTGTAAAATAAAGTGTGTATACCGATTTAAAAAAAAAAGAATAAATTCAGCAAGGACACAATAAATTGATTAAAAGTGACAGCAAAGATAGAAAAGATTTCTATTTCAAATAAATGCTGTTCTTTTGTACTTTCTATTTTATAAAAAAGAATCCTAAAAAAAAATATTTTTGTGATATTAACAAGAAATGTTTTTTGAGCACAAAATCAGCATATTATAATGATGGATCATGTGACACTGAATACTGGAGTAATGATGCTGAAAGTTCAGCTTTGCCATCACAGGAATAAATTACATTTTCAAATATAATAGAAAACAGTCATTTTAAATATAAATAATATTTCACAACATTACTGATTTTACTGTACATGTATTTTTAATCAAATAAATTCAGCCGTTGTGAGCATAAAATACTTATTTCAAAAACATTTAAAAAATCTTACCGACCCCAAACCTTTGAACATTTTTCTATTTGCATGTTTTCTGTCTACAGACATGCTGCCCCTCCGGCTCATCCAGTAATTACTGATTACATTAATTCTGGTACGAGCATCCAGTCACCAGCTGATGTCAGCCCACAGAGCCAATGCCTTTTGGGACAGGAAGGCTGTTGGGGAAGTCAATGACCTCTCTAAGTAATGAGGGAGAGCAGAAAGAGATTGCTGCTTGGTCCATTCGGGTCTTAGGGGGGTCGTAAAGAGATTTGCTTGTTAAAGAAGTACTTTTCCCTGGCTGATTTTACAGCACTTACACTTTTCTTATAACCTTCCTACTCTGTTTTTTTCCCCCTCAATTTGCACACAAACACCCTAGAAGATGAAAGAACAGAAGCCATTTCTTGTGACAGATGTGAAAGACTCCTCTCAGATGTAGCCCACAGTCTGCTTGCCCGATTTACAGGGCCAAATCACTTAGACTAACTCTTACAGTCAATCAATTGCATTTACATCTATTGCGGCTCGGCCAACCAGACTCTCCCTAGGAGACAGCCATTAATTGGCTTGTGCAGTGGTATGGACCACTGATCAATCCCAATCAACTCATGTGAAACGTTCATAATAGAACACTAATACTTATGCAAGTCAAGCCAAACTCACACTTACAATATCCCAGAAGTGAATTATGGCAAAAGATGATACGGGTCAATTATCAGTTGAGTTGGATATGTGAGTTATTGGAGACGGAAGCACATATAGATAGATCTGAACACAGAGACTCTTAAATGGATCCCAGGCACTCCCTCTCTTTAATGTTCCCTTAATCTCACATCGCCAAACCGTAGGATTTAATCCAATCAGCAAAGAGCTCGTTCTCATTTACCCAGAAGGCTTGAGGGGCCCATCATACATCCGTGGTGGGGAGAGCCATGATGGGACGGTGTCTTTTACCCTACATGTCATTTTTCACAGCTCAAGTTTTCCCTCATGTCCTCTTTAGAGACCTCCATTTGAGGGGAACTTGGAAGGAGGGGTGATGGAATAAGTCAGTACCAGTCATCAATGGATTTTTCTTTAAGACACTAAAGCAATCTACATTTTATGATTGCTCAGAAATAAACCACTCATGGGATTATTAATTCAATTAAAATCAATCTTTTAATTAGGTAGACTAGAGTAATGCTCAAATACACGCTCTGAGACTTAATAACCCATTGACATTGTTTATACTCAAGAGTACATGCTAATGAGAAAATATGTTCACGGGGGTCATAGTTCATAGGTCAGGGCATCCTAAGGTGGCAGAAATGAACAGTATAAGTGTTCTATTGAAGCATTTGGCTGCTCGTCAGATTTCCAATAGAGTTCCAACTCAGCACCATCTTAAAAATTGGTCAGTGTCTCAGACTGGGGTCTCCGAATGATAAAAGTGTCACAAAAAACGTGAATGCATTTAAAGCCAATATCTTAAAAAGGATCGCAGCATCTGTCAACACAAAGCAATAACATTAGATCCCTTTGGGATCCACCTCTTTTAGCACAGTTCATTCCTTTAATGTGAACAGTGCATGCCCTAAACCTGATGCTGCTGATTACTTCTGGTCAATTAAGCTCACTGATAGAATGAACTCAGTTTGACTTCAATGCTTGATCTGAAAAGAAGACAAGACAGCGAGGGGGAGAAACTGTGAGAAGCAGACGATGAGAGCGGAGAGTTATGTGATGTTCTGGCAGAGCTTGCAGACTGGGCCCATTGTCCGGCCTTGCAAAATCAGCACTACCCCATTCCTCTGGCCCAGTTAAGACATTCTTTTTTGCAAGCTGGCCGGTAGTGCACTCAGCTTCCCCCTTTTTTCGTGATTGCCTGACATTTCTTTTCTCTTCTCTGCTGCTGGTGCTTCCAGCCAGATCTCCTTAATACCTCCGCTGACAAGGGTCCTATAATAACACAGCTGCCTTTTTATTGATAATGTGTCACAGAATATCTCAGTGTCGTTATCGAACACTGGTAGAGCAGAATGGCATTTTCAGTGGGAAATAAGTAATCGATAGGGAACAGCAAATTAAGTAATAGCATTTTTGCGTCGATGCATATTACAGCTCAGTTAACAGCCTTCGGATCGGCAAGGCTCCACGCTGCAGGATGAACAGATCAATCCGCACACAGAGCTGACGTCTCGCTTTGACAACATAATTAGTTATCATACAGAGAAACGTGTTTGAGGACAATATGAAAATCCTCCCTCGGATATTCAGCTCATGGATCCGAACCATGAAGAGGCAGTCAGGGAAACCATGTGATTTTCTATGAGGAAAACAACTTTTTAATAGTAAAGAGAGATAAATAACTGAGATGAAGGGTGTCAACTGAGAAGAGATGATATTGTTAATGGGAGGTCTGACAGGAAATAGTCTACATCTGTTTATATATTTACATGATTTTGCTGTCAGTCCTCATTGACTTTGTTTTGATTCTAAAAGGGTAATTCTATTCATTTATAGTACGCTTAATATTTAAATGATGGGATATTCTGACTGGTCAATTGCAGCACTCAGTGGTCAATTATTTTTTTAATTTTAGGCTTTTGCAGCCTTTTTCTTCTGACATAATAAAACAATTTCAAATCAATATTTTATGTATTTTATTTATTAATTTGGTAAATAGCAGTGCAATAAGCAGGATAATGGGCCATCAGATGGTCATTATTGCGAAATAAACCCCAACAGGGTGATCAAGACTCAACGCAAAGTGAATGTGACCATATAGTGGAAGGATTTCAGTTGAATTGGCCTTGTTAAACGTATAAACAGAAATAATTTTAAAATTGCTTGTTAAAAATGGTTAAAAGGCTGCCCACCTATAGCAGGGGTAATAACTGAAATTGACACAAATCCATCTGTTTATAATGCAACATGACTGTATTTCAGCCTTCTGACAAATCTGTCTGTATATCATCAATGTTATACATCACATATAATAATTGGGCTGCGTCTTATTGGTTCTTTAAATTGAATGCATATTATTCAAGAGTGTTTTCACCTCAACCATTGACCCAATGCTGCCTAAATCATTTTTATACACTAAACCTGTTTGTGACCTTCCCCATCGTCCACCTTATAACTGGAGGACGCCTGAGAAGTGTTTTGCTTATAAAGGAGGTGATGAACATCTGCGCCCTGTTCGATTACCTCTAGTGCAGCCCAGCCAGCCACGCGCGAGGGAGACATCATTGAAGTGGAGCAGAAGCGCACTCTCAAGTGGAGGCGCGAGTCTCTCTCTCTCTCTCTCTCTCTCTCTCTAGAATTCAGAGGCGCTCTGCAAAGTGTCAGCCCTGCTCAGTGGAAATCATGTCTTTGAACACTATGAAGATGAGACTCTGCCAATGAACGTTAAAAAAGGCGCCTGACTGGAACAAGTCTGTGTGAAGTTCACTCCATCATCTACTCCAGTGAAAGACGCGAGGATGCGCGCGGAACTCGGTATCCTTTGTGCTTTGACTTTCCTGGTCTCGTGCACCCATGGCGCGCGAGTTGTGAGCGGTAAGTTTCATTTTTATGTATTATTAAAGCTATTTTTATTCATCTAATTCATTTCCAGAATTTCAGTCAGTGAGGACAATTGTATCAAAATTTTGAGGGTGGTTTTTTTGTGGTAAAATGATGCTCAAAGGATTTGCTGTCGCAATTATTTAAGTTTAAAGGGATAGTTCAGCCTTTGTTTGGCAGAAAGGAGAAGTTAGGCAGAATGACATCCTCATTCACCATTCATTTTCACTGTATGGAAAAATGATGCAAAGAAAGGGAATGGTGACTGAAGCTGAACATCTTCTTTTGAATTCCACAAAAGAAAAAAGGCATACAGGCTTGGAACAATATCATATTGAGTAAATTATTTTAATTTGTGATGAGCTGTCCCTTTAGAGCCATTGTCACACCAGTAGTCTGAATTAAAAAATATTGCTTTCAGGAATATTGATAAAATCTATCAAAAAATATTCATGTGTTTAATTGCTCAAACTGATTTCCGGTGTGGCAGTCATAAAGAACTGTTAGATGTGGAATGAACTCTAGAGGCTGTCATAAAATTCAAAATGCCATAATTTTTTATCTGTATTTAAGTGTTCATTATTATTCACCTCTACTTTTTTTTTTTTTTATAAATAAAGCATCTCTCAAAAACATTATAATTGTATTATAAAATCTAACAGATCAGCTCATATTATTCTCTTGCCCAAAGATTATTTTTCCTGAAGATTATTCTTGAAGCTTGTCTCTGACTTTTTTGAAAACCGTTCTCTCTTGATGAAAAGATGGAATGAAAATATTAGATGAAAATGAAAATGAAAGAGATGGGTAGAGACAGACAAATGAACAGAAAAAAAAAACAGGTATGTCATGTGTGAACTAAAAGGATGCACCAAGGGAAATTAAAATCGGTTGTGCAGTTCTTTGTGATGAGATCAGGATTTAACAAAGGTTACTAGAAAGCGGCAGTTTTTGAGAACGGAACTACAAGAACATTCCATGCTGGAAGGAGGAAAACTGTACCACACAGAGACAGGAATTGAGGAAGAAAGCAAAGGAAGCTGGTTGAGAAAATGCTGAGTCTAGTTTCCCCCCAGTTAAACCCAGCCCTATTACTGCTCAAACTGATGATATTGCAGATCTGGACCAAGCAATTATTTAAAGTACCTCCCGGGCAGGGAGCTAATGTTATTATTAGACTTTTAACAGTCTGTGTATTAATCACAGTTCTCTTCATTGGGCCCATCAGTGTATCTTAAGTGTTTTCTATAATGCAATATGCTTTGTTTATGATTTCTTTCAAATAATAATTCCATGCATTTTCTTTCTATCTATCCATATATCCATCCATCCATCCATCCATCCATCCATCTATCCATCTATCCATCCATCTATCCATCTATCCATCCATCCATCCATCCATCCATCCATCCATCCATCCATCCATCCATCCATCCATCTATCTATCTATCTATCTATCTATCTATCTATCCAACTATCCATCCATCCATCCATCCATCCATCCATCCATCCATCCATCCATCCATCCATCATCTGGAAAGTCATGCAGAACAAGAAACCTCTAAGAATGCAGCATGAATTTTGTGTCTTCAGGTCAGACTGTGTGTCAAGGCAGTTCTGAGCACCCTTGCTATAAGATCGCTTACTTCAGGGACGTGACGAGTCGCGTTGCCTTCTGGGAGGCTCTGCAAGCGTGCGAAATGGACGGCGGTTCGTTGCTGAGCATTGAGAACACGGCAGAGCAGAAGTACATCGAACACCTCCTGCGGGAGCTCAGCATCTCCACTTCCACTAGTGCTGCCACCGGGTCGGGCATCACAGACGGAGACTTCTGGATCGGCCTGACTCGCGTGGAGGGCGAGAACGCACAGGAGCCTGGCAGCTTCGCCTCATGCCCCAACCTGTACAGGTGGACTGATGGAAGTGTCTCACAGTTCAGGTAAGATGTGACTGATTTGGGGCCTGTTCAAAGCAGAGTTATGGATGGATCAAAAACAGTCAAACATTAGGACTTGTGTTCTAGAAACTGGTATGCTGATGAACCATCCTGTGGAGGAGAAGCTTGTGTGGTCATGTATCACCAGCCTACTGCTCTCGCCGGGCCTGGCGGGCCGTATCTCTACCAGTGGAACGATGACCGGTGCAATATGAAGCACAATTTCATCTGCAAGTATGAACCAGGTGATTCGCCGTGTGAACTTTTTGAGATGACTGTCAAAAGTTACCTGATCAACCCGAACTCACTGCTTTACAATGTTTGTTATGTTGTTCTGAGCAGAAAGCTACCTGGTAAAAGAGCAGAGCGACAGGCCTGGAGGGCGTGATGTTGGTAAGCAGCCAGGTGTCAAATCCATCATCATTTGACATAAAGATTTAAAGATGTGTTGACACTAATCTGTAAATGTGCCTTCCAGATCTTTCAACAGAAGAACAAGAGGAGAGGAGAACACCTCCCATCGACCAGGACGAGAACCCTCAACTTATAATGCCAGGGCCCTCAAGTAACATTAGATTTAAAATTCTGAAAAGAATATTTTGTGCTCAGTTCAAGTTAAGCTTATTCAACAGCATTTGAGGTCTAGTGTTGATTACCACAAAGAATTTCAACTTGACCTTTCATTAAAAAAACCTAGGAACTAGGAACAATGAAAGTGAATGGGGCCAATTTCAATTTCTCAAGTTTCAATAGAAGACTTAAAACTGCAAGCATTTAGCATGATTTGGTCCCACTTTATATGAAGTGGCTTTAACTACTACTATGAAATTAATAATTTGATATAATGGACTTATTGTGTACACATGTTTTTACATTGTACTTATATTTAAAAAAATCATTTATGTAATTACATTTGTAATTACACTGTTGACCCTTCCCTTACACCTTAAACCTACCCATACCACCTCACCTGTCCCAAACCTTAACCATATCACACCTCAATATCAGCAAAAGTGTTTTACAATACAACATGAACACAATAAGTACATTGTACATATTTATCTAATACATAGTACTTAAAGCCACTTAATATAAAGTGGGACCCATGATTTTAGTGTAAAAATAGTTACTAATCTTTTATAAAGTTATATCCACTTTTAAAATTTCTTCAACGGAATGCCTTGTAAACTTAAAACCTTAAAATAACTGTAAAATTATTATTTAAATAGCTTTATAGATCAAATAATACACATTTTGACAAAATAATTAATTTACTGTTCAAAAGTTTGGGATGAGATTTTTCAGGAATATATGTTTTATTTTTATATTATTTCTATTAAATATTATATTAATATTATATATTATATTAATTTAAATTTAATATTATTATAAAATATCACCAAATCAGCATTATTTCTAAAACATCATGTGACACAGAAGACTGGAGTAGTGATGCTGAAAATTCAGCTTTGCCATCACAGGAATAAATTACATTTAAAAAAATCTTGCCGAACCCAAACATTTGATTGATTGATAATGTTTTTATGTGCTGTTCATTGAGTTTCACTTGTACTGAACGCAGAATATTCCTTCAGCTCAAAATAAATGCCTGAATGTGAATAGAAATCAAAGTGTGTTTTATTTCTTTCCCAGGTATGCTGCTAATCTACGTGATTATCCCTACCATCCCTCTTCTCTTGCTGATCCTGGTGGCTTCAGGGACATGCTGTTTCCAGATGTTGAGCAAGAGGTGAGCCATTAAGATCAAATCACTGTAAACGCTGTCAGACTAATGCTAATGCGCTGTCCTATTATGCACAGTATCATCCAAATACTGCGACACATCAGGAAGTCAGTGTCTCACCAGCATCTTTATACAATAACAGCCTTAGCGTCTTGATTAATCAAGGTTTTCTGCTCACTAGCCAAAATCTGACACAAATCCTCTATTTCTTTCACTAACCCAGAGTTTTTACTGTGATTAATTAGATTCTTCTGTTTATAACTGTGCCCGGCAAAACAGCTTAGCCCATACTAATCATCATCAACATACTCATTATAGCATGGATTTGGCATATTTGAAGGGGGAGGGGGTTTCCTGCCGCATTACATCACACTGCGTTGGAGACAGAGTCCAACTTGACTTTTATTCCCATCAATATCCAGATTGGCAGGGAACGGGTCTACAGAACTGCTGAAGCAAGCCATTCCTGTCCTCCTCTCCCGGCCCTCAACACAAACACAGTTCATCTCCCTTTAACCCTCGGCCCGTGCTTGGCAAGGCATTATATAGTGGCTTATTTGTGTAATTTATTATGTTTATACGCTGACGCTCCCACAAATTGATGTCTTTTTAACATATTTCCAATCACTTGGGCAGACGGGGATCCTCAGACAATACATTTAAATCACTGGCAATGACTGAGTGCGCTTTATTCAGTAAAAGGCTTCCTGGAGCGAGTTCAAAGCTTTTGGATAAATGTCTTAACTCCTTAGCAGATGATGCTTCTATGTTTTACGATGTTTGCCACTTGTTCTCGTGATTAAAAACCATCTTGGAGCATAAAACCAGGAGGAGTCACTTAACGGCTGCTTTGCTTCGGTCTGCTAATCGCGAATACCTTTAAATGTCTTCCATGCATTGTTCTATAAATCCTTTTCAGTAAAACTCAGCAACAAATTATGAAAATAACAAAACCAAAGGGGAGATTTAAGTGGGGAAATTAAACTTTTACAATGCACACAATAGCAATACATATTTACTTCTGTGCCCATATCAACAGATTACAGTATAACAGTATATATTAACAGATAAAACTATAACTTATAAGTTCTCTCAATATTTACTCACCCTCATATCATTCCAAAACTGCATGCATTTCTTTCGTGCAAAACAAAAGATATTATATGGACAATATTGAATTTGATTGCATAGACATAACAAAAAACGATATATTTATTTTTAAAATATCGTCTGTGTTCCACATAAGAAATTCATACAGGTTTGGAAAGACATGAGGGAATATTCATACATGATGAGTAAATGAATATACATTTTTGGGTGAATACTTTTATAAGTAAAATCTTTGCAAATAATTTTCTGGAAGTGTACTCACATATTTTAAAGAAAAGTGACACTGACAGATACACAAACCTGTTATACAGTAAAAAAATACTGTATAATTGTGTATATAATTATATATATATTTTTTAACAGTAAACCACGGACCAAAACAAGCGTTAACCAATCAACTCTCTGGATCTCCAAGACGCCAAAGACAGACAGTGGCATGGAGGTTTAAAGATCCATCTCCACGATTCAAGCAGCTTCCTGGTTCTGTCAAATGGTGGTCAGCAACACGCTCGTCCGGTTGTTAGTTTAGTGTGTGATTTAATAAAACAAGCTCAAATGTGCAGCACCAGAAGAGCAGTTACACACGTTTCGCATTTCTGTACAAATGTTGTGCTTAGAGATGCTCCTCAGCCTCTCACAACCACGCAGTTTCCTGTTCACTTCTCCATTTCATGTTTCATGTCAGATAGTCTGACCTGAGGGTACTGAGGGCTGCTTAGGGAGGGTGAATGCTAATTGGCACCATACACAGTGAGCAATTAAATTACTGTAATTAAAGCAAGTACAAGTGGGAACCACATAAAAAGAGGAATTAAGAGTTCCTTCTAACAGCGAATGTCACACAAACTGAAGCTAGTGACACATTAAAGAACTGAATCACTTAAAGAGCATAAAAAAGCCTGCTTCAAACGGGTTCTGAAGAATTGGAGTACTTTGTGTCTCGTTCAAGAAATAAGAGGCCTATTTAATCTCAAACATTACTCATGCAGTGTGATGCATTGCCTATGACGCCATAACATCATGTATAATTACCTGCATACAACTGAAATTTGATAATGATGAGATTTATTTTAAAACATAAATGATCATTACTTAAATACTGGAACGACTGGCTTAAATAGTGACTGTTTTGCTCTGCAGCTATCAAAAAACAGATGAATTAATCAGAAATGTACATATTTTTTTGTATGATGCTATTACAAAGCTGCTACTTGTATATGCAGTATTTTGCATGAGAATATTTTATCATCACCTTTTACAACACTGCATATAGAAAATATCTACGCTAAAAAGTATTAAACTGGTTTGCATCATTGTGAAATATTGTATCAGATATCGAAGTTAGTCAGTTAGACGTCTGGTTGTACAGGAAGATGCGTTTCTGTGAGTGTGGGTAATATTGTGTGTTTGGATTTAAAATGTGCTGTTAATACTTTTTATATTTTTGAGACAGGAATTGGACGTGTACAAACGGATTAAAAACATTTCATTGTGAAGATGTTTTAGTATGTTTTTATGTCTCTAAAATGATGCCATTTGTTTGTAGTACCACATACAGTAAATGCCTAATCGCCAACAAAAACACCAGTCTTTTGAGTTACTTGACGTCCGAGTTACACGAAATCTGTATTATGTTTTGTGATTCATCACAGATTAAAAAGCTGTATGTAGGTTCTTATCGATAAACAACTTTTAATGTGATCAGCAGATATTAAATATGAAAAGGAATCGCATTCAAAGAATTCATGTCCTTATCTCTGCTCCTCAAACACTCAAGAAAAAGGTTCCTTAGATACATGGATCAAAGCTGAATATACAGATTACTACTGGCAATTGCACCATTTGTATTTGTTTAAGAGAAACACAGTTATGGCCATGAATTTAAATAGACACGGAGATCAGAAAGCTTTCAGGGGGTCCAGCTGGCAGGCAGAGTTAGAGCCAGACATAAGACAAATGAACTGGACCGCATTAACACCGAAAAGATGTGGTACTTTGTATGCGATTTACCCTGGTCTGCAATTAGTGACAGCATAGACTTTAAAGCACACTGCTAATTACGGAGCCAATTAAACTAATCAGTCCTATGCTTCGACAGGAGAACTCACGTCACACACTCAGGATCTGGTAATTATAGATATGACTGTAATCACTAGTCTGGAGGCACAGGGTAGAATTAAAGAAACAAACCCTTTCCCATCTGGAGAGGGGGGTGATTTTAGCCTATTAGAGATACAAAACACAAGCATCTCATTCTCCACACGACCAAGATACAAAACAGCTCTTCACATCGCTCTATTAGAACTGGAATACGCTTCATTTTATGATGGAAATGGGGAGGTTCTTGTTAAACATACTCTTAGTCTTAGTTTTATTTACAACTTTGAAAAAAACATTTTTTTTTTTACAGTGCATCCTGCAAGCTCCAAATCAAATCTAAATGTCAAAGACATTACTATTAATAATCAGTAATGGCAAATACTAATAGGGTTTGGCAATGATAATCAGTGTATGCAATTGCACTCAGGTGGGGTTTTACATATTTGTGATGATGGATGGATTTTATTGATTGTATGGATGGTCATATAGTTCATATAGTTTTATTTAATTCACCTGAAATTGGATGTGAGAGACGTAATCGGCATAGACATTTAGAGGGACGTGTTTAATATTCAGAGTACTGGTCAATCAATATGGGTTTTCAGTGACAGATTATTCCAATTTAAATAAAAGCCCACCATTACTATCTAGTAATATCAAACAAACCATCTGTCATAATTTTCTGCTGCATCAGCTTAAGCCAAAAGTGAGACGCAAACACAACTTTACAATTTGGGAAGATGCTTTAATATACATCTCAAGATCAAGGATACAAATATTACTGATGACAATGCCTTTAAAATCACATCAACCAAGAGTTTAAACTGCATTAGCACATAATCATTGTAGGTAATTAAAGATCCCACAGGCAATCAAGGCCTTATTAGAGCTATTCGCAACCTCTCACCCAGCGTGACATCTTACGGCCATTACAGTAACTATCCCAGGTGTCCCTGCAAACACAAAGATCAACATAAACATGTCAAAAACGCACATGCACGACAGATCGATACACTTAGATATGATGCAATATTAGGCAGAGCTTGAGGACAAATCTCTAAAGGAACAAGCAATGTGACAAATAAGCTCTGTCATGTGTGCCCAAGGATGTTTGTAATGAATACTTGCCAAGTTTTCAGTCCTCCAGCTTTCACAATGACCTTTGCACATGCAACTGAAGCTTTCAGGTCGTCCATAAGCAAATCTAGCAGATGGGAAACATTTATATACAAAATGTTATACTGAAGTTTTAAAACATAGACACATTGAGGTCAAAAAGAATTCAAGGTAATAAATTTAAAGCTGCTAAGTTTGGAAATTAAATAAATTTGGAATAATCTGAGTAAGCGGTGCTTTATGCATCACTACACTATTGATAAAGGACAATCAATATGTTTTTGGTCACATGGAATCCATTTAAAGAAAATAAAAGTACCTGAACAGGGCACATTGCACAAGTTCTGTCCACCCTGAGTGCCATCATCACACCATTTGAAACTGTTTATCTGGAAGATTCCATAGTCTTTCCCGGTATCAGCCGTACGCACTCTGTGGGTCTTAAACCTGCTTTCCCAGTAGGCCGTGCACACATCTATTGAAATGAAGTGAAAGGTTCAAACCAAAGTAATACAATATAGGAATTTTTGGAAGGTTTTTCAATAGCTGGATCTACTAAAAAAATACAATCAACAATCAGATATGCCAAACATTGCAGGTCAGTGATAATGCAAATAAGAAACAAAGTACTCACAATTGCCAACAGAGAATCCCTCAAAGCCATCAAGTCCCTCTGCCTTGAAGATACGGACAACGTCACAACGCCCCAGTGTTTTGCTCTCACAAGAGGACAGCCACATCAGACACAAGACCGCAATAGACACCCTCATATCTGCACTGCTGCTCACAAATTCAATGTCTGCTATCTGAAGAGGAGTTCAGATGGAGGGTGGAAGCTGTTGAGTGGGACTATTTATAAGTGAAATGAGAGGTTTGTGTCGCAACCAGTTTTCACAAGTGCATGCAGTTTGCAGTTGCTCCAGTTATTGCAGCTGAGGCAATAACTGACTTTAGGATGGTATATTTTTACTTCTAGAACCAATTATTTTTTTCATTTACTTTTTTCTTTAATGAGCCGAAGAGCGCACATCACACATCTCCTCCTCAATAAAATTGCACTGGTTGCCAATTGCATCAAATTCAAGGCAATGATGTTTGCTTACAGAATAACCACTGGCTCTGCACCACTATACCTAAACTCACTAATTCAGACTTGTGTGCCCTCCAGAAGCTTCCCAAAGAGGCACAAAATCACTTTTATGGACCTTTACCTGGTCGAATGACCTTCCTAACTCAACCTGAGCTGCTGAGTCTTTAGCCATTTTCAAGAAACGGCTGAAGACGCATCTTTATCAACACTTGACCCATTTATACTAAAACTAATCTATAAATGAAGACTTCAGATGCAAAAGCTTCTAAGTCCGTCCAACGTTTTACTTTAATATTAACATTTTTATCAGGCTCCTATGTGTCTACCTATATAAGTACCAACATTTCTGAATGGGCTGAGGCTGGAATTTAGTGAGTTTGAGGTGAAAGTATTTGATGAACATATACTATGTGCGGAGAGCATTCACTCAATAGTATTATCTCATTTTTGACAGAGGTGGCTTTTAGAAGCTTTTGCATCAGAGGTCTTTATATCTAGACTGGGACTAGTCACAGCACTTGCATATTGTTGCCCTACTGCATGATTGCTCTCCTCATTTGTAAGTCGCTTTGGATAAAAGCATCTTCTAAATAATTAAATGAAAATGTCATGCAGAGGAACTGGAAAAGATTTAGATAAAGACAACAGTGGACATAATAAGACGAAATACTCAATACAGGGGAAAACCTCCTGTAGTCATGATGTAGCTAAAAAGAGCAGCATTTAAGAACATAAAAAATTATAAAAACCACATCAAATATATATTGCGTTTTGGATTTTATTCAGGAAATTTTCATACAGGTTTTAATATGCTATAAAAAAAGATCTAAAACTTCATGCTAAACTACACTCTTGATGAAACAACTGTCAACTGAAATGGCCGGACCAAAGCACGAAAGGAAAGATATGGAGACAGTTACAATGTGGAAAACTGTTGTGAAAAACCCAGCACCATAATGCAACCTAATGTGCAAATAACTGACAAAAACTGCAAGGAAATGGACATGAGGAGAATGTGTCAACAAACATCTCAAACGGCCACTGTGCATAACCTCAAACAGCCCTTAGAAGGAAAAAAAACCCCGATAAGACCTGCTGTTGCTTATTATTTATCATATTGCTGGATTAAGTTTCAGTGTCCTTAATACACGTTACATGTAGTTACTATAATAATAACTATAAATTGTGCATAATTACATGCAACTAACCCTGAACCAAAACCTAATCCTATAGTAATGTAGTTAATTATTATTACTCTGTACCTATGTGTATAATTACACTGTAACACGGACACCTTAAAATAAAGTGTAACCTATATTGTACTGCATTGTAAAACACTGACATAAGAGTATCAAAAGTGTCAAAAATATAATTTTGTTATAAATGATCTCTGAACTCTGATCTGACATCAGCTGAAATAAAACATCCTATTAAATTCAGTGAAAACAGCCCTTAGGAATCGTGAAACTTAAGTTAACATTAAACAATGTAAACTGGCATGTTTGTGTGCTTATGTGTGAACTTAAATATTTGTTTTAATTAAGTGGCAGAAAAAGCTACAAATATTATTGTAATACATTAATAAACATTCAATTATCAAAATACATTTACAAAAAAAAAATATATATAATGAAAAAAAGAAATGAATAATTTAAATACATTTAAAATAACCCCCACAATTCACTATATTTCAAAGTCTGTTTGTGTTACACCTGTCACTTATTTAACATTTTATTCAGTATATTCTGTCCAAAGGCATATGAAACATTAATTAGCTTCAATCAACTGTGCTTTAGGGAACCTAATGTATGATGTGAAATTTATGTGAAACTTATTATTTTTATTATTTACCTTTTAGTCAGCAAAGAAATGAAAATAATAAATGATAACAATAATTGGATGTACTGTAAGAGCAAGACGTCTCGTCTTATTGACTGAACAGTGGTCCCTGCTGGAAGACAGTGGAAGGGGCGTCAAACTTCACAGCTTGTCCATTATTCAAAACCAGCACCCTGAAGGAGTAACAACAGATCAGAAATGCCTTACTTGAATACTTGACATTTAACTGACAGGATGAGTCACAGGTTCAATAAAGGACTGTAGCTCCTGACCTGTCAGTGTGCATGACAGTCAGCGGGTTGTGAGCGAGCCACAGTACGGTGCAGTCTTTAAACTCTGTGTGGATCAACTGTCGGACAAGACCCTCTGTTTCTATGTCCACACAAGGAAGAGCCTCTTCCACAAGCAGGATTTTGACCCTTGCAAGCAAGGCTCTGGCTAAACACAGCAACCTCCTCTGGCCAAAGCTTACATAACAAAAAAAAAAAAAACAGAAATATTTAACCCATAACAACCAATTGTTTGTTGTCCCAGTGCATAAAGGTTGCCATAGAGAAAACTATAATGTTTCATGCAGCAATAAACCAGAGCCACAGTCTAAATCTGGCCTCATGATTGGTTCCAGCTAGACTGTGAATCTTTTCTCACTGTAGTTTGTTTTACACACAAAATGAGCAGCCTTTATACCAAATTGTGGGAAACAATGAATTAGCTCAGTTATTTCGGTTTGCCCAAACTGCAAATTCCAGTTAATGGAATTTGATTTTTAATATTCAACTGAGAAGCTTCTAAAAGCCTTTTTTCTAATAGATTTTATTTTAAATTTTTAATTCAGTATTTAATTTTTGTGATCCTGTTTTTTTGGGAACTGGATTAAATAACTGTATAATTAAATTATTATTATATAATTATAATTAAATAAATAATATACTATTAATACTACATCAACCATTTATATAATAACTGTATGATGTTATACTCTGAATATTACATAAACATGTCAAATTGGCAAATCCAAAGATTTGCCATGATTCCCACACACCTGAGAGTGAGAGACGTTCTTTGAACAGGGTGCAGCAGCTGAGCAGGCAATTGTTGAACACGTTCCTTGAGATGGCAGAGCTCCAAAGCCAGCCACACCTGCGCGTCAGTATGCTGAGCGAATGGGTCCAGGTTAGCCCTCAGGGGTCCCGAGAACAGTACAGGAACCTGTGACACATGGGACACGATAACTCATTAAAGAAAACAATAACTGAATAATGCTTGTTACTGGTGGAGCCTGGGTAAAGAAAGTTTAACATTATACACATTATTCGCCGGCATTCCTTCAACCACACCCAGTAAAATAGTTCTGTTACCTGTCAACACTCCTTCCCCTCCAGACTTTGACTGATTTTGCTCTGGCTGGATCGAACTAGTTTGATCTCATTCTCTTGTATGCATTGCATTGCAAATCTAATATTGTTGGTCTAACCTGAGAAATGATTTGCAGACGGCTGCGAAGGTCGTGTAGACTCATGCGGGTAATGTTTACATCGTCGATCAGCACAGCACCACTTCTGGCCTCCACTGTCCGGAACAGACAGCTAACCAAGCTATCGGTGTCTGCTTTCCCCCTGCTTATAACTCCAATCTGTGGACACACGCAAACACACCAAAAATCAACCTGAGATTTAAATTAGGGATGGCTTGATACCACTTTCTCATGTCCGATACAGATATCGATCCCACAACCTTGACGCCAAGTCACCAACCCAATTTTTTTCTTGATCAGTTTATACCTATCTATACCTCACTAATTACACATTACTACATTATAAATAAAGACAAAATTGTGCACACACACATATACACTCACCTAAAGGATTATTAGGAACACCATACTAATACTGTGTTTGACCCCCTTTTGCCTTCAGAACTGCCTTAATTCTACGTGGCATTGATTCAACAAGGTGCTGAAAGCATTCTTTAGAAATGTTGGCCCATATTGATAGGATAGCATCTTGCAGTTGATGGAGATTTGTGGGATGCACATCCAGGGCACGAAGCTCCCGTTCCACCACATCCCAAAGATGCTCTATTGGGTTGAGATCTGGTGACTGTGGGGGCCATTTTAGTACAGTGAACTCATTGTCATGTTCAAGAAATCAATTTGAAATGATTCGAGCTTTGTGACATGGTGCATTATCCTGCTGGAAGTAGGCATCAGAGGATGGGTACATGGTGGTCATAAAGGGATGGACATGGTCAGAAACCATGCTCAGGTAGGCCGTGGCATTTAAACGATGCCCAATTGGCACTAAGGGGCCTAAAGTGTGCCAAGAAAACATCCCCCACACCATTACACCACCACCACCAGCCTGCACAGTGGTAACAAGGCATGATGGATCCATGTTCTCATTCTGTTTACGCCAAATTCTGACTCTACCATCTGAATGTCTCAACAGAAATCGAGATTCATCAGACCAGGCAACATTTTTCCAGTCTTCAACTGTCCGCATGATGAAGAGCTGGTGTGATGCAAATAAACTAACATTGAACTTAAGTAAAACTAAATTTATAATTTTTGGTAATCGTGCCACAACTTTAAACAAAAAGCTTATGATAAATGATATTGAAATAGAAAGAGTTAAAGAACTGAAATTTCTAGGAGTAATAATCGATGAAAAATTATGTTGGAAGCCACATATACATTATATTAAGGCTAAAATATCCAAATCAATTGCTATATTGTATAAAATCAATTACTTATTAAATCAACAAACATTGTACATGTTGTATTGTTCCTTCATACTTCCATACATTACTTACTGTCTGGAGGTATGGGGAAACACTTACAAAACCAACACTGAACCAATATTTATCCTACAAAAGAGAGCCTTAAGAATTGTAAATAAAACCACCTATAGAGCACCAACTACTCCACTATTTATTAAGTTAAAAGCACTAAAATTCAGAGATATTGTTGACTTCAAAACTGCACAAATTATGTATAAAGTAAATAATCACCAGCTATCGAACAGTATACAAGGGTTGTTTCAAATGAGAGAGAGCAAATATCACTTAAGAGGAATATTTGTATTGAAAAAGAAACTTATAAGAACAAATTCTAAATATCACTGCATCACAAACAAAGGAGTTAATGTATGGAACAGCTGCAGTGAAGAGATGAAATCAAGTTTGACAATGAGTAATTTTAAAAGACTATTTAAACTAAATATATTAAACAAATATGAAAAGGACTTAAGGTGATAGTATAGTATACAGGTTCATTGGTCTATATATTAAGTCTAGTATGGAGAAGTTATTATTTGATTTGATAGATGGCAATGAAGAAGATAGATGAAAAAAAAAAAAAAAAGGAAAAAAAAAAGGGAATGTGTGCATATGCATATATGTATGCATCGGTATCTATGTGAATGCATGGGTTTATGTGTATAAGAGGTAGGTAGATGTATACGGTGTATGTAAAGATGTATGTATAAGAGAAGCATCAAATTGTTTTGTATTTAACTAAAGGATAAAGAAAAAAGAAATGGGGTAGGACCTGAAAAGTTTGTTATGAACTTCTTCCTACTCCTTTTGAACATGGGAATTTCTAATTTGAATTATTTACAATAATTTTGGAAGATTGTGCTGAGAAGTACATGACTTTATTTGGCTGTTATTTTAATTTTAATTGTATATATGTATTCATGTTTGTATATTTTTTTATTTTTTTACATGTTCAAATAAACTACTACTACTACTAATTTTGGTGAGCTTGTGCAAATTGTAGCCTCTTTTTCCTATTTGTAGTGGAGATGAGTGGTACCCGGTGGGGTCTTCTGCTGTTGTAGCCCATCCGCCTCAAGGTTGTGCGTGTTGTGGCTTCACAAATGCTTTGCTGCATACCTCGGTTGTAACGAGTGGTTATTTCAGTCAAAGTTGCTCTTCTATCAGCTTGAATCAGTCGGCCCATTCTCCTCTGACCTCTAGCATCAACAAGGCATTTTCGCCCACAGGACTGCCGCATACTGGATGTTTTTCCCTTTTCACACCATTCTTTGTAAACCCTAGAAATGGTTGTGCGTGAAAATCCCAGTAACTGAGCAGATTGTGAAAAACTCAGACCGGCCCGTCTGGCACCAACAACCATGCCACGCTCAAAATTGCTTAAATCACCTTTCTTTCCCATTCTGACATTCAGTTTGGAGTTCAGGAGATTGTCTTGACCAGGACCACACCCCTAAATGCATTGAAGCAACTGCCATGTGATTGGTTGATTAGATAATTGCATTAATGAGAAATTGAACGTGTTCCTAATAATCCTTTAGGTGAGTGTACATACATGTAAATAAAGAGAGCGAAGATATACTGTGTGTGCGCAACACTGAGAGTACTGCATCTGTCTAGCAGTTTACTGAGCCTTTTTCTGTTTTAAATTTCAGTTACTGTGTGAATATGTCCAATCTCATCTGATAGCGAGAACCATACCATTCAGAATCACTAATAAACTCAAGCTAAATACAGTAGTTTTAAACAAAAGAACACCTTTATGTTCAGATTATGCGTGATAATGGGAACATTGGAACATTTTGGAGAGAGTTTTGTCATGCTGACTGTCACAGCCGAACACGACACAGTGTTTGAAGATGAAGGTTGACTGACAGCTCACAGAGGAGGGAAGAATTTCCGTGAAATAATTCAACCAGTTAATTTGGATCGGTCCCGTACTGACAGATACCCGATCTGGCAAAAAAGATCCGTATAGGACCAATAGCAATATTGAGTATTGGATCGCCGCATCCCTAATTTAAATACTGATATATTCAGTATGCAAATAAAATAAATACATTTAAATGTATCATCAGCTAATCTTAAATTATTCAAATTATTATTATAATGAATAAAAAGTGAATAATACATGAAAAACAAATACAAACAAATCTATCATTAATATAAATATTTAATTATTTGTTATTTATAAATAAATGAATAAATGTGACCCTGGACCACAAAATCAGTCTTATGGGTAATTTTTTTACAGTTGAGATTTATACATCATCTGAAAGCTGAATACATAATCTTTCCATTGATGTATGATTTGTTAGGATATGACAATATTTGGCCTAAATGAAACTATTTGAAAATCTGGAATCTGAGGGTGCAGAAAAATCTAAATATTGAGAAAATCACCTTTAAAGTTGTCCATTTCTATTGGCGATTGTGCTGCATCCACTCACAAAAATACATTTTTGATATATTTAAGGTGGTAAATTTACAAAATATCTTCATGGATCATGATCTTTACTTAATATCCCGATGATTTTTGGCATAAAAGAAAAATCGATAATTTTGACCCATACAATGTTTTGTTGGCTACTGCCACAAATATACCCGTGCGACTTAAGACTGGTTTTGTGATCCAGGGTCACAAATAAAAAATAATAAATAGTTAGATAAATGAATTCAGAATACCTTTTCCCCTTTTAAAATGGTGAGATTAATTCCTCTAAGAGCTGGTGTGCAGTTAGAGGAGGCTTCGGACTCATAGTTCCTGAAGTTCACCTCTCCATGCCGGGGCCAGTCAAAGGGTGGTCTATGGGTGACTGTCCATTCTGCCTGGGGTAAGAGGGGGCATTTAGTTAAATTCATTTCCATGCAGAGGATATGACATCCAATGATACAAAAAAAAAATGAGAGTCATCCTTTTGGGAACTATGAATTTGACCATGTAGGGTTATGTGTAAGGTGTGATTGCGCAAGCACAATGGAAGGAGTTTTTAGGTGTTAAATAAGTATTATGTTAGCCTGTACCTCCTTTTCTACTTTGGCAAATTCACAAAATCTTTGCATGCTCAGCATGTCAATGTTGATATCAGAGGCGGCCTGAGGGTAACGGCGTAGAGCTTCTTTAATCTGTAACAAAATGTTTTCATAATCGTTATGAATTATTCAAACTCAGATTAGGTTTCAGTACAGATAAACTTACATTAAAGGCACAGATCAAAGCCAGAGCCACGAGCCCTGAGTCAGGTTGAGTCTCAAGCAGAATCAGACTGACCAGGAACAGCACAATCCCAGCAACACCATCAAACTGCAACACAGCCCAACTGCACAAAGAAATATTGCTTTTGGTCATAAAGCAATCACATTAATCAAAGCTGTATATGCTGCAATAAACGTGACAGTTATTTGACAGGTTTAGTAGAGAACATTTACATTTAAAACTTAGTTTTACTGCAAAGGTATGTAAAATAATATTTTATTGGCTTGAAAATACAACATACTCAAAAAAACAAAAACAGTTGCAAAAGCTAATATATCAGTCACAGATGCATTTTACAAGATATTACACTCAAATGGCGCCCCCTAGTGTAGCGTAGTTCTCATTTTTTTCAGGTGGCAGGTCAAAACAAAAATTGCAGAACAACTTAAACACAAATCTCTTTCTGTCCACAGACGAATACACAAAAGTCAGCCTGAGATTTAAATATGGATATTTTCAGTACATAAATAAATGTTTATTATCAGTATATCTCAAATAAATTATGTAAATATGATCTATAGACTTTTATAACTAATAATAACAATAAAAGGCAATAAGAAAAACCGTTACAAAAGCTAAAATATCAGCATCAGCACCAGTTATGTTATTGAAGTGGGAATCCACAAATCACCAGCATAAACAAAATGTATGTAAAAACTTTTTTTAACCTTTCGGTGATGATTCTTTTGTACTTGACCAGCAGGTTTTGATGTGAGGCTTGGAGGCAGTGTGTCAGACACACCTGCCTGTGTTTTGGCCCAGAAAGTGGAACTTCAACACTATGTGTCACACACTCCAGAGAAGTAACTAAAACAACAGGGTTTGCCTCAATGTGTCTGATTCGTATGTGACCTGAAGAAAAATGAGACTGAAAGGGGGGGCGGGGGGTTAGATGGTGGTTTATATACTGTACAAACCTTCAGGTCAAACATTCATGGGAAATTGACGTACCTGAATACGGAGGAAGAGCATTATCAGCGGGCACACAGCTAGGCTGAAAACTGGCATGATGAAGATGATCAAAGTGATGGTGCTCAATATGTCCAAAAGACTCCTCAACCAGCTGTGCAAATGTTTGGCCAGTTCTTCATCAACCACTTGCATATCCTAAGCCAACATGAGAACACAATTAGACTTGTTTGGTGTTGTTGAAATGGGATATAAGATCTATGTTGGATTTCCATCATATTTGCTTGTGTCTGTTATTTAATATAATATCTACTTCCCCAAGGACACAACAGTGATGACCTGCTACTTGTGGGAATCAATATTTTCAGGTCACTTGCTTTGACCTCTGCTCTACATCGCCCTCTGGAGGATGACACTCACCTGAGTGAATGATTGCAGTGACCATCTGGCGTCTGTCTTCGGGGAATGTACGGGCAGGTGAAGAACATCTGACAGCAGCTCAGAGTGTAGCGTATGAGAAGCCCTGAGAGAACCGCAGGTCAGACAGTAGGCGGCACAGCACACAAGCAAGGCTGCAATACAAAAGCACATAAATAAGCTAAGAAGAAACACAAACTCTTGTCTATGAGACTACAGGTTGACAATAACCTTGCAGGAGTCCGAGCAGTGCGTACGCAGACAGTCGCGAGTTTCTGAGCTCTCTCCACTCCTCCAGGCCTTGAACTTCTTTGGCTTCACCTGTCCACACGCTCAGGACGGCATCCTGTGCTAAACTAACAGCACACACAGACAGGTAGACCAGCGAGGTAACTGACACCCAGTGCCAGCCAAAAGCCCTCAGATACAGCCTGCAGGCCTCTCCACTGCCCTGGAATTGCAAAACCACATCACTACACAATATTCACAGCAAAAGGAGTTCACTCAAAAATAAACTGTATCATCAAGCCATTATTTACAGAAAATCTTGCTTTTATTTTATGGTCACTTGGACGCTATAAAAAATTATGTTAGTAGACATAAGTGGAACAGGGTGAGTAAAACATTTTCATTTTGAATGATTTATGAATGAGGAATAAAACAAAGCTTATTTAGATTTTTTTTTTTTTTTAAATATGATTATTTTCTTTAAAATGATTACATTAAGTAAAATAAAAAGAATAATTAAGAAAAAAATGCATTTATTTTAAAAAATAATTAAAATGACCATAAACATTATCATTTTTGGTACATACTTTTTTGAATAGAGAGTGATCTCGTTTCTCGTCAGAATTACTGAGCTTATCTTTACACCTGTAAAAATCAAAACATCAAGAATATTTGTACAATGTATTAAGGTTAATTCTGCATTGCATGCATGAACACAACACAACCACAGGGTGGGTGGAGAAATAAGGTGTAGCTTGTTGATGATGATGCCACAAGAAGCTCATTAATCTGGAATAAAAAGGGAATGTCAGCGGCCCTGTTCAGACTAGAGGTTTTCTTTCCCATGAGGTAGGCGCCATCATCCTGTGACCAACAATCCCTGTCTGTGATTATGTGGATATCATCCTTTCTTAATCCACTGAAGGTGAGTTGAGGTGAACCCATGACCAGTTTATTTGCATAATCCAAAGTGAACAAAATAAGACGATGACTGGAACTAAGGTGAAGCAGGCGGAGCTGGACAACACCAAGGCAGTGCTGAAGACCATCAAGGTGGAGCAGGAAACCATGCTGAGTTGGAGACCATGGCAGAACTGAAACACGGAGCTCAGAGAGTTCAGAAATGGCCTCCGTGGCCATGACAGGAAGCACAAATAGTTCAATGGCGGCCTCTAAAGGCCAATTCACACTGCACAGACGACCACCAACAAACTTCGATTCAGAGTGAGTGAAGTCTGACTGGGGGAAAAAATGGATGGTCCTGTAACCACAATCCAAATTTTACTGTTACAAATGTCTTTGCGTGTCATTCTTCGCCTGAAAAAACGCTAGCAAAACGAAAGAGGCTGTGGGTGAAGCCGTGGTTGCTGCGAAGGGGAAGACGGGGCGCCTTCTCGAATTTATGCAGAGAACTGCAGTCAGAAGATTTACAAAGCTTTAAAAATTTTTGCTCGGGTGATCCCTAATCAGTTTCAGCATCTACTTCAGATGATGACACCAATCATTCAATGGCAAAAAACAAACTTCAAAGATGCCATTTCACCTGGTGAACGCCTAATGATAACTCTTCACTTCTTGGCAACAGGTAACGCAATGGCCTATGTTTCATCTTCCATCAATTTAAGTTATTAGCGGTGCTGATATGGTATTTATACAAGATGTTTAAATTTTCAATATTGCAATTCTAAAAACATTTCTTTCTTTTTTTATTCACAGGAATCCTTTCGTAGCCTGCACTAAGTTTTTCGCATTGAATGCTCAACTTTAAGTGAAAACTCTCCAAGACGGTCATTTTGACATATTTTTGTGTGCATCTGATCGTTTAGATGTGATACAAAAGTATAATTTGCTTGTCTAGTTGTGGTGCGTTTCGGAGCACACACACAGAAAGCCGCCTTGAAGTTGGAAATCGCATCTCTTTTGATTATTGTGCTTTCAATAGCTCTTTTTATCGTCTATTTTTTATAGTTTTACCTCAAATATCTTCTTTTTATAGTCTTTGGAATCCAAAATTAAAATTGAAAATAAAATTAGATTAATTTCACAGGCCTAAAGTGTAACCAAACATTTGAATGTTTGGTTCTCTCGGCCATCGTCACTAGCCCATCCTTAATTACTACCTTGTAACATGCATACTACATACTGCTGATATTTGCCATATCGCTCTGTGTTATCGACCAGGTAGAACAAGTATCCAAACCTCTATAGATAGATTCACAAATAACCTGCCTGATCTGTCTCAGATTTTCAGTGTACCCAAGCACACAAATGAACTTGATGAAATCACTAGCAGTATGGGCACTATCTTCTATAGCATCTGTGCCAACCAACCCCATTGCATGTTGTTTTTTTATTTATATATTTATTTATGTAGATATTTTTGTGGAGCTATTTATTTATTATGAAGGACTAAAAATGACAGAACGAAAAATAAATAAATAAATAAATAAAAGTAGAAATAAATAAATAAATGCAGAAATAATAGTAAAATAAATACATTTTGGTAATATAAATGGCTATTTCTGTATTTTTACATGTATTTATTTATTTATTTATGCATTTCTATATGTATTTATTTATGTATTTATACATTTATTTATATATTTATGTATTTATATATTTATTTATTTATTTATATATTTATATATGTATTTATTTATACATTTATTTATTCCTACATTTATTTATTTCTGTATTTCCACATTTCTACATTTATTTATTTCTGTATTTCCACATTTCTACATTTATTTATTTCTGTATTTCCACATTTCTACATTTATTTATTTATGTATTTCCACATATCTACATTTATTTTTCCCTGCGCATGTATGCTAATTGACCAATGGCTAACCACGCCCCCTCCACTCACTCAGTCAACATTCGGTAACAGCAGCTGTCACAGTAGGAGACATTTCACAGGAGGCAATTGATGATTTTTTGGAGACAGAAAGATTATATATCATCTCGATGTCACCAAAAGGGCCTTAAATATGCATTGGAGGGTTATATTAATAATTTTATTGTTGAGAAGGCCGATAAGCTTCAGCTCCAGAACAAAGATTTACAGTTCACAGTGTAAACGTTATAGTTTGGTGCTATTTCGCTTCAAACGCTCGCTTTATACGCGCGTCCTATTCGCTTTGGATTCAAAATGTTCAAACGTCGAACTAGACGCGGATACGCGCGAATTTGACGCTCTATTCGCGTTTGGTGGGAGCGCAGAATAATGAACAGGCTGCGATGTCAAGATTGCATTGCTGGAATGTGTGTATGTGTGTGTGTGTGTGTCAGAGAGAGGCACGGGCGCGATCGAACAGTGGAAACATAAAAACATACTCCGTCATTTTGTTCATACAGGACATCATTAAAACTGCAAAGTGTTTAGCCTACTTATATTTGTGTAAAACACAACATTGTGCTTTTGTCAAACTGTAAACTCTTGTCAAACTGTAACCTACAACTGTCACCCAACCAAAATCACACACACACACACGCTGTTTAAAAGCCAAAATGACAAGAAAAACCATAAAAACGAATGAAAACTGATAACTGCAATGCATTGCAGTGGACGAGGAAGCAGAGAATGTCCAAGTGTATTGGGTTAGCTATGCGTACTGTGATTGGCTCATCGCGTTTGGGGGCGTGGCTTAGCCATTGGTCAATTAGCATACATGCGCAGGGAAAAATAAATGTAGAAATGTGGAAATACAGAAATAAATAAATGTAGAAATGTGGAAATACAGAAATAAATAAATGTAGAAATGTGGAAATACAGAAATAATTAAATGTAGGAATAAATAAATATATAAATAAATACATATATAAATATATAAATAAATAAATATATAAATACATAAATATATAAATAAATGTATAAATACATAAATAAATACATATAGAAATGCATAAATAAATAAATAAATACATGTAAAAATACAGAAATAGCCATTTATATTACCAAAATGTATTTATTTTTACTATTATTTCTGCATTTATTTATTTATTTCTACTTTTATTTATTTTTTTATTTATTTTTCGTTCTGTCATTTTTAGTCCTTCATAATTTATTCATTAATTTGCGTATTTATTTATTGGTTTTACAGGTCCTCCATATGTAACAGAACTACCACAATAAAAATTACAATTCATAAACGCAGGGCAGCCTAATTCAACATGTAAATAAAACACAGTCATCAGATGTGCGGAGCCAGGACTGTTTGCATTATGCATGATAAATAAGTCCTATTTCACTAGTAAAACCTTCGCAACTCCAATTAAACAATAGGCTAAATAAATTAAATGTTCAATAGACTAACTAATATCTGCTGAACATTTGGAATAAAAATATGCGGAAAACCGAAACAATAGCATTTGACAAACGAAACGTGGTAATTGGTTTATTATGCTGCTGTTACGAAAATTGAACATTTACAAGAATACAATCTATACCCTAGCCTGGCTAACGTCAGACCTCGTCTCATTGAGACGTGGTCTGGGAACCACATGTTCATTTTCTCGTATTTGAGGCGTGGTTTACGAATGCCCAGAGCCATTTATTGGGTGCTACGAATGTCTATTAAATGCGCCTGTACGTAGCTCATAGCCAATCGTTTCAATTATATCAGATGACGTATGTAGAGCGACAGAAATTCGGCGAGGAAGACGACGAAATAAACTTGCGCTCTAAACTACTTCGAACACTATATAAGGCATCGAAAAAATATAGAAAGGTAACTTCGCGTCTGATGCCATGTTGGATCCATATATAAACAAACTGCTTCGGTGTGTCGCATAGATGTCGTCATCGTCTTGCTGCTCCCTCCCCGTTCTGTGATTGATTAGTTCCCTTTTTGAGGGGAAAATCTGGTCCATGGTGTCCAGGCTGCCTAGCAGCGTGAATAAAATCGTGCTGCGTGCAAGGCAGTATGGGGAAACCCAGGCTATCTATACCCCAAACCCCCTGCTCTCCCTGGTGCTTGTTTGAAATGCTCACCAATTGCATTTCTCAAGCCGAACTCTTTTGCCGCCAGGAAGTATATGGAGCGAATTATGTGCCATAATTAAAAAAAAATCTACTTCACAAAGGAAAACTCGACTCGCAAACAAACTCGATCTGTTTTGCAAAGGAAAACTCGACTCGCAAACAAACAAAAAGCAATGTGCAAGTACAAAGGTCAGTTTCAGTGAAAATGCAGTAGAGTAACAAATATGTATTGTGTTTTACAAATATAAATAAATGAGCCAAGATAATACTTCACAAATAAATACAAACCATCCTACAAATTGCATGTAACCTTTGAACAAATACCAAATCTAGTGCATACAAATGCATATCTGTCTGTTATGATTGTGTGACACTTGGCTTTTTATGAGATCTCTCAGCTCGATTTTCTCACAAATGTGTCCAGGCAGATTTTCTCACAAATGCATTTGAACAACTTCCTCTTCTAAAACAGTAGATGGCGCTAAACTAGGGGATTAATTTAGCACTAGTCTCCCGGGAGAAGCACTGATTTGAAACTTGCCTTTGCCTGCAGCTGAGGAGAACAGGTGAGTTTCTGTCTTACTTTATCTAGCCTATAATTAACCTTTTTGAGGTTATTAATTAACCTCTCAATTAAATGAAATGTTCTCATTAATTTATGGCGAACGAAAGAAATAGATTCGTTCAGTGTAGAAATAATCACTAATTTAGTAATTTCGCATGCGTCCGATGTAGAAAAAAATTCTACATCTGACCGTCCTTTGGGCCGCCTCTCATGCTCCCCCTGTTTCTTTCCTCGTCAAGCCTCGAAGAAAGAAGCACGCGGGTAGATGTTCGCGCGGCTATCTCTCTTTACGACACAAGAGAGCTACCCCGCCCTCCGTTTTGCACGTCACACAGAAGCGTGTTTTTTATGAAAATGTTCTCTCTTATGCGCTTGCCCGCTTCCTTCCCTCATTGAGCAGCGACGGAAGAAGCGCGCGGTTAGATGTGCATGTGGCGATCTCTCTTTATGACACAAGAGAGCTGCCGCTCCCTTCCATTCTGTTCATCACGCAGAATCTTCTCCGTGATTCAGACATAACAGCGCGGTTTTCATGCCTGAAATCAACCACGCTGAAACTGTTCTCACTGCGAGAACAAGCTGCCATTCTAAGTACTATGAGAGCTCTTATCTGTCAATCCCCCCCCTGTGGCTCAGTGGTAGATTCTAAGATTTTTGCGCCAGAGACCTGAGTTTGAATCTCGGCTCTGCTGAATCTTTTCACCAAATCGATCGAGCTCACGCCGCCCCCGCCCCCGCATGACTCACTCTCTTTGGGCAACGTTCGAAAAAGGGGTTGATCGGCCTCAACGTTTGACCCCGCCCCCCATCTAAACCCAGCTTTTTTTTTACTGTGGATCTGGAAGACGCTTACTTTCACATTCAGATAGCCCCTCGTCACAGGCCATTCTTGAGATTTACCTTCGAGGGGCAGGCTTATCAGTACACAGTTCTGCCATTCGGCCTGTCTCTAGCACCCCGTACGTTTACGAAGTGCATGGACGTGGCGCTTTCTCCTCTGATGTATCAGGGATTGCGCGTGCTGAACTATCTCGACGATTGGTTGATTCTGGCACAGCCGAGAGCCGAACTATTACGACACAGAGCTTTGATTCTCAGCCATCTGCAATGCCTGGGTCTCAAAATCAATTACCCAAGAGCAAACTGAGTCCCAGCCAGAGTGTGATCTTTCTGGGCACAGTTATCGACTCTATGAATATGAAAGCGCGGCTCACACCAGAGCGCGCCCTCTCTATTCAACAGCTGGCAGCCTCCTTCAAGGCAGGCGAGTCCTCACGCCTGAAAAAGTTTCAGAAACTTCTCGGTGTCATGGCAGCCGATTCGTCAGAACTCCGTATGGGACTACTACGTATGCGCCCACTGCAACACTGGCTCAAGCGCCATGTGCCAACCCGTGCATGGCGGTCAGGCAGCCTGCGAGTCATGGTGAATCACGGTTGTTTGTGGACCCTGATTCCCTGGCAGGCTCAAGACTGGCACCTCGAGGGCGTGACCGCGGGGGTGATTTCCACATGGAAAGTGGTTTTCACAGACGCCTCCAAACGAGGTTGGGGAGCGTTGCATGAGGGCAAACCTGTCTCCGGCCTCTGGCCGAGTACGGAGCAGAACTTACATATCAACTGCCTGGAAATGAAAGCAGTGTGTTTGGCCCTCAAAGTGTTTCTGCCAAACGTCAGGGGGCACCAGGCGGTGTCAGGTCGGGCAGCCTGTATGCCCTGGCGAGGGACCTCCTCATGTGGGCGCAAGCCAACCTGAGCTCTCTGAGAGCAGCACATATCCCTGGCATTCAGAACACGGGTGCGGATATGCTGTCACGGGGCAACACTCCCCTAGGCGAGTGGTCCCTGAACCCTCAGACGGTGCGTCTGATATGGAGGATGGAGATCGACCTTTTCGCCTCAAGGGAAAACACTCACTGCGCAATGTTCTTCTCAAAGGACAGGGATGCGCTGGCCCATCACTGGCCCATCCTCCCCCTTTATGCATTTCCCCCCGTTTCAGTGATTCCCCAGGTCAGGAAGAGCAGATGCCCAGTCCTCCTAATAGCCCCTCTCTGGAAATCCAGACCGTGGTTTCCAGAGCTGGTTCAAATGACAGGCGAGGTTCCCTGGCCTGTTCCGTTGAAGAAAGAACTCCTGGCGCAGTCGAACGGGACGATAGGGCATCCGCGACCCGATTTATGGGCACTCCATGTGTGGCCCCTCAACGGGTACACAGGGACATTCCTGACAAGATCCTAAACACGATCACTGAGGCCAGGGCCACTTCTACTAAGGTGCCTGTATGCTTTGAAGTGGTCAGTGTTCTCCAGCTGGTGCTTGGACAAACCTCTGTGAGCCCCTCCTGTTTGGAGTTTGGTGTCGGTGACTCGAAGGTCATCCACAAACCCAGACATGGTTATGTGCCTAAAGTGCTTTCAACGCCGTTTAGAGCACATGTTATCACATTACTAGCTCTTCCCCCTTCCACGGAGGTTGGGGAGGCTAATCTACTCTGTCCTGTCAGAGCACTGAGAATATATCTGGAGCGTTCTGCGTCGGTTAAGACATTCAGAACAGCTCTTTGTCTGCTTTGGTGGTCGATCTAAGGGGTCCCCTGTCATGAAGCAAAGGCTATCCAGATGGATAGTAGATGCCATTTATTTGGCATATACCTCAGTGGGTCAGGTTTGCCCTATTGGTACTAGAGCTCATTCGACTAGAGAAATGGCCTCGTCTTGGGCTTAGTCTTATGGGTTTCCTATTCAGGATATTTGTGCGGTGGCCGGCTGGTCCTCGCCTTCTACATTTATGAAATTCTATAATATGGAGGTGCCTTCCCTGCAGGCAAAGGTCCTTTCTGTATGATTTAGACCTGACAGGTGTCTGGTCTTATCTACATGTTATGTCAATGTCATAAGCACACATTCATTTTATTGTAAAACCCGCCTCTGGCCGGTTGTGATATCCCTTATACATAAAAGACCCGACGGTGTCCGGTCTTACTGGTGTATTAGGTTGAGTATGGATGTATGGACATTACATATATATATATATATATATATATATATATATATATATATATATATATATATATATATATATATATATATATATATATATATATATATATATATATATATATTTATCAGGCCCAACGGTGTCCTGTCTTTTTCAATATATACTGGGTTCTGGCTTGTTTCTGTGAGCTCAGAGGTATCGAGCCGCAGTAGCAACCAGTTACTTAGTGCGGCATTTTACATGGCGTCCGCACTGCGTATAGCTACACAATATGAAGTGACCGTTCTCGGAAGGGAACGTACTCTCCGTTCCCTGAGAGTTAGGGAACGAATATTGCGTAGCCAGCCGCACTATGGTAACATGGCAAGTATGTCATGCCCCCTTGGCGTGCTCTGACGTGTAATGGCGCGCTGCTAGCTCATTGGCGCACACCAAGAGGGCGTGGCCAAGCCTAAATCAGTCCCCGAAAACGCCATTTTAGCAGGTTACATCGACTGAAGCGACATACTTGCCATGTTACCATAGAGGCGCCCGCGCCATTGGATATGCAGTTGCCGCAGCACAGCCAATGAGTGAGCCAGACACTCACTGCGCTAGCTGTGCAGCTGCAAATGCGTTTTACATTTTAGGCTTCAGAATTTTCGAGGAAAAGGAGTTTCCCCACTGCATATAGCTACGCAATACTCATTCCCTAACTCTCAGGGAACCGAGGTTACGATAGTAACCGGGTATGTTTTGTTTGCCACTACCTTTTATCAATTGGAAAAATTACTTTCTTACACTGCACTGTAACTTTTACTATTAGGTTTTATTTGTTTTTGTTTAAGTATTTTAAAGTGTTTTTAATTGTGTTCTTATACTGTATTTTTTATATTGCCTTGCTGTTGAAATGTGCCATACAAATAAACTTGCCAAGTTAAAAAGTCCTATTTTCATATCATAATGATCTAAAGAAAAGAGTAAAAGATATTTGTGGCCTTCATAACACATTATAATAGGTTGCACATGTTTCATGTTTACCCCTTTGAATTCAGATAATTCGAGTTTAAGGGCACATGGAAACAGGTTACAGTTCACTGTGCACTGTTACCCGCTAAAATGTCACAATTACAACAACAACAAATAATTTAGATAAAAAAAATGAGCACGTCAAAACGAAAACACAGATACTTACAAGACAAAAGTAGGAATGTCTTTTACCTGTTCTCTTTGACAGACAGAAGTGAATGCAATGCTCCGTCCCGTTTAAAATGTTTCAAAATGGTGGAAATGTTTATCGTGCGATTGCGAGAACAGTGATCTCTAGCTTACTAATTATCAAGTCTCGCGTTGCCAGTAGTCATGTCTCAGTAGGGCTGTTACCATCTAGCAGTTGAGAAATGTAATTGCATTTTTAATGAAAGACAATTTAAAATGAAAGACATTCAAATAATATCATAGATTGTGTATGAATGTTATGTGTGACAGCAAACATGAAGTTGCTTGGGCGAAACACATGTAAACAATTTTAAGACTATTTTGGCTATACTAATTGCTGGTCTAAATCAGGGCTATTGCCAAGCCGTTAAACGTTGACCACTGATTGCCTCGATTTTGCCGGGTAGGCTAAAAGCAGACTACACATAGCCCGTCCAATTCAGAGCTAAATCTACAGATCGACCATGTCACGAAATGACACTTGCACCTTGTAGATATTATTACCAATGCGAACATAATTGGATATCAACCATCTCATGCGCTGCCTGGCCAAAAAAACTACAATTAATCAGTTTTGACTTTAAGTGGGCTACAAATAGCCGGTCTGACTACGAGCTAAATCGTGGCTACACACAGCATACACATAGAACATGTCAAAGAAATGAAACCAAACACCTTGTAATCACAGTTGACTGTCCCTACATGATGGAATATCATACATCTCGCAAGCTATTTTGCAAAAAATTATATGTAACCAGATTCAGTGTTATTTTGGCTAAAAGTGTGTTGCACATAGCCGGACTATATCGGGTCTATATTTAACCAAGACGGTGAAATGACGGCTATTGCTTGCTGGGTAGTCGTTCAATAGCAGTCTAATTGATGTCTAGTCTATTCTTGGGCTACGCTTAGACATCTATTAGATTTTCACTGACAGCCCAAAATTAGCCTTGTTTTAGCCTAGACGTCAGGGCTGTGTTTGGACGGCTATTAGACATCTTTTAAAGGCAAAATTGCTTGCTGGGAGGCCTTTTCGAAGTCGACAAAGTTTATAAATAATGATGACTGCCATTCGATGCTTTTTTTGCAATGTAAGTGTTGCAATGTGATCTGTACAGGAGTTGTTTTTCCGGAATCCTGCTTGTTCTCTCCTGAAAATCATGTCTAGTGGCTCTTGTATTCTGTCTAGGATTATTTGGCAGAGGATCTTGTTGGGGACTGAGAGGAGCATGATGCCTCTCCAGTTTTTACATTCACTGAGGTTTCCTTTCTTGGGGACTGTGACAATTAGCCCCTCCTTCCAATCTTTGGGAATCTCCTTTTTTCCCAGATGTCATTTAGGAGCCCATGGCGTTGATATCTGCTTTCAGTATATGAGGTGGGATGTTATCCTTCCCCGGTGCCCTGCCTAGCTACAGTTTTTTGCAGGCTTTCCTTATTTCCTCCTTTGATATACTACCACCATTGATATTTAGGTTTTTTCCTGCTTCCTCTATGACTGGGGGGGGGGGGGGGGGGGTTTGGGGGGCATCTATTCAGGACCTCTTCAAAGTGTTCCTTCCAGCGCTCTAATTGCTGGGACTCTTTGGTACGAAGGTTTCCCTGCTTATCCCTGATAGGCCGGCTTGTGGTCTGTTTTTTTCCCAGACAACTGGCGGGTTATTCTGTACAGTTCCTTGCCGTTCCTTTCTCTGGCTGCTTCTTCTGCTTCATTGGCCAGCTCCTCTATTTGTGCTTTCTTGTCCTTCTTGCAGCTTTTACAGACCACCACCCTGTTTTTTTCTTGTTAGTTTTGTCGGAGGTGTTTCTTCTTGTTGTTGTCTGTCTCTTTGTTGAGGTTTGCTTTGATATCTTGTCTAGCTTCGATCTCACTCCAAGTTGCATCTGTGACCCAATCTTTTCTTCTGGGGTCACCTTGCATCTTTCCCATTTGTTGTTTATGTTGTCTCCTTCTGCTAGGGCATGGAAACTGTTGTGGAGGTGGATTCCCCATTCCCTTCATATTTTATTATCCTTTAGTTTCCTTGTCTCAAACCTTCTTTGAACCCTGTTCCCAAGTTTCTTCTTCACTGCCAGTTGCATTCTGAGTCCTCCCATGAGAAGATGGGGGTCGGAGTATATATCAGCGCCCCTCTTGGCTCTGACATCAAGGAGAACTCTCCTCCATTTCCTGTCTATTGCAAGATGGTCAATCTGATTCTCAGTGAGGTGGTCTGGTGATATCCAGGTAGCTTTATGGGTTTGTTTGTGTGGGAAGAGACTGCCTCTGATCACTAGCTCATTGAGGGCACAGTAACTGTATAGAATAGAGAAAGGTCTCTCCGGTGGCAGTTGTTACCTCTCCAAAGGTATTCAACTTAAATAAAAGTTGCTGATCACTTCTGGATTTGAAATACAAATAGTGAGTAAATGTTTTGGTGGTACAGCCACTGCTGTGTATCAGTTGCGCACTGCAAATGCAGCATATGTGAAAGCACTATAGTGCGTGCTGCTCCTGCACAGCATACGCACTGCACGCAGAGTATGTGTGAAACGGGCATTACAACCTTCAAAAAGTTATTTCTTTATTTCCTGATTCAATCATAGGCTCATTCTTATGTACAAGAGCAAATATTTCATTTTCGGTCTTTTGTCACGCACTCCTGCCACACATGGTCTTCCGGTAGCGTACGCTGGCGCGCTTGGCTGCCGTTACTCACCTGGCCTGTTGTTTTGTTTTGCTGCACTTGAAGTTGATTGTGCTCGTCCTATCGGACTATAACGTGCATGGACGTTGTTCCTGATCGGATAGTTCATTTCCTAAAGATACTGTTTTCACTCACCTGCAAGCTTGGACAGCCCGGGCGCATTTTTTTTTTTTTTTCGCTCAGCCCAACTCGAGCCATCGACTGCCCTGATGAACAGATCATCCCTCGGCGTGTGCGTGTGTAAGTCTCCCCTTTCTCACTGCTGTACGCTGTGGTTTTTCTGTTTTGGCAGTTGGCTACCGCTGTTTTCAACCTGGCTGTGAGCCCCGGGGTACCCGAGGTCCAGGGGGAATAAATAAGGAAAAAAAAATGCGTCCGTTCCCGACTCTCTCCGTTCTATGGATACTGTGGATTGTTATTTCAACCTGTGACTTTTTTAACATGTCGCATCAGAATATGTCTCTAATGTACTCTGTGAAAGAACTCCGTGACTTAATGTCGCCATCTCTTCGTCTGCCCGCTAAGGTGTACAAACTGTGTACCGCCCTGGGCATTTCTCGCCCGCGACCCCGTTATGTGCATCGAGGAAGCCGTCGCAATTTCCTTATAAGTCCCGGGAACTCCGATGGCACCATCCCCACAGTCGTCTCTATGCGGCCCGCTGGCTCCTCGCCTAGGCATCGCTCTGCTGGAAGCGTCGATTATCGGAATCTTCTCCTGCTCTCGTCGCCTGCCCGCGAACTTCCAGTGACTCAGATCCCTGTGCGCTTGGCTTCTCGTTCCATCTCGGCCAAGACCGTTCTTCCCCGTGGTGGAGTGGATTCGGCGTGTCTCCGTTCACTTTGTTTTAATGGACATGTCTCTACTAGATCAACAACTCGATCTTTGCCAGTTAAACTTGCACTCATAAATGCCCGTAAATGACATTATCACATCGCATGAGTTGGACATTTTATTTGTGACTGAAACCTGGCTTAGTATTGGTGATTTATCCCCTTTCACTGAATTATGTCCTCCCCAGTGGGGTTTCCTAAATTCCCCAAGGATCTCAGGCCATGGTGGTGGCCTAGCTACAGTCTTTAAGAATGTATTCAATTGCCAAATTCTTCCTGTAAAAAACTATTCCTCTTTTGAAGTTCAACTGTTTATACTTGCAAATTGTCTCCAAACCTCTCTGTTATGTGCACTGGTATACAGACCCCCCAAAGCTACTAGCTGCTTTATACATGATTTCTCTGACCTTCTGTCTGCTATGGCCATTCAATCTGACAAGATGCTCATTCTTGGTGATTTTAACATTCATGTCTGTTGCCCAACTAAGCCGATGGTGAATGAATTTTTAGCGTTACTCGACTCTTTTAACCTCACTCAATCAATTTGTGGCTCCACTCATGTCAAGGGCCACACACTGGATCTTGTCCTGTCATCAGGGATATCAGTTGATAAACTTGACATCACTAATGCTGCCATCTCTGATCACTTTCTGATTGAGTTTGAATTTTCTAGCCACAGCCCTCCCTCTCTCCCTCCCCCTTCTTATGTTTTAGCTCGTTCTTTTAACTCAGTTACAGCTTCCCTTTTTTCCAACTCTTTTAAGCCTGCTCTCTCCCCCTCCCTCTCTGCTGACTTGCCATTATGCACTAATATTGCTGAGCTTGTCTCTAGTTTTAACCTGTCTTGTACTGATACATTGGATCAGATAGCCCCTGTAAAATTAAAACGACTCAGGTCAAACACTTCAACCCCTTGGGTGAATAGCTCCACACAAGCTCTCCGTCAAGCCTGTAGACAGGCTGAACGGAAATGGAAAAAAGATAAGCTTCAGGACAGGTCTTTTATGACACATTTCTGCAACATCTGAAAGCCAACCAAGCCGCTGTAAAAAAGGCAAAAGCTAATTATTTCAGTGAACTTATTAACTCACAGGCTAATAGACCCAAAGTTCTTTTTAAAGTTGTTGATACACTATTAAATCCGGTATATACAGTTGATACATCCTTAACTTGTGATGAGTTTTCTGATTATTTTATCCATAAAATTGACCATATCAGATCTAGCATCACAACCCAAGGTTGCATCTCCGTTATAGCTTACAGTCCTGTCAGCATCCTCCAGCATTTCACTCCTCTGTCTTCCCCTGAGCTGTCTGAGATAGTTTCCCACCTTAAGCCTTCTTGCTGCCCCTCTGATGTTATCCCTTCTCGTCTCTTTAAAGAGGTCTTTGATGTCCTTTGTCCAAATGTGTTAGCTATAGTAAACTGCTCTTTATACACTGGTGTTGTCCCCTCTGGTTTTAAGCACACACTGGTACAACCCCTGTTGAAAAAACCCAATCTTGACCCCAACGATCCTAGAAATTTTAGACCCATTTCTAAATTATCTTTTATTTCTAAAATTCTGGAAAAAGCAGTTTTCCAGCAGATCTCCTCTTTCTTGACGAGTTTTAACATATTGGATAAATTCCAATCTGGTTTCAGAGCCCTCCATAGCACAGAATCCGCACTACTTAAAGTTTATAATGACATCCTTCTTACTACTGACTCTGGATCAAGTGTATTACTTATCCTCCTTGACCTCAGCGCTGCCTTCGACACTATCGATCATGGTATTCTTATTGATCGTTTGGAAAATAGTGTTGGACTACAGGGCCCTGTCTTACGCTGGTTTAAATCCTATTTGACAGAGAGAACATTCTCTGTCAAACTGGGAGCTAAATCATCCCCTCCAGTGGATATTAAATATGGCGTCCCTCAAGGATCAGTTCTTGGCCCCCTGTTATTCTCTATATATATGCTGCCCCTTGGCACTATCCTTGAAAAGCACAACTTAAGATACCACTACTATGCCGATGATACATTATTGTATTTACCTATCTCCCATGGTTGCACTACATCTATTGAAACTATTTTTAGCTGTTTGGAAGACATTAAATCCTGGATGGCAAAAAACTTTCTCCAGTTGAATACCAAGAAAACAGAGATGATTTTATTTGGATCACCCACCCATACAAACCACCGGAGCAATGCCCTTGGCCCTTGGTCATCAAACTTGCAGAATCAGGTAAGAAATTTAGGTGTCATTTTTTACAGCTCTCTTAATTTTAATAAACAAGTTAGCTCTGTTGTTAAAGGTAGTTTTTATCAGCTTAGAACAATAGCTAAGGTGAAGTACTTTTTATCCAAGAAAGATCTTGAAACAGTCATTCATGCTTTTATTACCTCACGCTTGGACTACTGTAATTCACTGTACACAGGTCTAAACCAATATAATTTAAATAGACTTCAGTTAGTTCAGAATTCTGCGGCAAGACTTCTCACTGGTACCAAAAAGTTTGAGCACATAACTCCAGTTTTAGCTGAGCTTCACTGGTTACCAGTGAAATTTAAAATTGATTTTAAAGTCTTACTCTTTGTTATTAAAGCTCTACATGGTCAAGCCCCTTTGTATATTTCTGAGCTCCTGTCCACTTACTCTGCCGCCAGATCACTCAGATCTACAACCCAACAGCTTCTTGCCATTCCCCAGACACGCCTTAAAACCAAAGGGGACAGAGCCTTTTCTGTAATAGCCCCTAGACTCTGGAACTCCCTCCCACTTCATATCAAGTCCTGTCACACAATTGTCAGTTTTAAGACAAATTTGAAAACACACTTTTATTCTCTTGCTTTTAATTCTCTTTAATTTCTTATGTCTTTTTGCTTTATTTTTCGTTTTGAAATGTTGCTACATATATATTGTTTTGTCTCACACATATTTTTATGTAATTTTAAGGCATAGTGTTTCTGCCTTTCCTGCTCTAACTTGTAAAGCACTTTGGGTCAACTGTCATTCGTTTAAATGTGCTATACAAATAAAATGACTTGACTTGACAATTACACACTCTTCAAAAAGGTGCTTTAAATCTCTTTGTGGCGAGCGGGAGATGACAGGGAAAAATAAACACTTTAAATAAATAAATGCAGTGCTAAAACGCCAGACTTTGACAAACCGACCACGCCACCCCGGGGGCTTAATACCAGGGAATCGCTCCAATCAAAACTAGGAGCACCCAAGACTCGCAGGCCTGTATCAGTTGGAGTCAGGCATGAGACATAGGTTAGGTTGAATTTTATTCAATAAAATGATTCAAACAATCATATTAAAAACGAAAAACAAAACAAACCATCAATAATGGAGAGATAATCAAAATTGGACACTTCCTTCATACAGAAATTGGATTCAGCAGTCAAAAACACTCACCCCAAGGGGAATCCCTACTCTCTAAAGAAAAGAACACAGCAAACACCCATGCACTCACACCACATTCAGCCTGACACCTCCGTGTTGCACAGCAAACACTCCAAAGTACCACCACCAAGATGTGGAGGACTGCCACACTTCCTAGCATTTCCTTGCCATCCCAATTCTATAACAAAGAACACATATTTAAGACACCTACACCACAATAATGAACCTAAACAATAATGTGCACAAGAGGGAACAACCCTCCACAAATCAAAGAAACCAACAAAAGAAAATAAATACCAGAAAACAATTATTAGGACCAAAAGCACACAGCGTTCATGTCAATAAAACAGAGTACGATAACAAACATATTCTCATCAAAAATAGAGGGATACATACCAGACACTTCACAACATTGTTCTGTACTACGCACTCACCTCTTAAATTCAAGGTACTCTTATGAGAACAGTTGGGTCAACAGATATCCTTGACAGCATTAGGACAATGCAGACCAAATGGGAACTTTAGGGAACTAAAGTAATATTTATCAGAGCTTCTCAGTGATTTTAGTCCCGTCCGAATGTGCCATCTCAGTAATCATTACGGACAATGTCAGTAAAGATTACGGCGACTTCTACCTGCAGTAAAAAGGTCTGGAAAAATAACCTCAGGTAATACTAGTCCCGTGCGAATAGACATGCATGTAAAAATTCTGTCATTTTCTATTTATTTTCTGTAGTTTTTCAAGTATGGAGGCACTTGAAAAAGCATTCAGTTGTGTTCTAGGCGGTGGGATGTCAAGTCTGTGGCAAAACTCAAGTGTTTTACGCACACCATTCAGATCTAAAAGGAGGTCGAAAGCACTTTTTATAGGCACAAAACTTATTTTAGCATTAGATAAGTGCCTGTAACCAAGATAATACAATCTGAATTTATTTAATACATTCGACCGGACCTAAGTGTTTTATGTGTTTGCGCACAACATGATATCAGGAAGCTACGTACGCACATGGCGACAGGGAGGTGACGGCGGTGCGTACTCCTCCCACTTCTGCTAGTTTTACGGAGATATCCTGTGCGAATTGGCCATTATTATTACAGACGTCCTGTGGTAAAATTACATTACTCCACCTCTCCATGTTAAACTAGTCCCGTCCGAATAGGGCTTAGGTTGTTAAAGCTAAACTCTGCATGAAGAGGAATAAACGCCTCAGAGCTAAGGCCATTACTTTAAACTATATCTCAATTCATATTCCATGAAGCTACATAGCATTTAATTTATTATTATTTTTGAGATTTTTTTTTTTTCAATGAAAATTTCTTTAAAGTTGCAAATTCACCCTAAATAGACCATAATCTCTTTAAACATCACAAAATAGCCAAGTCAGTAACTTTCTCATAAACTCTATGGTCTGGTTTCACAGACAGGGATTAGATAAAGCCAGGATTAGGCCATAGTTCAATTAGGACATTTAAGAAACTTTTTATAAACGTGATTCAGAAAAAATCTTTACTAGTGTGAATCTTGAAACAAAACAATGGAACTGACATATTTTAAGATATGTCAGTGCAAGTTGCTTTCATGTATGACTTCTCAAACATGCATTTTAGACTGGGACTAGGCTTAAGCCTTGCCTGTGAAACCGGGGGAATGTGTTTTTGTGATCATGTTTCAGTTGGAACAGGCTCAACTGAATGGAGATTAGTTAAATTCCTGAAATGTAAAGTAATTCAGTATCTGTGTGACGAGGCATCACCTACCGTTGTCAGCTCATTGAAGTGCGATGGAGTGGAAAACAAGCACGCCCTCCCTTTTTTTCAGCTATTCCCAGGAAAACGAATCACAAAAATAACATGACACACTGTCTGATTTCCTTGACTTTTAAACCTTAATTAAAAAAAAACGTATGTGGCAAGGGGGGCGTGGTCTAGCGAGGTCTGTCTGTGACAGGACAGGAGAGAGGATCGGGAGACAGGTGCGGCGTGCGTAAAGGCGGACATACACTGTGCGATGCCTGAGATTTCAGCAAGGTAGCCTACCTACTCACACTGAACGAGTAGATCGCATGCGATGTAAAGCCAAAGCTCAGGATTAATGTGCTCACACTATACGGTCCGAACGTCGAGCTGCGACTTCACTGCTCACACTATAGCCTACGTGTGAAATATGCGTGAATCAGCACGATAAACCCTCGTGCCGGGGTTGCGCCTATAGACGATATCATGTATCCAGAGATATTGTCAAAACAATATTAAAACAGTATGAACTACAAATAAAGTCAGTATGTGAGGCTAAATAGATGTGTTTTAGTCTGAATTATGTGGTAAGAGGTAAGATGTGTGCTTCCATTTCAGTTTCAGCAATCCCTTCACTCGATTGGGATGTTCTCTTTTGTTCTGGGCGGCAAGTGCATGCAGTAGCCTAACTGTCACATCGGGCATATTTTGTAGTATTATACACATATTTATACCGACTTCATCAGGCTCCGAAAATTCTTCACAAAAAACACAAAGAATGGCCTTCTCAGCTGCCATAGTTGCAACTCTTCCGTCATCAGGGGTCTCATTTATAAAACTGTGCGTAGGAACCTTACTAAAAGTGTAGGCTACGTGCGCTCGAAAGCCAAAAAAGGCGTACGCAAAAAATATTGAGACTTATAAAACCGTTCGTAGGCCTACGCCAGAACCTGCGCAGAATTCACTTTGTAAATCCCAGTCAGCGGAAGATAGTGCGCACATGCGTCTCCTCCCCGAAATAACCATATATGGAGCTTACAACGCCTAGTTTTACTATGCAGATCCTCATCTGCATATCATTTGCATATGATTATTCATCCACGTGATAACGTTTAACGGTAGCCTACAAGACACATTACATTAATAAAAATCATGTAGTTGCCTATCCTTGCCTTGTTTTTGAATACATAAATCAAATAGTGTATAAAATACATTTCAGAGAAAGTTTTTCTCACTCTTTCCCACTGGCCGAATTGTATTTTTAATTGAAGCAGATAGGCCTTTTGCATTATTTACACGAAACTATTTTCTCAGACAATCTGGTATTATCATGATAAGCAATTATCTCTGTGGTTAAAACATTTAAACACAGCACGCCACAGGAAAAGTGTTCAAGAACATTGCATCCACAACAAATATTTGGCGTACGCCTCTTTCAGGGCCTGTTTTGTGCGCACGCAACGGTTATAAATGAGGCCCCAGAACAGTGTGTTCAACGCATCACCGTTTCTGTTTAAAAAACGTTGTGCAACGTTTTGTCGGGGCTGAACGCAGCCGTGGTTCCCAGACCACGTCTCAATGAGAAGAGGTCTGACTTTAGCCAGGCTACCATCAGCTATCAATATCAAGATGATTTAGCATTTCCAATTTATGTATTAAATTATTATTAGTATTATTGTATATTATTATTATTATTAGGGAAGGCCTACTTTTATTATTAAATTGATAGGCTATTATAATTAAATTGCCACGCAATAATTTCACAGCGCATCGCCGCATAACCAACGCGCTGTGAGGTTAATAAAATATTACATAGAAGCTTACTCCTCCTCATTAAAAATTGTCTAAAACATTTAGGTCGATTACAATGAATTATAGGCATATAATTAATTATCAACAGTCTATAGTATGTCTGAACACTGCAATAATTCATCAATGAAAATTAAAAACAGCTTTATTTCAAAAACATTGTTTAACAAATGAATAAAAGAGGCAAAGTGTAGGCTACATCACAAATTAATATGAGGCAAAGTAGCCTAGGTGGCTTGGAAGAAGTGGGTAATGGTTAATCCATTTTGCAACAGGAACTGGAGGTAAGCAACAGTAATTAAAGCTGCAAGCAGCCTTTCCGGGGCCAAGCCCTTCTTGCTGTTTGGCTTGTTTGGATACATTATTTTTTAGGAATCTTTTGAACATTGCACAATTCACATGGTTTAACATTTGCTACACATTGGAAATGATTTAATCTTCAAAGTTAAAGCCTTTTGCTTTACTTAGTATTTGGTTTACACTCATACACTGTGGTTTGCTTAATAATTTTACAGAGACTTAAGATGTTGAAGGTAGAATCGCTGTAGCACAATGCAGAGCCAGAAGAGCAAAAGATTAGTAGAATGCTTGAATACAAGAATCGACTCGACATAATACACAAATTTATGTAGTCATCCTACGCAGGATTCTAACCCCCAACCAGAATGGTTTAGGACTCATAGCACATGGATTAACAGCTTGCACCACTTAGGGGACATAGAGTAATAAGCTGCAGAGGAGAGCCTTCAGTGTATGAGCACACAAAATCATGTTAATGAGATTAGCATGCTAAGCTAGCTTAATGCTAATGTAGCTTATGGTTATCCTGATAGCTGAAGAGCCACATTAGAAAGAATGGCATCTGGTTAGCATGCTAACCAATTATTATGCTATGCTAAGTTGCGAACTAGCATAAGGCAACACAGGCTAGGCCAACTTTGGAGACGAATATCTTGGGAACGGTAGCGAATATCAAAAATCTATTCAGTCATTTCTATGCGTCTTGGTCCAAAGATCATCTGAGCAAACTTTGGGCAAAATTGAGCAAGATTTGAAGGAGGAGTAGCGAAAAAACTGTTTACCATTTGCTTCAACATGGCGGACAGTTACATTGTTGGAAAATGACAAATGAGATATCGTCGGAATCTGCATAATCCAAGGAACGTAATGACATAAAGAAATCAAATTTTAACCTATGTTTTCAAAAGTTATAAGCATATTTGCAAAACACCTTATACCTCTGGAACACTAAGTGACGCTGTGTTCAAAGTTCTCAGGTACCTTCAGGCCATGCTAATGATGATCCTTACCAATTTTGGTGCTGATATGTCAAATACTTTATAAGATATTGCAATTTATGACAAAAATCAAATGGCGGACAAGTGGTTCATCCAATCCTAGCAAAATCAGTATCCACGGATTCGGCATGGCCCAAGGAATCCATAGACACCAAGTTTATAATTTTCTGACAATCCGTTCACAAGTTATTGGCCAAAATAGCCATTTTCCATATCTCATGACCCGTAGGTGGCGCTGTTCCCAACTTTGGCATGGAACCTCAGGGCATGCTTCCGATGAAGTGTACCAATTTTCGTTTCGATTGATAAATTTTTGGCCGAGATACAGCCTCTGAACCAATTTTGGGTCAACCTCGTTAAAGTCCCTGTAAAGGCAATTCAAAAAAAAAGTTCTAAACACATTTTAAATGTTAGAAATGTATTGCTAAATCATATTACAAAGACTGTGCACTGTGAAGTACTGAATTGTGGAGTTAGACCGTTAAACAGTTTTTCACCGTTGCTGTGTTCCGGATTTTTTGGGCGGGGCTAAAACGGGGGCTCGATGACGCACTGAGGCCCCCTGAGCTATTGGACACGCCCCTACTTGATGATGCACTGGAGCCCCATTCACATCAGTTTGCAACTCAATCGCGAGTTACTGTCAGTACTATTATTTACTACATCCTACAGTTTGCTAGCTAGCTATGCCTTCGTCACGGAAATGCGTATTACCTGGATGCGATCGCATACAAAACAGATCGGTGTCCTTATTTAAATTTCCGAAAAACTATCATATCAACAAGAGGTGGATTAATTTTGTGATGAGCCACCTTGATGGAGAGCTGAGGATCACCGCCAAAACCCGCCTCTGTAGTGATCATTTTACATGGGATAGTTTTATAAACTTTCGTCGGAGACAACTGGGATTCATTCACTGATAATCCGCTGTTACTGGTGAATGTGGCCGAACCGACTATCTCCCGCCTCGGCCTTCATCCTCCCGTCGCGCCGACAACTGGTGCCATCGTCGGCAGTGCGTGCCCACCAATGAGTGTAAGTTGCCTTGTGTGCTTATGTTATAATTATAGTAGGTAGTCCAGGCTCGAACATGTATGGCTTTGTAAAACAAATTAAGCTGCTAGGAGCATCCATTCCGGCTGTAGCGGTGACAGTTGAGTGTTGTTGTGAGTCGACGGCAGCGAGCTTTCCCGCGAGTGGGCGTGGTTTCAGCGCAGCCAGCGGACACGCCCCCAGCGTTTGAGAGCAGAGACTACTGCTCATTTTTTCAAGATTTTGATCTCTTATTTTATGTACTTGCCGGCTTTTTTATCATTAAAATTTGACTGGGTGGCTAATAACACATTTTTCTGTGGTGTGACAATCTCAGAACACATACTTAATTTTGACTTTACAGGGACTTTAAGTTTGCGACATCATCATTTTTTTTTTCCAGTACAACAAAAAATTCTGTTCAGTCATTACTATGCGGCTCAGTCCGAAGATCATTTGAGCACGTTTGCACAAAATTGGACACAATTTGAAGGAGGAGTAGCAAAAAACTTGAATACTGTACTTTTCAAATTGGCCACTACTGTAATGGGTGGAGTCTTGATTGACTATATTGGTTTTGATCAGCATGATGAGAGGAATCAGGTGCACTAAGTTCCATGTCTCTAGATCAAAGGGTTCAAAAGTTATAACCATTTCAGTGTTGAATTTTTGAACTGGTAGTGGCGCTATAGAGTTGCGCCACCAAATTTGGTCCAATTACTATTCATGGCCATCTCTACAACTGTGCCAAATTTCATAATTTTCCTATGTACGGTTCATAGGGCTGCCATAGACTTCCAGAGGAGGAACAATAATAAGAAGAAAACTAACAGATACAATAGGGGCTATCCCCTTCGGGGGATAATTTGTAGCTAGTTTGAACTACAGACCTTAAAGATCTCTTTTCGATTTTTTTTTTTTTTTTTTTTTTGCTGCAGAAGAAACTTCTGTTTTCGCGCAGGCGCAGTGAGGGAAAGAACGTACTCGGTTACTAACGTAACCTCGGTTCTCTCTAGAAGAGGGAACGAGTATTGCGTAAGTAGCTTACGCATCGGGAAAGTCTTCTTTCTTCGAGATCTGAAGCCAAAAAATTATCCTTAATTTTGTATTCATTGTCAACGCAGTGCAGCAGCCGACAGACCTAGGCAGGCTGTATAAGCGTGCTCATTGGCTGCTCGGCTGCAACTGCTTAAGCCTATCGGTGAGCGCTCTGAACGCGGCAACCAATGAGGGCGCTTCGCGCCCTCCACACCCTTCTAACCGTCAGAATGGGCGTGGCCAGCGTGTATATATTCAGCGCTCACAGGCTAAAATTCTGGTTTTCGCAGTCTGAAGCGCAAAAGCTCGTGGCGCGACACGGCAGGTTACGCAATACTCGTTCCCTCTTCTAGAGAGAACCGAGGTTACGTTAGTAACCGAGTACGTTCTCTTACGAGAGGTTCTCTCGTATTGCGTAAGTAGCTTACGCATCGGGAACCCTTTGTCAACGCCGTGTGCGCCGAGCATCCAGCCCATGAATCCCAAGGGAACCGGGGAAAACACTCTGCTGGGAAATGTGGCCGGTCGGAGAGACGGGCCAGCGTAGTACATGCACTTCATGCAGCATATGAAATAGAGCGGCGCGGCCGGTCTATAAACATAGCAGTACAAACAGTAGGGCCGGCGGAGCGAGCCCATACAGTACATAAGCACTCATAAGGGTAGGAGAAAACGACATAGTCGGTCTCACATGAAGAGAAAAATTCCCGTGCGGCAGAAAATAATGCGGGCGGCCAGCAGCGCGGGCCAGCACCGATAACAGCGCGTAACAGGAAATAGGAAACAGAACGGATCAGCCGGTCTGAGTCAAACACTTCACCCTGAGTAGTTACCAGAATAGCGCCAGCATATGAACGTAGTCTGCACACGGGAGCTGGGCAGAGCATACATGTCACTTATACCGACAATATTTTTGCCTGTAGGGCAGGAACTTCCAGGTTATAAAACCTCACGAATGTAGACGGGGAGGCCCAGCCCGCCGCCATACAAATGTCGTGGATAGAAATTCCGCTGGACCAGGCCCATGACGAGGCCATGCCTCTAGTGGAATGGGCTCTGATGCCCAGAGGGCACTGCAGGTGTTTGGAGGCATAAGCTGCTGCTATCGCATCCACTATCCACCTGGACAAGCTCTGCTTCGAGGCGGCAAGACCTTTGGTGCGTCCGCCGAAGGAAACAAAGAGCTGGTCTGAACGCCTGAAAGCGGCGGTGCGCGTGATGTAAACTCTCAGCGCCCGGACAGGGCATAGGAGGTTATCACTGTCCCCACTATCGGATGCTGGCAGAGCCGAGAGGGAAATAACTTGTGCCCTAAACGGGGTTCCAATCGCTTTGGGGATGTAACCGTGCCTCGGTCTGAGAATGACTTTCGAGTCATTCGGCCCGAACTCGAGACATGCAGGGCTAACAGATAGCGCGTGCAAATCACCCACTCGTTTGACTGAAGACAGAGCTATCAGAAAAATGGTTTTAAGCGACAGATACTTTAGATCCACGGATTCAAGCGGTTCAAAGGGAAAAGCCTTTAGGGCCGCCAGGACCAAGGACAGATCCCACGAGGGAACCGAGGGGGGCCGCGGGGGATTCATCCATCTAGCTCCTCTGAGGAAGCGGATAATGAGCTCCTTCTTCCCATTGCCCGGCCGAGCGTCGTCTCAGCGAACGCTGTAATAGCGGCCACATATACTTTGAGCGTGGAAGGGGATCTGCCCTTTTCCAACAGCTCTTGCAAGAAGGAGAGCACCCGCGGGACCCCGCATGCGCGCGGATCCAGGTTTTGAGTAGCGCACCATTTAGAAAACACCGACCATTTAGACGCGTAGAGCCATCTCGTGGAGGGGGCTCTCGACTGCGTGATCGTGTTCACGACCCCTTCTGACAGGTCAACGGGTATCCGTTGATCACCCATGCATGCAGCGACCAGCGCTCTGGATGGGGATGCCAGATCGATCCAGCGGCTTGGGAGAGGAGATCCTTTCTCACCGGGATCGGCCATGGGGGTGAGTGCGACAGCCTCACTAGCTCTGGGCACCAAGTTTGGTTTTCCCATCGCGGGGCTATAAGCAGCACTGAGTGGTGCGTTTCTCTGATCCTCGAAATGACCTGTGGCAACAGGGAGATCGGAGGAAAAGCATACAGCGGGAGGCTGGGCCATGTCTGGGACAGCGCGTCCTCGCTCTTCGAATAAAACTTCGGGCATTGAGCATTGTCTTTCGACGCAAAGAGGTCGATTTCCGCTCTGCCGAATAGGCGCCAGAGAAACTGGACTGTCTGGGGGTGCAGAAACCATTCTCCCTGGGGAATGTTTTCCCTGGACAGTCTGTCTGGACCGACATTCAGGTGGCCCGGCACGTGCGTGGCTCTCAGCGAGCGCAGCGAGCGGTAAGCCCACACGAGGAGGCGTTCTGTCAGCCTGCACAGGTTCCTGGATCTGACACCGCCCTGTCGGTTCACATAGGATACCACGGACATGTTGTCCGAGCGGACTAGCACATGGTGATCCCGTATGAATGGGAGGAAGCGCCTGAGCGCGTTCTCGACCGCTATCATCTCCAAACAGTTTATGTGGAGGCATTTTTCCCGGTCTGACCATAGGCCAAAAGCCGGTTTGCCCTCGAACAGAGCGCCCCAGCCTGAGGTGGAAGCGTCCGTCGAGATAATTTTGCGGTGTGAGATAGCTCCCATTGTCACTCCCCGCTGGTACCAGTCGGCCGCTAACCAGGGCTTCAGAGCTGAAACGCAGCTCTGAGTCACTCTGATGCGAATACCGCCGGAAGCCCATGCTCTGTGAGGCACTCGGGCATTCAGCCAGCATTGTAGCGGGCGCATTCGTAAAAGACCCAGCCGAAGCACTGCTGCGGCTGAGGCCATACAACCCAGTAGCCTCTGAAATGTTTTGAGAGGTACGGTGCTGCCCGGCCGGAGGGACGCGGCCAGGCGTCGAATGCAGCGCGCGCGCTGTGTCGACAGGCGGGCCGTGTACTGATATACCTGACCGTCGAAGGCGAATCTCAAGAATGGCCTGTGACGGGGTATTATCAGGATCTGAAAAGCACGCGTCTTTTAGATCAAGAGATATAAACCAGTCCCTCGAGCGAATTTGCGCGAGAATTTGTCTGGTTGTGAGCATTTTGAACGGTCTTCTCATAAGAGCCTCGTTCAAACGTCTCAGATCCAAAATTGGTCTGAGAGCTCCGTCCTTCTTGGGAACGAGGAAATAACGGCTGTAAAAGCCCGACTCGTTCATGGAAGGGGAAACCGGTTCCATAGCCCTTTTGCACAGAAGTGTAGCTATTTCTGCTCGAAGTAGATGTGCTACTTCCCCATTCACTCTGGTCTCGATACGCGCTTGAAAGCGCGGAGGGCGGCGAGCGAACTGCAGAGTATAGCCCTGTTTTACTGTGCTTAGCACCCGTTCTGATGCGCCTGGAATAGTTTCCCACGCTTTTGCGTGTGCAGCCAGGGGCAGAATGGCCTCCGGGCTCCGATCGCCGCGCATCGCGGGCTCGAAACGGAGGGGCGGGCGCGGCGCGCGCGCTCTTGGTGCTTAGATACGGCAGAGCGCACGCAGCGATAGCTGGCCGTTTTACACACAGTGTCCCGGTGGCTTTAGACGGGGAACATAAAGTGTGAAGCGCGACGCGCGATGGCGGCGTCGGGGGCGAAAATGTTCGTTAGTATGTGTGAGCGCTCGAGGGCGGGCACAGGAGTTACATTCAGGGGCGGGCGCGGCGCGCGCGCTCTTGGTGGTTAGATACGGCGGATCGCACGTAGCGATAGCTGGCCGTCTTACACACAGTGTCCCGGTGGCTTTGGACGGGGAACATACGGTGTGAGGCGCGAAAATGTAGTTCGTATGTGTGAGCGCTCGAGGGCGGGCACAGGACTCACATTTAAAACATGACCAGTCGTGCGAGGCCGTGTGACAGAGCGGGCAGTGAGTAGGTGTGGGCACGGAGAAGTGGACACGTGACCTACTTTTAACACTAAAGCGGCTTTTGCCTGCTTCATGAGAGTGGGCTCTGTGAGAGACACGGGATGTATAGTGCTTGTGTACAGGGGTGAGCACAGAACGTGGGCACATTCACTGTACTAGAAACACATACGGCGTCAGCCGTGCAACCAGACATTATGCTCTTTTGACATTTTTCTGGGTTGCCGTGAGAACGGCGGATGCGCGCAGGCGAGCGGGTAGATACCGGCTCGTTGACTGCGGGGTAAACAGCTGCAGTAGCCGTGGCAACGGGGACTGACAGAGCGTTAAGCTTCGACGGTGGTCCAGCCGCAGGGCTGCGGGATTTAACCGTCTTTTCTTCTCTCGTGTTTAGACGCTCAAAAAATACTTGAGCTGCACCCTGAGAAGGTGTGGTGCGAGGGGCGGGTTCGCTTTCTGTAAGTAAGAAAGACTGGCCGCGAGCTCGGAGAAGCAAGCAGCATAAATTTTATTTTCCCCGAGAGCTGGGATCGAACGCGGGTCTCTCGCATGAAAGCGTATGATTCTGCCACTGAGCCACAGGGGAAACACATAGGCTTTCAGTTAGCGCGAGCATATAAAAAGCGACCTCATGTGTCGCGTCGGCGTTCGTTTGCAGGCGAGCGTGTGTTTAAAACAGGCTCGTTTACTGCAATAGTAATATTTCCAGTCGCCTGAACTTAAGAGGGGACTGAGAAATGTGTGAGGATTGGCGGTTGTCCAGCCGTAGCGAGACTAACACACTCTCTTCTCTTTTCGCCGGTGAGTGAGGCGCGCACGCTGAACGCTGCTCGTGACCGTCCGCTTCGTCATCCCTTGAACGGCGCAATCTGCGCGGCCCAACGAGGGAGAGAGCGGGCTTGTTTTCTGTATGTAAGAAAAACTGGCCGCGAGCTCAGAGAAGCGAACAGCATAAACTTTAACTGCCGCGAGAGCGGGGACCGAACCCCGGTCTCTGGCTTGACAGTCTAGGATTCCGCCACTGAGCCACAGGGGAGAATACATTAGTATATGTCTTGTGACGGCGTTTGATTGCAGGCGAGCGTGTATTTATAACAGGCTCGTATACTGCAATAGTAACAATTCCAGTCGCCTGAACTTAAGAGGGGACTGAGAAATGTGTGAGAATGGAGGTTATAGTCCAGGCCACGGCGGGACGAAAACACTCTGTTCCCCTTTCACCAGTGACGCGCGAGGACGGAGTAGCTTTCTTGTAACGTAAAGAGAGCTCAGACCGTCCGCTCCTGCCATCCCTTGTGAGCGGCGCAGTTTGCGCGGCTCGAACAGAGGGAGAGGAAACTCGCTCCGAGACCGTCCGCTCCTGCCATCCCTCGTGAGCGGCGTATTGCACGGCTCGAACAGAGGGAGAGGAAACTCGCTCCGAGACCGTCCGCTTCTGCCATCCCTTGTGAGCGGCGTATTGCACGGCTCGAACAGAGGGAGAGTACGGGTATCTATCACATTCGCCTCATCTCCTGACGCGGCGGCGGCGCGGGCAGAGCCGGCGGTTGAGCGGCCGGGAGGGAGAGGGCGAGAGAGAGCTCGAGGGAGAGGTTCCGGCGAGCTCCTCAGTCACAACAGTCTCCGGTGGTCGCTGCGAGCGGCGCTTCTTATTGCGCGGCCCGGCAGGGACAGGCGGAGCGACAGCTTGGTCGAAAGCTTCAAGTCGAGCCCGCAGGGTCGACATTGAAAACTCTTCGCACTCGGAGAGTGCGGTGGCGGCGTGCCCGCGGCCCAGGCGGAGAGCGCAGAGAGGTGGCGGTCTCCGTAGCTGAGCGGGGCGCGGCACGAGCCGCAAAAACGAGGCGTTTTTACAAAAACGCCTCGTGCTCTTTTAGAGTACACACAGAAACAGTAATAATGTAAAGGATATGTCGCCGGATAGCGTAGCAGGCACGGATGGCTGAAGGCGGCGAAGACGGCCGGCTTCCTCAGGCGCTGTCCTAAGCTTGCCGGTCGCTGGTTTCAACGGCGGCGGCTCTCAAGATCCAGCGATGCGAAGAGCGTCGCTGAAGACAAGAAAATCAGAATTTTAGCCTGTGAGCGCTGAATATATACACGCTGGCCACGCCCATTCTGACGGTTAGAAGGGTGTGGAGGGCGCGAAGCTCATTGGTTGCCGCGTTCAGAGCGCTCACCGATAGGCTTAAGCAGTTGCAGCCGAGCAGCCAATGAGCACGCTTATACAGCCTGCCTAGGTCTGTCGGCTGCTGCACTGCGTTGACAATGAATACAAAATTAAGGATAATTTTTTGGCTTCAGATCTCGAAGAAAGAAGACTTTCCCGATGCGTAAGCTACTTACGCAATACAAGAGAACCTCTCGTAAGAGAACACTGAGTTTAGGGCAATCGGTTCGTAGCTCTGCTTCAACTGTGCGATATAGTCACGAGGAGCGACCAAAATTTCTAACAGAAATTCATCCGACCATCCGATTGCCGGGTGGGGAAGATTAATCGCCTCTCCTTTCCCCCTGTAGCCTACACTGCACGAACACTGCACGACAAAGCTGAAAATCGTCCCGACCCGAAAAAGAGTCGCACGAGTCAGAATTCGGCTCAAAAGCGAGATCCTTTGAGTTGTTTTGTTTCAGTGTTGTGTGCGCACCTTTTCTTTGTATTTTTATTTTGTTTTTTGAATAAACCACACAGTCTCCCAAGCCGACCCTGCTCTTCCTTCCCTACATATTGAACCGTAGCCTACTAGGCCTACAACGTATTTCAAAACAGATTTATAACACTTTTTCATTTAAACAAACTATTTTGAATCAACGTTTCATTTCAAATGAAAGTCTTGACAAGAAATTAGCACATTGTTTTAATTTTTTGCTCTTGCTTTTCTTTAAATGGGAGTATAGTTCCTAGGAAACTGCTGTTATTGCATAAATGCTGGTTTTACTGGTTGTGTAACGGGTAAATTCTAAATAAACACCAATGAAAAACCTGATAAATGGCAGCAATTATTTTAGATCTCATTTAACCTGACAGTTGAGGAAACGGCAGTAATATCACAGACCAGAAGATAAGGATGAAGATTAACACAGCTTTGTATATTGCCGGAACCATACTTCTCAACATAGCAGGTAAAATCTATAGCCTACCATGAAAAAATTTGATTTAAGTTTAATGAAACGTTTAATTAATTTGTTTAATAACTGACAAGCAACTGAATTCCTAAAAAAAAAAATTGTGCACACACCCACAACAGACTTGACTGAATTGTTTATTTCTCATGATACATCTAAAACCTTTGGATCTAAAGACTTGTGGTTAAATGCTTGAAATTGCTTTTGTAGGCTAGTTAACTTTTAGAAGCTAAAAGATAGTTTTGATTTGTTTGATATTTTGGTCTTTTTATAAATCCCATACTTGTATTTAAAAAAAATTGTATTTAAATTGATATGTCTAAAGTCAAGTCACATTAAAAAAAAGTTTTTAAAGCATATTTATTTTATGTTTATAGAGCAGAATCAATTATGGAAACTCAACAATGAGGACTGTTCCGATTCTGCTGTAACACAGCTCTAAATGACAATAGTGTCATTATTTAAAATGGTCAAATATGATAATATTAATAATTCTTTTTAAATTAAATAATAGAGTCCATGGTTCAAAAGTAATGGCATGATACACAAAAAGATTTAATATTTAATACATTTTATACATTGCAAAAATACTTTTTTAGTATTTATGTCTTGTTTCCATGCAGTCTAAATATCTTCAAATTCTTAAATAAAGAAGCATTTACCAGATAAGTAAAATGACATAAGAAATTCTATCTTGTTTTCTGATTAAAATTAAATTTGATTTGATTAAATTAAAATTGATCTAAATTAAGTAATCTAAATTTTGTTTAAAACTGTCACAAATGCAGGTTGAAGCACAGGGAAGGATGCAGGATCTACTTGCAGCAGCTTTTATTTAAACAAACTCAAAACTAGACTAGACTCAGGCAAGGGAACAGGGGGCTGTTCCATAAACCAAGATTAGAGTATAAGCCAGGCTTATTTCGGTTAGTCAGGCTTATTTTTGGTAGATTCGGTTTCATAAATCAAACTTAAAAAAGTTCAAACTCAGTTACCCCGGCAACTTATGCTGGGAAACTAGCCTGGTCCAGGGCAGGCTAACTGTCAGGCTAAGCCTCAGTTGTTACACAGATCCTCTAACATTGACCAACAAGAACACAATGATATTACCACTGACAAAAATGCACACAAGACAAGGGGAACACAAGACAGGAATAATGACAAAAACTAGCAAAATTATCTGCCAATGGGGTACGAAAAATGAACTTGTTTTCTATTTGAATTAAAGGTATAGCGGAGGATCTTTCCAAATTTTAGATAAGACCCGCCCTCTCCACTTTTTGAAAAGTTTGATTGATTCACCAGAATGATTGACAATTAGGAGGACCAATAGTATAGGTTACCCACCAGGAAGTAAAACATCCTCCGCTATACCTTTAAGATTTTATTTTCTTACCCCATTGGCAGATAATTTAGTTTGGTTTAACTTAAAGGGATAGTTCACTTTGAAAATAAATTTTGGTATGTTTTAGCTTACCTCAAGGGCATCCAAGATGTAGGTGTCTTTTTTTCCGCAGTAGTTTCAATTTTGATATTTTTAGGTCAAACCGTTCTTGTCTGTCAGTCATATAATGCAGGTCGATGGACACTGTATCAAAACACAAGCACAGAGTCCAAATTAAAACAATTCCCCATCGTCCAAATTAAACAATTCCCCATCGTAAGTACACATTGATGGCCTAAGACACGAAACGAGCGGTTTGTGTGTGAAAATGAACAGTATTTATATCGTTTTTACCTCTTGTAACACAGCACACGTCTAAATGATCTGACGGCGCGGGCGGGTATAGATATATACATAAATGTCGCCTTGGCTACGGTTTCGTTCCAATGAACTGCAGTAGCAAAGGCGACATCTATGTATATATCTATACCCGCCCGCGCCGTCAGATCATTTAGACGTGTGCTGTGTTACAAGAGGTAAAAACGATATAAATACTGTTCGTTTTCTCACACAAATCGCTCGTTTCGTGTCTTAGGCCATCAATGTGTACTTACGATGGGGAATTGTTTAATTTGGACGATGGGGAATTGTTTTAATTTGGACTCTGTGCTTGTGTTTTGATACAGTGACCATCGACCTGCATTATATGACTGACAGACAAGAACGGTTTGACCTAAAAATATCAAAATTGAAACTACTGCGGAAACAAAGACACCTACATCTTGGATGCCCTTGAGGTAAGCTAAAACATATCAAAAATTAATTTCAAAGTGAACTATCCCTTTAAAGGGGTCATATAATGGCATATGCACTTTTACAAGTTGATTGTACTGAAATGTGTGTTGGCAGTGCCTGTACACAACCATCAAAAAATGATAAAAATCCATCCAGTGTTTTTTTTTTAATCTTCTTATATGTTTTCCCCATCTCAAATCCAGCCGTTCGACCGTGTGACGTCACACGGTCGGACGCCCCTCCCACGATTGTTGATTGACGGCAGCGTTTCAACACAGACCCGCCCTCGCTCGTGAGCCAGCTGTCAATCATCATAGTCCGCGCATCATTGTTGATACGCTGGAGCAGTGTCTATGAGCAGAATGGCGTTTAAGCGATTGTGGTGTTCTGTTCTTGGGTGTAATAATGAACACAGCAGGCATTTTGACCCGAACCGCTGAAGACGCAGTGGCTTGTCAGTGAGTTTGTTTTCGAAGGGAATATTCCCCACGATCAACGTCAATGCTTTCATGTTTGCGCGAATCATTTCACACACCAGACTGCTTTACAAACGAGGGTCAGTAACGTTATAAAGCTGGTTTTGCTAAGAAGCTGCTCCTGAAAAAAGGATCGGTACCAACTATTCGTGTTCCTGCTGCACCTCCAGAAGAACTGAAGTGAGTGTAACGTTTTATTAGCCTTTATATTAATCTTTGCAAATCGCTTGCTGCAAGCTTCATGATGAATGCAGCTGTTTACACTCAGGTACATTACGGCATGTTTTCTATGTACGACGTTCTCAATATAATTCATAATCCACGTTTATAATGAACAACACGTTATGCTTATTGTGTTATTATTACAAACGGTGTACGCACAGAACAGAGGGGCGGGGTGAGCAAAGCTCATTATCATTTAAAGACACATGCACTTAAACGGCGTGCTGAAAACAGAGCTGTTTTTGACCAGGTAAAATGAGTGTTTTCTTACAATACTAATGAGAACTTTTTATTAAAGTATAACTTTTAATTTAGACCCTAAAGAATCTTATTAGCTTGTACAAAAATGGCATTATATGACCCCTTTAACTAAACTTGATTTTTTTTTTTTTTTTTTTCTGTTTTAGAAAACAAGATATAATTTCTTATGTCATTTTACTTATCTAGTAAATGCTTTGTGATTTAAGAATTTGAAGATATTTGGACTGGGAAACAAAACAAACATACAAAGTAAGAAAATAATTTTTTGCAGTGTAGTCTTTCATACATTGAAACTTCAGTATCCGTCAAAACCGGATAACTTGTAAAGCAGAAGTATTTTCTGTTTATGAGATGCAGTTCTATTATGTAGCAGAAACACTGCCAGTGTGAAAGCATAATGTAAGCCTGCTGCTAATTCACATACACACACTGCATGTAAAACTGGCCTAATTTAGTTAAAGATTTTGTACTGTATTCATGTTATTACTATGAAATAATTTAACAGGGATTTTGGCTAAAAATCCTTAAATACCATTATTCAGGTGAAGGTTTTATCTTGTTTTCATGCCAATGGTACGTGCCAGCACTGATGTTAGTGTTTAACAGTAACACTTTATCAGCTCTGTACAAATGACTGTCTTTGTCTTTGACTACCCACACAGATTCCCTCTGCCAGTTAGATGGTAAGTTGTCATAATGACCATAAAACTCTTGTTCCACGCAGAATGTGTCTTCTACTGTATGTCTGTGAGGCATTTGAAGGAATTCTCATATTACTTTTTCTCTCATTAGTATGTGGTCAAGCCACCCTAAAAACTAGGATTATTGGAGGGGTGGATGCAAAGCACGGGTTTTGGCCGTGGCAAGTCAGCATTCATCAAAGATTCTTTGGAGGCCATTTCTGTGGTGGGAGTCTAATCAATAAAGACTGGGTTTTATCTGCAGCTCACTGCTTCAATGAGTATGTTGACATCTTAAATTAAACTTAAAGGGATAGTTCACCCAAAATTGACTCACCCTCAAGTCATCCTAGGTATATATGACATTCTTCTTTCAGACGAATGCAATCGTAGTTATATTATAAAATATAGGCTACTGGCTCTTCCAAGATTGTGAATTTTTTTTCTGCTTTGAAGTCTCTAACCCTAAGCTAGTTATTTTACTTTGTAAAGTTTTAAATACGGATATTTTTCTTACACAAACGCATTGCTTCACTTTGGAAGGCCTTTATAAACCACATGGAGCCGTGTGGAGCACTTTTATGATGGATGGATGCACTTTTATGATGGATAGATGCAGTTTTGTGAACTTCAAAACAAAAATGGCCATTCACTGCCATTATAAAGCTTGGAAGAGCCAGGACATTTTTTTATTATATAACTCCAATTGTATTTGTCTGAAAGAAGAATGTCATATAAACTAAGGATGACTTGAGAATGAGTAATCATCGGCTAATTTTCATTTTTGGGTGAACTATCACACTAAGATACAATTGTAAATTGATAATAGTGGGATTAAAGTAGACTTTCTCTATTTACAGCTACAATGCGTCTGACATTCTGATGTACTTCGGACGTCGGAGGCAATCAGGCTCAAACCCTCATGAGACATACAGGACAGCGAGTCGAGTTATCAAGCATCCTGACTATAACCATCTCAAGTTTTCCAACGACATAGCACTGGTCCAGCTCTCTTCTTCTGTGAATTTCTCTCACATTATTAAGCCAGTCTGTCTGGCGGCTGCTGGAAGTGTATTTGCTGAAGGTGCAGAGAGCTGGGTGACTGGATGGGGAAGCCTTCAGTCTGGAGGTGAGCGAATATTTGCTTGCAAAACAACAATACTCTAAAGCTCAAAAATGTACTGTAAATGGCCATTAAAAGCTGCCAAAATTGTCCTTTGATCTGTCACAGGCAGGAATCATGACATACTGCAGGAGGTGATGATACCAATTGTCAACAACGGTGCCTGTTATAATGCTTATGGAGAAATTATCACAAACAAAGTGATTTGTGCTGGATTTTTAAATGTGGGAGGGAAAAGTCCATGTCTGGTAAGACATCATTCATTTTAACCCATTTTAATCTAAAACAATTAAAAAAAACTTATCTCCAGTTTCTGGTCACGAGCACACTTCACACTGCTAAACCTAGTTGCTCAGTTAAACTCAGTCTTTACTCCCCTGATCATGAACTCATACACTACAACTGCTTTTTACTACACCTGATCTGCAGAGAAAAGTTGCAGTCCCATGCAGACTATTATAACATTTGCTCTTAGTTTACTCACCCTCAGGCAATCCAAGATGTAGGTGACTTTTATTCTTCAGTAGAACAGTTAAGAAGACTTTTAGTTGAAACCGTGGTCCTTGGTGATTCATAAAATGCAAGTCACTGGCTAGTGGCTACAGTTATTTTGAGAGTCAAACAGCAAATACATGTATGGCAAAATTGATACCCGTGGCTCCTGACGACACATCAAGGTCTTATGAAGCTAAACACTTAGTCTGTGCAATAAAACTAAACATTATTTACAATATTATTTCCTGTAATCCATAGCCTCAACTCAGGCAAACGGTCCGGAGCGCGTTTACGAGAGTGATGATGCAAAACAATTTGTTATTTTTAAGGAACTGGATGAACTATTTCACCAAATTGGACTGAACCATCTGAAACAGTTAGCAGCTCAAGTCAGCACAGATCTACAAGTTACTCGATCAAAACTCAAACGTATGTTTTTCAAATGTACACAGAATTTATGTTTTTGATGTACTTTGCTGAAAAGCATAACGTATAACAAATAAAACGTATTGGAAATATAACAGGTATCCAAAGGCAGTAGTTCTCGAGTCAACAGAAGTTCGCTAATAATGGTTTCTCATGGTTCTCAGGTAAAAAGTAAGTTGGTTAAGACTTGTTTATTGACTTAATATGCTTTAGACATGTAAAATATCTCTGTTTCACATCATTAGTGGGTGCTTTAATTAATCGGTTATTTGAATTTGTTAATTGAAATAAACAGTTTCGTCCTATCACATCCCAGACATCCCAAGTCTCCCGGAAGTTCCGGGAGTCTCCCGCATGTCGATAGCGGCTCCCTGATGTGAGGGTGAACTGATTCACCCCGCAAATCAGTTAAAATCTCCCGGAACCTAGGGCGAGCGAGCAAGAGCGCGCGCACGGCAGAGAGAGGGAGCGAGATACCTTGCGTGTGTGTGCTAGTGTGCCCCATGAAGCGCATGTAAGGACCCAACCAATCAATTGTCATTGCGGGGGGTGCTTTTATCTATACTACCGAACCGAATTAATCCAGTAGTGGATCTCTGTGTTTGCTCTGCAGCCGCATAGCAGATCTATTCCACTAAGATCAAATACATCAACATTGCCATATCCATTACCATGCTAATCTCTCCTGGGCCCGGTTTTTCAAAAGTAATCCACTAGGATTTTGGATAACGGATTGGATCAAATCTTGAAAATGGGTTTTTCAAAAGAAAAAATGGATTACATAATCGGATTAGATCACGTAATCCAATCTTGGTTTTGATCCGGATCAAACCTTTAGTTTGGGTTTTTCAGAACTTTTTGATCACTTTGATCCAAAAAATCTGGATTAAACTGATCCCATCAGAAGGGTGGATTCAGCGTGGATTTCATGCCCAAAATGAAATGAAAACTTTAAAAATGTATCAAATAATACTATATTTGGATCATGCAGTATCCTATTTATTCATAAGGTTTTAATTTTATTTGTTCATCCATCAGGCTACAGTGATTAGGTAGGCTTTAACGTATTCAGCCTTTCAGTATAGGCCTACAGCAAAGAAGAAAGAGTTTGGCCTCATAAAATAATCCCCCAAACAGCTGTCAAAATTGACTAAAAACAATACATTTTATTCTGTCACTAATTGATATATATATTCATCACAATCGAAAATATTTTTGTTTTTAGAATATTTATTAGTGATGCATGCAATGATTACAGAATAACCAAAAAAATGCAAAGAATGGCAATCACTGATTTTTGAAATCCAAAACAAATCCAAATCAGAAATAGTGTCTAACTATTGCGTCCCTTGTTGCACGTCCTGTTTGCTCGTTCTGGCAGAATGCAGGAGGTTGGTTAGGGTCTCCAAGGGGCTCAGGTGCATCATTGTCAGCACAGAGAGGGACATTGCGCTTAGTAGCGATGTTGTGCAGGACAATACAGGCAAGGGTTATGTTGCATGCTTTCTGTGGTTCTGCTCTCAGGTAGTTAAGGCATGCAAAGCGCCTCTTAAGAACTCCATTTAAACGCTCAATTGCACATCTTGCTCTGCAATGAGCAGTGTTGAAGCGTGCCTGCGCCGGTGTATTTGCTGTTAGAAAAGGAGTCATCAGCCATGGTAGGAGTGGGTAGGCACTGTCTCCTAATATTATGTCATCCGGTCGGTTGGTTTGGAGGTCTCTATATAGAGCGCATGCTATATACCATAACTCATCCCTCAGGATGCGTGCATCATGGACAGACTCAGGCCACTTGACAACGCAGTTGGTGATGCTCAGCATCACACACAAGTTGGACATTGATTCTGTGCCTCCCCTTTCTGTTTATAAACTCCCATTCATTCTCACGAGGTGCTTGTATATGCACATGTCTCCAATAGTATTGGGCATATTCCCCAAAAGAAAAAAGCTGCGCTTGGCCTGGGCAATCTGGTTGTCCTTTGGAAAAGAAACAAATTCATTGACAAGGCTGGCCAGTGCGATTGACACATCTCTCACCACATCACACACAGCTGATTTCACCACTCCATATAGTCACCAACAACTTGATAGAAAGTCCCACATGCATACAATCGGAGAGCAATGAGGATCTGGTCTTCCACAGACAGACCGTGACTCCTTTGGGTTCTGTGTTGAAGTTTTGGCCTGAGAAGGTTCACAAGGTACTCTATATCAGCCTTCCCAAAGCGAAACCGGACAACACCTGCCATTTCACTGTCTCTCTGTGAATCCTCTGAGAAAGGCTGATTTATATGGCTGTGTAGTTGGTCTTTTCAAACACACCTATTACAACTGATTAGTTTTGGCTTGTGTTCAATTGAGGCAATTGGACCCAAGGCCCATAATTGATGAACAATGTTCACTATAGTAAAGGAATGGAACCATGGACTCAAGAAGCTGTAACTTCACTGCTGCTGAAACCAATGCACTACTAGAGGGTGTTCGGTGCCATTATGGAACAATAGTGGGAAGTTTGAATTCTGCTAAGGATACCAACAAAAAGAAAATGGATTTTTGATGTTTGGATTTCAATCACAGAAAATGTGAATGCCATAGGGTCTGGCCAGAGGAGGACCACAGACCAAATCAAATTGCGGTGGAAGAATCTTAAGGCCAGGGCAACAAATGACCATGCTGAAGCCAAAAAGCCACAAACAGGCAACAAGCCATTTAAGAGGGGAGATTACACAGATGTGGTCCTCGACATTGGAGGTGAGAAGTCGCAAGCTCTCCATGGTATTCAAGGGATGGCGAGCCTTCGATTGAGGAGGAGGAGGAGGAGAATCTGCCAGTTCCTCCTGAGGCTGATCCAGAGAGCGTATTTATATTGAATCTCAGCTCTGTTCCTGAGGAAGAAGCTGGATCCTCATTGGTTGAGCCAGTGGTAGTTGCCACAGGATCTCAGAGGAAAGGCTTGAAGCGCCCTTCATCAAACAAAGATGATGATTACAAGGCACTTCTGCAAAAAGAGACTAAAAGGGCAGAGAAACAACTGACTCTGACCAAACTGCAGCAAACCAAGGCCAGACTTGAGATCCGCCTCCTAAAGGCTACACTCAGACAAGCTGGTCTCTCCACATCAGATGAGGAAGTCTGAAATTATTGTGGAGTATTTGACATTAAGTTTTTTTTTTAATTCAATACATCGATATTTGAAACTTGTTATAAATATCCTCAATGTACAGTGTTTGTGTTGTAGGTCTCAGATGAGCGGACTGCTGGAAGAGGATGGGGTGGGGTTTTTCTTGTTTTTAGTTTTTTTTTTTAAATGTGTGTGTTTTCATTTCAAATAAAAATAAACTTATATTGACCCCACACTGGCTATTCTACTTGTTGCTCTTTACATATCTATAGTTCTACATTGTGATTTCCTATCCTGTTTGAGCACTGGTTATCCAGATTTGGTGATCCTGAAAAGTTCCTATCCGGATCAGATTTATCCAATCCGATGTTGCTTTGAAAAACTGGCTCAAAAGTAAGATGGATTACGTGATCACAGATCGCAAAAAAAAGGATTACTAAATCCGGATCAATTTTATCCGGATTAAACCTTTTGAAAAACCGGGCCCAGGAGCTGTCAAGACAGAAATATCTAAATTAAACCAAACTTATTCGAAAAAGTTACTTTAAAACGAATACAATCTCCGTCCACACCAGCGTTTTAGCTGCGTATTAGAATTGATCTCAGTCCACATTAAAACGACTGAAAACGCGGATTCCGTGACCATTCACCAACACTGGGCATGCACGTGCCAGTGCTTCATTGATAAAATTATCCCACCATGCGCTGGTTCTTCCCGGGTTAACCCAAAACCGACGCTCCATGTACGGTCGATACCGCCGCTGCACACGGGAATTGTCACAGATCGCTTGAATGATAGCTTGCCTCCGGCGCATGTAGGCAGTTATAGCATTGTAAAACACAGAATTTACTTGCACAACAGCTGCTAGCAAAGATATATGCCATGACTGATGACACCCAGTCATAGAGCCGAGCGTGAGCCTACTGCGTCATCGTTTCTAAAGTCCTCCGTTTTGACCAAGCGGGAAGGAAGTCGACCGGAAGTTGAAGCCGGCCGCGTGCCACCATCTTGTAGCAGAACTTCACCTGCTGTTAGCATCCCATTGACTCCCATTCATTTTGACGTCACTTTGACAGCGAATAACTTTACATCTGAGGCATTTGAAGACTCCATTTGTCCATTGTTTATTTCTAAAGAAACACGACAATGTATAAAAGGCTCCATTACCTTGTAGCTTATGTTATGGCCCCGTAGAAGCAGTTTTTGTAAAAGTAGGCTAACGATTGCGTCATAACCACGCGACTCTCTGTCGCACAGTAGAGAGATTACCGTATGGACGGGAGGAGAACCTCGCGGGCAATCGGGGGGACGTGGAGGCAAAATTACAAAGTAATTAATCAGAATACCTAGCAAAGGTTTCTCCTGCTCCTAGCTCATGGACACCTCCTACTCACACTCTCCGTCTCTGCAAGTTTCGGAAGGGAATGATTCAGATTTCTCTTGGCACAGCTACTATAAGACAGACGGGTTGCTCACGTCACATCTACGTCGTCAAGCTCGGTTTGAGTCTGCGCGTCACGAACGGAAGTCCTAAAAAAATCGCTAAAACTTTTCTCAATTGAGTTCCAATGAGATGGCTCTGTCCACTTCTTATACTGTCTATGGTTTTGACCCGTCCAGACTAAAACGCACTCCGGAGATTCAAAACGAAAAACGGGTCGGCAGCGTTTCTAAACTTCTCCGTTTTGGGTCTCCGTTTTTGCTGTTTTAGTCTGGACGGGAGGTGCAAACGTAGCTAAAGGTCTCCGTTTTTAAACGAAAACGCAGTAGTGTGGGCCTTAGTGCTTCAACTGCGAAAAAATAAAAAATGGTAAAAAAAATCTTTGGTGGACACATGGCTGGCATACTTTTACCATTGGGCTACACTGGTGCATCCTTGTGTCTGTAACAATTATTCACTGTGTATTGTCAGAAATATAAATGCTGAATGTTTGTCAATACCAGGGAGACTCTGGAGGTCCATTGGTCAGTAGGAACGGCTCCCGGTGGATTCAGTCCGGCATTGTGAATTTTGGTAAAGCACGATGTGATGACCCCAATTATCCCACTGTGTATGCCAGAGTTTCTCAGTTCCAGAACTGGATCACGTCTTTCATGGGCAGCAACCCTCCTGGATTTGTTGTGTTCAACTCCAGTGTATTCAGTAGTTCACTCAACCTCCTTTTGTTTCCCATTTCTCTCACATTCTCCATGATTCCTTTCACCTTCTCATTGTATCTCTCTTCCTAAAGATAGTTTGACTGTGATTCTAATTGTTCTTTGATGAAGAGGACCGTTGTGCTGTACATGCTCTCACACAGAGGTGAAGAGAACAGTTATATTGTTATTTTTGTCATTTATTCTTTATCTTTTCAAAAATGCACTATTCTTGAAAAGCTATCCTATTGACATTATGAGAGCATAAATGAATGGAGTTCAGCATGCTTGTGTCCTCTAAGATTCAGGATGTTTGCAAAACTACTTGCGATCGACTGATCTTGTTTGTTTTATAACAATACCGGTTATTTGTATGTTTATATGTCTGATAACCGATATGCATAACTGAAATAGGGTCTGAAGCTCTGTAATGTGAACAGGGATACTGGTAGTTGAAAATGTAATCAATTACCATGTTGTAATCACACTTTCTTAACAGAATAAATACAAAAGAAGGAACTGGTTCTCTCTCTTTCTTTAAAATCTTAACAAAAAACTTCACTATCACTTTTGATCAATTTACATCCTTGCTGAATGAACTTATTAATGTCCTCAAACAACATCTTGCCGTTTCCATATTTTTCAGCAGTACTGTACACAAAAATATTAAGCAGCACAATTGTTCAACATAATAATGTTTCTTGAGCATTAAATCAGCAATTTTAGAATGAATTCTAAAGGATCATGTGACACTGAAGACAGTAATGATGCTGAAACATGCTCAAACATGACAATCTGGGGCTCAGGTCAGGAAGCAGACAGACTGGCTAAACCGACCGTCTGCTAGCGGCCTCGCGTCACCAAGGTCAGATAAATCCCATCACATAGAGCCTCTTTCACCTAGCTATCATCATATAGAGACTGTGTCTGTTCCCCGAATTTGGAAATCCAAAAAACGTTTAAACCCAACTGAGGTTAAAAATTTAATTGATGTTCAACAAATAAAAAACAGCTATAATACAGATGAGCAAATGCTAAAGCTTGGGTTGCTGAATATTCGATCGCTTACTTCAAAAGCACTCGTTGTTAACGATATGATTTCAGATAATAACCTAGATGTGCTGTGTTTGACAGAAACCTGGCTAAAACCAAACGATTACATTACTTTAAATGAATCAACCCCGCAAGATTACTGTTATAAACATGAGCCTCGTCTGAAACGCAAAGGGGGTGGTGTTGCTGTAATCTATAGTAATAGTTTCAAAACCACTAAGAAATCAAGTTTTAAATATAATTCTTTTGAAGCATTGGTGCTTAATGTAAAAATATATAGTGTAAACGATAAATCACGTTTGAGATTTGTGCTGGCTACTGTATACAGGCCACCAGGGCACCATACAGACTTTATCAAAGAATTTGCGGACTTTCTATCAGAATTAATATTGACTGCAGATAAAGTACTAATTGTTGGTGATTTTAATATACACATCGATAATGAAAAAGATGCATTGGGATTGGCATTTAAAGACATTGTAAATTCAATTGGAGTTAGACAACACGTGTCAGGACCTACTCATCGTCGTAATCATACTCTAGATCTAATATTATCACACGGAATAGATGTGGATGCCGTTGAAATTCTGCAGCAGAGCGATGACATCTCAGATCATTATTTAGTCTCGTGTAATTTGCATTTAGCCAAGGCTGCAAAGCCGACTCCGTGTTTCAAATATGTGAGACCTATCACTTCTGCTACTAAAGATTGCTTTATTAATAATCTTCCTAATCAGTTTCATCATCTCAGCATCTCAGATAGCTTAGAAGAACTAGATATTACAACAGAAACGTTTAACTCTCTCTTTTCCAGCACTTTAGACACAGTTGCTCCGTTGCGCTTAAAGAAGATTAAAGAAAATAGTCCAACGCCGTGGTACAACGAGCACACTCGGGCCCTTAATGCCTGGTTCAGATTACACGATTTTAGCCCGATTTTGGCACGATCCATTTGACGTAGGGTGTCGTGGGGATTCGCAAACGACAACGGGCGTCGGGACGCAAGATTCGATCGTTTCATCTCATATAGTGTGTCATAGTGGGCGACAACCTACGTCGCGTCTGCGATGCTTCACGACATCACGACAAAAAGACTAGCATGTTTAATTTTTTAACGGTCCTCCACGACGACGGTGCGCGAGTGAGTGAGTGAGTGAGAGAGAGAGAGTGTGTGTTCGCGAGTGTGTGACTGTGAGTGTGTGAGTGAGAGAGCATGTGTGTGTGACTGTGTGTGCGCGAGAGTGAGTGTGTGAGTGAGAGAGCATGTGTGTGTGACTGTGTGTGTGCGAGAGTGAGTGTGTGAGTGAGAGAGCGTGTGTGTGTGTGTGTGTGTGTGTGTGTGTGTGAGAGTGATTGCGTGTAGGCTATGTGAGTGAGCGTGTGTATGTGCGAGTGAATGAGTGTGTGAGACGGCTCGCGATGACTGGTCGGAAAACAACGTGTAGTCTGACATGTTTCTTGTCCACGACATAACAAGATTTTTAGGAGTCAAAATCGTGTAATCTGACACAGTGACTATCGTAACAGACAAAAAAATCGTGTAATCTGAACCAGGCATAAGAGAGCAGCCAGAAAAATGGAGCGCAACTGGAAGAAAACAAAACTAGAGGTATTTCGCATTTCATGGAAAGAGAGCTCAATTACTTACAGAGAGGCTTTAAAAGCTGCTAGATCTGCTTATTTTTCAACCCTATTTGAAGAAAATAAACATAATCCTAGGTATTTATTTGAAACGGTGGCTAAACTAACGAAAAATAAAGCTTCAAGCACCGAAGTTTCCAAGAAACACAGCAGTAATGACTTTATGAACTTCTTCACTTATAAGATTGATAATATCAGGGACAAAATTATAACTATGCAACCGTCTACTACAGTATCGCATCAGGCAGTGCACTGTAGTCTCCCTGAGGAAAAATTTGATTCATTCGTTGCTATAGGAGAGGAAGAATTTACTAAACTCATTAAATCATCTAAATCTACAACATGTATGTTAGACCCTATACCGACTAAGCTACTGAAAGAAATACTTCCAGAGGTCATAGATCCTCTTCTTAATATCATTAATTCGTCTTTGTCTCTAGGATACGTACCAAAAAACTTTAAGCTGGCTTTGATTAAACCGCTTGTTAAAAAAACGCAACTTGATCCTACAGAATTAGTCAATTACAGGCCGATCTCGAATCTACCTTTTCTGTCAAAGATATTAGAAAAGGCAGTATCCTCACAACTGTGTTCCTTTCTTGAAAGAAATGATATCTGCGAGGATTTCCAGTCCGGATTTAGACCGTACCATAGTACCGAAACAGCTCTCGTTAGAGTCACAAATGATTTGCTCTTATCATCCGATCGTGGTTGTATCTCTCTATTAGTGTTACTCGATCTTAGCGCTGCATTTGACACCATCGACCACAACGTTCTTTTAAATAGATTAGAACATTATGTTGGCATTACGGGAAATGCACTAGCATGGTTTAAATCATACTTATCTGACCGTTATCAGTTTGTAGCAGTAAATGATGAGATGTCTCATCGATCACAAGTTCAGTATGGCGTACCACAAGGCTCAGTACTAGGACCGCTGCTGTTCACTCTGTACATGGTACCCTTAGGAGATATCATTAGGAAACATGGCATTAGCTTTCACTGTTATGCCGATGATACTCAGCTCTATATTTCTTCAAAACCTAACGAAACTTATCAATTCACAAAATTAACGGAATGCATAGCGGATATAAAAAATTGGATGACTTGTAATTTCCTACTTCTAAATTCTGAAAAAACAGAGTTTCTAATTATTGGACAAAAAACTTCCTCACGTAATAACCTAGAATACTGTCTAACACTTGATGGCTGCTCTGTTAAGTCTTCGTCGTCGGTTAGGAACCTGGGTGTGCTCTTTGATACCAATCTTTCATTTGAAAGTCACGTGTCTAGTATCTGTAAAACTGCATTTTTCCATCTTAAAAATATATCTAAATTACGTCATATGCTCTCATTGACAAATGCGGAACAATTAGTTCATGCGTTCATGACCTCAAGGCTAGATTATTGTAATGCTCTACTAGGTGGTTGCCCTGCACGCTTAATAAACAAACTACAGCTGGTTCAAAACGCAGCAGCTCGAGTTCTTACCAGAACCAGGAAGTATGACCATATTAGCCCAGTTCTGTCAAAACTGCATTGGCTCCCTATTAAACATCGCATAAATTTTAAAATATTGCTGATTACTTACAAAGCACTGAATGGTTTAGCTCCGCAGTACTTGAGCGAGCTCTTAACGCATTATAGTCCGTCACGTCTATTACGATCTCAAAATTCCGGCCAGTTGATTATACCTAGAATATCAAAATCGACTGCTGGCGGTAGATCCTTTTCCTATTTAGCACCAAAACTCTGGAACAGTCTTCCTACCATTGTCCGGGAAGCAGACACACTCTGTCAGTTCAAAGCCAGATTAAAGACACATCTCTTTGACCTCGCTTTCACATAATACATTATAGACTTCTATAATTTAATGTTATGCTGCATAGACTAGGTCAGCCGGAACCGGGAACACTTCCCAAAAATCCTGATGTACTCGTTACATCATGAGAAGAATGGCATCTACGCTAATTTTAGTGTCTGTGTTTATCCCAAGGTTTTTCCTGCAGCCTGCCGGATCCAGGCCGTATCCAGATCTGACGAAGGACCTTCGCCTGGACCGATGACAACGCAGTGCTGAAGTGCCAACTAGTCTCTCCCTATGGAGGATCCCACTACCACTCTACAGATAAGGCGTTGTTGGGAAAATTCGTCTCGCGGTCCTACCCCAAAGCAACAAATAAAATTCCTTATCAAAATTTATAAGGAAAAACAAGTATTTTGTTTAGGCTTGGCTTGTAGGGATTTCCAAACCTGCGTATATTCAAACGCACATAACTATAGAACCCATTCTAAATGCGCATGTGACCGCCATCAGCGTTTCTCACAGGTTCGCGTTTAAAGTCTGTGTAGAGAGAATGGTGTCGTCTTAGCGGCCCCTAATTTAATAACAAATGATCATTGCGACGGAACCAAATCAATTAAAACTAACTTTAGATGGAAATAACTTAACTCTGCTGTAAAGCCGAAACAATCTCTGTTACCTTAAATTATACGCTTATCTCTGTAAAGCTGCTTTGAGACAATCTACATTGTTAAAAGCGCTATATAAATGAAGATGACTTGACTTGACTTGACTGAAAATTCAGCTTTGATAACAGGAATAAATTACATTTTAAAATATATTAATAGAAACCAACTATTTTAAATTGTGATAATATATCACAAAATAGCTGTTTTTATTGCATTTTTGATCAAAGCATAATAATTATAAAAAAAAAAATTAAAAATATGGTATGTATGTATATATATTGTGGCAAGCTCCTCGAGCACTCGTCAGCGTTGTCATGGAAATGGAGTGGATCCAATTGCCAGGAGGCGGAGTCAGGGTATGAGAGCCACCAGGAGAAGAGGATTTAAGCACAACAGAAAGAAGCTTAGGGGAGATGAGATTTCCCAAGACCAGACTAACGCTTTCTGAGATCTTGCATGGTGCCCCAGATCGAGGGAGATTGATCGTCATCTTGAACTTCTTCCATTTTCTAATAATTGCGCCAACAGTTGTTGCCTTCTCACCAAGCTGCTTGCCTATTGTCCTGTAGCCCATCCCAGCCTTGTGCAGGTCTACAATTTTATCCCTGATGTCCTTACACAGCTCTTTGGTCTTGGCCATTGTGGCGAGGTTGGAGTCTGTTTGATTGAGTGTGTGGACAGGTCTTTTATACAGGTAACAAGTTCAAACAGGTGCAGTTAATACAGGTAATGAGTGGAGAACATGAGGGCTTCTTAAAGAAAAACTAAAAGGTCTGTGAGAGCCGGAATTCTTACTGGTTGGTAGGTAATCAAATACTTATGTCATGCAATAAAATGCAAATTAATTATTTAAAAATCATACAATGTGATTTTCTGGATTTTTGTCTTAGATTCCGTCACTCACAGTTTAAGTGTACCTATGATAAAAATTACAGACCTCAACATGCTTTGTAAGTAGGAAAACCTGCAAAATCGCCAGTGTATCAAATACTTGTTCTCCCCACTGTATGTGTATATCTGTTTGGGTAAAATTAACATTTTTGATTTATTCTTCTAATCCAAATTTCAATAAAAATATTGTCATTTAGAGCATTTATCTGCAGAAAATGACAACTGGTCAAAATAACGGAAAAAAGATGCCATGTTTTAAGACCTCAATTAATGCAAAGAAAAAATTATATGTATTTTTAAACAGAATGTTAATGTTTTAACTCAGGAAGAGTTCAGAAATCAATATTTGGTGGAATATATATAAATATAAAATATAAATATAAATTTTGGTAGACCCTTTATTAATATGAAGCAATACAGAAGCACTGCAGTCTCTTTTGTATTTAAATAAAGCTTTGTTGTACAATAACACCACAACCTCCCAGCAAACACAAAACGTTTTTACAACATTTGGTTTCTATTAGGTAATGTTACAGTACGTTTTAAAAACAGTGGTATGTGGTGTCTCCAACTAAAACAAAACCAGTCCAAACTGCAACTTTTGCAAGATGTTTTATGTAGGTGCTAACGCGCTGTACACGGTAGGCCAATCACAACAGACTGAACTGTCTGGCCAATCAGAGCAGAGTATATTGCGGAAAGGTGGGATTTAGAGAGATTGATTCATTTGACGAGTCGTTTGAGAGTCATTGAAAATGTGATGATGTGCAAATGTATATGAGAAAATTAAACAGTTTTTTTTTTACCTTTGATGCATGTAAACATGTTGTAGGAGACTCCACAACAACATTAGGAAACTTTAAAATAGCATAATAGGGGCCCTTTAAGAAATTAACTTCTCATTCGTTTTCTTTTGAATTTTGCAGCCTATAGTACAAAAGGAAAGAAAGGCTAATATTTTCAGTAGCAAGTCAATCTCGGGCCCATATGCAAAAAAAAAAAAATGTACGGGCCCCCCTAACCCTGCCCCCCAAGAACATCGAAGAGACATTTATAGACGTTCACTGTAGTGTATCAAGAAAATACCATACCAAACAATACCATAAAAAAACACTCTACCCAACCCAACAACTTTTCACAACCAGAACGGAACAAAAACAAGTATAAAACAACAAACAACAAATTGACCATGTCAATAATAAACTACTGATCTTGGCACGGCGGCCCAAAATGTAAAAACATAAAATTACTCACTCATTTTAGTTGCATTCTCCAGGCCTTTCTTTCGGCAAATTCATCCACAATGTCATTGGTGTTTAATTCACAGCTTCGTGCATTCTCGATGGAAAGAATTGCCAGTCCCGATAGTCTGTTTTGCGACATGGTGCTCCGCAAATAATTTTTTATTAGCTTCAGTTTTGAAAATGAGCTCTCCGCTGAAGCAACAGTAACAGGGATGGTAAGAAAGAGAACTAAATTTGGTGCACATGTCACTGAAGCTAGATGTGATAGAGTTGTTCTCAACAGTCAAAAAACTGGCCAGATCTTGAACTGTCGTCATCCCAGAGATTTGTCTTTTAAAGGCTGCACGGAAAGCGATCAATTGTTGTGGAAGGGCTGGAGACAAGTCTTGGTTGTATCTCTCCACTAACCTCTGTGCCCCTTCGTATATCGCGTTCTTCTCCTCAGTTGCAAGTGTACGTGGCTGGACGACTCTACTCTAAACAAATCAGCAACTGATCGCAAAGCTCAAAATCGCAGACTAAATTATAATGTCTAGGCAAGCGTTAAAAACATTTACCTTAAAGTAACTTTCAGCATCAGCCAAACGCTCATCCTGACAGAAATCATCGAAATGGCGCTTTGCCCTTCTAATTCTTTCCTTTTCAAAGGTTTGTTTCACTCCCCACTTCTCAGCCATGAATTGTGCAGTTGCTTTTGCCTCCTCGAAATTTTCCCTGAACCTTGTCAACTCACGATGGCAGTGTCAAGTAATTCTGTAGCGTTAAGAAGATCAGCATCCTTTGCCTGTGGCATTTTTTAAATGACATTGATCTGTTCCAAGACTTCACTTTGAAGAACTATAATAAAAACAAAGTCAAATCTTTCCATCAGCTTTATCAAAGCCATAGACTCGTTGCACTCATCTGTCTTTTTACTGGTAAGTAAAAATTTTGGCCAGGGCCTTCAACACGTCAACATATCTGTATCTGATTGCAGACATGGCATCATTGCGCGATGCCCACCTAGTAGCGCACAGTTTTTTCAGTGCGGAGTGGGTTTTTCAGTAATCTCAACCAATACATTCCACCTCTTTATACTGTGCGCAAAAAACACGTATAATTTTTCTATAATAAAGTTGTAAAACTTTGTCAGCTCTGTTATTGACTTAACTGAATCATTGAGGACCAGATTTAAGTTATGGGCAGCACAGTGTACATATGTGGCATTTGGTTGTCTCTCCTGTATTCTTGACTGAACTCCCGTGTATATGCCACTCATGTTCGCAGCCCCATCAAATCCTTGGCCACGGAATTTTGAAATAAAGACCTTTTTCCTCAACCGAACGTAAAATTTCATTGGCTATTGTGCCAGCGGACGAGTCAGGCATTTGCTGGAATCCCAGAAAAGACTCATTGATTTTCACAGCCATTGCAGCACCCTGGCTATCTCTCTCAATGGTTACATACCGAAAGATTTGACTCATCTGATCCACTTTAGATACATCTTCAGTCATGATCACTGAGAAAAACGGCGCAGCTTTAATTTCACTGATAATTTCTTTCTGGACAGACTCAGAGAGTATACCAATCAGTTTATTTTGGACTTCTGGGCTGAGATACTTAACGGAACCAGCAGGGCGACTGAGCAGCTCCTTCAAATATGGATCATACTTGGCCAGTAGGTCGATGATGGAGAGAAAATGACCTTTGTTGACACTTTTAGTGTCTTCGAAGTGTCCCCGAAATGCAAGGTTGTTTGATGTTTGATGCCTAGAACTTGCCTCCAAAAATGTACTTGTTGACGGATTTGACGCCTCGTCGATAGTTCCATGCAGACGCCACTGATCATAAACACTGAAAGCTTCTACATGGCACTCTGCGCCTTCATGCTTGGAAATTGTATTTGACAGGGTCTGCCATGTTCTTATTCCTTGTGTCCATGCCATATTGTAGCTTTTGTGACTGCGGTCTGCAAATAACCAGTATGGTTCACAATATGCAGCGTCAAGCTTAGGCGAGTAACACAGGCAAAGTCTTGGTAGCTAAATACAAGCTTTTTTTGTGGTGGAGTGAAAACTAGTTGAAAAGCACCTGTCTCATTGCAATGGATCTCGAGGAAATGGACCGGTGGGTTTGCATGAACCTTGCGACACAATAAAATGCTTTACTTGCCCATCTGTTAGTGTGTCTGGATAGTTTCCTTTATCTGTTGGGTTGGGTAACCCGCTGACATATTTCCCGCCGAATATCCAGCTTTTGGCTCGTCTGCAACTGCTTCTTCACTCCCCGACTCTTGGCACTTCATCAAGCTGTCAGCTGCATTGTTGTTCTCATTCAAAGACGTGCAACTGCTAATATTAGCTGACAAAACTTCCCTCTCACCTTCGACATCGTTGTCATTCGCACTAACGTTAGGTCGGCAAAAAAAAAGGTCTATTTTGGGTCGTTTTCGTGTCGTGACTAACTTCTCCACCTTCTCTTTTCTCTTTAAGGCCCCAGCTTTATGTTTGTATTTGTCCATCCTTAATGTTCAAGTAGCTAGCTGCTGATAGCCTCTCACACTGTGTTTTCTTTTTTTTATTTGGCGCGGCGATGCGTCATGTAAAAAATTACGGCGTAGTTCTACGGCAGCCGCGGCGTGCAAAAAATAATAAACGCACACAAGAAATGACAGAGAAATTAGACATTACGGAGAAATAAGAAATTAATACACATGACATGCATACATAAAATATATTTATTGTGGCCACAAATAAAAATAAAAATAAATCACAAAAAATAAGAATTCCCTCGTTTTAATTAAAAGGTCCCCACGGGCGGGCCCCCTATCGGCCCGGGCCCATTTGCACGTACATACCCTGTATGCCCAGACGCTACGCCACTGGGCATGGGGTAAAAATATGACTGCTCAGAATTCAATTCTAATGAAACAGTCTGGAAATATGAAGACCTGACAAACTAAAGCACTGTAAGGACAGGGCAGGAGTGGGCGTTTCCTGATTTAATTATGATTTATGAGGACTACCCTGGTTTATCTGAATATCACTCACATACACACACACACACACACCTAACCCTTAATTATGAGGACTACCCTGGTTTAGCTGGACATCACCTACAAGCACACACATCATTAAACATGAGCATCATAGTTTAACTTTACCCATGAGAGTACCACATCACTTAAGTTTGTTTCAATGCCAGCATATAGAAAAACAAAACAAGAAATTATCAGCAATTGTTCGACCTGGCTTAAACTTAAGAGTTTTCAGAAAACAAACCTGAGTTTGTAATGTGAGATTTAGCAGGTGTGAAGTGAGTGAAGAGCAAAGAGAGGAGAGGGTTTAACTGGACCTCACTCTCACACACACACACACACACACACACACACACACACACACACACACACACTCTAACACACACTCTAACACACACTCTAACACACACTCTAACACACACTCTAACACACACTCAAACAACTAACTAACCCTTGATTACGAGGACATTCTGGATTTGACTGGACCTCACTCTCACACACTCAAACACACACTCAAACACCCAACTAACCCCATGATTATGAGGACAAACTGAGTTTAACTGGACATCACTATTAACTCCACACATATGGAGTACCTGTATTAGAGTTAACCATACAAAAACCAAATCAACTCTTCTACATTAACCTGCATTAACCCTCAGGACTAAACCACACAAGGCTAACCTAGTGCAGAGAACACAGTGTAAGAAAAGCATGATAAATTCTCTCAGGGGGATCAGAAAGATATTAAAATCAGAAGCACTGCTAATGCTCTTAAATGCAAGGATGTTTGTCTTGGATTAAAGCAATTTTAATATATTAATGCAGGATCAGTACTGGACAATGAGAGCCTACGGGTCAGGTCACACACTGTGCTTTAAGCACCGTGGACTCAGATTCTGAACTCTGCCAAATCAAATGGCAAAGGATAAGATAACATGCACACAAACATGCTGGAGACATAATATAGAAAATCCTCTATACATAGTACTTAGAAAATTTGGGGTCAGTACTATTATTTTTAAATTAATTTATATTAAGAAATGAATACTTTCATTCTGTAAAGATGCATTAAATTGATCAAAAATGACATTTATAATGTTATAAAAGGCTTCCATTTCAAATAAAATGCTTTTATTCATCAAAGAATCCTGAAAAAAAATGTATTACGGTTTCCACAAAGACATTAAGCAGAATAACGGTTTTCAACATTGATAATATTAAGAAATGTTTCTTGAGCACTAAATCAGCCTATTAAAATGATTTCTGAAGAATCATGTGACACTGAAGACTGGAGTAATGATGCTGAAATTTCAGCTTTGCCATCACAGGAATAAATTACATTAAATTAAAATACATTAACATTGAAAATAGTTATTTCAAATTGTAATAATATGTCATAATATTACTGTTTTAATGTTAACTTATTTTTAAAAGAGGACGTTCAATAGAATAATTTTACATTATAAAATACAAATAAAAAAACGACCAACTTACGCATCACATGGCTGTTGAGGGCTGTCAGGTGGAATGTCTTCTGTAGCACCTGAGAGGGTGACACTTTAGTTTTAACAACAATGCCAAACATTTCCACTTATAATAATAAAGCAAATTTCTTTGTGCATCTGCGACTTTTAATATATTGTGACTTTACCTTTTGTAGTAACTAACTGAGTGGTGCCCAGGTCCTCTGTGAGAAATATTTTCTCCAGATGGCAAAGAGACTGCTGTGCCTTATTCATTAGAACAAAAATATTAAATCTAAAGATTCTTAGAATTTGATGAAAGGTTTTGATGTTGTCACATGCATGCTACCTGCTTGAGAACACACAAGAGCCCAGGGAGCTCCAGCAGAGGTGGGCGGAGCAATCTGAAGAAACAGAGGCATGTAAAGATCTGAGACGGTGTGAGAACATTCCCATCATCCACCAGGACAAACACACCAAGACTAGAGAAACCAACCTACATGGAAAGACAAAGAGTGTGGGAAATATGGGTCAAAGGAGATATCTAGAACAAACAGTTCATCTAGACTTTACAAAACACTGAGCAGAACTCTGGACTATGCCAGAGGTTTTCACTGATGAAAGAGGGCATGGAGCAGACCTCAATGTTCTGACCTCAGGTTGTAATCTATGACAGAGTTTTAATAGATGCTTTGAGTTTTAATCTCAGAGCTCTGTGGATTTGTTAACTTAGTAAGCCCCTGTGCATCTGGAGAAGAGAGACAAAGTCAAAGTCACAGAGAGGGTAGTTTAACAGTAGTAAAAGTGAAAACCAGATTTTTAGGTAGGATGTTGAATATCTACACAAACCAGGAAGGCTTATTGACTAGATAACAGCAAAACCAGAAAATAAACATGTTGGTCAGTCTAGCAAAAACACAGCCTGGGAATTCATGTCCAGAATATCAAGCACTCACCAGGAAAGGCACACAGATAGAGTCGAGCATAGAGAAGGCTGTCAAATATCCCAGAATTCTTAGCACCTCCAGCTCCCTGGCCCGTGACTCTGTAACTCTCTGATGGAACCAAGACTCCCATGCGAGAAGCTTCAGTGCCTACACAAAGGCAGATTAAAGTTGGCATGAAATTAAAATTCACCCTATTTTCTGAATGCACATTATTTTGAACAATTCATCCATGCATACGTTTCTTTTCCCCCCTTTTTTAAACCTTATAATTCTTAAGAATCTGGCGAAACGCCATGCACCACTTAAATCCTTACAATCGACTGCAAGCTCGCATTCAGGTTTGCCTCCATCTAATCAACAACAGTTGAATTGAACCAAGTCCCCTACATTTTTTTTCTTTTTTGATAATCAGTTTCACTCTTATGTACATCAAAATACATCAAGAAGTTACAAAACTAGTGAAATACAGAAAGAGGTGGTGCCATGCCAGACTACTTTTCCTCAGTGCCTAATCAAAAACTTTGCATTTATGTGATATCTTGTTCTAACTAAATCAAAAGAGCTTGTATTAACCAGCTAGCACTATGCAAAACTATAGTAGGCTCAGCTGTCAGCTTGCTAACTTAAAATAAAAAGAAAGTAAAGTGTTATTTGACACTTTTTAGCTTCTGTAATATAACGTGATGACATAAAAAAGGCATAAAAGTTTTCATTTTTAAAGACATACACACAGTTTAGTAATGTTCTATCATTACTAACCAGGCACTGAATAAAGTACACATTAAAATGCTGTGTTTCTGGACAAACTTTATACTGAAGCACTGACCAAGTGCAATCACAAAAATAATTTCATTACTGGCATACATCTGCTGTCAAACACATTTGATTTTTTATTGAAAACTGGCATGAAAGGGAAATTGTAATTGTATTTTCTTCCCTATTGTTATTTATATCCAAGTGAAATGGCTTCACAAACCAGGAGGAAGAATTGACTGCATTGTTGTTGTTTGCTAATTGCGTCAATCTCATATGAGTGACAGGTTGCTGGAGGGGATGGATTATTGTTCCAACCCTGAGGGGTAGGGGAAATTAATGTTTTTGTGTAAAGATGACAAAGACCCATTAATTTTAATAAAACAATGATGTGCACAGATAAATCATTTATATTAAAAAACACTACAATGTTCCATAAAAAATAAGAATGGTTAATTTTGATTTCATGTGACTTAAAAAAAAAAGTAATTTATGAAAAAACTGAATCTGACCTTTTTGTACTAAAGGCAAGAAATATTCCTCCAATTCAAATCATGCTCAGATACATGACTGAGGCACCCTAAGACAAAAATCCTATCACCCGATTGGGATTAAAACAAATTCAAGAGAGGAAGTACTATATATGACATGATCACATGTAAGGATCAGGAAAAGAAAAGACCTGGTATTTATGCAACATTTCCTTGATAAGCTGTTCACTCGTTTCCCTGATGATCTGCTGAGTTATCTGAGGGACAGCAAACAAAGATAATGAAACATATCAGCAACAAAACATAGAAGACAGAAATGTACTGCGATGCAATGAACATCCTTCATCTTCATTTTATGCAAGCAAATGCTTGAGTAGCCTGCACTTACTAACCCGAAGCTGTTTGGCTTTGTGCTCCACTGCAGAGTTGACAGGGATGAGGACTAGTAGCAATACCACCCCCACCAGCACGCCAGGGCCCAATTCTCCCCACAGAAAACCCAGATAGAGAGTGACTCTCAATGGGCAAGACCAAAGACAGGTCAATGTGACCACCAGTTCTGCTACACATTCAACTTTGCCTAATACATCCGTCCACTGAGTGGTGTTGGATTGTCGCTGAGAACTATGGGAAAGAGACAATGTCTTCAATGTAAAGGAGGAGGGGGAAATGGAAGAAACCATGGAGGAAGAAGAGAAACCTTTTAGCATATGAAAAAGTAGAAATGTACTGCTTACTTTCAGTATTTTTTTAAGACATAAAAAACACATTAATAGAGCAAATGAGACAGTCAATGATCTTTACCTTCCTGTAGAGGGCACAAGCCAGAACCGCTTGTGCATTGGCTGTAATTATCCTACTATGTTTGTCAAAGTGATGCTGAGAAACAGCGCAGCAGCAAACTGCTCCCAAAACCACCAGAGAATGTGTGTATCCTGCCCAGTCAAACACAGCCTGTCTCTCACAGAACAGGATCACCCATCTGAGGTTAAAAGACATGTACACAAACAGATATAATATATATATAAATTTTTTTACTGCACTATCTATTTGCGTCTGTAGATTTTATTTACAATACATATCTTTAAAGGCACACTATGCAAGATTTGTACCTTAATATAACAGCTTTGCAATAATTACGACAGTAAAGTTAAATACAAGTACTTCACAGCGACTCTAAGGGTCGCTGTTTGAGAAAAAAACAGAAACTGCATAGTGTGCCTTTAAAGGCGGTTTTCTCTAAATGAGTTTTATCTAATGGACTGAACCAGAAATCTTCACTTCAGTAGCACTTGCATACACCAAACGTTACAGAACCCTTTCAAAATGGCCCAGGTGAAGAGCTGCTTGCTAGCTATCCTTCCCTGTGGTGCTGCATACTGTTTGAAGGCTCCGTCTTGCCAATGGAGCGAGCGCGTTCTGCCCTTGAAGGAAACTTAAAGTGCTCACTGTGATGAGCCGGGGTGAGGGAGTTCCCCTATCACAAACTCTGAACTCTTTGGTCTGCCCATAAGGCAGCCCTGTTCAATGCTCCCCTTTGGTGGAGTGCTTCTATAGGGATGATCATTATTACAAACTGATGAGTAGAGGTGGATTGCCAAAGACGTCCCTCCTTGTCATTGTAGCAGTATATAGTTTAGCCATTAACTATAGTGAATCTGGGAGAAGTGCCTTTACTCAAGTCAGGGTATGAGCTATGCTCCCCTAGCCACTCCAAGGTTGTTAGAATGGAGTAGAAGCTCCCCTGCGGAAGGCTGCTCTCTAAGAGCCTTGCTAAATACTGGTGAGATATGCCTGACATATCTGAGGCTATATTTTGGTATTTTCCCCTTATTTCCACCTTAGAAGGTGCACAGCCAGGACTTCCCTTGCTGTAGAGCATAGAAACTTGGGGATCTTTCCTAGTATCAGGGAGTATTGGCTTAGGGAGTAGCACCACTATATGAGTCACATGGGATGCACCCTTGGGGTTCACATGCTTCTGACTCCAGCTGGGTAATCTGAGTCAGTTTATGCTATGCCCACTATGTTTGTGCATATTTACAGCCTAATGAGACAGGCATTCCCTCAGCATTGCGTAGTGGGTATTGGTTCCCCATAGCATCAATACCAAGACGCAGCGTCGAAGTTCCACTTTCGAAAGGGAACGTTTCAGGTTCCGACTGTAAGCCTGGTTCCCGGAGAAGGGGAATGAGGTGCTGCGTCTCGTTGCCATACCTCGGGCACTGCCTGTGCGTGCGTCTCATTCAGACAAAAGGCCACTCCGTGTGTGACGTCACAGACTGCCATCTATATTCTGAAGGTATTTACACAGGGTTTTGTTCATATATTATTTGCCTGATTTTATATATTTTATTCCTAAAAACATGGTGATTTTTTTTTTAACTGTTGATAGTAGTTTCTGATTTATGGAGTGATAACTAGGGATATCCAAAATCCCCTCACTAAAAACCTTTGACTTTAATATGTCAACAAAATGTAACAAGACTTTTGAAACTGGCTTTATCCATTGTTCAGATTTCTGATATGGAAATATATGCAAATTAGTGAATATTTAATTTAATTATTTCTAATTGCATATTTAAATAAAAATACATATACACACACTCACAAACACAAACATATTTTTAAATATAGTCATAGTCATACCTGAGTGTCAGAAGACCTAAAATGCTAAAAAGATCTGTTGACAGTCTCAGGAGCACAACTTTGACTAAGGCTGGATGGAATGTCATCCATATCGCATAAAGGAGAGAGTAACCAGCATTGGTTTTCCTGGAGACCAGCAGTAACTCTCTTCCAGAATCTTCTTCTAAGTCTGACCTCTGTATAAAATATTAACATTTTTAGCATTACATCTCATACAAAACATGCTTTTCACAATGAAATGAAACAATAAAAACAATGTCCCTAACCCTTGTGTATTTTTACAGTTACCTCACTGTAATTCTGTTGTTTTTCCCACTCACGCTCAAACACTGAGCATAGGGTGTGGACAGATTCCTCATTATACAGCTTGCAAAGGTCAGACAAATGCTGTGGTCCCCTGTGACCCATTACAACCACCCTGAAAACAAAAACTGTTAAATGTTGCTGTGGTTGACATTATAGAATACCTCCCCAGCTAAAGACTTACCTAGATTAACGTTACCTATTTAACCTAAACAGGTTCATACAGATAAGGCTCCCTTTTCACTGCGAGTAGAAATATCAAAACACAGATGTCAGCAAAGACAATAATCTTAGACAATGGAGAAAGGTAATTTGTGAATTGCAAAGGGTATCTGACTAATGGACATATAGAAGGCTGGACAGATAGATCTACTGGTCAGTTCTTATATGAAAAAAGAAAAACTTAAATCAAATAAATGTGTACTACTAATTTTTTATTTTATTTTTTAAACCAATACCTGTCTTTCTTGGCAAATGAATTAATTGTGAAATGTCCACGTTACAATAATGTGAACTTTGCTTGCGTCCTCTTAAGATATTAAAAATAGAGACATTAAGTTCATGTATTGTGAAAAAAGCATCGATTAAAGTTGTGCTTACCTCATTTCACTAAAGCTTGCGGCGTCTGAAAACAATATATTGTCTTGCAGCGTGTAAATGACATCCTGCAAGACTGCATCTGCGTCTCATACAGCTAGAACAATAGCGGCTTAGAGGAAAACACATAAAGTAGCCCACAATTTATGTTATTAACGCTTGCCGACGAAATTCACGTTTTAAATGTCCTCTGACATGTTTTGGGATCATTAAAGCTCGCTTTCTGTGCTGAATTAAACCGCGTCTGGAGATAAACAGTGGAGCGTGCAGCGTGCGCACATTGTCCAATCACAGCGGCGATTTCAGCTGGGGGCGTGGCATGTTTCAAAACTGTCAATCATTTTGTTGTTCAAACCATTTCTGTAAATTTTGAGAACACAACTGAAAAAGCTTTTAATTGAGCATTTTACTATTTTAATATACTTTGTTTTCATTACACAAAATATTTTCAATGCAATAATTTGAATACTTTTCTCCAGGTATAGGCTAATACAATTTTAAATTCCAGATTTTCATGTGATCTCTGACTTTTGGATTTCACTTTGAAACTTACTTTCTAAGGTAACAAATGTCTTGATGTTTTTTTTTTTTTTTTTTTTTGTGGTACAATTATAATAACAAGAGAACATCTTAGTTAGAAGATGTTAATTAATTAATTTATAATAAAAAGTTGAATAATATAACTTAGTGAGAAACATGTATGTTTGCATATTAAATAGCACCTGAAACAATACTACAATCTGTAAAATCGCATTGTTTCGGATTATTTTGCACAGAATAGGATATTATTTTTCAGTCGTTGTCAGAGCAGGTCTTTACTCATATCCAAAAGAAAACATTAAGAATTTAGAAAACAAGTAAAAAAAGAACATTAAAGAACATTGAATTAGAAAATCATATTGAATTGTATTTGCTAAGATATTATAATAAAGACAGAGAGAGATAAAAGATTACTTAATTTAGGCCTTACATTCTATTCAAATACTCTCTGCATTTGAACAAGAAGAAAAACAAAACATTTGTTCATTGCTTGTGTAAACAAAAAGAAAATATATGATGATATTTGATAAGGCCTCAAGGAAGGAAGAATGGACAAACGAGTTATTGACTTTCAGGTTTAACATGAGCTCAGTTTTGTTTCTTAGCAACATGCCATGCAATTTCCATGTGTTGTGTGTGAAAATGGGCGGTAATGGAAAAAGAGAGCGTATTTAATTCACCTTAAATATCTCACTCAAAGTACATTTCAACAGTCCTACGGAAAAAAAAAACGGCTAAACATGTGTACACGTCTTCTGCAAGTGAGATGTCGAGTAACAAAATTGAACCTCTAGCAAATGAAGAGAGTGATACAAAATTCCAGTCAGGTTTGCTGAGTTTTTTTTCTTCTTCTTTTTTTAATCATATATTTAATCAGATAATTTTAATGTACTTGAGAGACTAACTTTTTACCTTGGGTTTAATCAGACGGTGACCAATCCGGGAACTCTGGGTTCTGCGGATACCTCCTTTCTTTCTTTTCCTTCCTCCTTGTCTTTCTTACTTTTCCTGTCTCTGTGTGGTTTTGTTTGAAGGTAAGATAACTTAAAACCTACTTAAAAATCACATATACTGTTATCAAAATAATAAAATCTGACATAAACATTAAGATATTGTAGTTAATCACACAATCAATTCAATTGCTATCTGCATTTCATCTTATTAAAAGATTGTCCAGGAATATGAAAGAGCAGTTATTTTTCGCTTGGGACGACTCCTTGGCGGTGCTAAAGGACCTGGTTAGTAATTAGCCTACCGTTATTAAAATCATGAATAATTTGTTAAACAGTTTAGTGCCATTGCAACAAGCAGTACTTCATCTTGATTGTTTTTGAAGGTTTGTTCTGGATTATTCCATGTGTGGATACATTTCGGAAGGTTGACTTGAGGACAGTGTCTTTTGAAATCCCTCCTCAAGAGGTGAGTGATTCATTTGAATCAAAAACATCTAAATCTTGTTAGTTATTTTGCTATGAACACCTATTATCTAAACAGCTAACATTTTATTCAATATTCAAGGTTATGCGTTTAATATAATCTTTATTGAAGAGTTTTATTGTGTTGTTACACTAAAAAAATGATATTATCAAAAAATGATGACCACATGTTTTTACACGGCTTTAACTCTTCAAAATAATTTAAGCAATTTTCAACTTTTTCAACTATCAATTTTCACCTATACACTGAAAAAAATGATAGTTGAATTTACAAAATTTTTTTATGGTAAGTGGTTCCACACAATTGATTTTAGTGCTACATTTAAACAAATGCATTAAGTTGAATTTATTAAATTTTAGTTCAACTTAATGCATTTGTTTAAATGTAGCTTAAATCAATTGTGTGGAACCACTTACCATAAAAAAATTTAGTAAATTCAACTAATCATTTTTTTCAGTGTACAAGATTCAACTCATTTTTTAAAAGTCAGTTTAATGTAATTTAAGTTGAAATGACTTAAACATCAAAGTTGATTGTACGTAAAATTTTAAGGCAGCAACTTTTTTTTTTTATCAGTATAACATGCATTACATTTTCGACATTTCTCCTCACTGTCCTCAGGTGCTGACCAAAGATTCTGTGACTATCATGGTGGATGCGGTGGTCTATTATCGTATCTTTAACCCCACTGTCTCCATTACCAAAGTGGAGAATGCAAATCGAGCCACGCAGATGATTGCACAGACTACTTTACGAAACATGCTGGGAACTAAGAGCTTGACAGATATCTTAAAAGACCGTGAGGAGATGTCAGAACAGATGGAGGTAAGATAAACCTTCTAAACACCTCTGAATCTTAAGTTGTAGCCCTGTTTTAGGTCACTCTTAAAAATTAAGGTTCTTTATTGGCATTGATGGTTCCATGAAGAACCTTTAACATCCATGGAAACTTTGTTTAGAGCATAAGAAACAAAAGGTAAAAAAGGCTATGTCATCTGTAGTGGACACCAGGACTCAGTTGTTTAAAAAAAAAAAATGACATGAAATTATATGTATAGGGAAAAACAATGGGATTTTTTTTTCAATCACCAATTAATTTTGGGGTTTCAGGATTTTTTTTAACCAAAATTTGTAAAAAGATGATTCTCAACTATTATGAAAGATATAATGGAATGAATTGATACACCATTTTACTTTATGCAATATGTGGGTAAAATGGCCATAAATTAATATTCCCATTCAGTGCAATGTATCTATCTAATTTGCACATTAATGTGTTCTTGGAGCAAAATGTAATGAAAAAAGAAGTGTAATAATTGGAGTAATAATTAGCAACATTTTAATAATAATATCTAATATTTCATAGGAATATTGATGTATAATTTATTTCCATACTCACTTGTTGTGTCTCACAAAATGGTTGATAAACATGATTTAAGTCCTGATGTCCTCTACAGTGGACAAGTATGAAATCAACACCCTGTTCTGTAACAGAAAGTATTTTTGATTTGAAACCCCATAACGTTTTCCTGAGATGTTGGTTTATGAAATAATTTGAAAAGTAGTCCAATTTAAATTATAATTACAATACATTATCATATTTCCATAAGAGTGCTACATTTGATCACTAAATTAATGTCAGACATTTTTAAAGACCAAGGATAAGTTGTTTTCATGTGAAACCTCCAAACATTTGGTGTCTCTGAAAAGCCCTAAATGTGCTCTTTACAGGACACCCAGGTTGTGGCGTATGGTGTCAGAGAAATTCACTAAAATATAATGTCCACTACAGTGGACGAAAGTCTATTCCTGGAGGTCCCAGGAGGATAAAAATGTTCTTCACACTAAGAAAAAATGCACTGTAAAAAAAAGTTGAGCAAACTTGTAAAAGTAAGGCAGCTACACTCAACTTTTTCATTTAACTCAACTAATTCGCTCCAGATCTTTTTTAAGTTAGCTTAATTCTTTTTTTTTTTACAGTGTGTTCTTTTAAGAACTGTTCACTTAAAGGTTTTTTTGGGGAGCCAAAATGGTTCTTTTATGGCATTAGGGCAACTGAAAATCCCCTTTTTGGAACCTTAAGGATATTACCTCCAGAGTCAACATTCTCTGGATAGGAGCATATAAATGCCTTAAATATAAATTGTTCATCTTTTCATTATCTTTTGCCTGACAGGCTGTGCTTTATGCTGCGTCCAAGAACTGGGGTATCAAAGTGGAACGGGTCGAGCTTAAAGACGTCAAACTGCCCACCTCTTTGCAGAGAGCCATGGCAGCTGAAGCAGAGGCCACCAGAGATGCCCGGGCCAAGGTTGGTGTCTGAGCACTAAAAGACTGTTACATGCCTCACACACACAAACAAACACATGCTATGCTGTCTGTTCTGCCGAGCCTGCCAAGTTTAGTCTTATCAGCTTTGCAGCTTTGTGTTCTGTCTGTCTGGGGAAACACGGTTTTCTATGATTGGATGTGTGGATGAACACCTGCAGCCCCTCACACTCGCTCGGTCAGGGGTGTAGATGAACTGTGACCTCCTTAAGCCAATCAATTTCCAAAACAAAACCAGCTGACCAGCAAAGCACTAACAGGTCAAGACATTAGCCTGGTTTTATTGCTATCTGTGATGACTGACTGCTCACAGAATCTGCAAGATGTTTATACACAGTATGTATATTACCTACATAATTGAATTTAACTATAACTTAATATTAAGTGCCAAAAGTTAGGAAACCTGTATTTTCATCCAGCATTTTAAATAGCCTAGGCAAATCAATGACCTATGAAAGAAAACTTTCAAAGATTGTTTATTCATTTATCTGCCATTTTTTTCATTAATTTAACCACCCATCCATACACTAGTTCAGAGAAGTGTTTGCCTTTCAGTGAACACTATACTAATGTCATATTGTTGACTGGAAACCTGAGCCTTTATGTCCTCACACTATGGCACAAGCGCAGTGGAAAAACAAACTGGATTTGCTCAGTGGAAATTTCCGAGTAATTAAAGGTGTGTGCCAGAGTGAATTGGGATTGTGCTCATATGAATGAATTCATGTTAAAGTGGTTGTCGGCTAAAGTGTTGCCTTTGTAAAATGGTCATATTTAAGTGTGTTGTATACTGAACAGGTGATCGCAGCAGACGGAGAAATGAAAGCCTCGCGTGCCCTGAAGGAGGCGGCGGACGTGATGTCAGAGTCTCCGTCAGCACTTCAGCTGCGCTATATGCAGACACTGACTGAGATCGCCACAGAAAAGAACTCAACTATTGTCTTTCCTCTTCCTATAGATCTCATCTCTAGTTTCATGAGAAGATGACCACATATGAGGATTATATCAATAAATATGTTCAAATATCTCTGTACAGACATACTATATGCCATCTCTTAAAGCACTCATTGCTTTACAGGCAAAAAATATTCTGTTTATATTGTTGATGATTTGAACTTTGCATCAAATATTTCATGTGTCCTACACTCTCTGATGAAAAACATGTTTAATAAAAATGTAATTGTTCAAAATGTTCTTTTGTATTACATTATTAAAATCTAACAAATATTATAACTAAATTCTTCTATTATACTCTGATCGTAGCTTCTTGGATTATTTTATATTAAAGTAATCTTTTAAGATGTAAATCTCATTGTGTATGCATGTAGCCTGTTAATCTTAAAGACAGAAGAACACGCATAAACAGTGAACATGCAAGAACCATGTTTGTAGATACATGACAGTATGACTCTTTAAACTCTTAACGCTGAGAGAAGACTTACAGTTAATCTGTCGGCCTGATGCAGAAAAAAATGGGTACAATGAGCCCTGATCAGTGAGCACCATAATAGGATTGACTGCATCAGATGCAGGAATGGGTGGACAGTTTAGTAGAGTTACTGTAATCTGGCATCTAATCTGTTTCAACCGCGCATAAAAACAGCTTCTGTTCTGACCCTTAACCCCAAAGACACACTGTCATGATGCTCTCATTTCTAATTTCATGCATGACATCATTTCAGAGGAAACAAGGTTTTAAGGCACTCAGCAGGGAAGCAGAGGAACTTTACATGTACCCTGGATCATTGCTTCTCTCTGGAGACTATTACAACTACATGCCCCCGATGCTCAACTAGATGGGTGCAATATGAAAATGACGCGTGTATTTGCTGACAGGGTATATTTTGGTAAACCACAGCTTGTGTCTGATGTACTATGAATATCTGTGCTGATGTGGCCCTTTTACTAGAGTTTGGAAGGAGAACCACTCCTCTAATTGTGACCTTTGATGCGGAACAAAACAACTGGAGGGCAAAATAAACCTGACCCTAGAGAAAAAAATTCTAAAAAGGATTAAAAAGATTTTAGTTCACCCACAAATTAAAATTATGTCATCTTTTACTCGCCTTCATGTCGTTTCAAACCAGTATGTCTTTCTTCTGTGGAACACAAGAGAAGATATTTTGAAGAACATGGAGGTTCAAACAACACCGGACCCTATTGATTTTCATTGTATTGACATATAAATATGTAGTTCTATAAATTGTTCTCAATATTAAAGAATAGCAGTTCACACCACAGCTATAAGGATAACGGCACATTGAAACAATATAATTTGAATGACTTTCAAAATGATTTTATCTGGGTGATGATAAATATTGAGAGCTGATCAGAATCCATCCTGCTGTAATGAGCTTGAGCCTTTAAGCGACAGACAGGCATGTGCTTAGAATAAACAGAACAATATCGTCCGCTGGTGTGGACCAAGCGGCAACATTCTAATCTGAAAAATGAAGCCTACCCGGAAGTGCGAAAAACTGCAATACATCGAAAATCCGCTAGGGGCAGGTCCCAAAAGGGAGCAAATGTCCATAGACCCCCAAGTTAAAATATCCATTTTCACAGCATAAATTCATGTTTTTACAGGTTGGTCCCATGGACTTTTATTGTATTTTTCGATAGGTTCCGAGTGCCTGACAACTGTGAGGGGGGTGAATTTTTTTCTAACTCGTTAGTTTAGATCGTATTTAGATATAAAATGTATGACAAATAAGGGCGTGGTTAACTTTGATTGACAGCTTGATTGACAGCTGATAACGAGCATAGGCTGCGCCGAGTGGAATTCCTGAAATTTGACGTCTCGGCCATGATCTGACACAACACATCATACCACCGCGGGGTTAGGATTTCCCAAGATTTTCCAAGATGGCGCCGCCCATACCCCCCATAAATGGCCTCAAAACCGTTCTTCAGAAAGTCTATGGGTGACGTCACAGACGCTTTGTCCATATTTTTTACAGTCTATGGTGTGGACGCTAATATTCCAGTAGCTATCTTTATAGTTAACGTTCTTGGTGTGAACGGACCTTTAGGCATTGTTCAAAATATCTTCAGTATTCTAAGAAAGAAAGAAAGAAAGAAAGAAAGAAAGAAAGAAAGAAAGAAAGTCACAACATGAGGGTGGGTAAATGACAGTAATTTTGTTTTTGGGCAAACTATCACTGTAAGGTAGTGGTCATCACTAAATGTTTCTTTTCTGTAAACTTCTGGAAGTCTAAGCTGGCCTGCTGACTTAACCACATTGTGACACTAACCACAGGGTGAGCATGTGTGATTTCATCCAATCTCCTTCGCCCCACCCACAACCCCTCCTCCATGGGCTCTTTTCTTTACTACACATTCTCTAATGTTGTTTCTTACTCTTCTTGATGTTCCTCGAGTCTACCTCTCTCACATCTTGTGTTAAGGATGTCAATGCGGAGTTTCCTGACTTTAATGAGCATCTTTATGCTTTGTAAAGGTAAGAGATAGGACATGACTCTATAGATTACACCAATTTAATTTGGTTAAACGTTTGATCCGGTGACTTTGATTGGGAACTTGGAAAATTAGTTTTGAGAAAGATTTAGCTCTTGTTTTTTTTTTACAAAAAAATGTTGTTGAGACATATTTAACCTGGGATGTTTTTCATTTCTGATTTAATATTTTGTGAGTCTTCTTTTATTCAACTGTGTGATGAGCTTCAACATGGGGTCTGAAAGAGATTACCTTAGAATAATTCTGGTGTCTAGGACCAGAAAACAGCAGAATCCAAGGACTTGAGGATTCATTTGTGGCCTACATTTACCAATGTTATCTCAGTAACATTAACTCTAGATGGCAGAAATAGCAGATCAGTGTAAAGAGGGTTAAATACAACAAACCCCCATCCAGCTCATGTGACTGACACCTGTAATAATCTCAGATCTTTCTATTGGGGAAAGGGGAGGGGGAAGAGAAACATGTGGAAGGAGAGGTGGGATGATCTGCTTTTTTATAGAAGCATGATCCAATTGTGACTTACTTGCAGGCTAATTACAGAGCACAGATGACCTCTATGGTCATGGAAATCTACAAAGAAAACATGAGAGGTTACATGCCTTACATATGTGGTGGACAGTGACACATCATATGATCTACAGGATGACCAAAGGGATGTAGTCCAGATTGACGAAAAAAATGGAAGCATGAAACTTTGATGTTTAGTGGAGAGGACGGGCGCACAGCAAGATTGAACAGCAAGTAGGTCGCTAAAATCCAGGCTTACTCCACTTGAGGATCAGTCTGTGTCAATTTCGGGAAAGAACAAGAGAGGGAAAGGACAGCGATGACTGACTTTTGTAAATATTATAAATGTACAGAACAAAATGAATTATTATTCAGTTTTCAGAGGAGCTGGGACTGGGAATATGTTTAAATGATCAACTAAGATTTTATGATGAAACAAAAGGAATCATGGATGAATTAACAGAATATTAAAACAAATGGCAAATGCAATCAAAGGATGCAACATTACTCTCAGAATGTACTTAATTTATCTGGACCATTTTTGACTTTTACATCCTAAAAAAACTCCTCAATGTCTGTCAATGTCAAAAACAGTTTGTTATGGATACATATTTTTTATAGCTAATCAAAAGAGCCAACTAGCACTATGCTAAGCTAGCGAGCTAAGCTTTTAGCTTGCTTACCGAAGGCTAAATGAACACAAAGAAAGGAAAATGTTAATGTTTGGCTTTGGTAATATTGTGTGATAGCCTAATTTAAAAGACATTATTTAACATATTTGTGAATAAGATGCAAAATAATTTTCTGTCATTTCTAAACAGGCAACAAATACCCCTTAAAAGTTGTCTTAGCTAACTGAATTGCTGTCTAGTGTGAATTAGGAAGTACCCAAATAATTTGTCATTATTTAAAAGAAAATCTATTGTTGTATAATTTGAAACATAACAAGCTTCTTTTATATTTTGCTCGAAATATGTTACAATAATTCTTTAAAATAAATGCCACTTACGATCCTCTGTCTGTGCTGGAGGGTTGTTTTAGTATTATTATTATTTTTAACTTTTATTTTTAACGTTTAAGTTTCAGTAATTTTCCAATGCATTTTTGTAATATTTTTTTAGTTTTTTCTTGATATTCCTTTATAGCTTTTAGTCATTTTTATTTCAGCTGCCAAAGCAGCTGTATTACAATATAAATTTATATTTAAATTTATTTCAGCTTCATTTTAATTACTGACAATTTCCATTTCAACAATTTTTAATAGTTTTAGTCAACAATGCTGTGTTGTGCTGTCAAACCAAACACAAAATTAGCTGGAAACAAAAAGGTATAACAAACCATATCAATTAATTGGTTCAGTAATTAACATCTTTATCTCTTTCACACAAGCAAAACACAGACCATTAAGCCAGTGTCTTTTGTCGTTAGGTGAGGACAGTGAGTGTGACAACTTCACCGATCTGGATTTCCATGAGTCTTTCATAGGGACCAATCTGGATGTGCGGCTGCTGCTCTACACTCGCGAAAACCTCGAGTGCGGTCAGGAGCTTCCCCACCACAACTTCACTCAAGAACCCCTGTTTAATGTAACCAGACCCACTACCTTTGTCATCCATGGGTACCGACCCACAGGGGCACCGCCTATCTGGATCAACCACATTGTGCACTTATTAGCGGCACAGAAGGACATGAACATCCTGGTAGTGGACTGGAACAGAGGGGCGGCCAACCTCAACTACTTCACGGCTGTAGCCAACACGCGGGGTACAGCTGTGAACATCACAGGCTTGATAGAAAGCATGGAGGTAGGGTCAGTGGTCTGAAGTTGCTTTGGTTAGTAATGAATGCCAAATTATTGAATGATGCAAAAATATTGTGTTCTAATCAGAAAGAGGGAGCATCTCTTGACTCCATCCACCTGATTGGCGTCAGCCTGGGTGCACACATTGCCGGGTTCATTGGTGCGATGCTGGGAGGACGAGTGGGCAGAATCACAGGTGAGACTCAGGAATATGAGCCAATGAAACAAAACCGGTTGTAACATCTTCAGTTAGTTAATCTTGTCTAATAAATTTCGTTTGCTAAATGTTTCACCTGGTCAACTCTAGGTCTAGACCCAGCAGGGCCAATGTTTGCTGGTGTTCCCCCTGAGGACCGCCTTGATCCAACTGATGCCCAGTTTGTAGATGTGCTGCACACAGATATGAATTGTAAGTATAATACATTTGTGGCTAATGATACGAAAGAATAAAAAATATCTATTATTTGTTTATATTATCTATTATATGTTCAGAATGGAAAACTAATAATTTGCAGTTTAATGTATGCTACAATGTTTGATTGTTTTTTAGTATATTTTTTTCTTTTTTCTATTTTGTTGTCACATAATTTTAACTATGTTGCATTTAACTAAGTGAGTGTGATCCAGTCATCAAAAAAAGAGTCCAATTAAATTAGACAAGAAAACTTTTTTTTTTAAAATCTGGGGTCATTTGTCACATTAGAAATGGAAGGTCAGATCAATGCATTGCATTGAATATTTGTTGTAAACTTCACGTTTTTGCAAATGTTTTTAAGGTCAAACAGTTATTCCATGCATACAGAAAATCTCCACATTGTGCACAGCATGTTCTAGATTAAAAATACTAAAATAGAACTACATAATATGCTATTCTAAACATAGCCTAACAATCCCACACTCAAACACTGTTTCCTGTGGCAGCCTTTGGCCTTAGAGGAACCCATGGCCATATTGATTTCTATGCCAATGGAGGATTAGATCAGCCTGGATGTCCCAAGACCATCTTCTCAGGTCAGTATGTTAAGATTAACTTTTGGGAGAAGTCAGGGTTGAGATCCAAATAATTAATGATTAATGAATGCTCTTCAAATAAACCCAAAATGCAAAATGTTGGCTGTGCAATTAAGATTCTGTCATAATCAAATGATGCAATCCTCCCAATTGGATTGAGTTCATTATTAGGTTTTGCTAACAGGGCTAAGATCTAATCTCACTCCTTCTGTTCTCCACAGGGAAATCTTATTTTGTGTGTGATCACCAGAGGTCTGTTTTCCTGTACCTGTGTGCTCTGAATCACACCTGTAACCTTACAGCATACCCGTGTTCCTCGTACAGCGACTTCCTCAGTGGCCAGTGCTTGCAGTGTGAGACCTTTAAGCCTGCGACCTGTCCTGTTCTGGGTAAATACAGTATATTTAGTAATTAACCATATAAAATGCAAATATGAATACTAAGTAAAGATTTCAAGTGTGATTTTGCTTTTATACAATAGTTCAATAAATTAATATACAGAGTAACTTATATTTTAGACACAATATTTCCAGTAACTTTTTTTTTGTTCTGCCAACAAAATCATTTCCTTAATTCATTTATAGCGAATTAATGAATATGCGAATTATGTATAGCGATTTAATGAATATGCAAATGAGCCCCGCCTCCACTTATTCATACAGGGTCATCTACAAGTCGATGTATCAGAATGGTAATGCGTTTTATGTATCGCTCTCTAACAAGTTGGACACATAACAGTAATTAATATGATTAGCCTTTGGCTTGACTACGTTATCAAACAGCTAATGTGTTGCTAATGTTACACAGCTTATGTTGCCGTTCGCCACCTCAGAGTCAAACAGCTGCCGTCTAAGAACGTCAGTGGATAAAGGCATATAGTTCATAATAACATCGTAATATACATCATATACATAATTCACCCGCTATATTGCTACATGTACCCGATTTTTTATATCAACAGATTAGAAATATATACTGGGATAACCTGGCTTCTCGAAACTCCCCTGCTTAGCAGCATAATGATGCTAAAGCCCGTCGGCATTTTGTCGTGATTAGTTACGGATAAGGTAGTTTGTGACGCATTTTAAACCGCGTTTTTGAAAGTGTTTCACTGCAGTTTAAAGGAGAACATACTCAGCAAAGGTGTTGACTCATGAATTTGCACATAGTTTGTCTAAAAGCATATAAAAAACACCACATAGACATATAAACAACATTAAAAAGTTAAGCTCGAGTATTTAAATCAGCCATACGTAAACCAATATCCTTCAAAAAGTTCTCCTCAATATAACAGATAAATAAAATAGTAAGTAAAATTAACTAGTCAAAGTCTACTTGCGCTGGTTTCGGCTTCATCATCGGCTGCAGTCATGACTTCATCTTATAAATCAAACACAATCACAAATACCTGCTAATGCACTACTATATCACTGTGCTATCAACACTCTTGGAAACTCACTCAGCCAGTCAGATTTGAAGACCATAACTAACTGTTATCTAACCTTTTTCCTCAGGTTATGACATGAACCCGTGGAAGGATACTCTCTTGAGGTTAGGGCAAACAAGAGCATATTTCTCAACTACGGCAGAGCTTCCCTACAGCAGTGAGTTATCAGCACTATAATGGCTCATTGCAGAAGTTTTCTCAAAGGCATTTTGTGCAATATTCTGATTTCTTATTTCAGAAACAATCTACAGAGTGGACCTAGTAACCTGGAACCAGTTTCTACGGTGGGGGGTGGTCATACTCCGACTGCACAACGGAAAAAACGTAATAGAGACCAAGATGGATAAGTATGTAAACTGAAGTTATGAGTTTATTTAACAGAAAAAGCGCCTTCAAACTTTGACTTGCCATTCTGTAATGCTTACTCTGTATGTTTTGCTCAGTAAGCTGTTGAGGTTTGAGCAGTATACATCCACTCGACTACTGGCCCAGTTTGATGAGGATCTATATCCAATTCAGAAAATATCTTTACGGATTGTCACTGGGAATGTGATTGGACCTCGATACAAGATAAGGCTGCTCCGTATTCGGATAACTCCACTGGAAAATCCAAACAGGTGAATAACCACACAACATTTGCTTTTCTGAGTTACTGCTCATACACAACCACTCAAAAGTTTAAGTCTCTTATGCTCAGCATAGGTGCATTTAAAACACAGTAAAAATAGTGATTTTGTGAAATATCATTACAATTAAAAAGAACTATTCACTATTTTAATATATTAAAAAATGCAATTTATGCCTGTGATGGTAAAGCAGAATTTTTAGCATCATTACTCCAGTCTTCAGTGTTCATTTCTTACTATTATCAGTGTTGAAATCAGTTGTGCTGCTTCTGTGTAAATCATGATACCTATATTTTTTGGGATTTCTTGATAATTAGAGAGTTCAAAAGATTGGAATTAATTTGAAACAGAAATCTTTTCTAACATTAGAAATGTCTTTACTGTCACTTTTGATCAACTTATGCATCCTTGCAGAATAGAAGTACTCATTAATTAAAAGAACGGTAGTATATGATTGTGATGCACTCTGAACAAAAACAGTAATTTAATCATGTTGCTCTTGTCCCCAACAGGGCACTAATGTGTCGATATGACATTATATTGGAGGAGAATGCGGAGGTGTCTTTCAAAGCGTTGCCCTGTCATTAACCTTGAAAAATCACATTGGAATGCCTGAACTAATACAGACATTTCAAGAGGGTCTAAAAAGTTTAACAACTTTTAGTGCCTTTTTTGTGAGATTACTACTGTGATTCTTTTGTGGACTAGTATAAAACTATGTTATACCAGACACATATTCCAGTAGAATTAAAGTGCAGTTTTACAATATCAAATTCTTACCCTTCCTGTATAGTTTTGTTTTAAACAATACCAATATAAACAAAATATTTAATTGTATATCTGTTTTACATGTACAGTTTTTGCATTCTTTTGTAAAATAAATTATGTGGACTGAAAACACCCGAAGCTTCATTTGAAAACTTTTTGGCACCAAATGATTTTATTTACAGAAGAACTTCTACTTTGAGTTCACACAGCAGAATACAGTGAATATGAAACTATTTAGCATCATACATGAAGGTGGTACAACAAAAAAGTCTGTATTTGCATACTGTTATGAAATTTGTGATTACATTTGTATGAATTGTATTGAATTAATTGAAATTGGTGCCTTGTAAATGATGGAATATCATAAATCAAAATCTAAACTCTAGTCCACTGACAATAAAGAATAGCAATGTTTTAGGATTATAGGGGAACATCTCCAAGGTGATATGTAATTTTTAATAACCTATTTTATTCTTTACAATCCTCAAAACAAAATGTTTACAAGCGGTTTCTATAAATCAACAGCTCGTCTCAAACAAATAGTAGGTGAATCAAAAATGGATAAAAAAAAAGATCATTGACATGTACATAAAGTTATCTGAAGCTTCAGAATTTAAAGGTTTTAGTGGTTCTAATATCAAAAAACATTGTGTCGTGCGCAAGTGACCTCAGATTTGAGATGCTGATTTTCTCCTTGCTCACTGCCACCTACAGGTCAAAAGACAAAATATAGAGAACAGAAAAATGAAGCGCCAATGTACACTAGATAAAATTCTTCTGTTTGAAAGTCAGACAAAAATGTATAACAACATATATATATATATAGATAACAATATATATATAAAAATACACACATGTATACACATACACAGTTTCCTCACCACTATTTCAAGTCCTGCGTCCACGTGGTCTGCTAGTTCGATTGGAATTCCCCCTTGGATTGAAGTTTTGCCTGCTAGGTTGTGGCATTCTTTGACGAGGACCATCCTGGAGGACCAAAAAGCATCATAGTTTGACCAATCAAACTTTTTTTAAAATAGATGTGCATTGACAAAAAACAGACAAAGACTCACCCACTGCCTTGGATGCTCACGTTCTTGTTCAGACCATATAAAGTTCTCTTCCGCCTCCTCAGCATCGTCACTCATGTAGGGAAGCTCACTCTCATGACTTTGGAAAGACATTAACATTTCAAATCATGGGAGATGCGGATGCCAAGCACACAATTTTGTATTTGTTCAATGCAGAGAACATGATCGGTTGAGATGTTGCATGCAAATATTTAATCTATTAGATATATTAAACACAGTCCATACCTGTCAGGAGCCCTTTGAGCTAAGCTTCCCCCAGCAATAGTGATCTTCACACCCTCCAGTCGCTGCTGTCTTCTTCGTTCCAGGTCATATCTGAGGTCACTAGGGTCAGGGACAAGCTGTCGCCTCTGAAGCTAGCAAAAGAATCTACATTTGAACCAACATACATAAAATGTGATTTTGATTGACCTGAAAAAGATAAACTTACTGGATCCGCCCCTATGTTGCAGAAGATCTGAGGTTTTGATGAAGCCATTCCGAGCTGCCTACAATAAGAGAAAGAATTTTCATTTCTGTACCGCAAAAGGTTTGGCACAAGTTACAAGCTAAGGACTAAAATTTAGAAAAAGGTGGTGATTAACTCTTTAACCTTAAATATAAATAACAATAAAAAAAACAGTGATGCTTACCTTTGCAAGCTTCACTTATGAATAAAAAAACAAAATAATTGGCATGTGTACCTATTCATGACCGGTCTCACATTCCCCATCTCCTCCTCCTCGTCGTCCTCTTCTTCTTGCTTAAACTCATCCTGGAGTGAATAATACTGTTCATTTGCAAATCGCTGATTAAGTGTGATGCCTTGGCCCCTAAAGTAGCTTTCTGCAAAGCAAACGGTTAACCAAAATCAATTCTGTGCTATGTAAGATGCATCATATGCTACCAGGCTAATCCACTGGTTCCTGACCTTTAACTTGATGCACAAGGGTGATGATCTCTTGGGCAAATGTCCCAGAATGCACCGCTGATTCCCTAAAAGTCCCAGAATGCTCCAGCATGGGCAGGAAATCAAGGCGTTGTCGACCCACATTGACTAAGTCCAGTGATAACTGCCTATCTGAAGAATATCCTAAATGACTGAACAAGAGGTCATACATACAGAGATATAAGGATACATTACAGCTTTAATTTTCCAACTGTATCAGACTATAATACTTATAAATAAATACTTGTTTTAGAAAAGTTATTGCTTGCTACTCCTGTTGGAATAAAATCAGGTACAAAACTCTGGTGCAAAAGTTCAGTATTACTACCATATTAACCATAAACATGGCAATGTTTATTTTAATGAAAAACAACTGGTCTGGTCATATAATGCCTTTTATCTGCAAATTCACCAGCACTACTTAGATTAATCTAAAACACCTCTTCCAGTGAAATTAAAAGTGGTCTCCTTTTGTGGAAAGCAACTTTATAACCTTGAAACTCAGGGTGTTTACACGACAACTATGTACAAAAAAGCGGAAAAAACACTCTTCTTTACGTTTTTCTTGTACAGGTGACAACTTTGTCAAAAAGATCCCCAATCACATGAGTCCGGCTAAAAACGCTGTAATATTCATGCCAGGCCAGTAGTTGGCGATATTACGTTGTAGAAAAAACAACAACTATGTGCCTATAAACTGAACACATAGAGTAATACGCATGATATCACTGTTTTCACAAATTAGCATTTTTGTAGTTTACACGAAGACGATAACTGTATCGTTTTCAAAAACTTGCACTTTGAAACACGATTTCAAAAGTTAAAGAACAGCCAAAATGCATAAAAATTTTTGTTGTGTAAACCGTTAATTCACTGTGATCCAGTGAATACAAAGTAGGCACACATATAGAAATTCAAGATACCGATTTTGGTCTGAAAACTGCAGTTTACAGTATTCAGATTAATTCAATTAGAGTCGTGTGCTCAAGATTAAAATTTTGGTCTGATCAACCTTAATTTATCTATCATATAATATATAATTTGACGATACATAATAAATATGGCAGGTCGAAGTTCATGCCTCTCCTCTCACTGTCATTGTGCATTTCCATTCATCAGAGGGTCCTTCAGTAAACTCATTTGTTCCAGATTGTCAACACGCGGTGATCGATCAGACAACAAATCTCAAACGTGTTCGTAAGGTATGTTTACTTGTAGTGCAAAATCTTGATTGTGAGCTTGAGAAATGCAATGGATGCATTGAACCGACGATATCAACTTCTAGACGAGTTTTGAAGATCTCCAGTGGGTCTTCACAGATCCCTCTCCTCCTCGCTGAATAAAATAACACACCCTTTAAGTTCAGCTGTGCTCCAGGACTTTCCCTTGGCATATGGCAAATCTGTAGTATGCAAATCTGATATGATGAATCTCGCTGCTCCGCTGTCTTTCAGATAAAATCAAATGTCTATTGGCAGATGCTACAAACATTGTCATCTGTGAAAAGTTATTCTTGTGGAATTTGCAATTGACACTTTGTTTCTTTGCTGACATCTCCTTTCTAAAAAATACTTCAAAATAACAGGTACGCATTTGGGAAAAATGGCTGTATTGAAGAGTCTTGCAAATGACTGTAAAATACTTCCAAAGACATGTCATCACATGACACAGCCATGTACACGGAGTTCTCATCATCATTTATTGAAAAAACGTGTCCAAATACTGAAACAAAAAGCAGAAAGAGTTCCTGTAGCTCATCTAGTAATGCATGGCACTAGCAATGCCAAGTCCATGGGTTTGCTTGGCAGGGAACACAGTCAACTCTTGAAGGAACTTTACAATGCAAGTCACTTTGGAGTGTCTCCCAAATAGGCCCCATCACATTCCTGTTGCTCTGTCCATTTGAGTACAATATTTTGAGCATGCTTCTTTGGTTTCATAATTCATCGTGACGGGAAGGCTGTAGGGTCTATACAACAGAAACATCAAAATTAGGTATCTTCTTCAGCCCAAGCATCTTTGCTGCATCCACATGTTGGAGTACGCAGGATGGATAATCGCTGGATGAGATTTTCATCAATAAATGCAGGTTATTCACAGTTAAATCTATGACTTTGTCCATCTGCTTCAGATTTGTTTGTATATGCAGTTTTTGCCCATGGTAAATACATCAATAAATACTTATTACATGGGATAGTACAAGCAAATCGACTTGGCGAAAGTCAAACGCATCCAAGAATTTTCTTATTGCGGTGTGACATTTTCTGCTCCAGTTCCAGATTAAATGACTGCCATTTGTCCTTTCAGTCCCATCTTCTTACTTTCAAATAAGGTCATACTTCTTCCCCACAAGAAAAACCATCAGCAGCGAATGACAGTCTGAACGCTGTGGACATCTGGAAAACGTGTGGATACCTACACGATTTCAATTCAATTGTATGGTTGCTGACTTACCTTAAGTCAATACAGCTCTGAAAGTAGAAGAGCTCAGACCCTGTGGGGCACTGGTATTTTGGTGGAGACATCATCTTGAAAAGCCAAAAAGTGGATGAAAATAGGGGGACTGGTTTTCCTTTGTCTGGGTGAACTGGTGGAGTACATTATCCTCAGGTTCTTAAGCAAATGAAGTTGAGATCCATGTAATTGCAGTCTAGTATTTCAGATATTTGATGAACCATTTACATGCAAGAATTAGCAGCAGGAAGATGTGTTTTTTTCCCGCTGGATTTACTGTCCTGTGACATCCATTTAAATGAAGAGTGAAACTGAAAGGCAATTCAAATCACATCCTCTCCAGATGACAAACGACGTAAGACAGAAGAACCCAAACCCAGGCGTTTTGGCATTGATGTCAAGGAATAGCACATTGTAACTTCCACCAACTTCTTGTGCAACCTGGGATTTTATACAGCATTTGTAGTGTCTTCACATACCTTCTGAAACTTTTTCTTGTGAATGATCACAAGTAGTTTAACTTCTGCTGTCCTTCTGCCGGTCCCATTTTATGATGCATTAGCCATGTCACAGCCTTGAAGTCATCAATGTTCCTGACATTTGAAGGATTGGCTGGTAGCTTTCACATCGAAACATTTGTTTAAATGAGACGGCACACAAATGTACACAACACAACAGCACAAGATGAATACTTCAGAAATGTCAGATCAATCCTTAATACATCCCAATACTCCATGGTTTGAGAAAAATGTTTTATTCACAAGGGATGACACTGAACTTCAGTGGACATATCCAGGTATGCAAATCCTTCCCCTTTTAAAGCTGTTCAGAGCCGTACGGGATATCCTGGGAATCTTGAACAATGGTTGTCAGATTTTAGCAATGGATGATTTGCCCATCCTGAAATAACCATATCTTGGTATGATCTTCGATACCCATGTACATGATGATAGACACAAAATGGCTCATCAGTGGCTTTTCTGGATTCAACCCCACACTTTCATTGAATCTTCTTGTTGTTCACAAGCTGTAGATTGTTGTGCTTCAGGTCTTCATGGTATGGCAACAGTGGACAGGAAAAGAGGCATGAACTTTTGACTCTAACCAAATGTGGTATGACAATGATACTATACCTGGTTTGCCCAATGGGGCGACTCATGTCCACCTTGATCTTGAGGGTCTCCTGTTCACTGAAATCCATTCTAGGCGCAGGACCAACATTAGCGTTTCGATTCCTGTGATACTGAGCTCTTTGGCGAACCTCCTCTTGTCCCGTTATCCTCCCATGGTTCCGTTGTGGTCTCTCTTCCTCCCATTCATGGACAGAGCCTCTTTCTCTGTTCCTCAAATCAATATCACTCACATCCCTCAAATTCATTTCCCTCCGTCCTTCTGAGTCTCTTGAATGTGACTCCATTCTAGATTGATCCATGTGTTTTGGTCGCTCTCTCCCTTGACTTTCTCTTGCATAAGAAGAGTAGTTCTTCCTCGACTCCTCTCGGGGGTTAATATTTGGTCGTCCGGGGTGTTTATCTTGTAAGGTACGTGCATGATGACCTTGGTCTCTTCTATCTCGATGAGGTTCCCGGTTCCTCTGGGTTTCAGTTGGCCTAGGTGGATCTCTGCTCCTCGGATAGCCACTTGTTTTCGGGGGATCGCGGCTCCTCGAATCTTGTTTTGTGATTCCATGATCGTGTTCCACAATGACAGGTGCACGACGTGGGCTGAAGCCCCTGTGAGGCTCAACGAACTCATCCTGGAGACCCAAATCTGAAAATCCTTTAGAAGAAGGGTGGTGCTCCCTATAATCTGACTTTGATGACCTGTATTAAAAAAAGCAAGTAACATTTGTCCAAGATTAGAACGAAATTACAGAAACACCTAATTACTAGCAACGTTTTAGTGAACAATACAATTAACTGGATCAATATATTCCAATTGACAATAATGACATTTAACTGAAACTAATCTGAATGAACAAAATAAAAAGCAACAAACACTAAATGTAATTAATGTAAAATTAAAGGCATATAGTGTAACAGATGCAATTAGAAACAATTTTATCCATCATTGAATGAGATGGATAGTGATTGAATCCTTTCTTCTGTTCTTCGTTCCTCTCTGTCCACGTCAGACGTATGAAGCCGGGAAAGAATTGTATTCTTGTACCTATCTGGGAAGGAGCCTCTTTCATGATACTGATCGCCATGTTCTTCATTGTGATACACATAATCCGTGTGTCTTCTTCCTTCTTGATATCTTGGATAAGATCGGTCCCTCGATTCTCTGTGATTGTGCTGTGAACTGAGCTCCTTTTCAACACCTTGATTCCTGTTCCAGCTTGGCGACGGCATCCTGTATTGCTCTTCCACACCAAAACGTGTGTTATCAGGGGAAGGTAACCTCTCCCTGGGCAGCCTCCTTGGAGAATGGGCCTGTCTTTCTTCATCACCCTGTATGTGGTATCTGGTCATAGGTGAAGGACCTCTTTTTTGAGCATGCTCTATCGCATCAATAAATTTGGCCCAGTGGTCGACATGTTGTTCTCCTTGATAGGAATCTTTGTTCCAGTGTGTGTTACTTTCTACCTTGTTGACATATTCAGGGTTTCTCCATGCATCAGATTGTACCGATGAATGCATCTGGTCACCAAATAATCCTTCCGCTCTCCTCCCATGAAGGGTTGGAATTCTGTTGGTATTCGAGAGGTTCAAGAAGCTGTTAATACTCAGCAATGCAACAATTTAAAAAAAAAAGTGTAACACTGACTGAAAACATCTACTTTAGATTAAATACCTTGAATATATAGGGGATCTCGAACGCGGACGTGACATTGTTTCCTTGAAAAACAAGAAACTGTTAGCCATGAGACCAGATTTATGCAGCCGAGGTGTCCATTATGAAGATTTACCATCGTATTTGCATAGTAACTATAGTTTTACTTGTGGCTACAGCAAATTTATTGGCCTTTGTTATAAAAAAAATATCAGCCGTAACATATTACAATCAAAAGTTTCAATAAAAATCACAGAACTCTTCCTCACTTTTCCAACAGATAGTTAGTATGTTTCAATAATATTTTCAACAAAATACTGTAGCACAAAATTAATTACTGCAGGCATTTTTTTACATTTAAAATTGATAAAAATCTACACAAAATTTTAAATAGAAATAGGCACTGAATGTGATCATACATTTAAACGATATAATGCTCTGAAGTGCTATTGAAAATAGAAATATTAACCTATGGCTTTCCCCACACATTTTGACCAAAAATAATGCAAAATGTTCAATTACTTCTCTGGTTATTCATGATTGCTATCATGATTTTGTTTATTATTATTATTATTAGATATTTATGGGGCTGTTTTCCATTTATATGCCACATACCAATTCTTGAAAATAATACATTCTATATATTTTATCAAGTTTATTAATAATATCAAATTTTGAACTGGAAATCGGTAAATAAAAACCGGAAACAATCTTTTAAGATCCATGTTGCCGTTTTTCCTTCACGCTTCCCATTGTTTTGTTAAAACTACTAAATTAAATACATATTTAATTTTACATAAAGATACCACAGCAACTGAAGTAAATAAATGTTAATACAATAAAACCGTGGTAACATTTATTATTAAGGGATCAAACTAAGTCCGTTCCAAACCACAGAATACACGTGTTATAAATACTGCAAAACTTAATGCTCATACTCAATGAATTGAGTTTTCAAATGCACTTAAAATGAAACAGTAACGCATTACACTACATTAATAATTAAAAGTCCTCGACATGGGCCATTCACAAGGCCTGCACAACAAAATTACATGCGATCAATGCTGATGCTAGACTATGGAATAATGAATGCAACATTTGAAAGAAAGGAGAAAGCTATGAATATTGAAATATAAACATCATATGTAGAATACAACGACAGTGAATAACGTTACAGTAACCAGTATTAGCCTCACATACCCCTCGCGAAATGGCTTCCACACACTGCTAGATGATGCGTCCACCAAAATACCAGTTTCTCGCGGAAAAAAAAAGGACCAAACTGTCATACAGTGAATTACATCACAGACTGAGAAGCTTTCAGAATCAGTACGATGAATCAAAAAATGGGTGGATTGTTGATGTACGTATTTTATCACACGACTAACTTGACCCTGCGAGCCACACACAAGATTGACCCGGAAGAGAACCAATGTCTCGTTTTCGTCTCTATGGTTTCCGTCAGCAGCTCACAACAGCGAGTGTGAGCGTCACTGACCCCTACAGACACCTCTGTAGATTGCACTGATCTATATTGTCACCCACATGTTCTTAAAAGGGATAGTTCACCCAAAAATTTATTGCATTTTCCCCCCCAAAAAATGCAGCTACTATCAACCGTCTACCAACATTCTTCAAAATATCTTCTTTTGTGTTCAACGGGTTTGGAACAACTTGAGGGTGAGTAAATGATGACAGGATTTTAGTTTTATCCCTTTAATGAAAAACATACTGTATATACATTATACCCATTCATATTTTTAAACTTATTTATAGAAATATTTTAATATTATCATTTTTTGTATAAATATAAACAGTAAAGTATTCAACAAAATGATTCATGAAACAATGTAAAAGGTAATGTACAAAAAAACCAAACCATTGTTTAGTACAATATATATTAGCCTAATTATATCGTCAACTGTGACAACACGCCCCACTAGTGGTAAAAGTGTTTAATAAACGGTGTAAATTTTTCCTGAGCAATTTGGAAATATATTTTTTGTGCCAAATTTCTTCATATATTACCAAATATTCTCTGACATAACATGTGTGACAACAAGCCATGTCTGTTCTACTGTTCATGCAGGAATAATGCAAGCACATAGATACTTTAAACCAGCAAAACTATATAAATTGTGAACAAGGAGAGCTCATGGTGTGATACATGTTTTATTGTTATGTCAGTATCTCAGGGTTCGGCAACTTCAAAGCAGCGGATTCATGCACCTTTTCTCAAATTTCATTATGAAGTGCTGAATTTCAGTAGTAACCCATCACTCTCAGTATAAACGAAAATGTAATCATTCCAAATCCCAAGTCTTGTAATGATAGATAGATAGACAGACAGATAGATAGATAGATAGACAGATAGATAGAAACTTACATCTTTCAAGAAATTGGTTCCTTATTGATCCCGAAGCAATCCAGTGCCTCAGAAGTTCTACACAACAGCATCATGATGCCATTGAGATGACCACCAAACATCAAAAATGAGCTCACATGCAAAGCTCACTAGCACCCTGAGTATACAAGATGGTAAACAGTGTTCACATATTCAGCAAGTACAGATATTTTTAGCCACTACTGTACAGTTGTGGGATGCTGAATTACGTTGATTTGTGTTGCTGTTTTGTGGTTGCTTGGTTTTCTTGATCTGAATAGAGCTGTGTGCAATAATGTCATGTAATAAAACAATACAGAAAAAGTCCATGAAGAATTAAAAGCACTATGCTATTTAACACAATGGAATTGTGCACTTTTAATTCCCTTTTTAAGCTTTTACACAATAAATGACATTTATTTTTTCTGCATACGTCCCCATAACTTCTAACTGCCGACTAATAATACATTAATGCCAGTATAACAGTGTTATGATAGAATAATTTCACACTTTACATCTATTCGGATCCACTTTCAGACTACAAAGCTTGAATTGCAGAAGTCATGGATTTACACAATTTACTGCTTGCAAACCCCAGCCATTTAATACAGCACAATTATCAGACTCAGCACACAACTGCTCGGTTTGCCGGTCATTTATGCAACCCAAAATAAAACAAATTACACAATGGAGCTGCTACAATTGTCACGGTGTATCACTCATCAATGCTACAGGTGTTTGACAGGACTAAGACGACCACTAGGACTGCGCTAATACAGTTGCTTTGTCTGGTGATACTACGGTGAAATGGTGTGAAATATAATATCTACGAGGAGCAGGCAAAACTTTATTTTATGTGTGGGGAATCAACCGTCAGGGTGTCTTTTCATTGCTATTAACACATGGTTTGACATTCAGTCCTTATTCTCCTGTTCAAGAGGATATTCAGGCTCTCATGAAGATGCTGAGGCACAAAGGGCCGCTCTCATTTTTCAGCTCCACTCCAGTACATCAGTTCAGTCCAGCCCCGTGCTTCAATAGTGTCTAAAACAGAAAAGACAACAATATGAGGTGGTTAAAGGGATAGTTTACGCAAAAATGAATATTCTGTTCCTCATTTGATCACCTTCGTGCTCTTTAAACTCGCTTGACTTTTTTGAAGAATGAAAATGGCCAATTGAATGAGAATCTTTTTAAAGGAGAACTCCGGTCAATTTTAACATTGAGCTCATTTTTTTGTACATTTGGAGTGCTGTCAGTACAGAGAACAACGTCAAAAATCGGTGTTGCCTACACCATGTTATCCTCTTTTTAAAATTTGCACCCTGTTGGCTTCAATGGGGCAAGTTTTAAACCAGCTTTTAGCCTCTTAACATCCTTGATGTGTCATTACAAGTGCACAGGTCATGTGAGTGATTCCTTCAGAGTGATCACGGGTGAATCTGACTGCAGTAGATGTGAAAGATATGAATAAAAATTATGTTATTTCAGCCAGCGCTCATACCTGTATTTACATCCTGTTTTCGGTCGAAGTCCATAGTAATCGATTGTCAAGTTCACGCGCGTGATCATAGGTAACTAAACCTATGCGTGTGAACTCAACAATCGATTACTATGGACTTCGACCGAAAACAGGATGTAAATACAGGTATGAGCGCTGGCTGAAATAACATAATTTTTATTCATATCTTTCACATCTACTGCAGTCAGATTCACCCGACTAACATCCTTAATGACACATCAAGGATGTTAAGAGGCTAAAAGCAGGTTTAAAATTTGCCCCATAATGAATCCATTGCTCAGGTTCACAAAACTAGTCAGAATGATTCATCTCATGAACGGATTATTTTGTGTTCCACAGAAGGAAGACATGACATGAGGTGAGTAAATGATGGTAGAACTTCCATTTTTGGGTGAACTATTTCTTTAAGACACTACAGGCAGAAACATAGGTTTCCTACACTGGTCATTTTTGATCTATTTGGCTTATCATAACATTTTGTTTTAGACTAGTGCACAAAATCATCTAAAATACACATTTTAAGTGTTTATTTTATTACACTTTATCTATTTGTAGATTTCACTTACAATACATATCTTTATCGTTAAAAGCAGTTTTCTCAAAATGATTTTTTAGCACTTACATAGGCCTACACCAACTTTTATCTATATTCTGGATAGATAAAATTATGGTCATACGCCTTTAATTTATTCCAAAAAAATTGGCTGTTGACTGTATTTTCAAAAAATATCCAAAATTCCCTCTGTCAAATAGGTCAACAAACCTGGCTTTATACACTGTTCAGAATTATGCTCTGGAAATGTATACAAATTAGAGCATGTTTAATTAGATAATTCCTCATTTGCATATTTACATACATTTCTGAAAACTTGTAATGCAAAAAATGTTGGCAATCCTTAATGGAACCAATGAACTGGGAAATCATGCTGATATCTATTAGTTCATTTATTTTATTAAAAACAAATGTATTTATTTTTTAAAAAGAAGAAAAATCTGTAGTTTTCAGCAATCACCTTTATATTAGATGTTGAGCTTGTCTGAGCTCGGTCTAAGACTCTGGAAAAGTGATGAGTCAATAGCAGCGCTACTGCAATCCTGGATCAGGTTCTTGTTGCAGTCACCAAAAGCTGGAGCAGCAGACATTTTGGGATGCGAGACCTGCCCGGTCAGAACGAGGATGTCGCCCAAAGCCACAGAACTCATGCTGTTCTGTGAGATCTCGCTGACGGGGGAATCTCTGGACACAGGGCTGCAAGGAAACGTATTTTGGTTCGTTACAGGGACTGCCAATATTTTATCGATGTGGTAAGCAGGCTATAATCGGACCTATTTTCTCTGAAATAACACTTTGTTGAAGGCTAACCTGACATCCATGGACTGGACCCCATCAGAGAGATCATCCACCCCGCTGCTCTTTGCCTCCAGTGGCTGAAGGCATATGATTGGAGATTCAGATGTTGCCTTTGGTGGATTGTTAATCACTGTTGTGCAAGATTAAAGTAGTTTAATATACAATAAAAATGAAATAATAATAATAATGCCGCATTTTACCAGAATACCGACATTATGTTTTTGTGGAAGAGGCTAAACGCTAATTTCAGTTCTTAATTACACCACTTGATGGCACTCTTTCATTTTTTATATAAACAATATAGATTTTCCACATGCTGAGTCACTCAGCAACAAGAAACAGATTAATGAGTGTGTATGTTGCAGTGAATTACAAGGACTGATGCTTTTACACAGTGGAAAGGAAAGTTAAGTGTTGCTACGTGCCCACTGTAGATCTGTATAGTGATACGGGTCATATGATGAGTCAATACCTCTAGTTTCCAAGGGAGATGGTGAGATAGACTGGGAAACAGAAATGGGGGATGGGACTTCCATCTGCGCCTCTTCTTTCTGTCCATAACATGACATGCAGTTTTATTTGCTACAGTCAGTAAATCGATGTTATTTGATAATGCAATTGGCCTGCATAGAATTAATTTACCTTTTCTCCATCTGGTTTTCTTGTCCTTTTCATAATCTCCTCAATACGCTGTCAAAAATCAGATGCAGACTGAATTGACTTGTCATATAGTAAATCAAAAATAACTTAATGTGAAAAATTACTAAACATAAATAAATAAACAATTGATATGTGAATTATTTTCATTGACCCAAAATAAGTAGTGGAAAACATTATAAAGCACTATCCAGTATGAGCTGGTCAACATGAAATCAAAAGTGACTAATTTCTATACACTTTGAATATGCCTTTTGACGAAACTCCAATGGGTTGCAAACACTTTCATTTTGACTACACATGCAGACCCGGATTCAACTGCTCTGTTGCACACTCTCTAAAGTTTGAATTAAGCTTTAATTAAGAAATAAATCTGTGCATAGAAAAGTAGCCCTTAGAGTTTACCACTTCATAATTACTTACCACTAAACTTTTCTTCTCATAATATACTTCACATTGCATAATCATTGTTATAGTGTTGTTATATTTTCCATTGATTTCTTGATTATTAATGTAAACGGACAGAAAAGAAAAGAACCTTCTTCCTTTGCAGTCTTTCCTGCTCCTCCTGAATTTTCAGAAGCTCTCGCTCCTGCCTCTTCCGTTCGGCCTCTCTATGAACGCGCTGCACGGCTTCCTCCCTCTGCCAGACATTATGACACATCACATTTCCAACTATATCACATTCATCCGTACAGATATCCACAGCTACAGAAGACAGATTGGTGCTGCACGTGTTTGAGTAAGTGACTGGATGGGTGAGTATGCTAAATGTGTCTTGATGAGTCAGTTTTATTTCTGTGTACATTTTTTTTTAGAAATGATATATTTTTATAATAAAAATGCATGAAATAAAAAATCTATTAAATGTATGTTATATTATAAAAAAAATAGTTTGTTCGAACAGTGAGGTTCAAAAATCTGAGACCAGTGCAGAAAATATAATAGATTATTTTATTTTTCAAAACATTTTAAATATATAATATCATATAATATAATAAATTATTTAATTTAAAATAATTTATTAAATGAAAACTAAAAAATATATTATATGTATATATTTTAGGGCTGTCAAAAGATTAATCGCGATTAATCGCATCCAAAATAAAAGTTTGTTTAAATAATATATGTGTGTGTACTGTGCATAATTAAATTTGTATATATAAATACACACACATGCTTGTATATATTTAAGAAAAATGTGTAATTTCTATATAAAAAATATATATTTATATATAATATAAATTATATATAAATATATACAGTATATGTATGCAAATATTTCTTAAATATATACATGCATGTGTGTGTATTTATATATACAAAATAATTATACAGAGTACACACACATATATTATGTAAACACAAACTTTTATTTTGGATGCGATTAATCGTGATTAATCTTTTGACAGCCCTAACATATTTTATATTATATTATAAAAAATATATAAAACATTATTATATTAAAGATGTATCTAATAAATTTTCATCAGTGGTCTCAGACTTTTGGACCCCACTGTTTGAATAGTGAGTGATTGTTTTTTTTAAATAATATAATATAATCCCTCTGACCTGTTTCTCCAGCTCATCCTGGAGATCCTTCCAACGTTGTTCCTTTTGGTGTCTGTCCTCCTGCTCTCTCTGGCAGCGCTCCTCCTCCTGTCTCTGTCTTTTCTCCTCCGCCTGTCGAGCTGCCTGCACCTGCCGCTGTCTCTCCTCTTCCTGCTGCCTCTGGAGCTCCTCAGCCCTGAGCCTGAGATTCATGGAGAAGATAAAATATAATACAGCAGCAAACACATTAATGTGACACACAGACCCTAGAGACACACAATATCTCTACCTCTCCTCTTCCAGTCGTTGCTTTTCTTCCTGCTCCTTCTGTACTCTGGCCAGGCGTCGTCTCTCTGCCAGCAGCCTGGAGGCCTCCTCTGCATCAGTGGTTCCTGCTTTCCCAGTGGGAGTCACTGGAGACTCTGAAACACAAGACAGGAGGCACTTAGTCCACGTCGCGTGATTGAGATCCCATTAGAACAGCTTTTAAAGCAGAAGAAAGAAATACATATGGATTTGTAACTAGATGTGGGTGAGTAAATGATGACAGAGTGTGTGTTGCTTTGGTCGAAATAAAATATAAATATTAGAGCATACACTTAAAAGACAAAAATTATAAAAGTTGTCTTGGAATCCCTGAAAAAGATATTACCTGCATTGTGTCCAAATTCCTTGCTTGTAGATTTTGGGATTCTCTCTGCTTTGGAGGTCTTTCTCTCTAGAGTGCTGCCTTTACTCTCCAGCATCCCTTTCTCTTCTCCTTCCCACCTCTTGCTCTCTAAACTTGGTGTGGTGGCTCTGTGCCTCATCGGGGAAGGGGGGTATTGACCCGGGGAGGCCGGGGACTGGATGCGGCTCTTACAGGACCTTGATCTGAATTACAAATGTATAGGCAAAAAATATACACTCTGCCTACAGTCTTTAAATAAACAATGACAACAAGTAAATGATTTGGTACAAAAAAACAAACCTTTTTGGTGTACTGGGGTTCTTTTGGGTAGAAGAACTTCGGGTGGGTGTTGTTGGAGACTCAAGTTTTTTCATAGATGAGTCGGCTAAGGTTTGGGCGATGCTCTTTTCTGTTTTCTCAGTCTAAACACCCAAAACAGACACCAGAATTATATATTTGTCCAATTTACTGTTCTAACAAAGACACAAAGATAATCGTAGTCTCTTAGCCAACCCAAAAATGTAGATTTCAATTTCATCAATTTCATAATATTTGGTATCCTGCACTGAAAATCAACAACAATTTGTAGCATCTATTTTACTAGGAAGTTCATTTATAACTGTACTATTGTTCATGGTTAAATCATATACCTGTACATTAGCTAATTTATACTTGAAATAACATAAAATGCATTTTTATATGTACAGTATAAACTAGCATTAACATTAATAAATGCAGCAAACGTATTGCTTATTCGCAATTACTAATGCATCAAACGTTCTCCCAAAAATGAAAATTCTACCCTTATGTTGATATAAAATGTTTGTGACTTTCTTTCTTCTGCAGAACATAAAAGGAGATATCTATGAGAAACAAAGAAAGTCATAGAGGTTTGGAACAGGATGAAGGTTAGTAAATGATGACAGAATCTTAATTTTTGAGTAAACCATCCCTTTAACGAATTGTAAAGCGTAATAAATTTTACTAATAATAGTGACGATAGTATTCACCATTATCAATGACTTTTACCTTCTAGACATAATTAATGTATGATTTAAAAAATATGTATTTCTGCCATCACAACTCTCTTAGTTAGAATGGTAATGAGTATAACAATGTTAATGCGTTTGGTCTTGGCAGAATAAACCAGTGTGATGCTAACTGCCGGTTGACCTAAAAAAGTGACGTCATACCCACACCAGTATACAGGCAAGAATCTGAAAGTTGATCAGTAAGCTCATTGGCTACTAATACAGTGGGAAACAATCAGTTGTGCCTTATAGAGAATGATGTAATTGCAAGCGGATTGGGTTAAGGACCTATGAGCCTGCGCCATCTAGAGTTTCATGACAGAACTTTGTATTTATTTTATGTTTCATATATCTGCCTTGCTGGACATTCACAGACCCCTAGTTGAAAAATCTATGGCTATAAATCCACGACCAGACCTGGACATGCACAGATCTCAGTAGTGTAGTTGCTAGGAGACCAGCTCCTCTGTGGGCTGTGTCCCACTGTGCTTTGCACCAAATACATTTCTGAGCTATCTGACTAAATGTTGTTCACATCCATGCAGATCGGACCTGAGGGGTTTTCGGGGTTGTGGCTGCCCCTCTGGAGTCATTCAATGGTCCACAAAACGATGCGCTACCCTTCTTCCGCTCGGCTCTACTGGGTGAAGCCTTGTAAGGAGACCTGTGAGGGCTGGAGGAGGCTATTCGGGAACAAAGACAAGACACTGAGGGGCCAGAGGTCATAGGAAGACAAAGGATCAAATAGGGGCAGGGCAGAAATTGAAAACAATTAAATAGTGAAGCTTAATGCAAAAAAACTTGCCTTTCTCTGTCATATTGGGCAAAGTAGTGGACGAGGACGAGAGATGTCTGCTCAGTAGAGAGTCTGGGGACTCGGGCGGAATAATAAAATCTTGAACTGCAGTGAAACATATTATGAATAGTTCCAGGGAGAAAGAACACAGGCACAAGCGATCAGACACAATGATAATGATATTCAATCACAGTTAATTTTGAAGATAAATGCCAGAGGCTTTCTTTCTGATTAATAATTAGTGGCCATTTGGGTATGAATATTTACACTGATCAAAGACTTTCATGGAGAGCAGCAGGCTCATATTCATATGAGGTAGATTTCTGTACAGATTGGCAAAACTAGGATGTTTGCTAAGCTCGGATGCTGCATTTAAAATGAGCCAACAGATTAGACCCCCTACGCATTCTTTAGGGGGTGCAATGCAGCTCAAGGCAGATCCAGACTACACATCCTCTCCTGTACATCCGGACCCCTTACTGGGCGGGGAAGAATATGACGGTCTCCATAGCTGATGCATGTAATCTCCATGGGACCTATGATTGGTTCTAAATCCAAACATGTTCATTTCCTCATTAATATAACATTTACATTCACCTTAAAAAAAAAAAGACACAGACAGTAAAGAAAACTACTCCAAAATACAAAGGAGGTGCCTGACCATGCAAAACCTGATGATAGGGTGTTTCCAAGGCGCTGCAGCATAAATATAGCGTACAAATGCACATTCACCACAAAGAGTATTATGATGGTTACAAGTAGACTTTTACATTTTATGAAGTCAACATCAGGGTGCTGTTATGTGGCTAAACCTCACTCGGACATGCCAGTTTGAATCCCGCTCGGAGCAGTGCGAGTAGAACCAGAAAGGATACACTAAGATTTTTTAACACTACTATATTTGAAATAAAACGAAAATGTTTCTCTTCTGATTTTCTTTTTACATGACATTAATATTTTCCAGATATTTATTTAATTTAATTTGGCTTTAGGACGATATAAATACTATATACAGTAGTATATAATATAAAACAGTGTGAAAGCAAAATGTTTATATGCTAATATAAAGTAGCATATTGCTATTTGGTTGATTTTTAGCATATTGCTATGCGGAAGTTGAGGGTTTTGAGTAGTTTTCAGCATACTGCTCTAGGGTGTTTTGAGTGGTTTCTTACTGGCGTGAATCCAAAGTGCCGACACACTATGTTATTCTTGTCCCTAGATACGCTCATATTCCTCATTCAAAGTCAAAGGGTTTTTTTCACCTGTTTTATCATCTGCCAGGCAACAATTTTAAGTCAGATTACGTAGAAATTATGATTTAATACATTACAATACAGAACAATAGCAATAGTTATGTTTGCCTTAGCAAGCACCAATACTAAAACTCACCACAGAAATAAACAAGAAAACAGAGCATCAAATACATCTATGGGCAAGGCCAATATACACTACCGTTCAAAAGCTTGGTGTCAGTAACATCAGGAATGAAATTGATCAAAAATTACATTAAAGACAAATAAATGCTGTTCTTTAAATCATTCTATTCATCAAAGAAAAAAAATTATCATGGTTTCCACAAAGATGTTAAGCTGTTTTAAACATTGATTATAATAATAAATGCATTTCTGAAAGATCATGTGACACTGGAGTAATGCTGCTGAAAATTCAGCCTTGCCATCACAGGAATAAATTATATTTTAAAATAGAAAAAAAGTTATTTTAAATAGTAATAATATTTTGCAATAATACTGTTTTTACTGTATTTTTGATCAAATAAATGCAGCCTTGGTGAGCATAAGAGACTTCTTACAAAAACATCAAATAATCTCACTGACCCCAAACTTTTAAACAGTAGTGTGGATCTTAGATCGCAAATAACTTACACCTATGTAAAATCTCATGCACATGCAAACCGTCACAAATACAACATCTGAATCACTGTGACTCAAACTTCATGGAAGTGAACGGGCATGACACATAAAGCAGCATGAAGTCAGTACCGTTCCTGGATTTGCTGGCAGGAGGAGGAGCGGGGTCATTGGCTAAGGAGGCTGAAGCAGGAGGAGAGGGTGGGGCGATCTTAGGATCACCTGTGCGGCAGGTGATGCAAAGCAGAGAAAGCACAGGTGCATGAGCACGACAGAGTATTTCACAAGCTCACAGTGAATATTATGAGAATCATAACAGTGTGTCCCTGTGAAATACTGATATACCCAGTCAGCAGTTTCTCTCTGACGGGAAGCTGCATAATTTCCAGCGGAGCATTTTTTTTATTTTTTTTTAAAGTGATTTTGCTAATAAAGCAGGATGGTAATATGAACCACTGCCAGATGAAATAACCCAGAGCATGCATCTAATGCAATGATATCAGGTTATCAAAGAGCCTAATGTTCTCCAAGGGCAACCAAACTCATTCTCAAACGTTTGCCCTTACCCACAAAGCAAATAAGGCGTTACATGCATGTTATGCAGATATATTATCAATCTGACTCAGGATCAGGTTAGAGCTCTGCTCTTGGATAGTATAAATAAATGATGTAGTTATGAATGCACCACAGATTCAGGGTGGTGCTTTCGTGTCTGTCTGTCTTAAAAGCAGCATTTTTTCCCTAGAGTTGATTTGATTTAGCCGAGCCTCAGGTCTACTGCTTAGGAGAGTTATAGGTTTGTGTAATTGAAACATTGGGGGGGAGGGAAGCATTGTTTGAAGTCAGAACGTGGCAGTGACAGAGCAAAACGCCCTTCAGCTGCGCAGTCTAATATGCCCCGTGCAGGCACAGTGACAGCACAGTTTATGGTATTTGTTCTCCAGCCAAAACAGCCCAAATTGACCCTTGCCCCCAGGCAGAGCTTTTGCACGGATGATTTATAATGCCTTTGAGTCTCTGATCAGTCACTGACAGCGCTAACCTTGAGGCAGAGTGTTTTTCTGCGACTGGGGCGACTCCTTGAGATCAGCAACAGCTCGATGCCTGTGTGACACTGCAGCTCCCTCATAAAACAGCTGCATCTGTCTGATTTCCATCCCACAGCTCTCGTATCAGTCAATATCGCAGTCGGTTTTAAAACAAAAGGGCTGCAGTGCAGTTCCCACACCCTGTTTTCCTATCTCTCCATCTGAGAGGTCTCTCCACACCCTCGCAAACGCACACTCACCCTCGCAGGCTCCGGGAGGTCCGCCCCAGGTCCATCGTTTCGGCCTCTGGTCCACTTGCAGGTTCCGCTCCAAGGAACGTCGCATCAGGGCCTCTAGTCGCTCCTGTTCGTTGCGTTCCAAAACAGGGAAGAAAAGAGACTCTCTGACCGAGCTGTCGCTACGGCGGCGTGAGGACGGGGATAAGGCTGGTTGCTCCATGGCGACCACCTCTCCTATCCGTCTCCGACTCTCTGTCCCTGTTCTTCCTTCCTGTATGTGTGCGAGCAAAACGACGAGGGCCTTGCCTTCTGTTTCTGCCTCTCTCTCCCTCACCCTCCCTTGCACTCAGCGACTCTCTCTTTGTATCTCTCTCCTCCCAGGTGACTGTGTGTCTAAGAGAGCGTATAGCCAGACGGAGGAGAGAACTGCCATGCATAACTCCACCCACACCCTCCCCCCTCAGCAGCTGACACACACAGACCGAGTATTATAATGACACAGGTTGAATCAGTAAAAATAAGGAAGCCTATTTGTATTTTCCTGAAATTCTCTCTCTCTATCTACCCCATCTCTCTGCATTTCCTCTAACCTGAATAACCTTGTTTCTCCATCTGATTTTCACATTATGATCGATTTTGCATAAATGGGCATAACCCTTCCCAAAACACTGAAATTTACACGTACAAAATTACACAATTAAACAGCCTTCCAGATTCAGGGGAGTACAACACATTGTCAATATAATTATAACAGTGAAATAGCGTGGAGTAATTCATTCCGATTGATCAAATGGAATTCAAATACTTTTGTATAATCGTTAAACGATAGCCTCTTTGTTTATAATAAAGATGTAGCAGACTTTACAAAAGGATCCCTTGTGAAAAAGAAGTGTGCTTAATTGTATTGAATGTACACTTGTAGTGTAATTCAAGTACTGTACTTGCAAATAATATTTTAATATCTTTCTCAAAACAATTAAGAACACTTTAAAAAAAAAAAGTAATTTAAAGTACATGACATGTACATATACATGACATAGGCTACAGGTTTCGATAGAAATGACATTAGTTTGGCAGTAGGCTACACTTTAACAATATTTCTAATACATCAAAAGTAATTATTAACAATGTTATACGCAAGTCAAAAAAGCACTATAAAGTTAAACTAATTGCATTTAATATAGTATTAAACTCCAATACATTTTCACAAGCAGAAAGTGCCTGAAAACATTACATTCAGTTTGCACTTAAGTATATTCTCTTAAAGTATATTATACTATATATTATGCTAAAGTATACTTCTTTTTCACAATGGATGGTTCACTCAAAATTAAAATTCTGTCATCATTTACTCACACTCATGTCATCCCAATCCCCAATGTTGTTCTTTCTTTTGTAAACGTAAAAAAGTGAATTTTCTCAGAACATCCTGGTCGTTCTTTTCCATATAATGAAAGTGAATGGAGACTGAGACTCTGGGACAGGGTCATGCAATCTGCATGACTTGTACACTTTATTCCAAGTTGTGTGAAGCCATATGATATAGCTTTGTGTGATGAACAGACCGAAATTATTCAGGTCATATGACCTATACAAAAATGAAATGCCAACACTATTTGTCAGCAGACACCATTTTTCCTCAGACAAAGTTATCGTATGACTTCAGAAGAAATATAGTGCATGTATTGTATGGACCACGTTTATTGTAATTTTATAGTGCTTCTTTGTCATTTTGTAGCTTTACAGATCCTGTCCCTATTCACTTTCATTATAAGGAAAAGTGCAAGCAGGGTATTTGTCAAAGATCCACCTTTTGTGCTCCACAAAAGTAAGCCGCACAGAAAAGACATGAGGGTGAGTAAATAATGACCAAAAAGATTTTTCATTTTTTGGGGGGTTGAATTCGCAAATGGTAAAATAACCTAAAACCAAATCCAGATTATAAAAACACACAAACAAGAAAAAAAAGCCATTACAACGTATAACTTGATTTCATCATAAAGAGCCTCATAATCAGCAAGTGTAATAATGTACAATCATTAACAAAAAATAAATCCCTTTAGGGTGATGCAAACCCCTCATATATCTTACATTCTCCTCTAACATCTCATTTTTTATCATTTGATTAATCTGATGAAAAAGACTGCAAAAAAAAAATGATGAATGACTTTGCGTGTAAACCAAACTAGGTGGCGCCTCATGCTGCATATTGTGTGGACATAAAGAGGCCAAACTACTGCTACAGATTTGATACCACTGCAGATACCGAGGAGTCAAACTTAATTTAAATCCAAAAGCTGGCCCAGATAAGAGTCATCTGCGGTAAAACTAGATATTATAGTGCAGAATGCTAATATAATGCTACCATCCCAGAACACAGAAACAGCACCACACCCTGCATACAATGATGCACTGCCTAACTGCAGTCTCTGATAGTAGGCATCATAATGACACCATACAGTATTTTGCATCTGAGTTTCCTTTTAGCTTCTTCAAACACGTCCTTACTATGTCACACCACGTTTTTCTAGGGTAATTTGATTTGTATATGTCAGTTAAGGATGGATATCGGGAACAGTGAGGTCATTTGAGCACTCCAGCGAGTGTCACCAATCATTGCAGCATCTGACTGGGGGTGGCTAGTTTTCAATCAATATAAACAAAGACTTCACTCTCCTGCTAAGACAAAGCTCAATGTCACAAAAGGTGGGAACTCTAGGAGGTTAAATTCGACAAGAATAAAGACACAATTATGCACAGATAACAAAAACTATTCTAAAATCTAATCAAAGCACACTCAGCCCAGTAAAAATGTCAACCTTTATGGTATCACCATCACAAATATCAAATATCTTGAATCAAATGACTTGCTACACCTAAGAAAATGATATTTTGGCTCAGGCTAAAAGATGATGTGTGTAATTTTTGTGCCACCAGCAGATTTGCAAAGATAATTATTGTATCCAAACAGATTTCCAAAATGCTTCCTGGATCTTCCATTAACCAAAATGGCAGTCCCACCCCCAAACTCACGCCATTGGTTGAGCGTGTGTTTTTGTTTTGTGATCAATGTTTTTTTTATGTTTATGAAAGAAGTCACTTATCCTCACCAAGACAATAAAATCAGTAACACTGTGTAATATTATTACAATTGAAAATAACTGTTTTGTATTTTAATAAATTTTAAAATGCAATTTATTCCAGCGATGGCAAAGCTGAATTTTCAGCATCATTACTCCAGTCTTCAGTGTCACACGATCCCTCAGAAATCATTTTAATATGCTGATTTGGTGATCATATTAATTTTGAAAAACATTGAGCTGCTTAATATATTTGTGGAAACCGTGATTAAGAATTATTTGATGAATAGAAAGTTCAAAAGGACAGCATTTATTTAAAAAAGAAAACTTTTATAAATGTTACTACTGTCACGTTTGATCAATATAATGCATCCTTACTGAATAAATGTATTAATTTCTTTTTAAAAATATCTTTACTGACTTCTTAATTTTTAACAGTAGTGAATATATTACTTTTGTCATTCCCTTTCTGCTGCCTTTGATCCCACATACTGTGTTAAATATTATGTTTTAATAGCTACAAAATTACACACTCCGTCTTTAAGATTAAACCAACTGGAGAAAAAAATGAACGCATGCATAATCATTTTTTTTTATTTTAAAATAAAAGGATGCAGAGATAATATGCATGAAAAGCCTGTGCTAATGAGCAGATACCCCAAAGAGTGTAACCCCTGACCTTTTCCTCCTCTATGCGCTGCCTCCTTTTCTCTTCCACGGCCGAACGACGGTGCATCTCCTTTTGCCGCTGCTCCTCTAGTCGCCTCCCTCGCTCCACCACTGAGCGTTCATACTGCTGCTGTGCACGCTGTTCCTTCTCCCAGAGAGCTCGCTCCCGCACAGCTAGAAAAACGGTGGGGGTGGACACGGATAAGTCTATAGATTGCCCTGATACAGGAAAGGCCAAGCCTTTCCCAACTTGCTGACAATACTGATTCATTCTGCTAAGCACTCAGTGGCATTACAGAAGTCTTCTGCTACTCAAGAGCCATCAGATTCAGTGATGAATGGAGTAGTAGTCTATTGCCCTGAAATAACCCCCTCCTTTAATTTATCCACCAGATTGTCACAAAATCCATGTAGGAATTAAAAGTAGTTCTAAAGCAGGCAAGATGTTCTAGGCAATTCTGAAAGGAATATATACGTTCATGTTTCTTTGTTCATATCTGAATCTTAGTAGGACAGACTGTTTAATTAAAGACTTGCAGCTAACCTTGGCTTCTGTCTTTCTCCTCTCTTCTTTCTTTGGCCAGTCGAATTCTGTCCTTTTTCGAGCCTCCATCTTTGAGTGCGAAAAGACGTTAAATGTTAAAATGCACAAAAACAGTGAACACATCATGACCCAAGCCAAGGATGTAACCAAATATTCAAGCCCCCCTCAATATCTATGGTGGTTATGGCCCAGTTACAAGCACTAAAACAGTGGGCTGGCTTTAATTGTGTAATGGTATGCAGATATACGCAAAGACAAAATGCTCAAGGCGAACACAAACGTGATTTTTAGCTTAAAATCTTAAGCCCATTTCGTACAGCTGAGGAAAAATTCTTTAAGACTATTATAATATCATTACAAGAATCCGAATTTAAATGTAGGAGGTACAAAGCATGCCTGAAAATCAATAAACCCAACATCAAACACATTTATTCTGACCTGTCTGTTAGACAAATAGATATAAATAGCTTAAAGTGGAGACCACAGCTGGTTGTCACAAGGGCTGTCGAGCAATTACACATATGTGTTTTCTACAGCGGTGATATTGTATGTTGGTTTCAAATCACTTCTGGGCTGTTTTAAACACATGCAATGAATATATTAATTAAAAATGTTGTTGGCTAAAACAATGGTTTGATATTTTTGCTTGATTGTTTTACTGTTTAAATTTAGCTGTAAAGCCTACCTGCCTAAGGGCAGGTACCAACTTACCCCATGTAATGTGACAGCATGTCCTTCTATTGGGGCATGTTGTCACAAAAGATCAATGTGTTTTTAATGAACTGCATATTTTCTTCCCTGGGTAAATCTTCAATTGATTTTTGCAGCCAAGACTTTAAGGTATGTGTAGAAACTGAAATTTAACCAATGCTGAAAAGTAGGCTATTTACTGGCGTAAACAGTGACAACTAGCCCTACAGGTTTTCCCTATGATATATAGACACTCACACACCCATTTATTATATGTATGTATACATGTATGAATGCATGTATATATATATATATATGATATATACATATGCATACATTCATACATGTATACATACATGATTCATACACACACACACACATACATACATGTGTGAGCTATGATTTCTCTCTCTCTCTCTCTCTCTCGGTATATATATACCAGATTGGGTATATGTATACATATATATGGTTCGCAAAAACGTCTATTTGCTTTTCATAAGGGTGTCACTATTCACCTGGACAGGTCAGTCTTTGGTTCCCCATCCTGCTCTCACCTCAGCAGTTTCCATGACAACAGCTCAAAATGCTCGTTTCCCCAGTAATCCGTTCCTCAATACTGTCATATCTGGGTGAGGCATATCATTTAAAGCATGACAATATAACATAACGTACCTGTCAGGTTTTCCAAAATTGTGGCCATTACCGGTTTTTCTTTTGGTGTATTCGACGGTTAATATCCAGATGACATTCCGACCCCACACACTCAATTATCACTATTTAGTGGAAAAATCAAAACGCGACGGAAAACACAGTTCACCTCAAGTTTTATTCATCCAAACCTCATCACGGTCTTCGACCAGATATCACCAGTGAAGGCTGAAGGCAGAGCCACAAGAGCGCGAGGTTCTAATAAATTACAACACGCTCGACCAATCGCCGCGTGCCGAGCGCACGCGCGCGTAAGCAATGCGCCCAGGGGCAACGCATTACGTCATAGTTTACATTGCGCTATATATGGAAAGCTCGGCAGCTGCGCACAGGGCAGATATTTCCCATTTATTTTCCCTAGAGACGTTTAATTCAATCTGCCTAGAAATATATACCTATTGCATACTTCATAGAACATCAAAAGCAAATTCAAGATGCCATTTAACCAACTAACAAAATGGCAATCGTCTTATAATTGACCAGTTGCATTGTAAAGACTGCTCAAAATATGCAAATATATGCCTAGATTATGTCTGGACTATGTATATGCATCCAAAATGTGCACAATCAGATCACCAACAGCCTATTTCATGAATTTAAGTGTGGGGAAAAAGGCTGGTTTGTAGAATTTCAGCAATGGACAATTTCAGCCACAAGCCAAATACGACATTATTAAGAATATATACGCATGTGCATTAGGCTACCTTTGTTTTTCACACTGCAACACACGTGACAGGGCGAAAAACAAACAGTGACTAATATCACTGAAGCCTGTGGCTAGACATACACTTATTATAATTATACTGCCTATTTTATATCCACATCAAACACAAAATATCTGCAACAATAAAGACAATATCGTATATGGTCATTTTGTACATTTTACAAACACTGGAGGTAAAAAGTGAATATTTACAAAGGCTTAAAATACACATTTCTAGGATACTGAATGTTGTTGAATTTTATTTCAAAATCACAGGGTTTCTGATCAAAATCAACAGAGGACAAAAAGCAACCATTGTTAGCTCATCAAAACAATACACATAAAATAACAAATTATAACCAACAAGCTCAGTCAAAAGGGCCAGTTCTTGCAAGAATGCAATCAATAAACTTTCATTATTCTTGTATTGATTAGCCTATTTGCGTACAAAAATATTCGCTCATTCTGGTTACTTGCTTTGTGAGCTATCATTTTAGAAAGTAAAAAATTGTTTCCTTTTTCATCTTACAAATATTTCAGTTGCTGATGTTTACTGTAGTTTAGTATTGAGCTGTAACTGAGTATCAACTGAAATAATACAGAGCTTCAAGATTAGTTACTTTCATAAATTCAGTTTCAGCAGCCCTGTAAAATTAGTATTATCATCATTTGAAATAGACAAAAACACAAAAAAGAAAACTAGGATGGATTGAAACAATGCTAATCAGAGACAAGCTTTTTTTGACTAAATGCATTGTCCATCGCATCAATTTTGTGACCAGTAAATCTTAAGAGACTTCAAAAACATTCAAAAAAAAGGCAAGAGGCATTTTAGAGGTATCAGCTTTGCTCATGGGAGTTTCACTCACCTTTACAGAACATGTGAACATGTCTATTAGGATACAGACCGCAAGACCAAACATAAAATTGGTTATCTTTTTTATTGCGAATCCATAGATTCTGTACTTGTAACTAAATTCCACTTGATGTGAAATCAATATAAATACATTAAAAGATAACAAAATGGATTGAAAGTGAAAATGCAGTTATGTGTTTAGTAAGAGAAACCAAAAATTGAGCCTCAGTGTACATAATGATGGAGGGGAAACTTCACGGGGGGGGGGGGGGGGGGGGGGATATTGTCGCTTCAGGCTGAAAAACATTCACTTCCCTGCTTCTTCCTCTTAGATCTGCAGAATAGATATATAGTATTGTCAGAACAAACACAGATAAAAACTGATGTACTGACTACTTGCATCATTTCAATGAACACTCAAAACAATCTTAATCTTCTGATGAATACAAGACTGCTTCAGTACTTACATCATCAATGTCTTCATCATCATCACCAATATCATCAAACTGAATCTCATCATCATCACCAGGCCCGAAGGTATCAGTCTCGTTGATTTTGGCTGCAAGGCACCAAAAGTGAGAATTTAATGACATGACATTTAATACAGCGCAGCAAAAAGATCAGCATATTGCAAGCCAAGAACCTCTTTTCATCAAGAACTGCCTAGTAGAGGTTACGTTTCTCCGAATATACTCACCGTGTTCTGGAAGCTCTCCATAGGCTTTCAGACTCCGAGCTTCATCAGCATTATACTTCAAAATGACATCTGCTTTGTTATCCTGATAAGAGATTTCAGAATTTAAAGTGTCAGATATTCACTCCATAAAAAAAAACCTTGCATTAAAGAACTCTATAGTAGTTTCAAAAGCAGAATTAGTTTTTTAATTTACAAGAGTAAAGCTTTTAAGTGATATTGAGAATTCATATCTTTCCTGGCAACAGTTATATATTTTATTTGCATTATATAGCTATATTATGTGTTATATTATTAGAATATATAATTGTTAAATTAAGAAATATTTAACAAACCTGCTCCTGCCAGTCGCATAAACATAGCCTTTATGTTAAGACTGTGTCTTAAGTACAAGAAAAAAAATTAATGACTAACTTGTAAAACTAGTCTTAGCAATTTATGTAAACAGCCCCTGATAGCCCATTAATACAATGACTATAAATAATTATATCTATAGCTATATTTATTATATTAGTATAATCATACTAAATTAAAAAAGAATATTTAAACAAACCTGGTAGTCTCTTAATCCAATGAGTATAATGTCTGACGTGTTAATCCACACCTAAATTTAAGAAACAAAAAGCATATGACAATAAATGACAAGACAAATGCGTCTTTGGATTTCTTGTTAAAGAACAATATAATCATTTTAAGCAGATACATTTTTATTTCAGAACATTATTTTGTCCTATGCTTACGTTTTCCAGCATACATAAAAAAATCCATACACAACATGATTAGTTACATCAATTATTTAGTTCATTCAAACAATACTGACTGATTGGCCTAAACTTTTGATAATCAGTCGAGTCAAGCTCATTCACAAAGCGATGAAAACGCCGAATCTGCATTTAGCCTGAAAAGTAAAGCGCACCTTTTTCCGGAGTTTTCCTCTGATGTGACAAAGCCGTTTGACTCCATCAAAACACATGGCCTCCAATCTCCCATTTCCCAACATCTTGATGACCTGAGCATATTCTAGAAGACAACAAATGATCAAACTAAAAGCATTTCAAGGAAAGGCAGAATGTTTATTAAATGGAAGAGTATTACAACATACCTTGTCCATCCTCTTTAAACACCAGCTCCCTTTTCTCAGATTCATTCTCATTCTTACCACGCCGCCGATTTTTTCCTCCTTTACCTGGATACAGAGATATAAAATGAATCAGATGACATTATACACATGGAACAAAGTCTTCTCATTAACACTACACTGCAAATGTTGCCTAATGACAGAGCAAAGTACATCCAGCATGGATGATTTTGATCTATTGTTCATTTCATGTTTATTTGTTGGGCAACTTAAGCATGTAGGAGCCCTCCTAGAAATATTAGTTTGATAATTATAAGTAACAATATTATATAAGTCTTAACTGTAACACTAAATGTGTTTCCTGCGTAACGTTACAGCGGCCGAGAGCATCCCTCTCATTACCTGACAGAATATTTCATTTCGTTTTATGAGCTTAAAGGCCCAAAAAATTATTTAAAAACATTTTTTTTTGGCAAAATTGAACATCAAACATTGACAATGAGCTGCTACATTGAATATCTCGCGCAACAGCTCACGTTACCCTGTTTGCTAAATTCAAGGCTAACATCTCTTACAGTTGTCTTAAGAAACCACCTTACCTTTGTTTTTCGGCATGTTCTTTCAATCACGTCGACGACTCTCGTATAATGTTTCGAAACGTCAGGAAATTATAACCATATGTCAAATAGTTTACTTCTCAAACATGCTATAGTGAGCTGTTCAGCGCCGCTAGTAGCGAGAAAAGCTGAGAATGACGCATGCGCAGATTGCTTGCTTCATTCAAGATTCAACAGCGCAAAACTTTATTCACATCACAACCGCAAACGCCCATTTGTTTTTATAGCAGTGGATTAAATATAATTTATTATGATCTTATCTGTTCTGATATTGTAATATATGATAAATATATATATATTTTTTTTATTAGGTCATTGGAACTAAAAGAGAAAAGGAAAAATTATATTTCGGGAAGGTTCCGTCCTCCTATCCGGTAGGGGGCGACAATTTCATCGTTAACGTCAGTAACATCTGAAGAAACCGCATTGAGGTTTGTTTTGAACATTTTTTGCCTGTACTTCTTAAAGTTGGATTATCTACTATGATCAACAAGAGATAGCAAGCAATCTGAATGCAAATATCATATTGTTTACATAGTCTAAACATTCCATATTAAAGCCTAAATCCAGTTAGATCGTAAACATTATGGTACATAAATGTGTAGTAGGTGGTTGCCCGAACCGATCGGAAACCATTATTCATTATATGCTACCCAAGGATCCGAAAAGACGCAAACTTTGGTTAAAGTTTATTAAAGACAGTAAAGCTGATGAGGAAAACGCGAGCCCTTCATGCCGGGTGTGTGGGGATCATTTCTCCGAGGAGAACTACTTCAAAATGGATCTGGGTTACACCACATGTATGATACTAAGCGTGGATGCTGTTCCTACTGTACATACTGTTCATCGATCATCTGAGACGGAAAAGGAGATACGGGTAAGTTAAGATGGCTAATTATTATTATTTTTTTTTTCCATTAGTTTTCATTCATTGGACATTTATATTTTAAGGTTACACTTTATTTTAAGGTGTAATTGTTAAAGTGTAATTATATATTTAACTAAGTACTGTGTAATATTATTTAACAACATGTAACTTACTTACTATAGGGATAAGGTAGGATTAGGATTGGGTTGTAGGGTTAGTTGCATGTAATTATGCATAATTTACTGTTATTACTATGGTAAGTACATGTAACATGGACACTGTAAAATAAAGTGTTACCTATTTTAATTATATAGTTATATTTAATGTACAAATTCATTTTAGATATAATATAGATTAGATATTAAATGGTTATATATATATATATATACACTCAATTGTTTGGGGTCAGATTTTTAATGTTTTTAAAAGAAGTATCTTCTGCTCACCAAGGCTGCATTTATTTGATAAAAAAAACAATAAAAAAAACAGTAATATTGTGAAATATTATGACAATTTAAAATTACTGTTTTTTATTTTACTATATTTTAAACTAATTTATTCCTGTGATCAAAGCTGAATTTTCAGCATCATTACTCCAGTCTTCAGTGTCACATGATCCTTCAGAAATCATTCACATATGATGATTTGATGCTCAAAAATATTCTTTATTATTATCAATGTTGAAAACAGTTGTGTACAAATTTTTTTCAAAATTCTTTGATGAATAGAAAGTTCAAAAGAACAGCATTTATTTAAAATAGAATATTTTCTAACATTATAAATGTCTTTACTGTAACTTTTGATCAGTTTAACTCATCCTTGATGAATAAAAGTATTGATTTATTTTATTTCTTTCCGCCGAAAATAAAATTAAAATTCTTACTGACCCCAAACTTTTGAACGGTAGTGTTTAATGTTAAAAAAGCTTTAGATTTCAGATAAATGCTGTTCTTTTGAACTTTCTATTCATCATAGCATCATCAAATAAAAATGTACACAATTGTTTTCAACATTGATAATAATAATGAATGTTTCTTGAGCATCAAATCATCATATTAGAATGATTTCTGAAGGAATATATATATTATATATATATATATATCATATTCACATTTATTTTTTATGTAATAATTACATAAAAAATGAATATACACATTAAATGTAATTACATATAATTCAACATCCATGTTTTATATAAAAATTCTCTCTCTCTCTCTCTCTATATATATATATACTTATATTTACTGTATCTAAACAAATCTGTTTTGTAATAATGTACTGGATTCTGTTTTGGATCTGACAGGAAGCAGAAGATGAGAGTGTGGAAGATGAAACATGCAAAATCACAATTTCTGAGCCCATTTCACTTGCTTGTGTCAAAGAGGAGCCTCTTGAATATGAGCTGAGTGCCAACATGACATCTGGACAAGAGCAGGATGAGTGTGTTAAATATGAGGAGAGTGAGCTGGCCGTCACAGAAGACTGTATTTCGACCGTCATCTTTGAGAATAAAGAAGATCATGTCAAAAGAAAGTATATCAGCTGTTTAACTTGTGGCCAGAGGTTTCGTAGTAGACGCAACCTAATGAAGCATCAACGTGCTATTCACGGTAAGAAGAAAACCAAATCTGAAGTTAAAGAAAGGTTGTATATGTGTTCGACTTGTGGGGAGAAGTTTAACGAAATGCGTCTCCTTTTGCGGCATCGAGTCGTACACACTAGGGAGAATCCCGATGGGAGGTTTGGGTGTCAACAGTGTGGAAAAGGCTTTGCCCATCAGGCTTTTTTGAAAGCTCACCAGAAGGTTCACGAGGATGCAGAGTCGACCATGCCGTTCACCTGCCACTTATGTCCCAGACGTTTCGGCTACAAAGTTGCTCTCGTTGCTCACATGAAGCATCACTCATCCAAACTTACGTGCACCTGCCCAATCTGTGAAAAGACCTTTCAGTTCAGAGGTTCCCTCGTTCAGCACCTCAAATCCTCTCACGCTGGAGAAAAACTCTTGTGCAAGACCTGCGACAAGGGCTTTCTAAGAGTCAATGGCTACATCAAACACATGGACAAGCACAATGTGATGACCCCGTACTACTGTGACATCTGCAAAATATATCTCTCACAGCGAGGCTACCCGGCACACATGCTCACACATGAGCAGAAGCCCGAAGAGTCTGCTGAGAACCAACCAATCAATTCAGAAGGAGGAATCGAGGAAGAGGCCATGATGGAGGAAGAGGCCATGATGGAACCACTCAGCGAAGATGAGATGGAAGTTCTTGCTGAGAGTTCATTGGATCTGTCAACAGTGGAGTCTGGAATGGTTCTGGAAAAGGAACTTCCTCAAGACAACCATGAAGAGGAGAAGAAGAGCGAGGACAGCGCTGGCACACAATGAGATCTCAGTTTAAACAAGTTTTAAACTAGTACTGTATACATTTTGTTAAATTAAGTATAAACCCTTTAGTTTACCCGAGGCAAACTATTTTTTTATTTCAATAGTCAGGATTATGATTAAATCTAAGAGCCTAATCCAATTAAAATGTTTTAAGTTTAGTTACACTGTTAACTAAATATTGTAGGCAGATTTCTGTATTATGTCTCTGCGGTATTAGTAATAATGTTTTGCTGCTATTAATGTTTAGACATTCTAAAAACATTTTATGTGCATATTCACATAGACATGTACTTTGTAAGATGCATTTCTTAAAATCACAATTAAAATGCATTTTTATGAAATACTTTTGTCTTTCATTTAAGAAATTGGTATGAAGAGATGCATTGGACAGATTTTCTAAATTTAAGTGATATAGTTATAGAAATTAATACTTTTATTCAATAAGGACGTATTAAATGAATCAAAAGTGATAGTAAAGACGTAATGTTACAAAAGATTTTATGTATTTATCAAATAATCCTGAAAAAATGTATCATGGTTTTCACAAAAATATTAAGTTGCAAAAATATCAACATTGATAATAATAAGAAATGTTTCTTAAGGAAACAGCATATTAGAATGATTTCTGAAAGAGCTTTGCCATTACATGAATAAATTACATTTTTAAAATTCGAATTAATATTAATATTTTACAATATTAATGTTTTTATTATTTTTGATCAAATAAATGTAGGCTTGGTGAGCAATAAATACTTTTTTTTCTTTAAATCAAAAGCAATCTTACTGACCCCAAAATTTTGAATGGTATTGTATATATATTTAACATTTTTAGTCACACACTCAAGCACGCAAAATTAATAATTAACAGATTTTTCTACATTCTAAATTAGAAATAGTGTTAAAAAAATACTGTTTCCAGCAACACTGTCAGCCATGTAACTTTGAAGTTTGTATTCTTTGCATAAGGTCAATATGTGATTCAGATCCTCAAATGTGCTATGCAAAATTAGAGGTCAGAGTTCACCAAATCTGAATATTTTACATGCAGCACAAGACAAAAATCTTTTTCTTTGCTTGCACTTTGGCTCACCCACGTTCGCAAGTATTGTGTGACGAACCCTTTAATGTGGTTTCTAAAAACAAAAATTGAAAACAGTGCAAAAAACATTCACAGTCATTAAAAAATGGCAAAATTTATTTTCTACATGTACAAAAGAAAGAACAGGATAGCAGCTTTTATGGACAGCAACATTTCTAGCTCTCTTCCAAGACAGGAAAAATACAACTGAGATGAAAAGAAAATGTACATCTTATTTAAAATTGCTCAAAAAAAAACCCCACAAACCTGCAAGGAATTAGAAGTGGGGGGGGGGGGCATAATCAGTCATGCTCATAAACATGACCACTTCCACAGAGCTACTAGCTAATATAGCATCTTGCCCATGCACATTTATAAAAATATGTCAAGGCTGTAAGTAGTCACTTAAAAAAAGTCACTACATATATCTCTGTACATCCCTACATACAAACAAATACACAGGTCAGCAGGTTTTAGGTGAGGCGATACAGCCGTATACATTTACGTCCCAGCTTATTTAATTTTTTTTATAATGTATTGCGTTTCACCTGAGTTCTCTATTTGACATTCTGTGCCGTTTACATGTAGGCCTCCCACCGCATGTTTTGTGCTTTGGACCTCGTTCACATTAACGCCAGCAGCCGTCACACAAACATTCAGACTCGACTTACAGTCTCGTATGGGTCTGCCGAGAGGGTTTTGTCTTAGTTTGTTGTTAAAAGATGACAGGAGCACAAGGTTTGCTGGGATACACCATAGCAGTTATGGTTTGGTGGGGTTTAAATATGCTATATGGCGTTCCTGATGTAAAATAGTAGAGCAGAACAGGATACAATTTTAATAATCAGTGTCGAACTGAGAGGAACATTTCCCATACAACTGGAGCTTTTCGCAACTGTGTTCACGGTTTGGTGCAGGAATTTGTTGTCATCCTCCAAAATCCCCATCCTCCCTGAATACATTTACATCTTAGCTTTTTTTTTTTTACAGTATGCTTATATTCATACATAATTAGCTCCTCAGAAATAGTCCACAGATTCTTCAACGGTTTGCGTTTGGAAGCAGAGGCATGATTGTACAGGGCGAACTGTTGTGCCCTCGAAGTAACCAGTGAAGGAAGATTTTGAGTGTCCACCAGAGGTCCTCAGAATCTACACTTGATTCTAAAGGCCTCGACACAAGGTGGGCAGCAAGCAAGCCGAGTTCAGGCTGTGCTCAAACCAAGCTAGAGGTCACGGGGGTTGGAGGTGGAAGGTATTAGCTCATAAAGCAGTGGAGGTCAGTTTTTTCACTCCTCTGCGCTGAGCAAGAATAGAACAGCCCACGGGCTCCAGCACGGGAGGAACGCTCCTATTCAAGGCAGAGTATGTAGCAGCCATCGCCCCCTACAGGAGAAAAGATTTCACACAAAACTTGCTTAATTAAACTGTCCTGTCAAAGTGTCAGGTTGAAAATTATTTTTCTACACCTTAATGAAATTCTTTCCATAATTTCCCTACCATAACTAATATTTATGGTTTATATGTATATATATATATATATATATATATGTGACCCTGGATCACAAAGCCAGTCATAAGTCGCACGGGTATATTTGTGGCAATAGCCGATAATACATTGTATGGGTCAAAATTATCGTATATATAATTTCTTTCTGTGATGAAAAGCTGAATTCTCAGCATCATTACTCCAGTCTTCAGTGTCACATGATCCTTCACAAATCATTCTAATATGCTTAATTTATACTCAGTTATTATCAATGTTGAAAACCGTTGTGCTGCTTAATATTTTTTTGGAACCCGTGATACTTTTTTTTTTAAGTTAAAAAGAACAGCATTTATTCAAAATAGAAATCTTTTCTAACAATATAAATCCTTATTTTTTATCATTTTTATCAATTCAACACATCCTTGCTGAATTCCATTTCTTTCAAAAAAAAAAAAAAAACTGTAGTGTATATTGTTACAAAAGATTTCTATTTTAAATAAACACTGCTCTTTTTTAAAAACTTTTTATTCATAAAAGAATCCTGAAAAAAGTATCACAGGTCATAAAAAATATTAAGCAGCACAACATTGATAATAAATCAACATATTAGAATGATTTCTGAAGGATCATGTGACACTGAAGACTGGAGTAATGGCTAATGAAAATTCAGCTTTACATCACAGAAATTATATTTTAAAGCATATTAAAATTGAAAACCATTATTTTAAATTGTGATAATATTTCACAATATTACAGTTTTTTCTGTATTTTTGATCAAATAAATGCAGGCTTGATGAGCATAAGAGACTTCTTTCAAAGACATTAAAAATAGTAATGTTTTCAAACTTTTGACCGGTAGTGTATATTTTATAAACAGAATATCTATCTGATTCAACAGCTGAGCAAAAAACCTTGGGAACCGTGTGAAGCATTTCAGGGGCAGAGTAAAATATTTATGTGAACACTTTAAGATGTTTCAGTGTGCAGACAGGACCAAACCTTAACCAGATGGGGGGCGTCGTGTCTGTTCAGCTGGTATTTGGGGAGCTGGTCTTTGTGAACGATCCAGGGATGTCTCAACACCTGTGCAGCTGTTAGTCTCTGATGAGGGTCTACATGCAACATCTTAGACACCAAGTCCTGTAGAGAACAACAACGAATGATTATTTTTGTCCTGTTTTGAAGTGTATATTCAGATGCTCTTCTCAGCTGGGCACCTTTGCCTCGAGTGAAACAGAGTTCCAGTATCCGCCAGTGAGAGAAAACTTCCCACTGCCGATCCGGGCCAGAATCTCCTCCGGCGTGTCCTCGGGGCCATTAGCAAATGGCGTAAATCTGAGAAAAAGCTTGATGTCAGTTGAATAGAAACACATTTTGAAAACTATAGTGCTAAGTTTAAATACTTACCCAGTTAACATTGTGTACAGAAGGACACCTAAACTCCAGATATCACAGGCAGCATCATAACCCTGTTTCTTCAGCACCTGGGGACCAAAGTGATGTTCTCCGATCAAGAAACTCACATTTATTTGATGAAATATTGTGCCACCTGAAAAACGTACCTCTGGGGCCACAAAGTTGGCAGTATAACATGGCGTCATCAGCAGTCCGTTTTCCGCTCTCAGCTGCTTGGCAAAGCCGAAGTCGCAGATCCTGATGGACTCGGGATTCCCAGATTCATCAACATAAAGGATGTTACTGGGCTTTAGATCCCTGTGAACCACCTGAATAGGAAGTTTACATTAGAACCAAGGAGCTCAAAATGTGCATATGATTTAGGCCCATTATTTTACAGAACAACAGTAAAATTACAATTATAACATGTATGGTTGTCTTAATTTCTTTGCGTTCATTTAAGAGGCTTTTATAAACGTGCCTTATAAAATAAAAACAATACTGGTTTGCATCTTGAGAAAACAATTGCACTGTAATTTTAAAATACATCAGTGCAAGTTGCTTTCAGTTAAAAGAGCTTAAACATGCATTTTAGTTTGGGACTAGGCTTAAAGGAATAGTTCACTTTTAAAATGAAAATTCTGTCATCATATACTCACCCTCATGTTGTTTCAAACCTGTATGAATTTCTTTCTTCTGCTGAACAGAAAGGAAGATATTTAGAAGAATGTCAGTAACCAGACAGTTTTTGTCCCATTGACTTCCATAGTATATTTTTTTCCTACTATGGAAGTCAATGGTACCATCTGGTTACTGACATTCTTCTAAATATCTTCCTTTCTGTTCAGCAGAAGAAAGAAATTCATACAGGTTTGAAACAACATGAGGGTGAGTATATGATGACAGAATTTTCATTTTAAAGTGAACTATTCCTTTAAGCCTTGTCTGTAAAACCAGGCATATATTTATATAATTAACGCACTAAGCCGTATCACATTCTCACAACCATGCATTGTCAAAATTCATAAAAAAAAGTTATCGGGCAATTGGCGAGTAACACCGTTTTAATGCCAGCTTTTACTCGCATTTAGCCCATTGACCTGGCTAACATGCTGAGGGTGTCTGGCAGATGGCGGCGCGAGCTCGTGCAGGGCTGTCAGAAGCAATCCGTGCATGACATTAATATATTAAAAAACTTAATATTTGAGTTGATTTATTAATTGTTTAGTAATTGATTTCAATCATAAAATACAGTAATCACCTTCCCACCCCATGGAAATCCGTATAAATACAGAAAAATCACATCCCTGAATCAACTTTTGTAAAAAGGAATATTATCATTTTATTTATTTATAATAATAATGATATACATATACAAAGTACACACACGTTGTGTTTTCATGTTTTACTTTCCATAGACAAAATTATTTTTATACTGTAAAAACTGTTCTTTCCCTTTACACTAACCCTACACCTAAACCTACCCATCACAGAAAACTTTCTGCATTTTTACATTTTCAAAAAACATCACTTAGAATGATTTCTAAGCTGTTTTCCTCATGGGGACAAAAAAAAGACCCCACAAGAATATCAGATATTGCCATCTTTGTGGGAAAATTTTTTAGTCCCCATGAGGAAAACAGCTCATTTTGTCCCCATAATGAAGTGCTTAATAGGCCACACACACACACACACACACGCACGCACACAATATGTTTAAAAAAATGTGGGTCAGAATGATCGTTTCAAAAATGTTGGGGTCAGAATGATTTTATTCAACAAGGACACATTCAATTGATCAAAAGTGACTGTAAAAACATTTATAATGTTAAAAACTATCTCTATTTCAAATAAAGGTTGTTTATTTGAACTTTCTATTCAACAAAGAGTCCTTAAAAATGTATCCTGGTTTCCACAAAATGATTAAACAGCTGTTTTCAACACTGATAATAATAAGAAATGTTCTTGAGCAGCCAATCAGCACATTAGCATGATTTCTGAAGGATCATGTGACACTGAAGACTGGAGTAATGATGCTGAAAATTCATTATATATATATATTTTTAATATTATAATAGAAAACAATTACATTAAATTGTAATAATATTTCAGAATATTACTGCTTTTACTGTATTTTTGATCAAATAAATGCAGTATTGGTAAGCGTTCAGAGATTTTTTTTTTTTTATCGTACCGACCCCATACTTTCTAACAGTAGTGCATATTACAGGCTTTTGCCTCTATTGCGGTCTGAATGTGCCCCTCTTGAGTATCTCTACATTAGAGCCATTATAAACCAGAATGTGGTAAGACACCAGAGGCACGGTCTCACAAAGCTTCATTTGTTTTCCCAAGATCACAATCTTAACGTACTTGAGCTGGGCTTTAAGTTTCAACATATTGAATTGCGGCACACATTTTACAGTTTGTTCTTTCCTATAGTTTGAGTGGTTTCATACCCCTTGAGTGTGCAGGTACTCCACAGTCTTTGTGATGGTGTACAACACAGCGCTGGCCTCCCGTTCTGAGAAGAACTTCTGCCTGAGGATCTTATCCAGCAATTCCCCTCCCTTTAGCAGTTCTGTCACCAGATACACTGAGCGGCCATCATCGTACACCTGCAAACAGCGACATAGTAATATTAGTTTATCATGGATAATCTCTTCTATTTTATTACTACCTTCACTTTTCATTAAATGCTATTGCAATGTGTTCTGCATTACATAACAATATGATTAAGGATGTTTATATTTGCAACAAAATGAATTTTGTGTTTGAAACCAATCAAGGTACACTTGAATCAGATGCATTTCTAATGTGTGGAAACATACTGGAAACAATAATGGATAACCTGCTCTGAGTAATTTCCAGGAGAGACGGTAAAGAGCAGGAACTCATTACACTATTCCCTCATTCCGGAAATGTCAGAGCAGAATCGGTTTCAGGTAAACACATCAATGCTCTTTGAAAAGAACAAGACATTATCTTAATATAATTGCATTCGGCCAATAAGACAAAGCTCGGAGTCTGCCCCCGCAGACTATTGTTTTCCATCCTGATAGATGAAAATAAAAAGACTGCATCCTTGTTTTTAAACACTCACGTCTTTCAAGGTGATTATATTTGGATGTTGTCCATAGCGTAACAGAATTTCCACCTCATCCGTTGGATCCCGTTTAGCTTTATTGATTATCTAAACATAAAATATATAGAGACATTAATCACAATGTCCAGGAAACACAGGCAGTAAAAAATTGTCTTGGAAAAGGCCAGAAATGCTTTTAAAGAACAGTTTTAGTAGGGATGGGCTGAAATTAAAATTCTGTCCAATAGCTCATAATTATTTCATTTATTATTAATTAATTAACAGAGAAATTCTAGACTAAATAATACAAAAATAATGTTTAAATGTCTAAATAATAAAAAAATAAAAAAATAAAACCTAAAACTAATTGCTTTAATTGCAACAAATGAATTTTGGCATTATAATCTACAGAATATTACAAATCAAAACAGTGTTATTAAATTAGTAGTGCTTTTAAATATTAAAAATAACTTCTTAAATGCTTATTTAAAGTATAATTTAAAAAACTTATTTCTATATTTAAAAACGTTACTAATTTAGCAAATCTCAAAACCAAATATGAAATATCCCTTTTTCACTCTTCACATTTATACTGGTTTTAGTTTTTAGTATTTTATTTTTAATCTAAATGTAAGCATACATATGGGAAATCAACATGCATAATTAAATATCCAATATTGACCAGTACCGGTTTCTGTTGCGATCAATTTGCCAAGGTGTTCTGGGCGGTCTATTTGAGATTTACTGCCTTAATGAAAGTGTGTTGGTTTAATATAACTCTCTCCTCACCTTCACGGCATACTCCATGCCTGTGCTTTTCTGTATGCAGCGTCTGCAGATAGAATACGAGCCAACTCCGATATCCTCCTTCACCTCATATGCGTCATTAAACTGTGACACGTTTCTGTGAAGCTGCTACAGACAGAAAACAACCAGATGTAATGCTGACATAAAATATGACTCATAACTAGACCTTAAACACAGTCATTACAGCATATACTATGAGGACAGAGGCTTAATTTGGAGTAAAATGTGTTCTCCGTAAGAGTGTATACCTGAACTATAGAGCTCATACTGTTCTGCAGGGGTTGAGACTCTTCTTCTGAGCTGATGGCCACAAAACTAAAACCTCTGAAGAGTTGATTGGCATTGGCACTAGGGGGTACACCTGGTGAGTCTGAACAAAAACACAGCGGTTTTGATCTACTCATTAAATACACCATCAAATAATCTGACAGATTTCAAAAGGCCTAGAAGCATTTAATTAAATAGGTTTTTATGTATTTGTCTGAAAGGGGATTAAAGACGGACGGCAAACACAGTCTACCTGATCTAGGGTCAGACACAGTCGGTTATAAGCTGATGTACCTTTGGGAGTTTTTGCTGTAAATTCTGGGTCAAAGTAGAAAGTGTCGTCTGGTCTCCCAGAGGCTGGTTTGAAGGGCGGGTGAAGCTCTCTTCTAAATAGTTTCTTAGACAAACAAGTCATGAAAAAACCTTTAAAAGAGTGTCACTTCTTCATTGTAAATGCACGTTCCTGTAAATACTTACATTCCAGTCAATGGTAGAATAAAACGAGTGTCTCTTTATCTCTTCAACTCCATCTGCACCAGCACCTGCACACAAGCATAGTCAAGTTCAAATCAAATATGCAGAACTCATAATACAGAAATGAACGTCTAGTCAGCCTAATACACTACTGTTCATAGTTTGGGGTCGGTAAGATTTTTTAATGCTTTTGAAAGACTTTTAGGCAACTAAGTCTGCATATATTTGATCAAACATACAGTAAAACAGTAATATTGTGAAATATTATTATAATTTAAAAAAACTGTTTTCTATTTTAATATATTTTAAAATGTAATTTATTCCTGTGATGGCAAAGCTGAATTTTCAGCATAATTACTCCAGTTTTCAGTGTCACATGTTACTTCAGAAATTTGCCGCTCAAGAAACATTTATTATCATTATCAATGTTGAAATCAGTTGTGCTGCTTGACATTTTTTGAGGAAACCGTGATACATTTTTTCATGATTCTATGATTAATAAAGTCCAAAAGAACAGCACTTATTTGAAATAGAGGAAATTTTGCTCTCACATTTGATGAAGTTAATGCATTATTGCTGAACAATAGTAGTAATTTCTTCACAAAAAAAAAAAAACTTTTGCACCGTAGTGTAAACGAGTGTTCTTACCTAATCTATTGGAAGGGTTTCGTTTGAAAAGACTCCTGAGGAGACTCTGAGCTTCTGAGCTCAGAAACTGAGGCATTCCCAGCTTCGCCCTACAAAAGGAGAGGTCAAAAGTCAAGATAGAGGTCAGAGAGTCAGCACATGCATGGAAAGTTCACATACAATTTGATGCATAAAGAAAGGTCATCCTGATGGACGTTGTTCATCCCTTAATGGTAAGTGCTGGTCGTTGACCAATCAGACATACTCTCATTTTAATGTTCTGTCAAAAAAACTAAAGTGTTCTTCTATATAGCTTTTACTTTGAATTTTACTAGTCATGCAAGTCATGCAGTTCATTTAATTTACATGTTGGCCAGTTCTAAGTGGGCAATTTTTCTGACCACAATGTGCTGCAAGGTGTATTAAACCTTGTGTTGATATCGTCAAATTATGGTAAAATATCTGTCTACACAAGCCTAGAGGTCAACTTACAAAAAGGAGAACAAAGACAAAGGCAGACACTGTCGTATGCACTGATGTCACTTCCACAGCTGACACTTTGTGTATTCATATCAGTGGCAATTGTCTGTTCTTATCAGTCCTCAGCAGAAGCCTCAAATGAACACTGTAATTGACAAACCCTCATCTCGCCTTCACTCTGAAGGTCTGCAGTCATTCCACTAAAACCACATTACTAGTTTATCAAAGCCATCAAACTTTGATTATAATCATCCAGCGCACAGCAGTGCTAATGTGGCACGCCTGAGCGTTATTCACCCCTCAGCGTGTGTTATGTGCGGTTCCATGTTTACTGATGGTTAAGTGGTTAGTCTTTAGGCTAAACAGCACTGTCAGCTAAACCAAGGGCTTATCCTCATCACTTCAGCACTTAGCATCCAGATGTTATTCAGACCAATTCCGCTAGCTTTCCCACTCAGACTGGATGACTGTGTTTAGATTATAGTGTTCCACCGAGAAGGCGGAAGGATGAGGCCGTCACACACTCACTTTAGAATCATAGTCATGGTTTCCTTGCGGTCCTTGCCTTGGAAAGGCAACGTTCCAGTCAGCATTTCAAACTGAGGATGGAGAGCAAAACAAGTTACTGATGGTGCTGGAACACTATTCCAGATTGTTCCGGCCCAGTTTAAGAAGTGTTAAGAAGAACTTAAATGCATTTATAAAAAAAAACTTTTAATGAGGAAACAAATGACTGAGATCAGCTTTAATGGGTATATACAGTATATAAAATGCACAATAGACAAAAATAAAAACAGGAAGTGACACTCCCTCACCATGAGTACACCGTAAGACCACCAGTCAGCACTATAAGTGTGTCCTCTTCGGTTCACCACCTCGGGAGCCATGTACTCTACCGTCCCGCAGAAAGAATATGCTTTATTTTCATGATCGATCGACTCCTTACTGAGTCCGAAATCTGAAGACACACACAAACACACTTTCAGTACAGGAACATCAGTGATGTTATTGTTAACTAAAACTATTAAAATTGTAATAAAGCTGAAATAAAATATAAATATTATATGAAAAATTAAAAAATGGAAACGTTACTTGTTACAATGTACAAATACCTTAAATAAAAGAAGTTTGAGTATTAAAATGGCTAAAACTTAAAGCTAAATAAATTTTTTAAGACAAATTTTAAAAAGCACAAACTAACTGAATATATATATATATAACCGCTTAATATAAATATTTATAAATGCTATTTTTTAATATATAAATCATACTAAAATAGCACTGGGCCCAATCTCAGTTTCCAACAATCATTCCTCAAAATCAAATTTCGTTCTGTGCAGCTCACTTTCTCATTTAGTGTGGTTTAGATGGTCATAAACCTCTACAGAGTGAAGGTTAATGCGTATGTCTGTCCTCCCATGAGGCTGCAGTTTAACGGTATCAACACAAAGCCCTAAATGCTCAAGGTGGCACCATGCTGATGCAGCCATTCCAGCAATCTGAAATTACCTACCTGTCAGCTTTATGTGGCCTTCCTCATCCAAGAGAATGCTGAAATTACACAGAATCACAGCGTTAAAAAGCCATTTAACAGAGCATGAACACACTCATACAAAGGGTCCCCTTACTTTCTATCGCCATTCTCACCCTGCGCCATAAGGACATATCTCTATGTGTCGCGGCTACAAGACTACAACCATTATTTTTATAGCCTTGTTCTCTCCAGACATAAAAGTGATTTATGGACGACCTCAAAGACAGCAATGAGGTAGGATTAAAAAAAGGAGACCAAGTGAAGGTGTTTTGACTGACAAATAATGAAAAATAAAAGGACAAATATATACACTACTGTTCAAATGTTTCCCCTCCCAAAAAAGTCTCTTAAGCTCACCAAGGCTGCATTTATTGGAAAAAAATTCTGTAAAAATAGTCATTGTGAAATATTATTACAATTATAAATAACTGTTTTCTATTTTAATATATTTCAAAATGTAAACCTGAATGTTTATCAGCTTGTGCTCCTGTATTCAGTGTCACACGATCCTTCAAATGCTGATTTGATGCTCAAAAAAACATTTCTCATTACTATCAATCTTGCAAACCGTTGTGCTGCTTAATACTTTAGTGGAAACCCTGATACATTTTTTTCCAGGATTCTTTGATGAATAGAAAGTTCAAAAGGACAGCATTTATCTGAAATAGGAATATTTTGTAACATTATTAATGTCTTTACTGTCACATTGGATCAATTTAAAGAATCCTTTTAAAAACATATTTTTCCCCCACAAGAATTCTCTCCCTCAGACAAAAAAGTCTAAAAGTATAAAAGACAAAGTCTAAACAATGATTAAATAAAGACTTATTTTTCCATTTTTTGCACTTTTAAGAAGTCTAGTTTCTGTGTTTTAAAAACTTTAGAATGAAATAATAAATAATAACATTTTTTATCCATTTGGGTGAATTATTCTGTGTTTATTTTAGAACATTCAGTACTTCTCTGGTTTCAGATCTCTGTAGATGATGCCTAGACCATGCAGATGATCCAGAGCCAAAGCCAGTTCAGCCAGATAAAACTTCACATCCTCCTCTGTGAACATCACCTGAGGAAAAGAGAACAGATGCTTTAAGTGTCTATCAGACAGTCTCTTCCTATCTAAGTGTGCAGTCGTGGCGAAAATGGACTTGGCTACATATGAGACTATGCTTAGGGGTAACCATTCACTATTTACCTCTTTTGACAGTCGAGTAAAGAGATCGCCTCCTCTTAAAAAGTCCAGAATCAGATAGAGCTTTCCTTCGGTCTGGAATGCTGCATGAAGAACACAAGAAGAGTGTGAGAAAGAGGGAATGGGTTCATGGTTACCATTGATTGGCTGATGACCTGCACTTACCATAGTGTAGCTTAACAATAAAGGGATGATTAACCTCCACCAGGATGTCCCGCTCCATCTTAGTCCTGACGCGATCTCGTACTGAAAACACACATAAATAACAACACTTTTGTTTACTTCTATTGAGTTCACTAACTACATTTCTCTCTCCTCTAACAATGTCCCCCCTCCCCGCCCAGAAATCTGGCACAGCAGAATTACGCAGATGGCACCGGATGACTAATTAAATAAAGGAGGGAGAAAAATGCAGTGAGAGCTGTAAGGGGAGGAGAGCATTTTACTCATGTGGATGTAGATGTGTTTATCATCTGGAGTGGCTGTTTTTTGTAGTTGAACCTTTGCATGAACACCGATTTACATTCTTAAACAGCTACAACTGGGAATTAACCAACCAACATGCTGGGATAAACAGAACTTAAACAGGTTATTGTGAAAAGAGTAAATACTTAGGAAGTTTTGTTAGATACTTAAAAAGTTAATGAGATTTTTGAACTGCCTTTAATATCTTGCTTTCACACCTGCAAGACTTCCTGTCGAGGGCAAAAACAATTAATTCATACTTACGGAACAGGATTATAGCCAACTGAAACTAAAAGCCTTCCTTCTTGTTTTATTGCCTTTGTTTCAAAGAGTGAAATTTGCCAGCTCATGCTTCATACTATTCATAGATGATATATGACCCATCGATATGTGACTATTCAGAGCATTGGATATGTTCAATAATATAACTTAGAGAAGTTGAAGTGTAACAGAATTTGCTCTTTGTGTCAATATCAAATGTACCAATGTTAATGGATGAAACCATAGATGTCTGGAGACCCTACAAATTTACATTTTACTATGCAAAAAAAAATGCAGAAAAATTACAACACAATCAGTTAATATTTCATTGGTTCTCTCTTGTTTTTGCGTGTTTCATTGCATTATCACAAATAAACAATCGACTCCTAGCACAACTATGCAATATGCTTGCAAAATTCTTTACACATTTTTTATAATATTTGAATAAGGAGTGAATTTTCCTAGGCCGCACATCACTTTTGGCCACTACAGCATAGGCCCCCGATCACCCACGCAAATGGCAGAGCACCTACGGAAAAACGCAAGATAGTCTCCATTCATTTTATCCAATAATAATAATAAAAAAAACTATTGAGAATCGAGAATCTCTCCGATTGGTGGATCTCACATCGGGTCCCGACGGATAGTAAATACACACAATTCTACCGTTATATTTAGCATTACAACATAACCTTGTGCTTTCTGTATTTTACAAAATTAACTTCAAAATCATCAGGTATGTCAGCGAGATAGCAACATTATGTCAGCATTGGCCACTGAAAAACCGCATTGGTCGACTTAATACCTTTTAGTGTGGCTTTTTTCAGCACTTTCATTGCGTATAGCTGTCCTGCATCTGGGCCTGTTGTCTTCTTCACCAAAAACACCTGCAACACAAAACCAAAATCAAGTCTTCATTAAAACAACAGTAAAAAACACAATTAGTTCTGTGCTGTACTGTGACACTGCAACCAAGGTGACCGTGACTAGTTCCACTTTTCCACTAGGCTTTTATCTGTGCTGATTATTTCTCAAAGCACAATACACACACACACACACCAAATACTAAAAATATACTCGTATAGGTGGGTGGTATGACCAAAATCTTGTATCACTGTATGAGTAATTTTAAATCACATAAACAATATGTACACAAAATAGTCACTTTCCCAAAATGTTTTATTTACCACTTAATCTAATGACTTATTTACTTTAAAATTAAACAGATTGCATCTCATTTGAAAAAATTTGGTGCTCTTTTTTGGAACGTGATGGATGCATACCAAAAGGTAAAATTATTCATTCATGTTTTTGTGAAAATTTTAAAGTGTGGGTTAACATGTATTAATTTAGACCATGCTTAAAATATAACACTCAACTTTCTCCAACATGTAACAAAGGGCTAACAGTTTTTTAATATTTACATACAATACTGAATTTATTTTTATATTCTTAGTTGTATTATTTTTAAGTTAAGTTTTAATAATTTTGTTATGTACTTTTTAAATTCATTTTTTATATTTCTATATAGCTTTTTATATATTTCTATTTAAATTTTAGTACTTAAATGGAAATTAGAAATGTTGCCTTGGCAACTAACTGAAACAAGTTAACGTTTTTTCATCTAAAATTGATATTTTTTTTATTTTATTTTATTTTACCCTTGGTATAAATGGTATAACAGAAGCTCCACCTGTTTATATATTTCTACCAGCCTATATAATGTAAATAAAATCATACTTCACAGCCCAATATGACATGACGTACCTTTCCAAAAGAGCCCTGTCCAAGCACCTTACGGAGCTCAAACTGCTGCGGGTCGGCCTTCTCCGAGCCCTCCTTGACAAGATGTGTGATGCTGATCTCTTTAACAGACACTTCTTCCTGGAGAAAAGATGACAATAAGACACAGAGAGAATCACGTCAGCGACAAACATGAAAACTTTAACAATGCCAAAGTGCCATAGACAGTACAAATAAAAATTCAGACGAGTAAGCCGGAGAAAAGTTGGTCACCAGCCAGACAGATTCACTCGAATCCAATAATAAACCTGGACATGCAGCATGAAGTTAATACACGGATGGTATAAGCGGGAATGTTTGCGAAGCGGTCGCAAACGCATCACTCTCACCCACGCCACGCACATCACAGCAGTGCCCCATGGTGTCCCACGTGTTCCCGAGCCCGACCTGGGGCTCGGCACCCTGCTCCATACTCGAGGGAGGAGGGGGTTGAGCCCCGTCAATCCCCCTGCAGCGTGCGCCTGCTGCTGGGCTTCTGATGCTCAGAGAGAGCAAGACCAAACTCAGTTGAAAGCTTGTGTGACGGACAGCTTCCCACACGGTTGCCATGACACCGCCCCCAATCCTCCTGCTTCATCACAGTACCGGTGGGCGTGGAGAAGGGTGACTAAAGACACAACGTTCAAGCTCTTCTTTCCTCACTCTCTTCCTCCCACTCTCTCTCTCTCTCTCTCTCTCTTTCCATCCATTTCTCTTTGTCTCCCCCTCTAAATCCATCTGCCTTCAATCTCCACATGGTGAGATGATGTCATCCTACGTTGGCGTACCAGCACAGTGTCTTTCATGAAAGTGATGAAAGTTTATGGGCACAGACGGTCCTCAATCACTCGATATACTGAGACCCAAACCATAACAAAACCTTCACTATGATGCATTCAGATACAGTAGTAGCTTAGACAACGTTCAACAAAAATTTTAAACACATCACAGCTATATTTTGGGTTCTTGACTGTGCAAAACTCGCCATCAGGATGCTGTGGGTGGGGCTATGTTGTTGCTAAGGTATGCTAGGTGGTTGCTAGAGCCCACCCACAAGTCTCTATCAATATATTCTGGTCACTAGATATTACATTTTTTTTAATCTGGTAGCTTAGAACCAGTGTTGTTACTGTTAACTAAAATGACTAAAAACGTTTTTTTGGTATATAAAACATAGCTAAAAAAATAAAAAAAAATGTATAAAATAAATATTAGATGGAAAAACCTGAACTTACCTTAAACAACAAAGAATTAGAAACGTTGCTTTGTCAACTAACTGAAATAAGTTAGTTGAATAAATGAAGTACGTATTACTAAAACTTTAAGGGCGCTTTCACACTTGGTTCGACTGCCTGTTCCGAATCCGAGTTCGATTGCTCCCCCCTCCCCCTGCCCCCGAAGGACTGTGTTCACATTATATTATTTGTATCCGAACTGCGGTACGCTTGCGTCATCAAGCTGCAGCTGGCGCATAATCGTGTTGCTTGGTAACCGCTATGAATGAAAATGTCAAGACCAAAGTAAACCTTTTCCGCTCATCATGAAAGTGACGTGTGTGCGACTGGCGACTGTCCTGTCGACCACATTATACGTCATCAATAGCGGTTCACTTCCGCGATTTGGTACGATTGCATTCATATCAGCAGCGAACCGTACTGGAGTTCACATGAACCGTACCCCAGAACACCCTTTTTAAGCGGACTCGAGTACGGTTCGTGGGTGCACACCCGAGTTCGGAAGGCAGCGTTCACATCATCCAAACAAACCGAACTCTGACGTCATTCGAAACCGGGTGCGCACCAAAAGTGCTAGTGTGAAAGCGCCCTAAAACTAAAATGTAAAAGCTAAGACACATTTATACTGTTAGATAAAACCAGTAAAGCTGCGTCCGAAATCGAATACTTCCCAACTATATAGTATGCGAAAAACAGTACATCAAAAGAGTAGTATGTCAGAATACATAGTATTCCAGGCGAGAAGTCCCCAGATTACCTACTACTTCCGCCGAGATTCTGAAATGCGCATTCGATGGACACTTTACTATCCCATGAGGCCACAGGAGGAGATTTATGAATGGAGGTGAAGCGAGGCTATCTACATAATGAGTAATTTGATTGAACTTCCAAAAGTCAGGACATTTTCACACAGAATGTGTTCAAAATTAACATTTACTGTTGCACACTACTGCATTCTCTTCTCAATGCGATTTTGGAAAAAAGGCTGAGTAGTATGCAGCATGTTTGTATTCCATTCCAAACACACCCTAAGATTTCCTACAATCCCTTGTGTGAAGCTCACAAGAGTTATGTAAAGTCTACTTCCACGAAGATCCCCAAATTCCCTCTTCCTCCCATCTCCAGTGTTATCACTAAAGCGCATGGAACCATAAATACCTCAGAGTCCCACGGAGAGCGATGTGGAAGCGAGGCCAGTGAATCCTCCATCCTGTTCCAGCCCAAATCACTCCGGCATCGTGTTAGCCTGGGATCCCTCAGAGCAGCCAGCATCCTGCCATGAGGTGCCGGATCTCCGTCCAGCCCTGACAGCGTTCCTAACCTTTCTGTTACTTCCTGAAGCCCCGTGGGCAAGTCTGTGGTATAATGGTGTAGCCGTCTTAGTCTAGTCCAGTCTGGAGAGTTTGTCTCTAGCATTTAAACCATGTGTTCCCCTGAAACAAGGTCTGTTTAGATAGTCAGATAAAGAATTAAACCAGTTGCACTCCACTTCAGATGCCTTTGCAAGTTCTTGCTGAAAAGCATGGGAAAGGGTGGGAAGGAACTTGTAATCTTCCTTGGAAGCATCCAGAAGTCTACAAAGCATCAATGCAAGCTCCGTTTCCTGATATATGACAGAGAAAATCATCGAACCAATCGATGGAGGAAAGGAAAAGCAAATGGAGGGAGGCAGGATCACCTGCACCATGTTAAGCACATACTGATCCAACCAGCAGCACCTCCCCGCCTCTCTCCTCGGCTCTCGCTGAGCAGAATTCACACCTCATCTCAATGTCGCCAAGAATGGAAACTGATACTTCAGAATGAGAATGAGAATGAGTCGCTAACGCTTTAGAGTCCAAATGAAAGTTAATAGAAATACAAAAGGAGGCATTTAAAATCAGAGCCATGTGTACTACAAAGATCAAAGGTATATGAAAAAGTGTTAAAGGCATGAGGCTTGACTCCAGCATGCTTTAAAGTGCGTTTGTTTCCAGAACTGTTGTCCAGTGTGTATGTGTGTGGATTGTGGTGGAAGTGTTGTGTGCTTGTGGTGGTAATTTAAAGACTGTGATTCAGAGTACAGATGGTGACAATACAGGATGTTCATTAGTGTTAATTCCGTTTAACGAAATCTAGGACGAAAAATGTTCGTTGACAACCTTTTTTTTTCCATGACCAAGATGAGACGATGACAAGGCGACACCAACGCCATTAAACGATAACTGTGATTATATCAACATCAAATATCATTGGCGAAAAAAGACTAAAGAGACTAAAATGTAGTTAAAAAATAAAAGAGTGATTTTGGTCAAGTTTTGTTTTCATCAAATAAAAGAGAAGACAAAACATTACAGACTGTTTTTAAGACGCCGCACACAACATACCAAATATTGGTTTCTCAATTGGTTTCTTCATACAGATTTATTTACTTATTTCTTTACGCCACGTCAGCAACAAGGCTATTTTCATGGCGAAAACAGAATAAACAACATAATTCATACAATTAACAAAAAACGATACAAGAAATTTCAGGTTAATACAAGATAGAAATCCTAAAATACATTTAGGTGATACTTTTTTTAATACATCAGTTAAACACATCTCTGAATAGAACCGTTGTCTATTTACATTAAAAACACGGTAGTCCAGTAAAATATGTTTAATAGTCATTGCAGTTTGACATGGAAGGCATGATGGTGGTTCTTCACCTTTTATTACATGGCGTGGCTGAATTCCAAAGTAGAATGTGGTCTGTTATTTCTTGTTATACCATGGTCTGGGTGAATACTCGATTCTGATTGGCTGCAGGGTGTCCATTAAAAAGTGATAATGTACACCTAGGAAAGGCGTCCCGTCAATTTGCCTGATGACAGTTCTAAATGATTGCGCTGGCTCAAACTCACTGATCAACTGCTGCGGTCGGGTCGCTGTGGCCACGTTGCTTGGCAACGCCTGTATACGGGAGATATTAAATAGTGCGCTCGACTTAATAAATAAAAACCCTCACGATTTTTACTCTAAAACACATTAAAGTATTATTAATTGATTAAATATTTCTTTCTTTCGTAAGTGACCATGGTATAAGCGGGTTAATGCCCTTCGAGGTGTCCATTGTCAGGTATTAATGGACTTCGGCGGAGGCAAGGTTTAGCTGTTGTACCCCTAAAGGTCAAATGTACGCACTTTTTATTATGTTTTGAAAAGAAATAAAAACATACAGAGTGGCTGGTGAATTTTGTATGTATAAAGATATATATATAAAAATAAGATTCATTCATTTATATTTAATATTTTTTTAAATTTTAAATATATATTTTGGCAATGAAAAGGTTGCTAATAAAATTTTTATACTCATTTGCAAGTATTGATAGTGTGCAGGAGTTCCTTGTTTTTTAAAAAATATATATTTAGAATTTTTTAATTTTACAAAATGCCAACAAATTGTATCTAAGAGGAAAAACACCCTCAAACTCAGATCAAAACATTTAAATAAAAAAATAATACTATATAATTAAATACATCATCATAAAGTTTGTTTTGAGTGTCTGATACATGCCTTCCGGAGGTACACGTCAGCTCTGGGGCAAAACAGAAACCCGATCACTGTCCACAGCACAGTAGTAGTACTCACTGTTCTGCTGGGGAATCTTTCAGGCTGTCTCTGAAACAACCTCCGTAGAGCCTTCAGCCTGCATTGAAGCATGCGGATCCCTGCCTCACCAAAAACAAGTGTCCAGGGCTTAGTGGCCGCCATACCGCTAGTGCCCTGCTTCTGCCTCTGGTCTGGAGGAACCCGGTCCAAGTGAGTGAGTATGTGTGCCAAGATATGCAAGAAGTTGTAAGGAGTGAGAGCCTGGATGATAATCACTGACTCACAGGGGGGAAAGCCCAGTCCTGAAGGAGGGAGTGTTAAAGCCAAATTGGGAGATTCCCCTCTGCGAACTCACCAATCCCTCCGGTACATAGTCCAGGAGATCCCCACACACTTTCTCAGCCGACCATTCACACAGAGACACATACACACACACGCTCTGCCTTGTTTCAGGATGTTGGGCTTCAGCTGAGATTAGCAACACCTGTTGTAAAGTCCAGTGGTGCAATACAAGAACTGTCCCCTTCAAACAGAGACCATAGGTGTGCAGAACACACAGTGAACTTTCAATTAGCTCCACAAACACCTAAAAAAACCCACAGCTGGTTACAAAAGTAATCAATGTTGATATCTATAGACTATTGTGGTTTATGGCCGTTTTAATAATACTAAGTATAATATGTAATAATCACTGCGGTGTTTGATATATGCACACAAACCATAGCAATATAAAACGGATATATAAACGTTCATATCTGCCCGGCCAAAAAAAAAAAATAAAAGTCGCTGCTTGGATTTAAATAGGCAAATGCTTAAGAGTCTATGATTGGATCATTATTGCAGTAATTATTATGTTTTAGCATGTTAAAGAAAGAATGTAAAAGAATGGTTGGGAGGGAGCATGAAGAATCATTTTCACACATGAATTGGCACCTCAGAGTCCAGACCTTAAAATCATTCAAAGTCTTTGGGATGTGCTGGAGTAGACTTTACAGAGTGCTGAACTTTTGCACCGTCAATACAAGATCTTGACCAAAAACTGACGCACATCTTGATGGAAATAAATGTTGTAATGTTATTTCAACTTTTGGTCAAGATCTAGTGTGATTCATGTGTGAAAATGATTCTTCATGCTCCCTCCCAACCATTCTTTCACAATTTGAGCCTGATAAATCTTGACACTGTCATCATGGAATATGGCCATGATATGTCTTCCTACATGGTTGTTTAAGAAATGAAAAGCTATACACTCCATCAAGTAGGGTTAGAAGAACTGTTGCCAAAACATATAACATGCTAGAACCATAATAATCACTGCAATAATGATCCAATCATAGACTCTTAAGTATTTGCCTATTTAAATCCAAACAACAACTTTTTTTTTTTGGCCGGGCAGTGTATATATTTAGGTGAAAATGACAAGTAATGGTTTTACATCAGGCCATCTTTTTCCAGTAAAAAGGGTTTATGAATTTGTGGAGTTACACTGTAATGATTATTATCCGTTGGCAAGTTTGGTACATTTTGGAACCAACAGAAAATTGACTAAATATTGTCTGAATAATCACCATGACTGATGCAAAAAGTAAATTTCCTTTACACCATTGGTAACCAAAGAGGACATTACAGAGGGACAATACCAGCTTATGGAGATCTCCAAAGAGGAACATACAATCCACTCAAACTCTATTTTCCACCTCTCCATGCTCGTAGATCCTGTCAGCTGCACGTATGGAATTCTGGGAGTCAGTTTCACTAAAGCCGCTTGCGCAACACAATTAACAGCTCTGCTGGTCTGGCTTTGAGGACCTTGAAGTCAGAAAGGCAAACTCTATGCTCCATAAACAGGACGCCACACTCCCCATTTTCCACTCAGATGACACAAGCTCATCCAACAGCTCTGAAAAGAGTACATTATCATAGTACGAGAAGAGTTTCCTATTACGATAAGTCAGGTGCCAACAAACAGAAGCAGACCGTGGCAAACTCCGATTAGAACTGTGCTCTGGGTTTGGGTTTTGCGTGAGTGTGAGCACAATGGGTTATGCAACTCAACGGGAGGAGGTTTCTGACCTCAGAGAGCAGCTGTGAAATCTTTGAGGATCCAGTTTCTCTCATTATACTGATGAATCTCAAGGTCAGACGTAGTGAATGACAAGTGAGAGTTTGACGCTCCATTCTAGAACATGAGATAAAACATCTTATAACTCAAAAGACGTCAGAGACAGGTGCACCATGGGAACTCATAGTAGACTAATATATAAGATATAAAGCATAAGGACCTAAATAAATCAAAACATGACAGCCTAATGTTAATGTTAAATAAAAAACATATGCTTTATGCTGACATATTGAGCTGTGAAGCTCATGTGGGTGACAGAAGTTTGAATAAAACTTGCAACATTTCCTGATTCCTTTTGCCTTCATTAAAGGTGGTATCAGTGATTTCAGGCCCAAAAATATTTTTATCACATTCATCTAATCTTTCCTAACGATCTGCTTGCTGCCCGCCCCATAAGCATGCGGTCAAAAAAACGCGTCTCTGTAGGCAGCCTAGGCTCTGAGATCTGCACACAAAAACAAATGGTTTAGCCAAACACTCAAAACCAAAACAAATAGTGTTCCAACCAATCACCGACAGGGGGAGGGTGTTGTGAGGTTTTGAGCCAGCTTTTTCTTCAGCTCTGACTTCGCGTGCAGCCGTGCACGAGCACAAAACCTCACAACACCCTCCCCCTGTCGGCGATTGGTTGGAACACTATTTGTTTTGGTTTTGAGTGTTTGGCTAAACCATTTGTTTTTGTGTGCAGATCTCAGAGCCTAGGCTGCCTACAGAGACGCGGTTTTTTGACGGCATGCTTATGGGGCGGGCAGCTAGCGGATCGTTAGGAAAGATTAGATGAATGTGTAAAAATATTTTTGGGCCTGAAATCACTGATACCACCTTTAATTTATAATTTTTCCACTATTTTTAATATAAATGGCAAAAGGCTGTAAAATAAAAAGTAAAGTAAATAAAGATTAAACACAATATGCATTGATATATATTAATATTTAATAACATAATTCTGAAGAAGTTTTTTCTTCTAGTGCATCAACAAATTCCTTCAATAACATATCCAATATCAATCTATATTCTTAAGAAAAATGAAGTGTGTGCATTTTTTAAGAGACAAAAAAAGATTTCTACATGAAGCAAATGGAATGGAGATGGAGCCATAATTTATTCATACATTTCCGAGAGGGGGACAGGAAGATCAATAGAGCTAATCAATTATAAGTGAGCTAGTGTCCTCGACATGGTCCAACTCAAAGCTCTGGCCCACAGCACTGAACATTCTGTAATATTTCAACTGACAGAAACACTTACGAGCTGACTAATTCAAAAAGATGTCTGAAGATAACTAGGCTAAGGACCCACAAAAATCAAAGCATGTATTCTGGGTTTCTGCGTTTTTTAAAGGTCAGCGGTTTGAATAGAGTCATGACAAGTCAAAAATAAAAAAAAACGGATTATCTGGTTTCCAGGATCCTCTGGGTGGAACACCGACTGTGTTCAAACTGAGTAATATTATTTTAAATGTTTCCTTTGTGCTTTGTGTCCAACTCAATCTCAACTTCCTGACAATTTCTGTGCTCCCTGTGAACTCGAAATGCACGGAGAAAACATAAAAGAGATAAAAAAGGACAAAAAGAAAGAAAGAAAAAAAGAAATGAAGACTCTGTCCTCCTAGACGAGAGAGAATTCAAAATGTCAATCTGATTCATCTGATTTTGACAGATGTCAGAAAGAACAGACGCACAACACATAACACCAAACAGACAGTCAACATTGAACGAAACATGTCAAAAACGCATCTGATTTCTGAAGGATCATGTGACACTGAAGACTCGAGTAATGGCTGCTAAAAATTCAGCTTTGCCATCACAGGAATAAATCATTTTAATATATATTCAAAAAGAAAACAGATATTTTAAATTGTAATAATATTTCACAATATTACTTTTTTTTTCCCCAATCTTTTGAACAGTAGTGTATACTAATACATTTTTATTTGATACAACATTTAAAGTAATGTTAAAAGTAAATAACTTTAAATTGTATGTATAATCATATTAAATACATCAAATAAACTGTTTTAATGTATTATGGCTATGGCTATGGTCACCTGATGGAGTTTTTCGGTTCCTTGCCACTGTTGCCTGTGGCTTGCTCAGTTGGGGATATTTTGGGGATATTTAATTTTAATTTTATCAATCAATAAATTCCATTAGAAACAAACCTTGTTGTATTATTTTAATTTAATACTGTGAAGCTGCTTTGATACAATCTGTATTGTGAAAAGCGCTATACAAATACACTTGACTTGACTTGACTTGACTATACATATTAAATGTAATGTATCATTTAAATTAAACATTAATTCAATTCAATTTTCTTTAGATTTTAAAGGAACACTCCGACTTTTGGGACTTTAGCTTATTCACAGTATCCCCCAGAGTTAGATAAGTCCATACATACCTTTTTCATTTCTGTGCGTTCTGTAAGTGTTATTTGACGCACCGCTAGCCTAGCTTAGCACAAAGACTGGATGTAAATGGATAAGGTAGCATATTAATCCCAATAAGTGACAAAATAATGCAAACATTTTCCTATTTACATGTTGTGATCTGTATAGTCACAGCGTGTACAAATAACAAGGCTATATGAGACAGAGACCATTTTTAATTGTATAAATACTGGGAACTATATTCTCACTAGGCGTAGGAGCACAGCTACTTGGGTGGAGTGATTAGCGCAGCACACGAGACGCCCTGTGGTGAGGAGCAGAGAGTTCGCTCAGAGTTGGAGTAATTGAGTCAGCAATTACTAGATAGTAAATTTATAGTTTACAATCATGGGTGTTCGCTGTATCTTGTCTTACAGCTTCTAAAGTTTGTAACTCCTCGTCTGTGTATTCTGGCTCAAAACTATATGGTTCTGGATCTTGGTTTGATACCCAGTAAAATTCCTCTGACAATTCCTCAAAGTCAGCCATGATCACGAGTCACGTTCGCTACTAGCTAGTTAGTCACGTTTGTTTTGTTTACGGAACCATCAACAGGGCGTCTCGTGTGCTGCGCTAATCACTCCGCCCAAGTAGCCACTCCGCCCAAGTAGCTGTGCTCCTACGCCTAGTGAGAATATAGTTCCCAGTATTTATACGATTAAAAATGGTCTCTGTCTCATATAGCCTTGTTATTTGTACACGCTGTGACTATACAGATCACAACATGTAAATAGGAAAATGTTTGCATTATTTTGTCACTTATTGGGATTAGTATGCTACCTTATCCATTTACATCCAGTCTTTGTGCTAAGCTAGGCTAGCGGTGGGTGCGTCAAATAACAGAAATGAAAAAGGTATGTATGGACTTATCTAACTCTGGGGGATACTGTGAATAAGCTAAAGTCCCAAAAAGTCGGAGTGTTCCTTTAAGGTGAAATACAAGCTGGATGTGTTCTTGACAGGTTCCATTAAAGCCATATACACACTGTGCAACATACAAACACTCAAAACCATGTCTCAAACATAAACACACATGCCCTCCCTAGTGAAAAAAAAGTATACTAAAATGTATTTGAAATACTTTTTCTGTGCCAAGTATACTACAAATAAATGTACATATGTATGTGCTTAATAAAAATACCCTGCAATTGTACTTTTGGTATACTAAACTGGTATACAACTACTTTACTTAATGCACTTTAATTGTGTGGAAGTAGTGCTGAGGTCCAACTAAAGATATACTTAAGTGTATTTGATTGTGCTAAAGTGGAACTATTGCAAGTATACTTTAGGTACACTTTAAATATCCTTCATTTAATGACTTATATTATACAGAATTAATACAAAATCTATATTAATATTGATATTAAAACACATTTTAGGCGCAATATTAAGAAATGTGCATTATGCAATAAAGAAATACTCCAAACAAAGTTTACATATAATTTTATCAGCAAGTCTTAAGTGATTTGTCGATAAATATGTTAATGGATTTGAAGTATACTTAGTATGAAATAAATGCATTTTAAATAGATGGTTTTATTTACTAGGGCTGGTCTGAATAAAGTCATTGACAATGTCCCTATTAATGTTGCTTCTCTGGGGGCTTTTTCTGGAGCCAAGTCCACTAATTGCGAAGTTCAGACCATGCTGAACTCTCAGTCTCTAGGGCACAAAGCCTTTGCTCATTAGAGAAAAACGTAACAAAAGAACACATGCACAGCAACACAAAATCCAAAATAGAATCCGAGAAAGTGTGGCCAATGCTTAAACAGAGCGAAACCGAGGGAGATTCCTAACTATTTATTGCCATAGACTCCAAAAGCATTCTTCTGAAAAATGAATGCATCAGCCCTTGATGTGGTTCTTCCTGCTCAGAGCACCAATGAGCAAAGAATCCCCCACAAAGACTCAAACTACATTGTTCCATCTACACAATACATCCTTAGTACATCATCAGTTTCCTCTTTTCAGCCCTCTTCCCTTAAAAGTCTCTCCCTTAAAAATAAGCTAACGCTTCATATCAGACCTGCTTAACCTTTAGAAAGCATATGTGAGCTGAATATTTGCACATGCTGCAATATTCGCAGAAATACTACAACTTTTACCTTAATCTCGCTAATACTTCAAACTGACAATACCGAAGGGCTCCTACCCGCGTGTTTCTCGGTCTAATCCGCAGGGGGAACATTTTCAGCATGGTCCTGTCCGCATGTCAGTCCCTCCACGCTGTGGACGGATAAACCAGAACCCTTGTCCAGCGTGGCAGGAGTGGTCTCTTAGGCGGTCTGACCGTGGTGGGATCATACATGCATACAAAAGACAGGCAAAAGGAAACGCCTGCCCAGGAAGGGCCTAGAGCTGCAGGTCAGCACTGAGATTAGAGCATGTCCTGCCCTGGTTTCCTAGGCAACACCTGCACAGGAAGAGGCACATGTGTCCAAAGAGAGCATCAATAATATATCAGCCTTGAACATACATGCTCATACACTCAAGTGGGGCTGTATAAGAGTGTGTATACTCTATATATGCAAAAAGAGTCTCAGTTTCCTGTCGCTGGGTCTGGCTCACATCCTCCACAAGATAATGGCTAGGAAAGTCGCTAAAAATCATGTTTGGGACAAAATTATGTGTGGTGCCCAAAAACAAAAAGATAGTGTTAAAATGTGTGAGACATTGAATGAAAGTTGAATGATTTCTGAAGGATCATGTGACACTGAAGACTGGAGTAATGATGCTGAAAATTAAGCTTTGCCATCACAGGAATAAATTACATTTTAATATATATATTCAAAAGAAAACTGTTATTTTAAATAGTAATAATATTAATATTTCTGTTTTTAATCAAATAAATTCAGCCTTGGTGAGCATAAGAGACTTCTTTTAATAATATTAAAACAGTAGTGTTATGAATGTGTCCAAAAAAGCAACAGCATAGTAATACATTACATATAAATATATGAATTTGGATTTTAGGGTGAAATATGAGCCTCATTTCCCGTCGCTGGGTCTGGTGCACATCCTTCACAGTAAAATAATGCTTTGGATGGCCGTTGCTAAAATTCATGTCTGGGACAAAAACAATTATGTGTGGGGCTCTTTTAAACACAAATGTGTTGTTAAAATGACAAAGAGCATTTCAAATGAGCGAGACATCGAAAGAAAGATCTTAAATAGCAGATCTGTTCCAGCTGAGATTGAGTCTACGTCAGATCATCCTGGGCTGAACCAGGTCACGTGGCGTCGGATCAAGTTCAAAGTTGTGTATTATTTTTTCATCTGCTTCACCCGACTTCCCGTGCTGAATGACAGAGCAGGAACACTACTGTCTGCTCCCTGTTCTTGGAAAGCTCTCAGGAAGTTAGACACCCTGACGAGGACATTACATCACCTTCAGATCCTGACCTCAGATGTAAAATCCTCCTCTCACGCGTGGAACCGCGCCAAAACTGCCTCCCAACACGCCTTCAGTTCAGATGTGGAAAAACATCATCCTCGTCTCCTTTTCTCAGAGGGAAATGTGACATCAACTCTACTGTTTCTCTGAGTTAGAGAATGATAAACAGCACAGAGTGCCTAACTGAAAGGTTTAGTGCTCCAAAGACGAAATAATCTAAGAACAGAGTCCAAAATTGTAGTTTTTCCAAACCTGCCAATGGTGGTATATATATATATATATTACATACAATAAATACAAAAATAATAACAATAACTGATTAAAGAAATATTTATTTGATTTATACATATATTTGTTATATATAATGTCATATACATTTATATATAAATGTATTACTGTCATGGCAAAGCTGAATTTTCAGTGTCACATGATCCTTCAGAAATTTTTCTAATATGCTGATTTGCTGCTCAAGTAACATTTCTTATTATTATCATTGTTGCAAAGGGTTGTGCAGCTTCTGTGGAAACTGATAAGTTTTCAGGATTCTTTGATGAATAGAAAGTGCAAAAGATTTTATTTGAAATAGAAATATTTTGCAAAAATGTCTTTATTGTCTCTTTTGATCAATTTAATGCATATTTGCTGAATAGAAGAAAAACTAACAGACCTAAACCTTTTGAACGGTATATTTCATAGCCTTATTTGCCTTTGACATGCCTAATGAACTTGTGTCCTTCATCCAGCGCAATGGACAGCACTTACTCATCCTGACACAGCACAGACTGCACACTGCAGAAAATAGCAGCATTTTCTCAGCGATTCTCTTCTGCTGCTTCTCAGACGTGTCCGTCTTATCAAAACACTCACTGGAGTCATACACAATTATTGTCTTTGTGGCACTGGGCCACTGATGTATAGGAGATGGAGGGCGTTTTAACTGCAGAGTGAGTGCCGGTGAAGGAGACATTTGCACTAAAGCCAACAGCGACAAGATTAATGGATCCCTCTTTCTAGATCTCAATATCATTTCAACAACCACCCCCCTCCACAATCTCTCTAGTAAAACAGCTTCTCTTCCTCTGCCTTCAATTTCCTCTCTGGCTGCCACTTTACTTTCCTTGTTTTTTCACATTCCTCTGTTATGTGTTCATCTTGGCAGTGCAGACCAGGGCTTAATGATAAGAATGGCCCAATGGACCAAAGTCAATGTCAGAGAGTTTCAGACCACTTGACAAAGCTATCATTGCCTGTCTGAAATAGTACTAGCGTTCTAGCTCTCTTACATTTGTTTGATTACATCCATGTAATGTGATCTATATAGCGGGGTTAAAAAGACGTTTGCACAATATACCATATTTTTTTTTACATCAGAGCTGTCCAACAATTACTGCAATAAAATAATATTATTACATGGGATTATTTCTTTTTACCTGATGCATACAGTGTTAGTATTTTTTTTATATATTATATTATATTATATTATATTATATTATATTATATTATATTATATTATATTATATTATATTATATGTTTAAATGTTTGGGGTAAAATTTCAGCCTTTGAAACAAGTCTCAAAAATTCAGTAAAAACAGAAATATAGGGAAATATCATCAATTTTTACAATAACTTTTCTATTTTAATATATTTTTTAAATGAATGTATTCCTGTGATAGCAAAACTGAATTTTCAGCAGCCATTACATCTTCAGTGTCACATGATCCGAATGAAATCGAAATCGACATGAATCGAAACCTCAAAAGAACAGGATTAAATTACATTAGTAATCCTTCTTTGCAATAACTATTTTAAATCCATTTACTACAGCATCCTACAGCATTTCCCCCGCCCAAAGTTTTGAACGGTAGTGTATATTAGGTCTATCTATCCATCCATCCATCCATCCATCCATCCATCTATATATATATATATATATATATATGCGGACTGATTTATTTATATATATATATATATATATATATATATATATATATTATATTTTTCCCTTCACACATAAATATTTGTTGCTAAAAATGTATACGGTCAAGCGGCAAAGGTAGGGCAAATCATTGTTGGTGCCCCCTCATCATCACCTGAGATACAGAAGACCTTCCAGGTCCTGACCAAACCCCCTCCCCACTTGTAAGGTTCTGAGTCTGCCGTGATAATGAGAGCCTGTCCTTAAGGAATGAAGATTAATCAACTCTCCCACACTTATTCAGCCCGAAACAAAGAGCAGAGTTTAGATTTCCGAGGGTCTCGAATCTCTGCGCAGTCACACGCCACGTCTCTGACACACACCCACTCTTGCTCTCTCACACATACAAAGTGTCGTCACACCGCTTTTGTGTCCAGGTTATGTGGGACGTTAGAGGAAAGAGTGATCACAATGAGAGATCCACAGGAAACCTTTAGTGAGAATTAATGGCATTACCCAGCATAACCTCTGTGTGTGTGTGTGTGCACGCGCATGTAACGCACATAGATCCACAGACCCGGTGAACAGGCAGAGAGGGCCATCACTCCCAGCACGCTCTATTGATCCTCAAGCATTAGAGGACTGTAAGTCACCAGCTGTGACCCATCACGATGCCGCTGTAATGGAGGATGGGGTGGGGAGGGATTGTGACTGAATCATCGCCTGGTCACGCCATCAGCATCACGTGCAAACGGGTCTTAATAGATCTGTCAGTAAACAGGACCATGTTGTTAATCAATTCAAAGGGCATTACGGGTATTTTATACCAATTGCTGCAGGATCATATGGCCTATTACTGAAAATAGATGGACTGATTTCGGTGGGAAACAGGAAGAAACACAGCAATGGAATAAAATGTAAACCTGAAAAAAAAACAAAGGTTTACATAAATATCTTAATGTGAAAGTGTTTACTGTGTTTGTATACGGGTATATACAGTGCACTCAACAGACTCTCTAATGGGATCTAGTTTGCCTTGAAAGAAAAAATACATTCTATATTTACATCAATAGTCAAATAGAAGTAAAAAAAAATGGTCTACTTTAAAAATGGTAAAAACGGTTAGCAGAGCTTGTGCGTTTACTGAAAATGCGACAAAACACATAAAACAATGGTGCTCATGTGCACGTCATGAGTATAAGCCTGGTCAGAGTAATGTCCCATTTTCAACTCTTTGCTATCACTGTCAATAAAAGTTATATTTATTTTCTGAAGAATGTGTTCTGGGCAAGGCTGTAACCATGTAACATTAAAAAGTCAAGTAGTTTGCATGATTTGCCAAGTGAAATTGTATGTCCAGTCACCTTACAGGGTTAGTTCTCCCAAAAATGAAAATTCTGTCAGTAATTACTCACCCTCATGTTGTTCCAACCCCGTAACGCCCGTTTCACACATACTCCGTTTGCAGTGCGTATGCGGTGCGTATTTTTTTCCGTACCCATGTTAACAGGTTAGAGCTTTCACACTGCACACGGATGCAGTCCGGCGATCCGTTCCAGTTGCGGTGCGTATACAGCAGTGCAGCGATCGTTTCCGCACCGAGTCTATTTTTGCTGTGCTGCACGCGCTGAATTGACATTAAAGTGACAGTGCATGTTTCGTGGTCAAAATGAACGCAGATTGACCTAAAAATGTAGCAATTTCACCATAAATGCGATTAATTAAATAAAATTTAGTAATCTCAACATAAATGTATTTAAATACTTTTTTTTTTCACTTTAAGACCGGGGTAAAGCAAGGAAAGCTACAATTTACCTCAACAAGGTGACATAATGAACAACACTTGTCTCATTCGTGGAGGTGGAAAAACAAGTTCTTAGTGATATGCAAGATTTATTGTATTCAAATTTAAATGAAAAAGAACAGGCATGAGAGTCAGCTGTTTTTGTCAATTTTAAGTTTTAATTTAAAATGTTTGCGATTTAATATAAAGTACATGGTTAAATATTTGCCCACTTGCTTGAGCAACTTAATATAAGTAAAAGTAATCCATTGAATAATAGGCTGACGTTGTTTAAATTGTGTATAAACGTGCGTCTGTTAAAGAGTGTATATGCGTACAAAGACAATCGGAATGCTGAGACGTTAAGACCGGGGTAAATCAAGGGAAAATACCATTTACTTCAATAAGACAACATAATGAACAACACTCGTCTCATTCGTGGAGGTGGAAAAACAAGTTATTAGTGACATGCAAGATTTATTGTATAAAGATTTAAATTATGCAAAAGAAAGGCAAGGGTATGAGTCTGCTGTTTTTGTCAATTTTAAGTTTTAATTTAAAATGTAGGCTATGCGATTTTAATAGTATAGCCTACATGGTAAAACATTTTTACCACTTGCTTGAGCAACTTAATATATAACTATATAGAAGTAATGCTTTTAATAATATGTTGTTTAAATTGTGTTTAAACGTGAATACGTCTATTAAACAGTGTATATGTGTACAAAGAGAATCGCAATGCTGACAAAAAAAACTTTTTTTAAATAAAAGTTGCTGATAACTTCTGGATTTGAAATACAAATAGTGAGTATGTATTCGTGGTATAACAGCAGCGAATCAGTTACGCACTGCAAACGCAGCATATGTGAAAGCACTATTGCGCCTGCTGCTCCTGCACTGCATACGCACTGCAACACGCACCGCATATGCACTGCACACGGAGTATGTGTGAAACGGGCGTAAGACTTTCGTTCATCTTCCGAACACAAATTAAAGCTCCAGTATGCGACTTTGGTATTTGACCACAAGAGGGCGCAGTTTCCAACAATAACAAAGGCGAAGCTTGATGACGCTATGAAGGAGGTGACGATGGGAGATGTCGTTTTTAATGCGTTTTCACCATCTAGCGATATATCTACATGGAATTAATGAATCATGATCACAGATGAGGTAATTTATTCGTTTTTATATTACCTGTATGTCTGATCGTATTATTTTATGTCATCATAATTAATGAACTGCAAGGAACGTGAAATGTTATGCTATATTATCCCGTTACAACATACAGCTATTTGTCAAATGATTTGTTTGGTTAATGTTGTGCAGTTTTACGTTTTTATGGTTAATGCCGTGTTGTTTAACGTGTTCAAACCAATATCTAAAAGTAAATTTGAACGAACATTTGCAAGTAATGACTAAATATATTTTTTTAACATCATATCCGATTGTATTTAATTGTACTGCCATAATCTCGGTCACCACACGTGATAAAAAGCCTTACCAAAGTACAAAGAGCAATATAACTTTGTTTATAAGTGCTATTATTGACAGTTGCACACTCGCGAGAGAGTCTCTGTCAAGTCCAAGATAGACGCGCAGCTCTCTCCATCTCGAAAACGCCTGCCGATATTTATCCGGGTTTTATTCCTCCGTTTGTCACACAGTCCGCGACTCCGCGTGTATCAGAATATGGACGCTTTCGTTTTGTTGGCACTTCAATACTCGCCAAAGAGTTTGTGATCCATAACAGCTATAACCATATAGTCTATGGCTATAACGCTATAAACACCACTTCCGCATTTGACCATGCGATATTCCGGTGTGGTGGGTCATATTTTTTATGTTATTCTTTTTTTATTCTTTGTCAGACGTCTTTATTGTTTATTGTGATAAGAAAAAAAACCTCAATAAAGTTGTTGTAAAAAAAAAATAATAATCCGGTGGTGGAATATCCTATCACATGGTCCACACCGGAAAAAAAGGATAGAGCGGACATTGCGTCACTGAGGCGCGACATTTCTTTTCCGGGACGGCCAGTTATTTAAAATCGGAATTTCTCTGAAATAAAAAATCTTTGGAGACTTTTGAGATATTGTAAGTACACAACTGGAGGAAATATATCACACTGTGCAAGTTATTTTCGGAAATTTTATTACAAAATTCCTACATATTGGAGCTTTAAGATACTTCTGATGAAATCTTCATAGGCTGCTAGGTAATCAATATCTGCCAGCCCAGAAAAGTTAGTAAAGACATTGTTGAAATGGCTCAACCATAAATTTATCAAGCGACGAGAATACATTTTGTGCGCAAAAAAAACTAAAATAACGACTTTATCTCAGATTTTGTATCAAAGATGAATGAAAGTCTTAAGGGTTTGGAAGGGTTTTTGTGTGAACTAACCCTTTAATAACACTTCTCTGCAACTGCATGAGGTATCATTCAAGTCTGTTTAGTACAATATTCCAATCCGCAACTTTAACTACAAGCAATAGTAATAGTGGTCCTTGCTAATAACTGAATCTGTAGCAAATTAAAATGCTCTCTGAGTCATTTTTAAGCTGAGGTTGTTATTTAACCACAGTCAGGCAAGTTCTGTGAATCAGGTGTGCAGGGCCATGCTGGAAGAGTGAGTCAGAGTAGATACAAGACAGCATGATGTCTCGGCACTCTCTCACACAAAATGACTGCAGAAAAAGAGAGAGAGAGAGAGAGAGAGAGAGAGAGAGAGAGAGAGAGAGAGAGAGAGAGAGAGAGAGAGAGAGAGAGAGAGAGAGAGAGAGAGAGAGGTAAAAAGAGGCAAGAGTGGGTGTCCGCAAAGCGAGAAAAAGTCAGTCCAGATGGCCAGAGAAGATTAAATACCATCTGCCAGAGAGATCTGGAGACATAGCCAAACATTAGCACAAACAAGCGACACACCACACACACCCCGCACATAGACATGGATGATGCTGGACACATACAGTACATCAGTGTCAGGGTCTGATCACGGCACCTGGGAAGACGACGGACAGTCATAATTACCCAATATGGGGATAGTTGTAAAGACTGTGAGCGAGCGTTTCAACTCATTTTGAATTATGGGAGAAAAAAAAAATGATTGTCTCCTCTTCTCTGATGGAGTTGCATTGGTCGTACAAAACGTGTTGGTCATTTTTCACCAGCATTTCTCCAGTAGATTTTCTCCTGCATATACCTAGCGGTGGTGCAGTGGATGGATAAACATCTCAGCTTGCCACCAAAAAGTCTGAACTATGGAGACTCGTGAGTCATCATTACTGTGTGCACATAAGGTCACTCCAGGGAAATGTACTAGGTGTAAGCATTGGATTAAAAAAAAACTATTTAAAAAGTCTACAACTACTACTTTTCTTAATCACTTTGGAAGTGTGTCTGCTAAATGCTTTACATCTATATTTAAATGAATCACTTTAACATGAGCTATATTTATTCAGCAGGGGGAGCCAGTGAGCTGCTAATTGGATTGATTCACTGTTTTGCATCTGTGTTTTGGGAATGAATTTAAATATGATCCCGTTTATAAACTCTTAAATGGCTTCCAGATAAAGTTAAATGGCTGATTGCAAACAAGCACATTTTCACTCCTTCCTTCCTGTTTTATTTGCCGTTCTGAGAAAGAGAGCTGCTTTAAGCCCATTTAACAGAGCACATGACTAATGCATTCACACACTCTCCAACTCATTAGCTCTCATTATGCTACTGAAATACTGTTTACCATCATACGCCCCATTAAACACAGGGATCGGAACATGTCCAGGTTGAACACACGTACGCAAAGACAAAAAACAACAACAACAACTACAGCAGTCTACTAAATAGACAAAAAATAAATAAATACTTGTAAAAAATAAATAATTTGTTTCTATTTATGCGATGTTGTGGCTGGAACTTCAACTCGCACTACAAATGTCAGGTACTGATTATGTTAAAATAATTTAATGCGAACTGAATATCATTTTCCATGACCTTTATAGCCATACTGAAAGTGTTACGAATACAGTACGCTTGCAGAGAGACTCCGCCCACACGCTCTTCTGATTGGCTGTGTTTTTTTATTGATCGTGTCAAGTCTGGTGTAGACAAACAAATTGCTTGTCGTTGGAATCTTATCGCATCGAATCTGATTAGGACACGCTGTAATGTATGAAAAAGATATAATTTAAAATATGTAGAGAGAAACGGTGCTTACCATTTTTTTTATGTAAATTACTGTGACTGTGATGTGTTTTCAGGACATTTTCCAATACAAGGCCAAACACAAGTGTGCGAAGAAAGAAACCGTGTGCATTTAACCTACTTCTATCACAACATTTGCAAAGGAGCAGCTTTCAGATACTCTATTCGTTTAAGTGCGTGCTTATGTGTGGGGACGTTCAGGGGGAAAAGCAAATACTCTAGAGAATGTTTTTGATGGACCAGCTTTCTTAGCAAACAAGATCCATAGGTCCATCTGCCCTGCATTTAAAAATCAATGATTCTCAGCACAAGCTAGGGAGGAAGACTGGAGGAGTGTTTTAGTGGGAGAGGAGACCTAAAAAGTCTTCGTCGTTTCCTGTATGAGGTCAGACTGCATGATGTCATAATGGACTCGTTACATGCGTGTTATGGAAACTCATTAATGGCCTCTGAGTGTAGGAAGAATCCTTCCTGAACTAGAACAACCGTTACGGCTTGAATAGAAACGCTCCCACCAACAAAAACAATGAGTACTTTGTTATCTAGGTTGGTATCTTTTCAGCTGGGACACAGGAATTCTGGGCCCAACACAATGAGTACGATACAGTACAGTACTCAATTTGACTGTAAAACTGTGTCCATGTAAAAAGCCGGATTTCCAGCTTCTCCAACATGCATACGGCAATCAAAGGACTAATCGATACAATTGCCTTCTATGGGGAACACATGATCAATAGCTATCATTTAGCACCAGCTCCCCTTACAGATACACATGTACATGGAGGGACATTTCAGTCCACCTTCATAGAAGAGCCACTTCTCTATGCTGCATCCTTGAAAAAAAGCTCCTTGAGTAATGTCAAGTGCTACAAAACACTGAACAGCTAAAAAATAAGAAGATCAAAGCCCATGAGGGGACATGTCATGAAAAGATGAGAAGGACACGGATTAAAAAAGGTAGAAAGAGTTTGAGAAATAGGCAACTAAAGAGAGAGGGAGACATAAGAAGAGAGGGGGGAGGCATGACACTCACTTGACATGATAGATTTTCATCTTCTCCTGTCGAGTCTTCCAAGACATGATGGGGCTCCGTCTGTCATGTGAGAGAAATGTGAATATGGAAAATCAGTGTCTCACGAACCATTGCGAGTAGAAAATAAAATATGTATAATGTGTTAAAGGTCTGAACTGCACCGAACACAGTAGCGCATAGTCAGACCTTTCACTAACAGCATAATGCTTGGTCCACATTGCTGCTTATTCTGGCTGAAGAACTGCCAACTTAGACAGGAAGAACAACCAGCACAAAACAACCAAAGTTCTGTATTTGTATGTGCCAGATAATACCATAATAAACAATCTTCATGAAATTTAGGTCAGATTTTGTTTGTCCAAAAGTAATAAGCTCTTATTATTTAATTTCAGAACTCAAAACAGAATAGTTTGTATGCCTCAGATATATATATAAAAAAAATAATATATATATATATATATATATATATATATATATATATATATATATATATATATATATATAATATGTATAATTTTTTATAACTATTTTCATGTTATGGTCAAAACCCAATAAACAGGCAATATTAAAATGTTATACTATTTATTATTTTGTCTAAATAAATTACTTAGGCATCAAAATATTATAATGTTTAGTATGTTACATAACAGTGTAATTAAATTATCAGCATTTTTAAAGATTAAGTTTGAGTCAGTGTTAGATGACTATGAAAGCCTATTTCCGCAACGTAAGAAATAAATCATGTTTTGGTAAATCATAATTTTGAAATACGAATTCATAATTATGAAGTTAAAAGTCAAAATTATGACATAAAAAGTTGTAATTATCAGTCTAAATTATGATAAAGACGTCCTAATTATGATACAAGTCACTTTTTAACATCATATTTTATGTCAATGTTTTATCTAATAATTCTGAAATTTTATGTCATAATTTGTTTTATCTCATAATTCTGACTTTTTCAACTTCTATGTTATAATTACAACATACTAAAGTGCGATTGAAATGGGCTTCACGTCAATACTGATCGAAATGTAAAAATAGTTTAAATGAGCATAAAAAATGAAATATCCAATATCAACCGTTACTGATAAATCGCAAAATCTTTAATATCAGTCAATTACAAATGCACCATTATTCACTGACCTGACAAACTTTATCAAACAGCCATATCATCATCCAGGTACCTGAAAATTATTTTGTTTCCCAACACTCCCGGATGTTGTGCTGCTGTCAGATATCTGATTGAGCCTTGTGAATTTCACAAGTGCTTTTCTTTTCGTGAAATATGAATCATCAGACAGTCATCGAACTGATTGTGGGCGGTCTGTAGGCAGTCCGTCTGAGGCTGAGACTACATTGAACAATCGCGGTGTGGATCAGTTTCTAAGAGCGATACAAAGCCTTGATTACTACAGCAGACACACACTTGTGCCAATATGAACGTCTGTTCCTCTGCACCAAATGATAGTGGAGGAACGTCTCGTTAGACTACATGCTGTCATTGACTGTTTAGGGTTAATTAGTCAGGGTGGCGCCTCAGACGGGCCGATCTGTCACGCGAGAGTGAAACTGAGAGATGGCTTGTGATCATCTGCTGGCTGGAAGGGAACAGTGTGTTACCTGCCACTCTTTTCTCTTTCTCTTTTACAATACCATCTCGACAGCTTTACGGCAGACTTTATTACATGTGGATCAAATGGGTTGTAGCTGTAATTTCTGAACATTGTTGTGTCATTACAGAGTAGATGACAGAGCAGGCTGGATTGAATGTGAGTTTTTCCTAATAAACCTGCAGTAATTTGCATGCATGACTTCATGCAAACCCTTATCTTTTGCAAATCATCATAAAAAACAGTCAGGGGTATTAAATTCTCAGGAAATCTGCAAAAATGAAACAGAGAGTAAAAAAAAAAAAAGATAGTAAACAGTCATGGTAAAGCGATGAGGGTTTGTGACTACAGTACATAAATGTTTAAACTTTGTTATGGGTAAAGTAACCCTTGGACTCATTCCAATGTATCTTTAGCCGCACAAATTCTGTCTAAAATTTATAAGATTTAAAATTTGTTCTCCAACATTTGATACATCTCATTACCGGTATATTATATTCTAGGCCTATCTAGTAATGGGTTTAGACACTCACTGTAAAAAAAAAAAAAGATAAATAAGTTATGACAACATAACATTGCTTTAACTCAAAATAAGTAAACTTTTATTTGTTATACAAGATTCAAATATTTTTTTAAAGTCAGTTAAATGTGATTTAAGTTGAAATGACTTAAATATCCAAGTTGATTGTACTTAAAAATGCAGATTAAAAGATCAAAAAGGATTAGTCAAAAGATACAGTTTACATGAATGATAGAAACTCAGAACAAAGAAATCCCCCTAAAAATCAATTCCAAGGGGGAAATATTGCCCCTTTAAGGATTAGTTAAGCCAAAAATGAAAATTATTTTATTAATTACTAACCCTCATGTCTTTAAAATAGTCCATGTGGTGAACTAACCCTTTAAAGGGACAGTTCCCCTTTTGCATTATCTGGAATGAAAAAAAAAAATTATCTCATGACTCAACGCAACTATCAATGTTGGTTACATGATGTAACTAGTTACATGTAACAGAGTTAAATAATTTAATTACAAAATAAATAACTATAATCTGTTATTACTGAGAAAAAAAGTGTAATTAAATTACAGTTACTTATGAAAATGTTAACGATTACAAAGGGGGTTACATCAGAATATTTTCTATAAAAAGCTAGGATATGTTGAACAATATTAATTTGTTGCTTTGCCTGTTTTTGATGTTCACGATTCACGGCCTTTTAGTAAAGCGATGCGATTCTGATACTTTTGATTGGTTCTCTTGTTTGAATTTGCAGCTCACCACGTCTGACAATTGCATCAATCCACATTTCTGCTGAAAGCTTTAGGCTACAACCTTTTAGAGAGTTGCCATCATGGCGAGTGATAAAAATGTGTTCTAGTGCATGAAATTTAAAAATCATTTATCCAGAAATTAGAAAAGGTTGCAAATATAACAATTCAGTGCAAAATATGTTTGCCAACTATTAAAATGCTATCAACATCGTAAGTTTCAATGTTGAACCTGAGGAAGTATCCGCAAGTATGAAACTTAGCCTCCAGTTAACTGTAAGCAGTCATTAAATAAAGTAGAAAAGGTATTGCCTACTCCCGCCTTCCACACCATGCTACTAATGTGTATTCTAGATGTATTTTAGCTCTGTATTGCTTGGTATTTATGAACACTCTGACAGAAAATATATACATTTTATTCTCCTTGAATAAGGTTGGTAACCATGCCAGATCTAATATTAGTTATTTCAGCATTGTAGCATAATAACCACACACAGAATAGGACACAAGCTTATTTGGTAACTGTTTTATTTCCAATTTGGGTTTATGTAAATGCTTTATTTTTTAAGATTAACTGTTTTTTTTTTCTTCGAGGTATTGTTTGATGTCAGTGTTTCCTGTCATGGCTATGCAAAGATTTGATTTCATAAACAGTATCATTGCTATAAAACTATTTCTTGTTATGATTTTAAGTCAGTATTTAACCCCAGAAGGACCTCAAAGTAAAAAAAGGTGCTAAAGTCTGGTTATGTGGTGGCTGTGCTTCAAAATTAAATTATAATCTTAATTCAAGTGATGAAGGATTTTGAAAGTCTGACAGTAATCTAGGCTACGTTACTACTGTAAAGTTAACCTTGCCTGGTTTAAATGTTTGAAAATGATAGAGATGTGTCCATTTGATCTTCCCAACACACTAATACATGTACACATACACACACAGGTTAACTAAACTGATTACATTTCTCAGTGATAAGGAAAGATTCCCAAAGATGAACCGATTCATCATCATCATCACTGCACCGGCATGAATCAGACATGGATTCATGAACATTACGTCGTCTCATTCATAAAACTTAAGTCTCTATTGACAAAACACGGTGAACAAGGTGAACTCATATGCTATGTACAAAGTAACTACAAGTCAAAAAATGAAAAAAATGCAAAGGGCCTTTGGCAAACGGATCGTTTAAAAAGCATTTCGCACAGACATTACAGTACACGGGTCATACTTTATAACCGCTAATCCTTCAACATCGGATAAAGATCTGGAACAGGTTGTACAACAACGGCACAGAGAAACGGCCTCAAAAAAAAAAAAAAAAAAAAAGAGAAGTAATGCTTTTATAACTAACATGTCAGTGATATTAACCTTCATATGCGTTGGAGACTCACCTCACTCGCCGCACTGCCGATTGCCATCTTTCGCCAAGGGTCAACTAGTTGTGCCAGGGGCATCTTCACTTTTTGGAGGTTCCTTGTTTTACGAATCAGATTCAACAGAACAATTCTGAGCTACTTTGAAGAGATTATGCCTGTTTGCTTCCACGCTCTTGACACTGACAGAGAAAGCTGGGAATCCGTTACGTGCGTAACGTATCCAAAAGCGCCGCCACCTTTTCCTCCCCTCACTTCTTCAGTCAGTGCAGCGTTTCCATAGAAATATAATGACCGTGCCCTGATCTCGAGCCAGTGCCCTCTCTCTCTCTCTCTCTCTCTCTCGTCGCTTTCCCGTTTGACAGAAAAAAAAAACACGTTTACGCGCTATATTCACTTCCGCTTCTTCCAGTATGACGCATCGGATTGGTTGATGTGCTTGTCAATCAATGATAGAGAGGAGGGGCTAGATCTGTGCGGCTCATCGTAGACGAACAGGTGAGAGTGCAGTGCATTTGATGCCCCAACCTGTGATCCGAGTAAACACGTATTTTTATAATAAATACATTTATTTAATATCATACTTTTACTGTATGAAAGGTAGTAAATTAGTACGGTCACTCAGAAATATGATCTGTAAATACGATAATTACCTATTCAGACTCGAATTATGGACACAGAAAGCTTTATTTCTTCTCTACATAAAGCCCAAATTAATATAAGTTTATCATCAGTTATTTTTTTTTTTTTTTTTTTTTTTTACCTTTATTTAACCAGGAAAAGGTGATTTCTATTTATTCCAATGGACAATATATCTCTATTGCTTACATTGAAATCCACTATGGACACAATTTCTTTAATAAGTGTTGCTCATCAGTGTGATTCATCATCAGCCATCATAATCTTTTGATGACTCTGTAATGTACGTAATAATGTACCTCCAAATGAATTGGCATCTACTGTACCTTGTCAGTGATTTGACACTTTATTCACGTAAGTGGGAGTGCGACACCTGCTGGGTGATCACTTCTCATGCGTGATTCAGTGACTCAGGACTTTGCATTCTATCTAGCGAGCAATCTGAATTAACAACTGACGCAAATATCAGTCAAATTATTACATATTTATTAATTCCATTCTTAGTTAAATATATAAACGAATTAACAGTCTGCAAAACTAATTGCTAAGTAACAGCTGTTATGGAATGTATCTATGAATATATGGACGACACAAGTTTCATCCATCTTTTTGTGCGGATAGGCTTAGGAACAGAGCTCCTGTACTATTAGGACTGAAGTGCTGAATCCTCAGTAGGTTCTTTAGCTCGTGGATTTCAGCCTCGTCCAGGGGTTGGTGCCTCTGACCTCTAAGGGTGCATCATTGTAGAAGATGTGGTTGCATAAATCCTCCAGTGGGGGTTCTGGATCAGAAGTAGCAAACTGAGCTGCTTCTTCTATCTCCTTACGAATCTCTGCATCAATGTCCTGTTGTGATTACAACAACATAATATGGTGATAGGGTGAGGTATTCCTCACTTAGGGGTCACTCTTGTGATCCTCAGCAGTTAAAAAAGAGTGAAGACAATGGGTGCATCTCAATAAACTCCCTAGCTTCCTAGGTCGTGAACCAGTATATCGTGTACATGAATTCGGGCACTAGTAAGGAAAGGACAGTAAGGACCCTGGCTCACTACACATTGGGACATCGATGACTCTATTTCCAGTGACATGGCAACGTCCTCCTTGTACAACATCACTACTGTTATCACTTATTTATGAACAACTGCAGAAATTATATCTTTATTTTTTTATTTTACATATATGTGCCAATTGTCAGACATAAATACTTATAAATACTTATAACATATAAATGTTAGCTAGATTATGTTCATTACCTGTCTGGTGATGTATGTTTATGCTGACATTTAATTAAATAAGGGTTTGTATAAAAAAATAAAAAAATAAATATTGCGTGTCATTATGTGTAGTGAATTGCTCATATGATTTATGTTTCTCGCTTTTGAACTTCCGTTAAGGGAACATAGTGAGCATCAATGCTCCCTGGTTTTCATAGTGCATTGTGGGAATTTTTAGGGCATGCACATTTCAGTGTTCAGCCCTTAAAATAGCCAACGCCCTGACCAGTGCCCTGACTAGTGAACTAGGGAGCTGATTGAGATGCACACAATAAGTGAATCAGTTTTTTAATGAAATTAATGTACTATATTTTGTGTTTCAATAATATTTATTCTTTAATATTTTATATTTTGAGAGGATTTAATGGTACAAAACAATATTCACATCTAAATTATGCACCATTTATTTCTATATAAAATCAAATATTAGTAAAAAAATATATATATCATTTCATATTGTTTTCAATTACTACAGTTTAAGTAAAAAAGTCAGATTGGTGCTATTTAATTGGAGAAATAAAGAAAAGCATAATGCTGTTTTTTCCCCAGTCGCTTATAAGAGTATTTTTTAGACATAATCACTTACTTTTATTAGGTTTTGCATTTGGAATTTGGATTTAGACAGTATCAGAGACCCCATAAAATTGTTCTGTATTTTCTCATTTTTCGTATTTCCCATTCATTTCCTATAATGTTCCTTTTTTGACTGTACAGAATCAGAAGTGTTCTTTTTTTGTGTGTTCATATAGCAATTTAAAATAACTGTAGGTCTGTAAGGTAAGGCCTGTTCATCTCTTGATAAAATAAAGAGTGCAATAGACAGACAAAAAATAATCATGTAAAAATGAAGTACCTTGATCTCCTCCACCCTAACCATGTTGCTACTAATCATGCGGTCCTTCAGCATAGAGATGGGGTCATTCTTACTGCGAACTTCCTGGATCTCTTCACGTGTGCGATAACTAAGGGCAGAAAAGCACTGATTGAAGGTACAGCGAATAGTAACCTCACTGAAATGATATGCAAACTAGCTAAAACTAAGGAAAGAATGTGATTATGGAGGTTAGAAGATGAGGACATGGTTTTAAACACGACGAGGAAGGATGAGCGCCTGCCACGGGGGGAAAGGTTGAAGGTCAACCTCACCTGACCCCAGGATCGCTCATGCTGTGGCCATGGTAACGATATGTCTGGAGCTCCATTAGTATGGGACCCTATAGAGAGCACAGGCCAAACATTTGCCCACCAGTAACAACCTAGCCCTTGCTTAAATCTATAAGCCCTCCTTGACTTGTTAAAGGGATAGTTCACATAAAAATGAAAATTAGCCCATGATTTACTCACCCTCAAGCCATCATAGGTGTCTATGACTTTCTTCTTTCAGACGAATACAATCAAAGTTATATTAATAAACACCCTGATGCTTCCGAGCTTCATAATGGCAGTGAATTGCAACCATCATATGAAGCTCAAAAAAGTGCATCCATCCATCATAAAAGAACTCTACACGGCTCCGGGGGGTTAATAAAGGCCTCCTGAAGACAAGCGATCATAGGGTAATTTTCATTTTAAAGTGAACTACTCCTTTAAGTTAGTAAAATATGTAAGTTTTTTCTTTTACCTTTCCAGATCTGCAAAAATCTGCTGCAAACCTGGTTGCCTCTCTCACACCAAGAACATCCATACCATCCACCTGGAGAAAACAAAGAAGAGGGCTTGACTTATTGTGACCTTTTATGTACATCTGTAAAAAATTGCATTCACTGGTGAATATAATAACATGGTGAGGCATCTAGAAAAAAAAAGAAAGAAGACAGTCACCCTCAGGCCAGGAATGTAGTCTCCTCTCTTGTAATAGTCTGTACTGGCTGAGGCGCGTTCCACTGATGTCCCCATGCCATATTTATTATTCTCACAGATGAAAATGCAGGGGAGTTTCCACAAAGCTGCCATGTTAAATGACTCAAAGATCTGGCCCTGATAAGGGGACAAAACAGATAAAGCGTTATTTTGCAACAGCAGACTGCACATAAACCTGTGAGCGCATGTATGGAGGAAGTTTCTCTCACCTGATTAGCAGCTCCGTCCCCATACAGAGTAACACAAACCTCGTTTTTACCCTGATACTGGCATGCCAAGGCCACACCTGCCCCAAGAGGAACCTTCCAAAGTGAGATTTAGATTAAGAAATGCTTGATAATACTGTAGTAAGATATGATGCGTGCATCTCACCTGGGCACCAACAATACCATTCCCGCCATAGAAATTCTTGGCATACATGTGCATAGAGCCGCCCTTCCCTTTGGCAACACCACCCCTTCGGCCTGAAATAGATTGTGAACATGTTTAGATTCGGGCTGGTTATTACACATTTCTTGATTTGATTCCAATTCATAACCTCTTAATTTGAGTCAGTTGGGTATTTTCCAGTTTCAGTCCATTTTACTTATGTAAGAAATCTTTCATTTAATAACAGTTCAACTGCTATTTACACGATCAAAACACTACTTCAAAAGTTTGGAGTCAGTATATGGTTCTTTAATGTTTTTGTAAGAAGTCTGTTATGCTCACCAAGGCTATATTTATTTGATAAAAAATGAATTAAAGACAATAATGTTGTGAAATTATTAACTGTTCTCATTTAATATGTCTTAAAATGTAATTTATTCCTGTGATAGCAAAGCTGAATTTTCAGCATCCATTACTTCAGTTTCACATGATCCTGAATTGAGTTATTGTTGAATATATAGTATATATGCAGATAGCATTAAAAGCCCAGCAGGATTTCTATTTTAGGAATAGTTCATCCAAAAATGAAAACTTCTTTCTTCTGTTGAACTATCACTCTAAAAAATGCTAGGTTGTTTTAACCCAATTTTGAGTCAAATATGGACTAACCCAACGTTGGGTTAAAAATGCAATTTAAAAATCGACAAACCTAGCCGTTGGGTTACATTTTTAATGTAACCAATGCAATTTGTCCATTTTTAAATTGCATTTTTAACTCAACGTTGGGTTAGTCCATATTTGACCCAAAATTGTGTTAAAACAACCCAGCATTTTTTAGTAAAAACAAGAACATGTTTTAAAGACTGTTGGCTCCATAGTAATTGGCTACCTTCAACTATCTGGTTACCAACATTCTTCAAAATATCTTATTTTTATAAAAATAAGATATTTTGAAGAATGTTGGTAACCAGATAGTTGAAGGTAGCCAATTACTATGGAGCCAACAGTCTTTAAACCATCTTCTTTTGTGTTCAATAGAAGAAAGAAACTCATACAGGTTTGGATTAACTTGAGGGTAAGTAAATGATGACATAATTTTAATTTTTGGGAATTTAAACAACCCTTTAATGCAGTTTTATGGAGGAAGTCCCCACCTGTGAGCTCTGCCATGATATCTTTCACAGGCACACCTCTGGTGTAGGTGTAACCATGAGCCCTATATGCCGTGATCACATGATCCATGGGACTGATACCAGCCTCAATGCCTACAGCACAGGCTTCCTGAGAGGTAACCAGAAGACAAATCATTTGACATTGACTGTGTTATGTGTGTAAAAAGCTGTTATAGACTACAAGGTATTCAGTTTTGTATTACCTGGCCATCATACAAGTGACAGAAGCCTCGTATGATCTTTTGCTTGTAGAGCTGATCTGCCTTCAGCTCCATGCGTCTCATGGTCTGCATAGTGCGGTAGTACCTGAGTCCATCCTCTCTGGTGAGCACCGTCTGCACCGAAGGGCCTTCGTCCAAGCGATGAAGGTCACACCTCTGAAATTGAACCATGTTCTACTTTTTTCTTGAATGAACAAAGTTTTGTGTGCATGCTTTAAGCTAATATGAGAACTTTACCTTGATGTCAAAGCTGGCCTGAGGTGTGAAGTCTGCAAAAGAACGTGCTGATACCACCACTCTGGAGCCCTGGAGAAGAGTGGAGTGCAGAGCAGTAATAAAACTATGAAAAATTATTTTAAAACAGATATACTGGAAAAATGCATTTAATTTGACAAGAATCATCATGTGAGATATTGAAGGCCATTCAGTACTGTGAAAAAACTAATGTACCTAAAATAAACACACTACTGTTCAAAAGTTTGAGGTCAGCAAGGATGCATTAAATTGATCAAAATTAAGTGTCAGTAAAGAATTTTATATTGTTAAAAAATTTTTAAAATAAATGCTGTTCTTTCAGTACTTTTAATCATCAAAGATTCCTAAAAATAATATATCACTGTTTCCACAAAAATCTTAAGCAGCACAACTGTTTTCAACATTGATAATAGTAAGAAATGTTTCTTGAAGCTGCAAATCAGCATTTTAGGATGATTTCTGAAAGATCATGTGACACTGAGGACTGATGCTGAAAATTCAGCTTTGACATCACAGGAAAAATGTACAATTTAAAATACAGTTATTTTACTGTAAATTGTAATAATATTTGACCCACTATTTTAGTTAATCAAATATATGCAGCCTTGGTGAGCATACGAGACCTCTTTCAAAAATATAAACAATCTTGCAGAACCTAACGGAACCCAAACTTTTGAACAGTAGTGTTACAGTTGGTCAACAATATAATAACACAGACATTCCACAATGTGTATATGTAGTCTTTGAAATTACTCAATATTAAAAGTAAACAAAACGTTTTAGATCTGGCATGACTGATTAAATATAATCAAACTGATTGAAGACAAATACACTTTTTCTATCATTGATAACACTGATATAACATAATGAAGACTAGGGTGGTTGAGCTGGTGTTGCTGGATCACATGGAGAAGTTAAGTCAGTGTAGAGTCCAAATCTTACCTCGGACACTGTCTGGGCACCCTATAAATCAACCAAAAATCATTAATGGGGCTAACTGCACTGTATACATTTTGTACATTACTGAAATAACTATATTATAAAGAAAGTATAAAGAAAATCATATAAATAGCTAAAAGACTATATATCAGGAAAAAGACCACAATATGGTTTGTAATGATGTCCATGTCAGAACAAACATCAATTCTCATTTCAATATATTACAGTTGGACTGTACCACAGGCTCTGAATGGCTAAAACAAACTATTATGATAAGATAACAAACAATAGAGGGACCAAACCAGGGCAGACTCTGCCTTTTAATCAAATACAATCAGTTCAGTGTCCATTTAATTTACAGTAAGCATGAATTTGTATTTGCCGAACACCATCTACAAGGTCGATGAGACTACAGAGATCTAGTTTAGCCTCTTGTAAATCTTTTAATGCCCCTAAGCTAAACAGAGCTTGAATCTTTCAATGCCTCTGTCTCTTTAATAGCAAACAGATAAGCAAACAGACACTTATGATACCTACATTTATTTTGGCACCGCCCTTGAATGCGTTTGCAATTACTGCCAGCATGTTCTGCATGCTCCAAACCCCAGGCTGAGTGAACAGGAGTGTTTCATGAGGATCAACACCACACAGTGAGCTGAAGCCAGAAACACACACACACACACACACACACACACACACACACACACACACACACACACACACACACACACACACACACACACACACACACACACACACTCAGTATGGCTGAGGATTTGACTACACTCTGTTTCAAGAATTAAAGTTCAACTTAACTTTGCACAGCAACATCAACAATAAAGTTGAAAAATAATAGATAAAAATGTAAACAATAAATAGTCATTTAATATAACGATAGTAAGTCATATTAGGCATATTTGTAATAATATGATGGACACAGCAAATCTTTGTGGGGTTCCCTAAGGCAAAACATTTTTAAAATTAAGGCTCATTTGTATGTTAGCTCAAAATCAAAGAATAATCAAATAATGTTAAATAGATATTTATTATAGATAGATAGATAGATAGATAGATAGATAGATAGATAGATAGATAGATAGATAGATAGATAGATAGATAGATAGATAGATAGATAGATAGATAGAGAGAGAGAGAGAGAGATAGATAGATAGATAGATAGATAGATAGATAGATAGATAGATAGATAGATAGATAGATAGATAGATAGATAGATAGATAGATAGATAGATAGATAGATAGATAGATAGATAGATAGATAGAAAAGCAACTCGTTAGGTAAGCAAGAAAAAATGAATAGTCTAGCAGAGTTCCACTTTTATTTTGTAATTACTTGAGAGAAATGATTTATGACACATAAATTAAAAGATAGACTCCGTCTTCTTGATGAATGCAAATGTAACGTAAAACTAGGCCTGACTGTTCTGAGTTACAAGCAATAATAGGACTTTTATTTTGAAGACTTGTAAAGCTCGTCATTTACGGTCATGTTATTTTCGTGAAATAGAACAGTGTCACCAAGCGGTAAAGAACAGTTATAGCAGAATGTTGTCTTTTCATGGGGATATTTTTATTTCTCAGTCTCACCCACCTCTGTTTGGTTATGCACCCTAGATATTAAAATGTATAGAAGTACTTTCTTAATTATTGTAAATTGAGAATGATTAAAATAATGAACAGCATTTACAGAGTATAACTGCTTAAATTACAATTAAAAAGGTTTTTATATTATTATTTCTTACTCTAATTGTTTTATTTTTGCTTTAACAGTTGTACAAAACATTATATTGTCATATATATAGTGATCAATATATGAAGTCACGTATAAAATGAATAAAAGGTTTTTAATGTAGGCCATTTGGAATGTCTGAATAATATTAATAATTAAAAATGTGCATTTTTTAAAAATTGTTATGTCCCATGGTCATTGAAATATAAAATTATATAACTTCCAAGCAGTTGTAAAACTATATTTTAAGAGAAATGATCTGTTAGTTGAAGTGTTTGAACTGCAAGTGTTTTTGAACTGTATACATTTTTTCCTGTGTACAGATTTATTTTATTATTGGTATAATAAAATTACAAATAAGCTGGGTACATTAGGATAAACAGGAAAAAAAATTGCATTTTTACAAATATTAACACATTTCACAGCTTTCTTTTTTTCCCAAACATAATATTGTTTTTAGGTATTGTGAAACTTCTGCCTTTAAAACGAAAAGCAAAGGCTTATTTCCCCCAAAATTTGTATATTCCTATGAAAAGACATGCCATAAGTAAAATAATAATTGTGTAAAATGTAAAGATCACTTTCATATAATATCACCCGCTGTAGTCTCAATTTTACCCAATAAAAGATGGGTAGTATTTTGTACTGTATGAAAAGCAGGCGCATGTCTCCTCTTTGACGTCAGCGGCGGAAGGTCAGCGCTCAAACGGAAGTGAGAGTCAGATCCCATCCGCCATTGTGGAGCAGAGCAGGGGTAATATTCTCTCCAGACGTTAACACAGTGTGTGAATGTTTCAGAATAACTAAAACACACCACACAGCCGCCAAGCTCCCCCAACCGTTTGACATTCGCCGTCACTGCCGCCCGAGAGGACCGCTGCCGACCGTTTGAGACCGGGCGAGGAGATCAACGCCTGAGGAATACGCTGTGATTATAGGGCAACCCGGAGAGAGGAAAAATAACGCGAACCCGCAGCGGTGGCAGGAGAGACCGTGGACAGTCATAACAGCGATCAGTTCGGGCTCCCGGAGGATGTCTGCGACAACTGTCGATCAGGTAACGTACGCGAGACGGACGCGTTTCCATCTATAAAACTAGATAAACATGATGGTGCTGCTCAGGTAACGTTAGTGGCTGTGTCTCAAACCACAGCGAGCTGCCTACCTAGACAGCATTTTTGGGTTTCATTGGCGCGCTTTGAACGAATGAACGCTCCAAAACAAACGAACGCACAGGAAGGTACTTCATTCGGTAAAAAAAAGAAAGAAAGAAAGCCAACATCAATCATTGTCAAGTCGTTTTTCCACAAACTGAGAGCCCTTGATATTTGATAGCTGTTCCTGCTAGGCCAAATTATTGTTTACATGTTGTTCCTGATAAACTGGTGTTCATGGTGTTTTTTCTCTCTCTTTGTCACTGTCCGCACACCTTGAACCCAAAATCAGAGACCTAAAGGACAAGGAAACAAAGGTAAGTGATGCAAACACTCGTTTTCTTCAGGAATGTCCAAAGGGACCTTAAAATGAGCCTTTCACAAACTTTGTTTCTATTTTCTATGGAACAGAATATTATCCACAGTGTTACATCCTTTTCCTTGCAATGAAAGTGCTTGTGAATGTCATTCAGCCAAAGAAAGTCATATGATCATGTGGAAGATGAACTGTCCCTTTAAGGGTGTTTAGTTTACTGATGTGTTTCTCACTGTCTTGCTTGTGTGGATTTATAAATAGTCACTCCTTCTGTGAATCATATTTTATGTAGTAGACCGGTCTTAATGTTAATCTAGCTCTCTTTGTGATTCCGTAGTCCTGACAAGCAAGCAATTTACTGTATTTAATTTACTGTAATATAGAGATTTTTAGTTGATCATTTAAAAATCTAATTTAGGCCTACTTGTGTACAATTGCTGTCTCATTATTTCATATCAACGTCATGGTGTATTGAAGTCAAATTAACTGACACTCTGTCTTTTTTTAAATATAATTTTGTTTAGTGCAAAACGGTTCGATGCATCAGAAGGATGCTGTAAACGATGATGACTTTGACAATTATCTGAGCAGCCAGACAAATCAGGTGAGTTTCTGTCATTATGCTGTCATATTAGTTGTCTGCATTCTGAAAATATCATTAGTCAGTTTTTCCCTTCCTTTTCAGTGCTTCATTACATTAAACTACAGTTTATCTTTGTACAACTGTCTAAAATAAATCTGTAACAAATCCCTGACTTCTTTCATATTTTTTTATTTTTTGATACCTATAAATTTATGTTAAGTTACAGTTCAAAAGTTTGGGAATGGGACGATTTTTTTTAAAGTGATTCTGAAAGAAGTCTCTTATGCTCACCAAGGTTGCATTTGTTTGAATAGAAATACAGTAAATATAATATTATTGTAAAATATTATTACAATTCAAAGTTGTCTTTTTATATGTTTTATAATGTAATTTATTGCTGTCATGGAAAAGCTACATTTTCAGCATCATTACTCCAGTCTTCAGTGTCACATGATCCTCCAAAAACATTCTGATTTGTTGCTCAAGAAACATTTCTTATTATCTATTTTGAAATACTAGAGACTACATTTTTTGTGTAAACTGTTATGCATTTATTTTTTCAGGATTCTTTGAAGAATAGAAATTTCTAAAGAAAAGCATTTATTTGAAATTTAAATTGTTGTAACATTACAAATGCATTTACTGTCACTTTCGAAATATTTGTGTCCTTGCTGAATAAAAGTATTTGTTTCTTTTAACAACAACAACTTTTGAACGGTTGTGTGTTTATCACACTTTTTTCACCTATTATGTTTTTGTCACATCTTTATTTAGCCATTTGTTCGTTACATAATCATTACTGACTTATCTTTAATTACACCCTACAGAGTAATAGCTACCCACAAATGTCTGATCCCTACATGCCCAGCTATTATGCTCCCTCTATCGGATTCCCTTACTCCTTGGGAGAGGCTGCATGGTCCACCGCAGGAGACCCGCCTATGCCGTACCTGACCACATATGGACAGATGAGCAATGGTGAGCATCACTTCATTCCTGACGGAGTCTTCAGCCAGCCTGGTGCTTTAGGGAACACGCCCCCTTTTCTCAGCCAACACGGATTTAACTTCTTTCCTGGAAATGCAGACTTTTCCACCTGGGGCACCAGTGGTTCTCAGGGACAGTCTACACAGAGCTCGGCGTACAGCAGCAGTTACGGATATCCCCCGAGCTCTTTGGGCCGGGCCATTGCTGATGGACAGGCTGGATTCGGCAGTGACACGCAACTTAGCAAAGTTCCAGGGCTCAGTAGTATCGATCAGGGAATGGCCGGGCTCAAGCTTGGCTCCGACATGTCGGCCGTTACGAAAACGGTCGGGTCTCCTTTAGGAGGGACACCGGGTATGAGTAGCATGGCTGCCAACAGCATGCCGCCTGTCAGCTCCTCCGCACCAAAACCCACGTCTTGGGCGGCCATCGCGAGAAAACCCGCGAAACCACAGCCCAAGCTGAAGCCAAAGCCCAACATGGGTTTGGGAAGCGGCCCAACGATCCCACCTCCACCGATAAAGCATAACATGAACATTGGTACCTGGGAGGACAAAGGCTCCATCACCAAACCCCCTCTTGCGCAACAGATGCTTCCCCCTCAGCCGTTGGTGCAGCAGCAACTCATGGCCCAACCTCAACCCATGATGCAGAGTCCATTGCCTCCTCAACCCCAACACCAGCAGCTCCATCTACAATCTCCTCAGCACCCTCACCAGCTGCCTCCAGGTCCTCCCCACCCTCACCATCACTCGCAACCAGGTCCTCCACAGCCCCTGCACCCATCTCAGGTGCAGAATCCCCCAACCCAAAATCGCTGGGTGGCCCCTCGGAACCGAGGAACCACGTTTAACCAGAACTGCGGCATGGAGAACTTTGGCCTTGGGACGGGAGTCCCCATGAGCTCGTCACCTTCTTCCGGCGAGGTTCACCCCGTGCTGGAGAAGCTCAAAGCCCTCAACAACTACAACCCCAAAGACTTTGACTGGAACTTGAAAAACGGACGGGTCTTCATCATCAAGAGCTACTCTGAGGACGACATCCACCGCTCCATCAAGTACTCTATCTGGTGCAGCACAGAGCACGGAAACAAGCGCCTGGACGGCGCCTACCGCTCGCTCGGTGCCAAAGGTCCACTCTATCTGCTCTTTAGTGTCAATGGTAGCGGACACTTCTGCGGTGTGGCTGAGATGAAGTCCACCGTGGACTATAACGCCTATGCCGGCGTCTGGTCCCAGGATAAGTGGAAGGGCAAGTTTGAGGTAAAATGGATCTTTGTTAAGGACGTGCCCAATAACCAACTGAGGCACATTCGCTTAGAAAACAATGACAACAAGCCTGTCACCAACTCCAGGGACACTCAAGAAGTGCCCCTAGAGAAGGCAAAGCAAGTGCTTAAAATTATTGCAACTTTCAAGCATACCACCTCAATCTTTGACGATTTTGCACATTACGAAAAGCGGCAGGAGGAAGAGGAAGCAATGCGAAGGGTAAGCGCAGCTTTCTGCCACTCTTCACAATAGCAGAAGGCAAGCACTGCACCTTTAGATCTCGTAATCATTGTTATGTTTTAGTGCTGTCAGCATGTCCATCTATTTCCAAAGGTAGGTTTTTAATAGCAACTCCTATCTAAGCCAGATTAGTCTTTGTTTCTCTTTCTACTGCCTATTTCTGAAAAACCAGACAAAAACAGAACAGTCAGTCATAATTAGAAATGAAATGTCTGATCTGGTAACTCGGTACATAATTACTGGAGGTTATGTAATATGTTGTTTGTGTTTTATTGCTCAACATGGCTTGCTCATAACCCATTTCCCCTATATTTCAATTAACCAAGCTGCTAAAGTCTCAGCGTATACTAGGTATTGTGAAATAAATGGTGTTAAAAAACAACAACTAAGAAGTCTCTGCCCATCTATTGAAAAAAAGGCTGGTGTCGAGCGGTGACGCCAATCAGTATCTCTGCTCAAACAGCAGGCAGATGTCCCATTAATAGATTGGACTTACATCATTTCCTGCCTAACCAACACAAATAATTGATGTCTGTGCCCATTACCTTGGCACCAGCTGCATTTTATCCTTGTATGTGAGTTATGAGTTACAGCATTTAGATTTCACACTATTTTGGGGGTTTATCAGGTCAGACCCTTAAGGATGAATGTCTTGCAATGGAGTCATTTAGTATAGAGCTTAAATTAGTTTGGAAGTTGTTGGAAAATGTTCGACAATAGGTTTAAAACCTACATGACTCATTGGCATGACTTTGTGCTACTGTGGTCATGTACTCACTTCAAAGTTTTGGGAGTGACTCCCAAAAATGTGATGGCTGACATGGTAATAACAATAGCAACATTTTACCATCACATGCCTGTAAAGAAAAAAAAATGAAAACCAGCAGTCTAACTTTTTATTTGTAGATATTTTGACCAAAGCTACCAGAAATGTTTGAATTGTCTGGCAATTGTTAAGAAACTCCCACTCAACAGAGTTCTGTGATTTATGCATGTTAACCTGCTGCTTTTATTCCTGTAAATAACCAAATAGTGAACTGAATTTAGCTGCTACATGCATATGGCCTGTATGCAGAACTGCAACTCTGTTGGCCTTATTACATCAGGATGTCAGATGTATTCAGCTGATTGAGTATTTGTCACTTATACAATATATTGTGCATCTTTACGTAAGCCACTACAGGATTGTTAGTAAAGAACTTAAATGGAAAAATTGCAATCAAAATGGCTTAATCAAGGTGTCTTGCTGCACTTGGACTAATTTAGCTTCTTTTCGTGAGAGATTTATCAAAACCTCATATTTAGTTTTTCTCCCAACCTAATTTTCTGTCTATTTCATTATCTTGCCAATCATGTTTAGATTGCCAAAGCCATAATAAAATCAACTATTTAAATTAAAACGGTCTCCAAGGCTTGTGGTTTAAATTGTGAAATCTAATGCATATATATATATATATATATATATATATATATATATATAGCTGTTATTTTTTTTTCTTTTATTTATTTATTATCATTAGAAATGTCAGCTGTTTATTTAATAAAGATAAATAAATAACTTAATAATATTTAAGTCTTTAGCTCATCAATTTGACATATGATCCACTTACCAACTGTTCATTTTATTTCCCCAAACAAAGCATTGTGTTGTAAAAGTGCCGTCTATAATATTATCAGTAGCTCCAGCTAAGAGGACTAAAGCCTTGTAGTGCCACTTCTTCATGTTGTTTGGAGATACTAATGAGTCTAGCTGTATTCAGACATATTCAGCATGTATTCATAGTCTCCTGATTTAGCTAACATTCCCTCACATTCATTCATGTTCACTGGCAAAGCAGTGGTAAGCACATTGTTGTCTTTTTTGTTTTTAAAGCTTTTAAGTGTTTTGTGCCCTCTGCCTGTTTTTGCCCAGTAAGCAAAGTAAAAGTAAATTTAACTGGCTTATGCGTTGAAATATGTTAAGTTGTTTCTCAGCTCTTCAAGATAATAACATGAATATTGAATGGAATTTGCCTCCTTTATACTAACACCTATTGATGTGGTTGCAGAATTATTCAAAAGCAAGTTTTCAGTTACTTGATGACATTGTAGAAATACCCTGTTCACAAGCATATTTGTCACCCATGATTCATTTATTGTTCAATAAAATGTCCAAAAGCGGTTACAAAGTAAGTGAGTAGTATTCAGCTGTTCATATAGCAGCCATCATGTGAGGTAATCACCCCGATATAGAATAAAATGGCTTTTTATATGACAGGTCTTCCAACTCCTGTGAACATTTACTTGCTTCTTTAAGAATTGCTTTAAAGGTGCAGTAAGCGATTCCTGAGAAACAGGAACAGGTCAGATGCAAGTAAAAACAGGAACAGGTCAGATGCAAGTAAAAACAAGAACACACTTGAGAGCTGCTTTTTTAGTAATTTAGAAATTGTAGTTATTCTAATTGAAAGAGGCACTGATACTTTTTTCATATTTAATACTGTAAAGCTGCTTGCTTTTAAACAATCTATTGTAAAACGTGCTGAAGTGCCGAATTACAGAGCTTGTGCAAACATCCACATCACTAGGATCAGATGTTTTTCTCAGCTGCTGTTTTCTCACCGCTGTCATTTTAGTTGTTTATTTTATTATTGAAAGGAAAGAGCACAGCGCATATTTACATATTCGTTCATTCATTCATTTACATATTCATCTCAAAGCCACTCTCAGCAGTATATTGGGGTATACAGTATATTTACTTACGTATTGAGCAGAAACAAAGTCCAAAGCTTCCGTTTTCAGGCCTTCCCACTCTCTAACGCCTTTCCAGCGCTGAAAATGATATATGCCCCCTATCGCTGATTGGCTACAATAGTGTGTTGGTGCTCGGTGGATCGGTCCAATTGTTTTTTCTCCTATTTACACAGCCAGGATTATGTACAGACACAATCTTTTTGCACACACAAAGAACAGATATCTAGTAAATATTCATTAAATTGTTTGTTTGGGTGTTGATTTCAATTTTCAAAGTGTTTCAATCGCTTACTACACTTTTAAGGGTGAAAAGTTTTACTCTGCAAGTCAGAGAGATCTAATCTACCGAACTGTTTGGAAACTACTGGCTGTGTCCGCAGTCCAGATACTCTACTGTTTTACTTTTACATGCATCAATACAGCAAGCATTTGTTGGACCTGCGGCTTTAGTAAACTTACATTTTAGCTTAGAAATGTTCTCAAAATTGCTCACTTCATGACCCACAACATGCATGTTTCTTTTTTAATTTAATCGAATCTTTGTCAGATTTCAAAATTAAATTAATTTTGACAAAATATTATAGAATTTATATCCATCAATTTAAATGAAAATAATTCTCAACTAATTTGAAGCGGCTTGAATTTTAATATCAGTTCATTCCTACGGTTAATTGGATTGAATTGCGATCTCAAGAAGCATGAGCCAAATCACAACAAGCAGAAAAGATTCTAGAGCATCTTGCAGCGTTAAAAAAGATTCTATTGACTTCCTGAGCAAGTGAGATACCACAAGTGTTTTTAAAGACACTTCCATTTTATCATCTGAGTTTACACAAACTGTCTTAGTAAAAGACAGAAAGATCTTCTTGATGGCTTCATGTTGCATTTAATCATCTAATTTTGTCTTTTCTCTTTTTGTATTTCTTTACAGGAGCGAAATAGAAATAAACAGTAGGTTTACAGAGATCTCCTTGGTAGAACATCAACACTAATGATGTAGTACCTTAAATATTGTGTAACCTCAGAGGAAGAACGATGTACGAACACCTAATCAAGACAGTGGACTTTTCTGAGTCAACTTCTGATGGATCTGCCCTTACGCTCAAGTCTCGCACGAAACGGATAGAAAATCACTCACGTAAACTGTATCTTAAAGCACTTTCAGACCTTCTAAAAAGCTTCTACCAGTACCCTTAACTGTCATCGGACATCTGTTTGGTATTAACTGACTAACCAGTGTAGCTGGTCCTGAGGATTTCAAATGTATTTGTAGGCTTATTGTTTAGTGTTTTTTTGTTTGTTTTTGTAAATCATTATATTTTAGCACTCTATACATTTGAGCACCCTCAGAGGAGACTAGAATTATGTATCCAAGGAAAGACAAATCTTTACTTGAATCTACGTGAAGCTGTAACAAACGTAATTGAGGCGCAGAAGCTTGCGTCCCACCTGACTGAATCTCAAGTCAGAATAATCACATCCGATATTATAGACTGACTCCACAGTAGCCCTTTCACCTTTGTGTATCAGCATCTATTTCTGTGTACCAAAAGATAATTTTGCAGCGTGGTGCAAAATGACACCAGCCAATGCACATGTTTTTTTGTTGTATTTTTGTTTGTTTATTTTTCTTGCAATCTTGTAATTCAAAAGTGCATTTGTCTTAGGAGAAACCTGCTCAAAAATGCCATAAGTTCCTCTGAAGTCCATCATCCTCAGACGTAACCAGGCCTGGTGTTCAGGATAGCCTCTTTAACGCTTTTTTTTTTTTGGACTGATCAGGATTCTGATCTGCTGCTAATCAGGATTTAGTCCGAATTGCCGAAGCTCAGCGAGAATGTGACAGTTTTCTCCTAATAGGTGACTCGCTAGCTAAAATAAACATTATACATGTTTAGCGAAGCCACGTTTTGAGTTTTTCATTTCAGAATGTGCTGTTTACTCCTTTAATTAACGGGCGCGAGATATCGTCCAAATTTGTATTGCATGAGAACTTTTGTTTTTTGCTGTTTGCAACTATATACTGAGCATTATTCAGAGGCCATGCAAATGAAACAATCTATTTAGGTCTTGAGTCTATTGATTGATTGAATGATAAAGTAATATTGTTGTTATGGACTGACGTTACAGTCCGAATGTTTCCCCGCTGGGGTCCAGCTGCGCAGGCTGCCGGTGTCTTGAGATCACACTCCCACCATAAGACATGATCTTCTTAAACATCTGTGAGTAATGCAAAGTAATTACAGTCTCTGCCATTTCCTGTTTGTTCACTGGAAGCTGCCTTCTCCACAGGCCACTTTAGGCTGTGCTTCAGGATGATGTGGGTAAGAAGAACTGGTCCCAGTTGATGAACCAGGCATCACATCTGGGTTCACGTTCTACTGTTGCGGGACGATGACACTGCTGCAAAAAGAGACACCTTCCGCGCCCCTCCTCTGTGTGCTTTGGTTTAAGGCCATGCTTGTATAGGTTACTGTAAATCAATGCTTCTTAATGATGCTGATGCTAACAGGTATGATGTGATTGATTAATCTGATTTGAAAAATAAATATAGATTTATGAAAACATTCTGAAAATTGTCTTGACTGCAGCAGGTTTGGTTTTATGTATCGCATGGCAGCACACCAGATCTAATCTTAAATGACAAATTAAACCTGAGTTATAAGAACTCATTTCAGTTGAGGGGAACTGATTGTCTCAATTCTTTTAAGTTTAGAAACCAACAGCAATGAGTAATGTGAATTTTATTTCTCTTGAGTTTCCTACAAGATTATTTCCTAATACAAAATTATAAACTCCATTAAACTTTGGCCTGGTTTCACAGACAGGGCTTAGATTAAGACAGGGTAATAATAAACTTTTAATAAACGTACCTTAGGAAAAAAAAAAATACTTATTTGAGACGAAACAATGGCAGTGCCATATTTTAAGATATGTTAATGCAAGTTGCTTTCAGTTAAAACAGCTCAAACGTGTATTTTAGTCTGGGACTATAGTCGGGATTATTTTTTACAGTGATAGGTTTCGGCCTTTTACAGCCTTCGTCTGTAAAACCGGGGGTTTGAGTTGCTGACACGTCAGTAAAACATGAACTCTAGCTATATTTACTTACTAGCTAGCAGGCTAGCAGCGCACATGTGTTACATTAAAACATAATATCACCACATCGGAAAGAGCATTTACTACTGTTATTCAAAGCAGTATAAATATAAAGCGACTTAACCACAGGCTTTATACTCTTCAGCACAGGTAGCCTAATAACGCAGACATAGCATAAACCCTTTTAAATCCCGACATAACATTAAACACTAACATCTCTCCCAATATCAATATAGTGCAAAACATATAACATAACGTTTAATTTCAACATTTACTCTCCTTACAGAGTTTTAGCAAAGCATGCTGGGAACTAGAAATATGCTGAAACTGATTCACCCTGAGTTCTGCTTAATATAATCAGTTATTGAGTTCACACAACTTTTTTTTGCATATAACTTACTGTAATAGTCGAGTGAAATTAACTTGTAATTTAATACGTCACTGTTGTTTTTTTCGTGCCATCACTTTAATTTTAGGGAAAACAAAACTAATGTAAATGTGCTGTAATATTACTCTTTATCTCATACAGATTTCACACACAAGTCTGAGTACAACATTTTCACGTGGATTCGTTTGAGATTAAATGTAAACATTTGTAACAGGCTGATTATATTTAGCCTGGAGTTGTTGTTTAATAGATCCTACATTAGGTGGCGCTATTGCCCATTCCATTTCAGTTCTAGCGTCTGAACCGCTATTGTGCTATGATAGATATAATCAAATGTCTATGTCAGGGTCAGTAATTAACCAGGGATTTGAACCCCCCCCCCCCCCCCCCAATTCTAAAAAAATATTAATTGTAGTTATTTTTTGATGAACAGTATAGTGTTACAATGGTAGTTTAAAACAGTTAATGTTTTTATGAATATAATAAAATATTCTAACTTAATTAAAATGCTTAAAAACACAATCAAGATGTAAACTGAAATAATTTTGTTGATGTAAACTTTTTTATTTTTCTCCTTTAATATTTTTTAAAATATACAGTTCTTAAAAGTTTTGGCATTCATATATCAATTAATATATCTCCCAGTTTATGCTTCTTTATACGTTATTTAGAGACTAATAGATCTAGATTCCCTTATTACAGGGATTTGCGAGGGCGACTAACATCATATCTCCTGGTTATCTTTTGCACACCTGTATGTTACATAAAAGCGATGCCAGTGAAATGAAAATTACATTAAAAAGAATTATGTTCCACTACCTGTAAAAGAGTCTATGTTCTTGGTGTTTCGGGAAGGGAGAGAGAGAGAGAATGTGCGGCTACATGAACACAATGACAAGCCCTTATGTCATTTAGGTGAAACGACAGAGCTCTCTCTCTCGTCTCTCGCCCAGAGCCCCTTCATCTTTAATCAGGCAATTACAACATGAACATAGCACTTGTTGTCCAATCTGCACCTTGGGTAAAGTCAATTAATGGTGGCTTGCCAAGAGAATCCCTCTGCGTGACAGGGGAAATTTCTTTTTGTGTGGTGCTGCCGTATAAAAAGTTGTAATTACTAAGATGAAGGCTTTGAATTAAGACTTTACCATGTTCACCGCATATGTATCAGTACACCCATCTGGCTAGAGCTGCTAAATGCTTTCTTTTACTGTTTTTTTTTTTTTTTAGGTGAGTTTGTACAACACAGTGCTATTAATAACCTTTGCTTCACTCCCTCTAATTGCCAGTTTGGCTCACAGGCATGAAAAGAACAAAGGCTGAATATGCAAATGATGGTTTTTATTTCAGCCTTTGTGCTAGCTTGGGGTTTCCTGGCCCTTGTTTTTGAGAAGTCGGAGCAGATCACAGCAGGCCTCTAGATCTAAACATACATCTCAGATTAATCACAGCAAATCAACAGACCTGCAGAACTGTGCTATGTACGTGTGAAGTGAAAATGTAAATGCACCTCTAGAACAGTTTGTATCATATTATGGGCATTTTCATGAGTGCATCTTGATCTTAGCTTTGCAAATGATTGCCAGTGAACTTTCAAAGAGTGCTCAGCTTTTAGTTTCGCTCCTTTGCATAGGATTTCCAACATGTAGATTCTGATTAAAGTATGTTTAAGACATTTAAACAGCCGTAATGTGCATCGGCTTATCTTTGACAAGTGGTACTGCAACATACTTAATTGTATCATGTGGTGTAATTGTATCATGCATCCTAAAGGGTAAAGCTGCAGTCAAGACTTTAGTATTTTATCAAGATGGACAAACTGAGTGAGTGATTTGAATCTTTTTTTAATCAGAAGAAGCTGATTCATTCTGATGCAGTTTGAATGGTGTTCTGTTATTCTACAGATGTTCCTTTCGAATGCTCAGCATAGCCAATTAGGAAGAGATGAGAGCCACAGCCAAAGGCCTTTGATTCTGCTCTCTTTGAAGCAACTGTCGTATTTAACTGCAGAGAAATGGCTGTGAGCAAGGTTACGCTGAAGCTTTATAAAGATGGGTGCCTGTTGAAAAATTATTTTACTTATGCGTCTGATATGGCTTTGCAAAAAAACAAATAATGATGTTTAGTGTGGTCTAAAAAGCATTTCATTTGAATCCATGGAGAACTCTCTCCACAGGCAATGCTGTTTTCTGGGATAGAATTTTGGTAACACTTTATTTTACCGTGTTCTTTTTACCGTGTTCTTGTTACATGTTACATGGAGTTAATAGATAAATAGATAAATTATGCATAATTACATGCAACTAACCCCAAAACAAAACCTAACCCTAACCCTATAGTAAGTACACATAGTTCATTAGTATTACACTGTAACACGGACACCTTAAAATAAAGGGTTACAGTTTATTTTAAGTTGTCTTTGTTACAATCACTGTAAACCCGAATAAGTTAGCAGAACTCAAAAAATGTAAGGCAATCGATTGCCTCAAGTTTTTAAGTATTGAAATTCAAAGTTTTAAGTAAGCAGAACTTAAGATTTTAATTAAAATCAGAGTACACTATTTCATATATTTAACTTAAAACCTTCATGCAATCTCAATGTGAACACTTTCATTAGTATTAACTTATAGTTTAAACAAGCTAGTTTACTAACATACTATTAAGTAATCATGCTAACAATAGTATGTTATACAGCTCTTGTTATATGAGTACGACAATATAAAGATTTTATTTGCTCTCAAATGAAGCCGCATGCACCACTTGTCACCATGATGGTAACTATCCTAAAACCAACATTAACAGAAATTCTTCTAAATTAGCATAATAAAACCTTAATCACTACTAAATCTCCCACTTAACATTAATCTTGCACAAAAAAACATTATATTACACTTAATTTTAGCATTTATTCTCCCATTCAAGTGCCATCAGCAAAGCATGCTGGGAAATCGACATCCCAGCCGTTTCAGTTAAACTTAAGTTTGTTTAAATTAAAATAAATCATTTCATAAAACTCAAAACAATGAAACAGTTTAGTTTACTTAAAATATATCAGTTCTGTGAACTTGAAAGAAAAAGAAAGTGCTAAATACTCATAAAAATTTATTTGACTGAACTAATTAGTTCAATTTAAGTTTGTCCTACTCAAACCAATTAATTATTTTGAGCGTTTTAAGTAGTAAGTAATATTTACATGTACTTACAATAGGGTTAGGCTTAAGGTTTGGTTTGGTTTAGGGTTAGTTGCATGTAATTATGCATAATTTATAGTTATTACTATAGTAACTGTAACGTGTAACAAGGATGCTGTAAAATAAAGTGTTACCAAATAAAGTGTAACCAATTTTTTTGGTTAATAATATAGTTCTTATATAAATAAAAATAATATATACAAATAATATAAGATAAGAGTTGGTTTAATTATTTTATAAGAAGTCTCTTATGCTAAAGGCTGCATTTATTTGAACGAAAATACAGAAAAACAGTAATATTGTGAAACATCAAGAAACATTTCTTATTATCAATGTTAAAATAGTTAAAATAGTTTATTAGTATTGCTTAGAATATATATTTTTTTACATATAAAGAGTTTTAAGGATTCTTTGATGAACAGAAAGAATTTGTTTGCAATATAAATATTTTGTGACATTATAAATATGTACTGTTAATTTTGATCAATTGAATGCATCCTTGCTGAAGAAATGTAGGCTATTATTTTCTTTTTTAAAAATGGGTAACACTTTTTCAGTGTCCTTGTGTCATATGTTAGCCTACATGTACTTACTATAGTAATAACAGTAAATAATCATCCTGTAATTTAGAAAGAAACAATCTTCCTCACAAAAGCAGACACTCGGAGGGGCTTGAACCTTCTTTACTCTGACTTCCCCTCTAAGACCTAATGGAGATTAAAGGCCATTAAAGGCTCTTTGCTGCATGTGCAGTTTCTATTGATCCCATCGACTCAGCTTGTTTTAGCCAATGATCCGATTACAACTGTTGTCACCCCTCCCCTGGCCCTCTTCCTTCTGTCCCCTGCTAAAGTTCTCTGTTGTGCCATAGAACCATATGCTGACATGTGCATTTCCTAAAGCTCCATACCTAGACCGAGGCAGGCCAAGTAGGCCGGACTTCAACTGTGCCAAACTAGATTATGACAGGTCTGGGTTACAAGGTCCAGCAATCAGACAGACTTGATTGCTGAGGATGTGAGAATGGCCCAGACGAAGTGAAGTCCGACAGGACCGCTGGATCGAAAGACCAGCCCGAGGGGCAGCGCTTTCAAATCGTTGCAGTTATTAATATCGACATAACTTCTCATTAATCTGTTTGGATTTTAATTTACACAGTGTCCCAAGGGTATCAGAGTTCTCTAAGACTCTCTGTCTCTTTCTAAATCTGAATGATGACAAAATAGACATAAAACTACAAATGCAGCTGTGGTTTAAAGACCAGAACAGGAATATTCTCACAGTAACAACTTCATATTGCAGTAAATTGATGAGATACTGTGTATGCAATACAATAAATAATTCTAATAATTAGCATTTTATAGTGTTGGGCATTAAACCATCAGATACAAAAAGTCACAATATAAAGAATACTTTACAATAATTAAAGGGACAATATGTTTTATAATTAAAAAAAGAACTGCCCTACAATGAGATAATTTAAAAAGCACTGTCAGAAATAGGGGTACAGTAGGAGTCCATTTCTGTCCCCCAAGGTACAATCTACACTAATGTACACCATAGGGCTTATTATTATTGGACCTGAGGGTGAAAAACATAGACTGTAAAAAAATATGGACGTAGTGTCCGTGACGTCACCCGTAGGTTTCTGAAGACCGTTTTTGAAGCCTAAAGTGGGCGTGGCCGACCGTCGCCAGCTTGGTAGCGCGTCACTCCCGAATTTATTTATTTTTACAGTCAGACAATTAGCTCAGGTAACGTGACGGCTAACAAACAGCAGACAAACGGCTAATGACCACTGCAGCGGGAATCCACCTGTCACTCAAAAGTGGACACCCTTAATTATGCAAAACTTTAAGGCTTAATATAATGTAAACGGATGAGTTATAAAAAAATTCACCCCCCTCACAGTTGTCATGAAGGGCAAAATTAGCTGTATAGACCAAAGCCACATACAGACACCAGGCTGTAAACGTGTTTTTTTCTGCTGTAAAATTAGGCATTTTAACATGGGGGAGAAACAGATTTGACTCACTTTTGACACCAGCCTCAAGCGGCCAGTCAACGAATTGCAGTTTAACTCACTTCCGTGTTGGTTTCAAGAGAGAGACGGGGAGGTTGCCGCTTGGTGAAAAAGCATTAAAAGGTACATGTACCGTTTCTTTTAAAGGTCCCATGACATGAAATTTTCACTTTCTGAGGTTTTTTAACATTAATATGAGTTCCCCTAGCCTGTATATGGTCCCCAAGTTTCTAGAAATTTCAATCGGTGTAAATCAAGCTTTTGTTATCTTTCTCTGCCTTTGAGAAAATGGAAGCTCAATCGCGCTGATCTTGAATCTCCTCCTTGTGACGTCATAAGGAGGAATGTTACCTCCCCTGTCTCTGCTTTGCCCGCCCAGAGAATATTTTCCGCCCATGAGAAAATGAGCTAGGAAGTAGGAACGCGCGCGCGCGATTTTAGTTTGTCCACGAGAGATATCATGGCTTTTGAGCGAGCGAAGCATAACACTTGCTCAATAATTGGATGTACAAATGAACACCGAAGGGTTAATACAGAGCTGGGCTTGCTGAACGTCTGAAACTAAAGTCTGGATCACTCTCTTTGGCTCAGCTACACACCTCGGAACAGTAAGTCAACTAATGATATATAAGTGTGTTGCTTTACTGTTTATGGTTGCCTAGACTGTTACACGTAGAATGTGGCTGTCACATTAGCTATGCAGCCATGCAGTTTATGTGTGTGAAATGTACACACACTGTAACGCGAGTGTTGTACACTTCTTTGTTATTTGGATAACCGTTTTCCTTTTGGTTATACGGCGCGCGCGATATCCGCATTTCAAGATCGCAGAGCTTGATGATGTAATTGTAATAAGATAAATTACAGATGTTACAGATCTCTCATGAAAAGGCAACAGTAGGTTAGCGTTAGCTACATGATAATAACTGTAAACCATCCGAATAAAGTACCGTATCCAGACATAATATTTTAAACTAACCATTCGGAAATGTCCTGCTGGAACCGCTGAGTTGTTGCTTCTCCATCCGGATCAGATTCTGGGTCAAACTGAAATGCTTGAACGTGTCTTCGTGCCATTGCTATATCCAACGTTAACATGCACGGACCGGTACCGTTGCGCAAGATGGTCAAGGCCACACCCACCCTCCACCTTGCGCCGCCTTTCTCCTCCTCATTAACATTTAAAGCTACAGACACCGAAACGGCCTGTCTGAAGGAAGCTCATTCTGGGACTGGCTTGTAGTGGCTATAATTCTGCACCGAGGCTGAATTTTTGAAAAGAGATTTCAGATACAGTACTAGGGACCACTAAGGCCTATATTAAAGCCTACAAAAAATAGCATGTCATGGGACCTTTAAACGTTAAGGTACAATATTGTAACCTTGAGGGAACAGCCCCAGTGATAAGCCATGTACCCCTAAAGGTACAATTATGTACTTTATTTTCTGAGAGTGAAAGCTGTATTTTGCTCATTTAAAAACAATGTGGGGTTTTGAATGAATAGCTCAATTAGGCTGACAGTATCAAATCTGAATGAGTATATTTCGACTAAACACAACAGAAACAACCTAATTTACATAACTGAGTCAAAAAGTACATAGTCCTGGGATTCTTGGTGAATAATTTTTGTAAATCTGTTCATTTAAATTCATCGTAAATTTGTATTATTCATTAGAATCTGTCATGTGTTTTAATTCATGTTTGTATTTCAGTTCTAGTGTAACTGTCAGTCTGTTAATTAGTTCAGTTCTCCTCCGTTCTCTCTCTGTTTGTCACTATGGTTTCTAATTGATTGTTAGTTCTGTTCAGGTGTGACTTGTTAATTAGCTCCTCAGTTTTCTGTCTATTTTTGTCCTGTTTAGTTATCTGTTGTCACTGCGTATTAGCTTGGTTGTTTTGTTCTTGCAAAGAGTCTGTTCATAAGTGTTTTGTTTCTTCTATGTTCTTGGAAATAAACCTTAAGCTGCTAGGACTTTTCAGGATGAACCGATTCATTGGAATGAATTGGACATAGATATGAGAAAGAAGACCGTTCAGGACAAAAACGATTCACTAGAATAAATTGGAAATGGACATTTTTAACTAGATATGAGAGGGAGGACAGTTCAGGATTAACCGATTTACTGAAATGTATTGGACATTCTTATGAGAGAGAGGACATGGACATTCTTAACTATAAATGAGAGAGAAGACCGTTCAGGATGAACCGATTCACTATAATGAATCAGACATTCTAAACCATATGAAAGAGAAGACCGTTCAGGATGGATCAATTCTCTAAGGAATCAGACATTCAAAACTCTATATAAATGTGGCAAAAATAGAACGGGTTAAGTTACATGCCAAAGTGGGGTTAAGGGTTTGTTGAAATCCCTAACCGTAGCAGCCAAGCACCACTAAACTACTTCATCTTAATAGTTAACGTAACCTAATGTGTGCATGTTTCCTATCCAGTCATCGGGGGTAGAATTACAGACTGCTCTCTGTCTGGACCTGAACGTTGGATCTCATTCTAGCAGTCTCTATAGTGCTCATATAAGCCTTTCTGAGGAAAAGCGTGACAGAACTGGGTCTTATCCCACAGAGTGGATGGTGCTGGTTATTACCACACTCTGTCTCTCCCATCCTTTTGGTTTTTGTACTCTAATCTGTCACATAACACATGATTGACAGATCCAGGACAAACAAACAACGTACCAAATAAACCCAAAAGATTGAGGAAAAAAAAAAACTCATAAAGTTCTCAGAACTTATTACAGTTTTTCTCGATTGCTTAAACACTATAACCAGGCTTTTGAACTAAAATTTCAAAACCATAACGCCATTTATCAAAAAGCACACCCATTTCACTAAACTATAAACACTATTCCCTGTTTTGACACATGAGTCAGATGTGTTGAACTGTCACTGCAAAACTCTACACACAAATCCCTTCATTTCTCATTGCTTAGACCATGTTGTCATTTAGAAAGCACTAGCATTCAAAATTTTTCACTCAAGTCAGCACAGCTTCAGCTCAGTTAGCACACAATTACCCAAGTGGAAACACTAAGAGTCAAAATTTAACACACATCAATCAGAACCTTCAATAGATAGATAAAAGGGCCCAAATCAGTTTATTGCGTTTTGGAACAATGGATCCAGAAAGACATGAAGGAAGAGGGATAAGAATGAGGAGGAGGAAGGGCAAGGACAAGAAGACAAGCAGTCTCAGATGAAATTCAAGCCACTCTAGTTGCCCATGTCTTTATCAATGGTATGACTATGAGGGAGGCTCGTCTACGAGTAAGGCCAAATTTGAGTCGCTTTAACGTCGCCTCGAGAACCTTCAGGGAGGTGTGGTGGCAAACTAAATTCTATCACTGAATAAGAGACAAACATTTCCAATAGTCTTTGATGAGGTTTATTTTCTTGCAAGAAAAGGCCAGCAGTCGTACAGTCACACAGTGTGGCTGCAGAGTGTGACAGTGAAGGGAGGGCATCCTTTCTCCTTTATAGTGTTGACTCCCAGAATGTTATCTTTCTAGGCAAATGATGGTATTTCAACCATATGTGGAACATTCTTAGACGTATCCATTATTGTATCCTTGAGTGGAGGCCCCCCTGTTACGTCCCAACACTCTTTACCATTCCAATACAATTCGAATTCCATATTAGAATATGGTTTGTGTGTGCTCTTTTACTGTCATATGTTGGTCACACACATCTTACTGTAAGTAAATATAAAAAATAAAAAAAAATTAGAGGAGAGAGTAAAAAAAAAAAAGAGTAAAACAGGAAAAAATATATATTTTTGTGTGTGTGTGTTTTCTGTGTAAGGTTTGTGATGGGGGGAACCACAAGCAACATAACTTACCAGTTTTGGAAATGTTGTTTTGAATTTATTGCACCAGTGTGTTAGACTATGTTGTAGTGTGTGTGATTTTGAGAGCTTGTGTGTCCTGTCTGAGGGCAAAGTTTGGTTTTTCAGCAAGAGTGAATGGTTTTGAGTGTAGAGCTTCATTTTGACCTGAAAATAGGATGTTTGGGGAATTGGGTGAGACGTTATGGATTTGTGTTTATAGTTTTGAGAATACGAGGCATAGTTCAAGAAATGTGTTTAAGCAATCGAGAAAAACTGTAAGTTCCATGATCCTCAACAGTGGTAGAAAAAGAGAATTTACCACAGAGGGTCCCTTCCCAAGTCTAACCACAATAGGATTTATTTCATTTATCAGAAACAGAGACTCAATGATGCTTAGAAAATGTTAAAAATGAAGGTCAGAGCCACGGTGTTGCGTTTAGCATGCATGCTCTTGATATGGGAATCGTAAACTATTTAGAGTTTCCTTTTAACGATTCCATAGACAAAAAATAATGACAAATCTCATAATGTGCATCTTTAACTACATGTTGTCATATGAACAACCACTCAGTAATACAAAATGCAAAAGCATTTTTGTAGGCTATAACATCGGTAGATGAAAGCACGTGTAAAAATCGTTAACGAAAATAATCATCATGTAGGGCTACATTTAGATAAAGTCTGCATGAAACGGAAGTTGCCAAGTTCCTTCCTATTGTGACGTATGTCCAAGTAAAATGGCTGGTCGAATGTAGGGCGAGGGCGGGACTTGATTTTGTCCACCGGGAACTGATTGGATTGGTGGATGTTTGTGGTTTGCTATTGCTGTGATTTTATTCTATTTAAATTATTTTGATTAATGTTGTGCAGATAAATCATTTATAATAAATACTGCAATAATCCATGAAAAATAAGAATTGTCCATTTTGAAGTAAATTAAGCATGCATATATTTACTGAATATATTCTGCAAAGCCATTTGGGACAGTGTATGTAAATTAGTTTAACCGCTGCAATTGATCTCATAACTGTGCTAACCTAAATTGTATCTTGCACGAATGAATGACAGTCTATCATAAATACAGTATATAGATAAAGAGCTTATCAGTATGTGAATGTGTGTTGTGAGCAGATGGTCAAAAAGACAAAGAAAGTCATAACAAGAGAAGGAAAGAAGCAGTTCTGTCCTGAATACTAACACGCGTGTAGCCACAGCCTGAAGCGTTATATAACCATCTTTTCCAAATTGCGGAGCATGTGGAGTTTTTTTAGCACTGAAAAAGTGCATTTCACCTTCTTTTGTCAAAAACAAGCTAGTACACAGAGGGGTGTGGTTGTTTTATTTTGTATCGGATGAACTCTGTGCCACGGAGGCACTCAGCACTGCAATTACATCACAGAGGAGGGCAGCCGGCACAGCACTCATAAATATTCATGCCAGGGCTGGAGGTAGAATGGACACCTTTGATTCGCCGGGATCTGAGCTTCCCGATGCATGACGGGCGGCTGCAGACACAGAGTGCATATAATGGCTTTCTGCTTCAGGACGGGACCCGTGTTTATCCTCCGATCGGGAAGGATCAAAGAGCTACACACACACACCGCTAGCAAGCAGAAAGTGATGCAAGTGATGGGGATGAGGAGGTGGAGGGTTGTATGAAAAGAGAGGGGGAGGGGGGTGTTACTGGCATGTAACGAGCAAAGTAAATTCAAGATGTGTAGCTAAGTTGAGTATGTATTTAATGATGATATGCTGCATGCTTTTATTAGCTTACCTGCTTCTAAATTGAACTAAATTAAATGGCTAAATGGGGTTTTGCAACAATGCTCTATTTTAACCTTTCAGTGAACAGTTTTTTAGACAATTAGACAGTTTTTTGTTGTTGTTGTTGCTTAATTTAAAGTACATTTTAATAATGTAAAGGTTTTCCACTATGAAAACCTTTTGCGCAATGCAAAGGAATGTTAAAGGTTCTCCATGGAACCACAGATGCAAATAAAGAACCCTTATTTTTGAGAGTGCCAATGTGAATCAAGGCCTTTTTAATTCATTGCTTTGGTGGAATCATTCTTAACTTGGAAAATGAATGTGTTTGTATTATCTTTCTAATTATTCTAACTTAAACACTGACAAATCAGAATTTGTCAATTTGTTTCCATGGTGCTCAGAATTTGCAATTCAAATGAATATTGACAGATGAGTGTGAGTTTATTCCTCCCTCTGCAGTTGTGGTGGAAGTGCTGGATCTTGACCAACAGAGGTCCTCCTTGCTTTGAAGCCGGTTTCTGAGGACCGTTTCTGCTCTCCAATAAGCACTCGAGGCCAGCTGTGATGCACCGGCTCAATCACTAGAGGTTTATCCTGGATTTCGAGGCAACACAATTGTCTGTTATAGCACTGAGACTGGTATATCCTCTTTACTAGAGAATTTAAAAATACAAATCTGCCATTTTAATCCAGTAAAGCACAGTTCTAGTTCAGTAAATCAAGTCAGGCAACGTTTTAATACTGTTTAACCAAAATGTCATTTCATCCAGACCCATTGCAGTGATAAAATTGCATCGTGTGTGTGAGCAGATGAAGGGACGCATCAGAAGCAGAACATAGCGTGTGTGTGTTTCATTAGTGATTCGTCTTGTACTAATTACTGTAAAATGAACAAGACTCCATCTGGCTCCAATAACACTTAATAGCAAATGTTTAATCTAATCAAAATATGCAGCGTGAGAGAGGGACATGTTTTAACAGACTGCTCGTTTCATATTTTCACACAAGATTTGATGTACTTCATGACCACATCTGCTTTTTGGCTCATTAATAAGGGTAATTTTTTTTTTTTTATCATGGAAGGACCCTTTGAGATACAGCTTAGAAACAAATGACTAAATTAAATCTTTCAAAAAATGATAAGACTGGAACAGTATTATCATGAAAGAAATTGGGCAAAAGGACCATTTGTTTTAATATTATCTTATTAAAATTACTTCTAGACAGCAATTTGATTTAAGACTTTTGCTTCTCACATTTTTCTCCTGAAAATTACCCCAGTAGTCTCACACGCATCTCTCCTATAGAGTTTGAAATTTGAAGTAAGAGATTAAAGTATGAAAAAGTCAAATTCTGTGCTGTGCTATTCAGAAACATCTCCGGGTCAAAGTTGATGTTTCACTGAAGCATAACTGAGAGCTTCATTAAGTCTCCAAAGCTCCAAACAATAAAACTGTCCTCTAGGAATGCATTCTTCACTAACACCCAATATTTAATTCTCTACTATTGCCCAAAGCCATTCAAAAGATTTTGGATCACCAATGTGGGAATACAACTATTAATATCCAAGGAGCTACCCTCATATTTACATACACGCTCTCTCAGCTTGTTGTGGAAGCACTATACGCTTAGTCTTGATTTATAGCCACGGCAAGAGAGTCAGAGAGTGAGTGTTTACAGAAGCCATATCGATCCAGCGACAGGAAGATTCTGCACGGCTGTGGTTTCACAGCTTCCTGTGCGCTGCCCACTGGAACATAGATCACGCTCTGTGGACTGAGCTTCTGCCTGGTCCATTGATCCCAGCCTCGTATTCAATTCATTCATCAGCAATTCAAGTATTAAAACCACCCGTCTTAAATTACCAACACAGTCCAAGCTCTTTATATAGAGTGCTTGAATCAAAAGGCAGAGCCTCAAGGGCCTTAAATAAAAATAAAAAGGACAAATATTACATAACATTTGAGAGCTTTGCTGGATGGATAAATAGTTAGTGATGTTTGTACGTCTGTGTGATATTTTAGGGGAGAATACGAATATGTGAGTTTACACAGTACAATAATTCAACCCAAAATGAAAATTCTGTCATCATTTACTCTCATGTTGTTTCATATCTGTATGATTTTCTTCTTAACAGAGCTGCTCTCTTCAATATAGTGAAAAAGCTCAAAAAAGGACAAAAATCACCATAAAAGTCCATTTGACTTGTGCGCAATAATCTAAGTCATCTGAAATCACATGATAGCTTTGTGTAAAAATCACTAAAATGTCTTCATGTACTAAAATCCTTGCTTGACGGTCACCTTTCACTTTCATTGGAAATGATGTGTGGATTTGACAACATGATAACAGTATTTTGATTTTGGGGTGTTCCTATAATACAAAAAACATCCTACTTTAAAACCAGTGATTATGTTTTTACATGCTTAAATATTTAAGCATAAAGGAAGTCAGGAAAAAATACAACCAGTAATTGCAGCTGTTATCAGCTCATAGTCATTAACTATCAATCAAGTGAAATAAAATCATTGACCAAATCTCCTCTGGACCATATAATACACACATACATGCCTTAACAGCACATGAACACACAAAACAAATACCATTTACATATTGTCAGCAGCCATCTGCTGTAAATGATGGGCAATTAACTCAGTGGCTTTGTCTCTCCTCTCACTGTTTGGTTGACATGTATGGACATTTTTCAGAGAATATATGAGGGTGAGATAACAAGATGGAATGATGGAGAGACATGGGAGAGAAAATGATGTGAGATGCAACGGGGTCCAAAAGTATGAGGCCACATACAGTATCTGTCAGTCTATAAACCTGGAAATAAACAGAAAGTTTTAGGATTTCGGGAAGATGTAAACATAAATATTATGACATAAAATCAATAAAATACAGTCTGCAGTGTGTGTGACTACAATACTTACAGTAAATATAGATATAGCTAAAAAATTATTATGAGTTGAATCTGACAAGTGAAATCCTCAAATGTAAAATGTAGTCATAAATAAAATAAATATATATTTTTTTTCTAAAATGAAAATTACTTATAATTAAGCAGTACCACACAATCAAGAGTGCTGTTCGCCAACAAAAAATAGAATGAATCTTTGTGCAACATACGTTAGATGCATTCCTGAAACAATCAATGTTTTAAAACGAGTCAGTTGAGTAAATGATTCAAAGACTCATTAGCTTATTTTACTCACTTTAAATTCAATGACTCGCTCATAAAAACAGTTGCTTATTTCATTCCTGAATGAATCAGTGTTTGTGAACGAATCGGTTGGTTGACAGATACAATGACTCACCCATAAAGACGTCATTTGTTTCGTTTAATGAAAGTGTTTTGAACAAAAAAGTTCGTACTCATGAGTTCACGCTCATTCGTAAGACGGTCGCTTGTTTTGTTCCTGAATAAATCAGTGTTTTGAGCAAATTTTTAGTTCACGCACATAACTTTTCGCCACCTACTGGTGTAATGATGTAACCTGCAAATGGAGTCACTGAAAAATCCCCACCACTAATGCTGTATGATTAGCTTCTCACATTCGCAGTGGGATACAATCAGCAAAGGTAGAGAGAGAGAGAGAGAGAGAGAGAGAGAGAGAGAGAGAGAGAGAGAGAGAGAGACGGTGAGAGACGGTAAGCATGACAGTCTAGACTCTATATTTTTCTAAGCATGCTGGAGGTGTTTCCTGCAAGTTTTATGTGGTAATTATACAGTGTAGATGTCTCTCCCAGAGGCAAAGGTGAGAGGAACTCACTAGATTAACCGTCTTCATAGAGGTGCCCTCTCTGATTCACCACACAGCCTGTTTGCTGTCTAATAACACACTCTGTGACATGGATTGGCGAGAGGAGATCTGCCATATAAAAGGAGGTCACATCTACGGAAAGGCTGATGGAGGAAATTACCTGCCCAGAGATGCTGAAGAATCATAGATGGCCCATTAATCTATATATAATATCTGCTTTACTGCTGCTGCTGATGATTATTCAGTCCATGCCACTGCTAATAGATACACAGACACGCTTCTGTGAGCATGTAAGAGATGCTGCTGCTGCATGAATAGACAAAGATATACATAAAACCCGTAGCAGATCTAGGCAGGTGGAGCTGGGGGAGGGGGAGGGTTTCAGATGAACTCTGATAGCACGGATTATCTTACATATAACAATGAAGCAGACTATTTAAATGTTGAGCAAGCAACCTCATTGGCCAATCAGCTTGTGCAACACTGCAGGTTTTCTTGTGTGTGTGTGTAATAAGTTGCGGGTTAGCAGTCAGCATGAATGTGTGCCACAGTCTTAGCTCCCGCTGTGAGGGCCACACAGAAAGAAACAAACATTGTAATACGACAGCCCAAACAAACAAACAGCATTTTTGTGGTAATAGCTGTGATTAAGAGATAAGGGAAGTTAGAGAGAGATAAAGGCCACCCCCAGCGCTGACCTTCAGAAATGGCACAGCTCTTTCAGTCAGCTGCCGTTCACACACTCCAAGCATGCAGAGTCAGAATTAAGCAAGAGAGCTGCTCTCATTCTGTCTGCGACTTGCGGTTCATGCAGAAACAAACATCAAACATCTCGAAGTATGTAATTGGCCAGAAATTGATCACAAATTTACTTCTAAATTACAAATTTGCAACCATGTGCTGGTGCCTAATTTTAATTTTATTTAGAAAATAAATACTTTTTCTATACTGGTAATATTATCAAACCTCTAATTTTGTTATTTTCAAAATGTTTTACTCTAACATTATGAAGAATTTCTATTATTTCCAGTGAACCAGTCTCTTCACATTATATATGAGCCTATATATGAATATTATGAGCCTCAGTTGTCTGCAGTTATTCAAAGTGGTCATAAACTTGCAATGAATTCAGGTTGAATCTGCATGTTGTAACTATAGCACAGAACACTATATCCCAAAATGCAATGTGATTAACTTGGCCTTCCATTTGTAAAGAATAATCCAGAGGAAATATCAGCCATCATCACATTTTTCTCTATAACATTTTGACACAAACTGGATTAAAAAATAGCATAACTCTCTATTTCCAGGATGCTAACTGAATGCACATACTCCAAAGAAAAAAAAAAACTTTTTTTAACATTTAATCAACTTGCTCTTCCTTTAAAACAAAAATCCTTTTTCATTTTTGTCACGTAAGATGCACAGATTATTGGATAATGTTAATCAATTTTTTTTTGTTGCAAACTTGCATTTGGGCAGTCTCCATTCTAGCAAACACTACCATACAAAATACATTTTAAAAAACATTTTAAAAACAGTAATATTTTAAAATATTATTACAATCTAAAATATCTATTTTCTATTTTAATATATTTTCAAATGTAATTTATTCCTGTGATGGTAAAGCTGAATTTTCAGTAGCAATTACTCCGTGATTTCAGTGTCACATGATCCATCAGAAATCATTCTAATATGCTGTTTTGGTGCTCAAGAAACATTTCTTATTATTATCAATGATGAAAGCAGTTTTGCTACTTAAAATTGTTCTTGAAACCATGTATCATTTCAGGATTCTTTGATAAATATAAAGTTCAAAAGAACAGCATTTTGATCAATTTAATGCTGAATAAGACCATTCATTTTACTTAAAGCTGCAGTCCGTAGTTTTTCCTATATGTCGCCATCTCTGTTCAAAATCTGCAATTGCAGTTATTCACGGAATTATCAACTTTACGTGGGTTGTGTCTCGGCACGGCACAGCACGGATGAATCCAATGTTTTGAGGAGAATGTGCGGCTGTCAGTCACCGCGCCGGTGTGGAGACTGTCATTCGGAATCACAGATTCTACTTTATGGAAGTATGACCAACATAAGAATTTTCACCGGAAAATGTCATCTCAACAAGCAAGTAACATCCACTCTTGTTCTGACCAACTTAGGGAAAAAAAGCATTGCAGTAAATTGCGCTGATTAAATCTAATGATCGCTTATCATATCACGTCAAACCGTGCAAATTATACTTTGTTCTCAAATTGTTAATGTTAACAACATCAGCATTGCGTGACTACATTTAATGTGTATTAGGGCTACCTGTAGTTCAGTTTCCATTTCTGTGCAGTCTAATTGTCATACCAACAAATTAATGTTCCTTAGAACTGGTTCTTACCTGTCCAGCAGAAAAAAAGCCGTCTATGCGTCCATTTTTGAACCCCTTCAAAAGCTCTTCCGATATATATCCTTGTTTTCGCATAAGCCCGATTGCAGTCTGTTTTTTTTTTTTTTTTTTGCCATTTCGAAGTCTTTTGCATTTTACAACGGGCGAATCTCCAGTTGTCACTTGTGATTGTCGTTTGAACCTTTCTGGATCCGCCATCAAGTTGATAAGTTTAATTATATCAAGTGCTGTGAGAAAAGGCTATAAATCTCCACCTCCAACATCCTCACTCGCAATAGCCTACTAGCCGAGACTCCTTCTTTATGTGTACAGATGTGACGTAATGACGCAAAGACATGCTCGGATTTCCCGCGGAAATCCACCAGTACCACTGGAATTAAAAACATTATTACAAGCTTACCGTTTTGAATCGAGCTAAGGCAAGTAGGTAGTTTTGAACACTGGCTGGTTATGTACTTGCTCAAAAATTTATTTTGGATAATTTTTAACCCAAAAAAGTTACGGACTGCAGCTTAAAAAAAATAAAAAATTCCAGAGGGATAAATCAATTTGCCTTTTTTTCGTTTCAATTGTCAATTCTGTTTCACTTAGAAATATGTGAAATTACTAAAATAATACGGGCTGCAAATAACCATTCATGTTGACAAAAAATAACGCATATACTATTTGAAACACAATAACTATTTTTCCCCAAACTATTTTTAAAAGAATGCACGGCAATGCACTCTTATTCCAGAGTCATTCCAACACAGCCAATGTCTTGAGTCAGATGTGATATAAATCTCCCTCTATAAGCCTTGATTGTGGATTGTGAATTTTTGAAGCAGCAATTGCTCCTGTGATTATACTCAAATCAATAGGCTTCCCATGCCACCGCTATTGATCCGCCCAGTCATGTGTGCTCACCACATCTGGATGAAGCAGGCTGGATTGTTTCAGCATTGCAGCATATATCGGAGATGCACAACGGATCCCACCTCCCTCAGCCAGTGGACAGATTACAGCAGGACTCAGAAACGCCCATGTATGTCAGAAACAAATTCCACCTGCCATCGATTTGTGATAGCAGTGCTAACAAGTCATGTTGCAATCACGTGAGATGTAGTGATGGTATGTGTCGAAATTAATATGTAATGTCAGGAGTCTGGCAGTTTGATTGACAGCTCAAGATATGTGGATATGAATGCAAGAGGTGGGTTGCTCTTTCAGCTGAGAACAAAACCTGGAGAGAGAAAAAAATGGATCGATTCATTAGCCAAGAGTCAGAGTTCCTGAGAGACAGCAATCTCAAGTGAGTTCAATCGATTTTCTTTTTCAATTATGTAGCGAAAGGTAAATCACAGTCTGTGGCGTTTAAAATGAACAGTATAAACATAAACAAAAAGAGTGTGTGAACCTAAAATTACACAAGCAACTACCAGACAGCTACAGTATATTACACTCTTTGCAGGCCTGTTATCGACTCAAAGACAGGCTTGTGTGCGTTTGTGTGAGTCATTTGTGTCTAAATATTGGCCTGGGTCTGTCTGTATGTTTGATTTCAAAAGGATGCTTAAAAACCAGGACTGTAAAATGAAAGTGTACGATTAATTATGCAAAAAATACAAGGCTTAACATAATTTAACTTCAACTTTAAAGTCTATTCTTTTAAGTTTATAGGCGTCGCCATGGAGAAATTCCAAACAATATCAAGGCTCCCCTCTGGGTCGCATTGTTCCTCAAAAGAATTTGGTACGGTCTTACTAATGCATTCATTTAGTTTGACTTGAGCATGGTAATAATGGAAAATAGCCTGCCACAAATATCACTGAAGCATCAGCATTATTGTGGCAACATTAGAGTGAAAAGAATTGCTCTAAAATGAAGCACTTCATTATGAATTAAACTGATTTTAATGCTTTTAATGCCAGTGTTCTAATGGGTTCATTTGTGTGTCAGAATGTGTGGGTGGATTCAATAAACAGGTACAGAAAAATGAAAGGAAAATAGGCTGAGTGTTTATGAAATGCTAATAAGAATTAAATGAGGACTTCTAGTAATTTTGATAATGATAATAGGTAACACTCAGCCTTTCATTTTTCCCTTTACGACTCAAAACAAACAAAGCATTTGATTAGAAGAACCAGTGATTGTTGTTAGTCTGAATTCAAATGATGTGTATTTTAGGACTGGGATGATATTTTTGGGGTCAGAATTTAGAGATTTGCTGGATGCGTGTCCTTTTGGTACCGGGTGATGGCGCTGTTTTATCTAACCTGACTAGACTAGGATTTCCCACACACTGCTTCAGTACAGGAACAAAAACACTTATTGCACCACAAAACAACACACACACACACACACATATATATATATTTACCTAAACATTTTGAGCACACTATTGCTGTTCAGAAATCATCAGCCCGATGAAATACTGTATGTCTTGAGTAGAATGTTGTGCTCGCCCTCATTTTCCCCCAAAGACAGAGTCCTAGCCTTCCACGTGATAACGCCACGCTCAGTTAACTCCTGCAACCAACACTGTAGCCTTCATGCTGGATGGATCCCCGCAGAGGCCTTGGCCCCAACGATCCACAGGAGCCCTGTGCCGAATACAGTGACAGCGCGGCGCATGCCTCATTTCCAAGGTCGCGAGGAGGACAGTGCAGAATGGGCGACATACGACCACTGTTTCCCTGACACAAGACAGAAATGGATGAAAAGAGGAGAACAAATAAAGGTGGAGAGGGATAGTGAGAGAGGAAAATGCTTTGCAAACATGTAGCCAGAAAGGAAAGAGCACTACTGGGGAAGCCCAGAAATAGATGGGCTAATGTTTCAGTGCAGTGGCCTGACCCCTGCATCTCAAGTAAACTGAATGAAAGCAGAAAGAGGAGAATAACAGTGTCTCTGCTTCTGTGTCACATCAATACACTCATGTCTGGGGAGGAGGAAAAGGGAGACAGGGTTTCTAAAATGAACCTAGATAGTATGGTACAGCATATGATATTTAGTGAATTTAACATTTACACATTTATGAGAAATGCCTTTAAATCGTATGCGAGGAGAGTAAGGCTGTGTTTCAAATGCAAACAGGAATATTTGTCTGTGCATCTGTGGATTTCAGCACCTGCTGGTGGACAGCTCCCTCCCCCTTACTAGTGTTATTATAGGCACATCTCTCTCATTCACACACACACACACACACACAGTAAAACTCTATCAACATAACAGATGCAAATTTGTTAATGTAGTGAAAATGGCATGTGTGTGTGTGTGTTCGCTAGTTGCTTTGATGGATAACGATGTGTATTTCTCCCAGGTTCGGACATCTGTCCACACAGCTGCTGTAGCTCTTCTACTGTACTCCATTATCAAAGTTTAATAGTGTTTGTCAAATCTCTCTCAATTTAATTTTAAAAGCCAACTCATTTAAAGACAGTGCATCAACCTTTAAATGACGATAAAATGTCAGAGTAATATGTCTTCTTAATACATGACTCTCTGTAATTCTTGATTCTGATTGGTCAGTCGCAGCACTCTGATATTTGCAAAGGCAAAGTTGTATATTGGTTTGCTCATCTGGGTAACTGAAATCTAAACTACATTTATGTTTCTTGTATCATTCGTCTCATTTCATACAATATACAATTCAATAAAGATCTTGTCTTGTTGCTAGACAATGGACTTGTAATAGACTATTTTTAATAGACTAAGATAATATAATAGCCTGGGAAAACCCAGACAAACTTCCGGCAAATTTAGATTTGCTCTGAAAGTAGTCTGGCAAAGAGCCCATTCAAGCCGATTTCTAATCCGTCCAAATCGAGGCACCAATCAGAAACGTTGAGGCGGGCTTTACACGATGACGATCGCTCTGATTGGTTTTAGGTCTATCCAATTGCGCCCAGAGGCATTTGAGCGATGTCCGTTGGTGAAGTGCACCAACTTTTAAATGCATTATTATATTCAAATTGCAAACACATGAGGACAGTCTCCATGAAAGACCCACTGGCAGATGAACGTGCTACTACATTTCTCTCCGAAACGATAGGAAATTAAATTAGATTTAATAGAGGATTTTAACTGTGACAAGATGATTGACAGGGCAGTTTATGTGACAGGATGTACGCGACAGATCCGTCCGATAAAGATGACGAAATAGTATGTCCCAAAGCTTGCCTACTTTTTTGCTACACATTCAAAAGTAAATACATTTTCTTCTCAAAAAGACTACATACTTTTATGGCGTAGTGTAACTTAGGCGAATTGGGACGTAGCATATGGCTTTACACGATGACGATCGCTCTGATTGGTTTTAGGTCTATCCAGTTGCGCCCAGAGGCATTTGAGCGACGTCCGTTGGTGACGCCCCTTTGGAAATGAGTTATTAATGAAGCTTTGCCAGACCATAACTCAGTTACTGAGAATGGTCTGGTTTTAACCAGGCTAATAATATAAAGGTAAAAATATAAAATAATTTCAGCTTAAATAAATAAATGTTTATGCATATTATGTGTATTAAATGATCACTTACAGTACATGCTACAGAGGCAACATGAAAATAATTAAAGGTACACTATGCAACTTTTGGCCCTCTAGCGGTTAAAAAACAAAACTGAATGCATTTTGCGGAGGAACATTGTTTTGGTTGTGCTTCGGCTTTTCGTGACTATGGACAAATAAGGTTATCCTACTGCTCATAAAAAAAGGCTTAAGAGATATAACCAGTTTAGATCCCAGACAGCAACATCCGGGCCACATCTGGTACATGTGGATTAATACACCCATTAATAGACACGGTACTTCCTTGAAAATAAATTCCAGCACAGCACAACCACAATGAAATGACCCTTCACAATAATGCTTCACAATGCACTCTGTTATAGAGCTATATATGGCAATTTATCTGTAAAATAAATAGCTTACACACCTGCTGAGTAATAAAATAGCCAACTCTGTGTAATTTTTTCAACATTTCAATCTCTCAGTTCTCTCCATCTCCGAAAAGCCAAGCCAATGTTGATTCATGTTTTTTTTATGAGCTCTGTACTGTTCTCTTTTTGCCAACAGACTCTCATCTGTTAAATATTTTTTAACGAGTGATTCCCTGGAAGTTTGAGATTTAAGGCCAAAGTATACTTCACTTTTAACGCGTAGGCTAGGGTCAGGATACAGTGCGCGAGACGCAAATTTCGTAGCAGATCGCACATGCGCATTTATTATTATTTTTTGGTAGTAATTAGTTTATTCACAACTGTGATTTGTGAATGGGTCGTCGAAGGGCGTCAATTCACAAGGTATTTGATGAAAAACTGCATAAACAGAAAAGACCGGAACGCATGCGAACTACAGCGACACTGGAGGCCTACATAGACAAGAGATTGTGCGAAGAGGTTAGAAAGTACCCTATTTACATGGGTTGTAACCATAGACTGTAAAAAATATGGACAAAGCGTCTGTGACGTCACCCATAGACTTTCTGAAGAACGGGTTTGAAGCCGTTTATGGGGGGTATGGGTGGCGCCATCTTGGAAAATCTTGGGAAATCCTAACCCCGCCCACCTTCTGACGCAGTGCGCGTCACTCAGCTCGCTCTGCTACTCCGGTTATCTCTGTGTATATTTTAGGCAACGAAATATGTTATAAAACACCATACTAACTCTTTTCGTTTTCATTTAAAGAAATCTTAAACATTATAGCCACACAAATGTGGTTCAGGCAACGCGTATTGATTATATTCACTGCACATAACGTTTGCCTATTTATAACAAAACGAAATATAAAACACAAACCTGCCTCTTTTCGTTTTAAATATAATATAAAAATATTAAACATTTTAATATGGTCCAGGCAATATGTGCATTTGTATTAAACAACAGATTTTGCAGTAAACACCTTTACAGATCATCTTCGTTGTATTAAAATTTAAAATGACAAAACTCAACCCAGTCTCTTTTTGTTACATTTCACTTTTATCAATATTAGCCATTATAAAAGTAAAAGTAAAAGGTACAAGAAGCTATACAAATAAAGCAAACAATTCAGTCAAACATACAAAGTCAGCGCTCTAGTCTAACCATACAACGGTAAAGTTAAATAGCTTATAAAGTTATGAAACTTCCCCACAGCCAAAACGATTGCCCAGGGACCAAATTAAAGATTCACAAGACCAAAAATCGCCCATTAGATATAGACAAGACGAATTATATCTCATGTTTAACCACTACAGAGACGCCAGAGTCCGCGGCAAACGCCAGAACGACTGCCGAGGAAAAGCTGTTCCAGGCGGGGTACATGCGCCGAGCGCCCGGTCATCGCTGGATCTCACAACTGGATCAAATTTTCATAAATCTTTAAATAAACCACAGATTTGAGCTTTAAACAACTACATTCTCGCCTGAAAAACTCTTAAACTACATTTCATGATACAGAAACAGTAGTATTATATTTCAACTGTGTTAAAAAATGGCGCTTCTTAAGTTGTCATTCTCCTTGGCGCAGCCTAAGCTGTCAATCAAGCTGTCAATCAAAGTTAACCACGCCCTTATTTGTCATTCATTTTATATCTAAATACGATCTAAATCCTAACGAGTCAGAAAAAATTCACCCCCCTCACAGTTGTCAGGCACTCGGAAGCTATCGAAAAATACAATAAAAGTCCATGGGACCAACCTGTAAAAACATGAATTTATGCTGTGAAAACGGACATTTTAACATGGGGTCTATGGACATTTGCTCCCTTTTGGGACCTCCCTCTAGCGGATTTTCGATGTATTGCATTTTTTCGCACTTCCGGGTAGGCTTCATTTTTCAGAATGTTGCCACTTGGTTGTAACTCGTGGCGAGAGATTGCTCAAACTGCGCATGCGTCGAACGCCTGTGTACGTGTACGAGTCAAAAGAAGTGTACTTTGCAAGGCTGTGCGTTCGCGTAAAAAAAGTCTGCGTGCTCCTTGACAACCTTTCTCGCTCGTTGTGACAACAAACCAATGCCACACCATACAGGCGTCAAACAAGCCGAAGCAACTTTTCTTTATTTATGGATATGACGAGACATGCACGGGTGAGTGACGTGTGTACGCAATTTCCTGCGAAATCCTGTCAGGTCTAAAATATAAACACTTATAACAGGCTTACCACGGTGATTCAGGGTAAGACAAAACACGTTTTAGAGGAAGGATTAATGATGTATTGACTCATTATTTAAATTCGGATCATTTAAAAAAAAAATAATAATAATTGGTGTACCTTTAGCAAAAATGTCAAAAGCTATGACATAATTCCTTGATGTATGATTAAGACAACCCCAAAAAGAAACAGGCCTTCACGGCTCCTTTTATAAGTGCATGATCCTGAATGGATTCTATCTAATCCGTTTAGAGCTATCAGGGTGTCTCTCTGAAATGAAGTGATCTCCTATTGCTGCTGTAGAGAGATATCCAGGCATAAAAGATTGTTATCCTGGTTTATGACTGGCATCTTCCTTTGGTGGGCCTTTGGAGACCACTTCTACAAATAACACTCACATAAATTATGATATAAATAATAAAACAAGCACTAAATAAATAAAAAAATAGGCTACAAAAAAAGAGATTATCACTTAGATCTATAAAATGCATCAACAGAGACAGAAACTTTTACAAACCTTCGCTAATTTCATTATTTCTTGCTAAGCTAAGTCAATTCATCCTTAATGAGAACCTCACACATTTGCAACTTTCTCTGCTGAATACAACTTATTTTAACAAGACCACAGGCAGAATGAAGATGCAGCAAAAATAAAATGCAATAAAAATGCAGAAAATGTTTAGCTGTGTGTTTTCATTTTTTAGGTCTATATATATATATATATATATAAATATATCCCCCAATTATGAGCAGAAACTGCAAACTATTTGGTGATGTCGAAGCATTTTGAAAATAAGATCGTCTTTTCTATAAAAAGCATAGAAAGCAATACATCTTCCCCAGAAGAGCAGTTAATTGGCACCAAACAGTTCTTCCAGTATTCTTGTTTGTAAAGGAAATGCAAAAACTTCCTTTCCTGTGTTGGTAATTCAATACAGAGAGGATTAGTCAAATCCAAAGTAATGTCACCTGAGGACATTTATGAAAAGATGTGGTAATGAAAGAGGTCAGCTTTGTTCATCCAACAGTATTCAAATGCTGCCCGTATACATTAAAATGCTCTCTTCACCCTGAAACAGTGAAATGCCCTTGAAGGACACACTTTAAAGTCAGCTGAAATTCCACTCTAATCCAGCCCTTTTAAAACACAATTGTAACATTCTCTTGTACATCAAAACATAATAATTAAAATCTGCCGGAAGGTAAAACTTAATGAATCAAAAATAAAGGACAAGTAGGTTTCCATAGAAACATGTATAATTATGATAATTAGGCAGCCATGAATGTTGAATTTATCTGAATTAGGTAAATATGCAGACAAACACAGATAAAGAAGAACAATCCTCTTTGACGTTTTCAGTGTACACTTGAAGCTTCACCTGTTTATGGAATCTGTCTGATAGACACAAGCTCTTCTGCTTTCAGCCATTATAAGAACAAAGGGCCCTAGAATTATCATAGCCTACTCTAATTTTTCTCTCATGAATATTCATGCTACCATGTCATTATACTGCCATAAATCTTTTTTTTCTCAGTAAAAGTCTACAGTTCTGACCTCTCCAAATCATAAACGCTCCCAATCACGAGTAATACATTATTCAGGACCTACACTGATTGTCTAAACAACATCATCTAAAAAAAAAAAAAGAAAGAAAAAAAAAGGCAATTTAATGAAAAAGTTTTTTTTTGTATCAACATGATGAATGAGTACACAGCAGAACTTTGTTTCTTCAAGCATGACGAATGATAACAAATTTTGTTAAATTGGGATGTATATATATATATATCCAATTTTTTTTAAATCATATATATATATTGTGATTAATCGATTCTAACATAGAAGTTTGTTTATATAATATATATATATATATATATATATATATATATATTAGTTAGTTATACTGTACACACACACTCACTAGCTGTATGCGTTGCAGTTCTTGTTAATATGAATAAATTACATGGTTTGAATTTAAAGATATAAAGATACTATTTGGGTTGTCATTTGATGTCTAATATAAAATCTTGGTCGTGAAGCAAATTGACAACCAATTCTTCAAGTGAAAAAGCAATATCTTTCCTGTTGTCAATTTAAACAGTTTGGGGCTGATCCTTTAAATTCATGAAACAGTGGTCTGAGCCACCTGTGAAAAGTTTAGGAGCTTGTCGTTAAAACAAAAATCAAGTTGGCATTACTTTGACACACTCATCTCTGATTGATAAAAGAATACTTCCCATATTGTAATCAGTGAAACAAGCATTTTCTTTAAAGCTGCTTTGAAACTACATTGTGAGAAGCGCTACAAATCAACTTGAATTGAATTGAAATCTAAACCTAACTGTCCATTTTCTTTCCATTTGTCCAGAAAAGTTCCCACAATATTAATATTCTATTTACCTCCAAGAATACCACATGAAAATTATGTAAAATGGTTCGCAAGTAATAATACAAATTGTAAAAATTGTTTGGTGTAAAAAGAATGGTGTTTCTACAATAACTATTTCTGTTTTCTTACAAAGGCGAACTCTGCAAAATGTCTGGGTTTAATTTTCGTCTATGGTTATTTCTGGCACTAATCAAAGGTTATTTTAAGCCCACACTCTGAAGTACTGATCAATACTCTGTTCACATAAAATGTGAAAAGAGACACTCAAAAGGACCAATTTCTCCAGCCATTGGGAAAAACAAAATGGTTTTGTGACTATTGGAAAATTGACTTGCACAATTGACAGCCACCAGGCGATTTTAAATTCAGGAGGGCTTGAAAAACAAGATAATCCATTAACATTAATGGCAACAGATTCAAATACAAATACAAGGATATAATGAAATTGCAAATCATCATATCATGTTGTTATGAGAACCAGCTTTTCCTATTGTGCAAAGTGTCGTTATCAGGCTAATATTCCACTCCAGCTTCTTTAAGGAGTATATGTAGATATCTGTGGTTAATTGAAAGCTATTATCATAATGCACCACACCTTGTGTTATTCATATTCAAATAGTCTAATTTGAACTGAGTACATCGTACACCCCCCTGAGTGATTGCAAATTGAAGCAGGAACAGGGGGATCACTGCTTTAAATTACAGCTGTGATGACACAGGGGTCCATCTCACATACGTTCCCATTGTTCAATTTGCAAATGAATGTGTTGAGTATTTAAGATTTAAATTTAGATAAGGAGATTGATTGTTTCAGTTCAAACAAATAGGCACTGCATTTGTAAAGTTTTCCAGAGAACATTTGACATAAACAATAAAAATAAAAACACAGGTTTCACGTCTTGAAATGCAACTGATCCTCAATTCGCAATTGTAGTCAAATTGGCAGATGTGATCAATCTAATGACCACATGTGGCTTTTTTGACCAGGTTCCACTTGATATGTGTGATTAGCTCAGCTCTTAAGGCTAATTTCTTTCAGAATGATGACTTTTTTAAACTTTTGAGGCACTTCACCACAACTCCAAGTGATTTCACCTGTTCCTCAAGTGGTGCTGAAATACAAACCACTGCTTTTCTTTTTTTTCTTTGAATAATTATATCTTAACCTATGGGGCTTCACACTGCTGTGCATGGGACGGATGTTTGGAAGGAAGAAAACAGAAAAACAGCAAAAGAACCCAGCCTTAAAGGTATAGCGGAGGATGTTTTTATTTTCTGGTGGGTAACCTATACTATTGGTCCTCCTAATTGTCAATCATTCTGGTGAATCAATCAAACTTTTCAAAAAATGGAGAGGGCGGGTCTTATCTAAAATTTGGAAAGATCCTCCGCTATACCTTTAAGTCACACATGATGGTCTATAAATACAAGTCTGTTGAATTATTGTTATTATTTATTATTATTATTTTGCCAGTTTCTTAACTGAAAAGTATATCACTAAATATCACTAAAAGTAATTAGGAAATATTTTAATATAAAGAAACTCTATTATTAGAAACACAGCTGCATCATCTATTCAAAATGTTGACATCATGCAATAAATGTAACTTTGATATGAAACTTGACTGTGATGATTGTAAAAATGGTAAATGTGAACACTGCAAAATTGTTTTCGTAATCAGTATTTTTTATTCAGTAAAATAGCCTATTTAAACATCATAAAATCAGATACATCATAAGAGAGATATTACTGTAAAAAAATATTTTTAAAATCCAATAAGCATTTTTTTTTCTTGCTTTAAGCATTAATCTGGCACAATTTATAGTTTACAAAGTACAATTTGGCAATGCAATGTAAGAAACATAAACTTAATTAAGGATAAATTGTCCAAAAACAATTCTTAACATTTTAAACTATTTAGATTCTTGGATTCAAAAAGTACTGATATTTTACTGAACAATGAGACAAACATACTAGTTAAGTACATGATTTTTGCTGTGTTTTGTCTTAGAAATGTAAATGGGTCAGGATCAGTGTCAATAAAATAAATGTAATCTAAAAACTGTATATAAGTATTATAACCTATCAGATAAAATAAATCAAACTAATGCATGCACTGTAGTAGTCACTCTCTTAATCATTAATGTTCATACTGAGCTTATTGTCCACATGCATCAAAAGATTGATAGTGACAACAGCTGAATATGTAGAAGAAGCTGTTTTGTGCCTGCAAAGGCAGGGCGAAGGATCTTGTCTTTGCTTGGAAGAGAGCGAGCAGCAAAGCACAGAGAACTTCAAACAGTAAACGTGAGAACATCAAATGTCAAGGGATTATGGCTCTGTGAGAGAGAGAGAGAGAGAGAGAGAGAGAGAGAGAGAGAGAGAGAGAGAGAGAGAGAGAGAGAGAGAGAGAGAGAGAGAGAGAGAGAGAGAGAGAGAGAACGACGACGACGAGCAGAACAACAGAGGAAATATCAGCCTCTACATGATGCCAAACTATCGACTGAAATTCAGGTGCTGCCTTGTATTGCTTCTGGGATTTCACCCTCATTCAAATCCACATTCCCTCAAATATAAAACAAAAGTGAGGTCTGTATCTGTTAAAATCAATGATAGCATACATTGCTTAAAATTGTATTTAAAAAATATATATAGCCTACAAGCAGGGGCAAGTTGTCACGAGGGTCTCTCTTACATGTAAACAGTTCAATTTGTCTACTTGATCTCTGACTAGCCAACTATACCTTCCCAGAGGGCATCTACTGCTCTGCCCAGAGATATTATCACAACTTAACTCCACAAACACACACACACTCACAAACAGGTAAGCTAGGCTAGTTAGCATGTGAGAATTCATTGTGGGTGTTTGTAGTCTTCTGCTCTGGACTGACTTCTGTATTAAATGCCAGTTTTTTTAGGTTAAATATGGAGTGATAAGGTACAACAGTGCTAGTTTTAATCTGAACTGAATCCCCACTGTGATCAACATGATAAACTGTTTACTAAGGAGTGATGTTGAGCTTCTTGTATTTGCTGTCATATAAGCTCTGTGAGCTTCCTCTGTGTCTACAAGTGACTAATTTAGAATGCTCTATTTTGGCAGAAAGGAACAGATCACGAATAACAAGCAATTTCAATAGCTTGATATAGCACGTTGCTAAGCTAACAGTGATACTCTAATAGGCCTAAGCCCAAATAGCATTACTAACCTTTTCACACTTCCATGGGAGCACAAAATAAAGGCCAGTGTTTACTGTAACTAAAATGAACACATAAAAAATGTTGTTTTGATGTTAATTATTGTGGAAATGGGTCAACACAGTCTGTTTTTTTCTTCACCTTGTCCGCCATCTTGTTGTTGTTTTTTCCACAGAGACAGTTGCAATGCATTTTAGGATTGCCTTCTCCAGGAAGATGCTGCCTTGTTATGTGTCTAAAATGCTGCCTACATCTCATTTAGTTTTGGACTGTGCAATAGACTATCTTTTCATTTCAGTTAACAACATAGTTAACAATTTATACCTAATCTTTAGTTCAACTTGATAAAGAGTAGGCTAAACTACCATTCAAAAGTTTTTTTTAAAGAAATGAATACTTTATTCAGCAAGGATACAGTAAATTGATAAAAAATCACAGTAAAAAATATTTATAATGTTACAAAAGATTTCATTTTCAAATGGCATTCATTTTCAATATTGTTCTTTTGAATTTTCTATTCATCAAAGAATCCTGAAAAAATGCTTAACTATTTGCAACAATGATAACATTAAGAAATGTTTCTTTAGCAGCAAATCAGCATATTAGAATGACATGTGACTGAAGACTGGATAATGATGCTGAAAATTCAGCTTTACCATCAACGGAAATGAATTACATTTGAAAATATAACAGTTATTTTATTTCATAACATCACTGTTTTACTGTATTTTTGATCAAATAAATGCAGCCTTGATGAGCATAAGATACTTATTTCAAAAACATAAAAAAATCTTATTGGCCCCAAACTTGTTTTGAACAGTAGCCTATAGTTTTTAAAACTGTCCCTACAGTAAAAAAAATTTTTAGGAGTTGCATGCATTAGATCTGCTGCATTGCCGTCCATGCGTCTCGCCTCCGCTCTTTCTCTCTCTTCACCAAGCTCTTCTCCCTCCATTACAAATTCTCTGCGCTGTGCGGGAAAATGGCCGCCCTGCCTTTGCTGATGTCATAGGGAATCGAGGCGACGGGGGGTCAGAGCTCTGGGCTCCGTAATGCAGATTAAGATTAAATCCGCGTGGGCGCGGTCGCTGGCAGGCCGGCTCTTCGTTATTAATAGTGTGTTTTAATCAGGCACTGTCCCAGGGCTCTGGATCCTGCAGGACCTCCGGCATCTGTCGGCTCCATAGAGATGTGCAGTGGAAATGAGAACACCGTCCTGAGGGAGAAAAAGAAACGACTGCGGCCCGACACTCTGCACTGTATCTAATCTCCCAGCACTCCTAAAATACACCGTTTACTTTTTGTTTGGTATATTATTGTTATTTGAATGTAAATGCATGGGTTATGGTTTATCAGAGCTGAACGGAAGTATCACAGCTCTCTCTCTCTCTCTCTCAATCTGTGACAGGCTGGAGAAGGAGGTGAATGAATTATTAAACTGACTATGAAGTGTTGGGACATTTTCACATTCGCTGTAATGCATGTTGTCCCATTGAGCCCTGGAGATAAACAGTCACCCAGGCTGGCTTGACAAAAATCGACTGTGACTTCCACCTCCCCAGTCAAAACCGGTTTTAGCCTGATTGCAGACACTGCTGCAGCTGGCAATTTCTAGAATAATCTGCAGCTAAGGCTCAGCCCCACCCCCCACCAATCCAGAGGCCCCACCCCCACTACCCCTTCTGCATCCTTTACACCCCCCACGTCTCCCCCTCTTTCTCTTTTGGCATCAATATTATAGACCGGAGCATGCCTCTTTCTGCTGAATCAAAGCTCTCCTGACCACTGCTGACAGAACATGCAAATGAATGGTGACACAGGGGGAGAGCGCACACTTCACAGAATTGTTGCATTGTTTTGCAATTTTGAAAAGATTTCATACATTCGGCTAGAATTCGATGTGGACAGGAGAAGTAACGCATCCCATAAAAAGCAATAATTATTTTAATATGAGTGAAGTTTTCGTAAAAATTCCAGTTAGGTTTATGGAAGTTAAAATAATTTTGCACCAAACAATACACATGTGCATGGTATATCTGTAATTTACAATTCACATAAAAAATAATAGATAATAAAAAAACAAATAAACGGAAAATCAAAGAAATTATTGAAATAAATAAATATAATACAAAGGCTAGAAAGATAGATGGATGGAGTGAGGGACGGAGAGATTGATAGATTGATGGATGGAGTGACGAATGGAGAGACAGATCGGAAGGAGCAAACTCATTTCCTTCGGTTTCTATGCATTATTTGTATGCTTAGCATAGCAATGGATCAATATTCAGTGCTGATAAAATTCTGGCCTCTTTAAAGGTGAACTAAGTAACTTTTTTACCTTAACTGAACAGCTTCGGAGTCATTGGAATGGTTACATTACTTATTTCGGGTTGAATGGTGGTAGTTTCGCACCCCCCAGGTGCCCGTGAGCGGAAAATACGCACTTGCAACTTTGAGCCGGCGGGCCGCCGGCCGCCGCGTCAGGAAGTCTCGCGTGATATCAGGTCTCGCGATGTAAACAATTGCTTTACGGCCAAAAGAAATCTGCTAAAATGCTGTCATTATTGCGCTCCCTCACGCTGTCCGAACCCGAATGATGAAGACGTTTTAAAGAATGTCCCATCTGCTTTGATGTCGTTGATCTACTAGCCTCTGGTGTCCGAGAATCGCCTACGAGTTTTTACAACAGTGTTGTCAAATATCTATTCCGAAGCTGCGGGGGGAGCTCTAGAGAGAAACCTGCGAGCAAAAAGCGAGAATACAGCGAAGAAATCCCGAAGTTACTGAGCCCCGCTTTAATAGATCCTGTGTGTCGGTCACATCCAAAACATTCCGACCATGTGTGTGAGGATGGCCAAAACATTCCGAACATGTGTGTGAGGATGGCCTACACATTCCGACCATGTGTGTGAGGATGACCAACACATTCCGACCATGTGTGTGAGGACGACCAACACATTCTGACCATGTGTGTGAGGACGACCAACACATTCCGACCATGTGTGTGAAGACGACCAACACATTCCGACAATGTGTGTGAGGATGACCAACACATTCCTACCATGTTTGTGAGGACGACCAACACATTCTGACCATGTGTGTGAGGACGACCAACACATTCCGACAATGTGTGTGAGGACGACCAACACATTCCTACCATGTGTGTGAGGACGACCAACACATTCTGACCATGTGTGTGAGGACGACCAACACATTCTGACCATGTGTGTGAGGACGACCAACACATTCTGACCATGTGTGTGAGGACGACAAACACATTCCGACCATGTGTGTGAGGAAGGCCAAAACATACCGAACGTGTGTGAGGACGACCAACACGTTCCGACCATGTGTGTGAGGAAGACCAATACATTCCGACTGTGTGTGAGGACGACCAACACATTACGACTGTGTGTGAGGACGGCCAAAACATTCCGAACATGTGTGTGAGGACGGCTAAAACATTCCGAACGTGTGTGAGGACGGACAAAACATTCCGAACGTGTGTGAGGTGGGACAAAACATTCCGAACGTGTGTGAGGTGGGACAAAACATTCCGAACGTGTGTGAGGACGGACAACATATTACGACCATGTGTGTGAACGTGTGTGTGAGGACGACCAACACATTCCGGACCAACACATTCCGACCATGTGTGTGAGGACGACCAAAACATTCTGAACATGTGTGTGACGACCAACACATTTTGACCATGTGTGTGAGGACGGCCAACACATTTCGACCATGTGTGTGAGGACGACCAACACATTCTGACCATGTGTGTGAGGACGGCCAACACATTCCGACCATGTGTGTGAGGACGACCAACACATTCTGACCATGTGTGTGAGGACGACCAACACATTCCGACCATGTGTGTGAGGAAGGCCAAAACATTCCGAACGTGTGTGAGGACGACCAACACATTCCGACTGTGTGTGACGACGACCAACACATTCCGACTGTGTATGAGGACGGCCAAAACATTCCGAACGTGTGTGAGGACGGCTAAAACATTCCGAACATGTGTGAGGACGGACAAAACATTCCGAACGTGTGTGAGGACGGACAAAACATTCTGAACGTGTGAGGACGGACAACACATTCCGACCATGCGTGTGAGGATGACCAACACATTCTGACCATGTGTGTGAGGACGGAACACATTCCGACCATGTGTGTGAGGACGACCAACACATTCCGACCATGTGTGTGAGGAAGGCCAAAACATTCCGAACGTGTGTGAGGACGACTAACACATTCTGACCATGTGTGTGAGGACGACCAACACATTCTGACCATGTGTGTGAGGACGGCCAACACATTCCGACCATGTGTGTGAGGACGACCAACACATTCTGACCATGTGTGTGAGGACGACAAACACATTCCGACCATGTGTGTGAGGAAGGCCAAAACATTCCGACCATGTGAGGACGACCAACACGTTCCGACCATGTGTGAGGAATACCAATACATTCCGACTGTGTGTGAGGACGACCAACACATTCCGACTGTGTGTGAGGACGACCAAAACATTCCGACTGTGTGTGAGGACGGCTAAAACATTCCGAACGTGTGTGAGGTGGGACAAAACATTCCGAACGTGTGTGAGGACGGACAACATATTACGACCATGTGTGTGAACGTGTGTGTGAGGACGACCAACACATTCCGGACCAACACATTCCGACCATGTGTGTGACGACCAACACATTTTGACCATGTGTGTGAGGACGACCAACACATTCTGAACATGTGTGTGACGACCAACACATTTTGACCATGTGTGTGAGGACGGCCAACACATTCCGACCATGTGTGTGAGGACGACCAACACATTCTGACCATGTGTGTGAGGACGGCCAACACATTCCAACCATGTGTGTGAGGACGGCCAACACATTCCGACCATGTGTGTGAGGAAGGCCAAAACATTCCGAACGTGTGTGAGGACGACCAACACATTCCGACTGTGTATGAGGATGGCCAAAACATTCCGAACATGTGTGTGAGGAAGGCTAAAACATTCCGAACGTGTGTGAGGACGGACAAAACATTCCGAACGTGTGAGGACGGACAACACATTTCAACCATGTGTGTGAGGACGGAACACATTCCGACCATGTGTGTGAGGACGGAACACATTCTGACCATGTGTGTGAGGACGACCAACACATTCTGACCATGTGTGTGAGGACGGAACACATTCCGACCATGTGTGTGAGGACGACCAACACATTCTGACCATGTGTGTGAGGACGACCAACACATTCCGACCATGTGTGTGAGGACGGCCAACACATTCTGACCATGTGTGTGAGGACGACCAACACAGGAGCTGGGATTGATGAGGAAACCTTCATTATACTTAATTTTATAGCCATGCCATTCTTGTTATCTTATGGCTTTGTGTTTAGTTTATTTCCTTTCAGGGTTCGGGGATTGTAAGAATTCAATTTCAAGGAACAATAGACTTCCGCGAGATGCTGTTTATGCCTCTGTAAAAAAGTAAAATTGTTATTTTGCTGTAAATAAAAAAGAAAGGCTATTGCCGGTGTGCATGGGTGAATTTGACACATACATTATGCAGTTTACATTTCGGTTCACATTATAACAGATGCAATTTTAGTTTAGCACAAAGAGAAAGATGGCAGAAGAAAAACTAACAATACGCTTTCTAATTAAATGGAACCTCTTTAGGGAAATGAGGGAACGTAGTGTTAACAACCTTATGCCTGCGCTAATCACCGTGGGTTATGCATGCGACTAATTATGAACTTGTTATGAGGGCCTCTGCTCATGCCACACGAGAGGGAGCATAACGAGAAGATTTCACATCCAACTGATGTCTTCATATTCTTTTAATCCCGCTATTTATCAAACCGAGGTGCTTGTTGTGGATTAAACAGCTTTGTTTGTCATCAGCGCTCAGCGAGGAAAGTCATATCACGCAAATGAACGTGTAATGCGCAAACTAATGCATTAAGCTTAACGTGGGCCCTGCTGCAAAGTCACGGTTGTGATGGGAAGGGGTCAAAGAACATCCTTGGAGAAGGAGACATCAAAACTAATGCAGCTTTCCAGGTTACAATCATACAAAAAAATCAAGTGAAAAATTTATAAACAGTTTAGTATAACTGAAATGCAGCAAGGACACAAAATCCCTAACAAAGTGTCTAACTCATCTTATCCATGCTATGCTGCAAAAATAGTAAGGTAAAGTCATAAAGCTGCATCTTTAATACATTAGCATCTTGGAGGTTCTTGGTTGTTGGAGGGAAAAGTGTTAAATCCTTTCCTCACATATATTCTCTTAAAGGCTGAAAGGTAGATTTATCATTACACTGAGGTGATCACATCTTTATGAGTCAGACTCAATAATATGAAAATGTAATAATACCTAGCAGCAAGCAGCATGGTGTAGTTACGCTGCATGAGAGATTGTGTGAATGTGTCTGGGTGTAAGAGCCAAAAAGAAAGTAAATACAAGTGAGTTGTTCAAAGATTACTTTTTACTTTTACTTTTGCACGTTCCTGGTTTTTATTTTGAACGGACGATGTTAACCAAATGCTAAATAGCTATTTAAACATCGTTTTAGCAAACTATCATTAGTTCTGGATCCATTCTGGAATGTAACACCCACTTTTCAAGATCCAATTAAATCCTGGCCGTCACTTTGCTTGTTGAATATTCCGTTTTAGTGTAAAATACATAACATTATGGAAGTAAAATAAAGACGAATTTCGTATTATATATAGAAGAACCAGGATGAATGTAGAGGAGAAAAAGGAGAACAAGTGCACATACTGTACAATAGACACATTTTCTGAGCAAATTATGAGCAAAAATATTAATTATAGGGGCAAAGGACCTTATTTAAACATTGATAGCTGCTCTAAAATTCGGTTGGCTTATTATCAGTGGACTTTTTTGTCAGTTTAACTAAACCCATGTTGATTAAGTATTATTTTACTTCTTTTCATTAAAGGTTGTGCAATTATAGAAATTCTGTTCATTTGCAGATAGTAGAGAGGAATAAAAATTGCCTGATTTGTATTTAAAATGGAAAAAGTGTTAAAAAGCATTGCCCTATTGACTCTATTTTCATTCTCTCCATTTATACTCCACTTTGTTCTTATATTTCTTAGATCTTATCCACTTATCTATTTAAGCTTTCATGTTTCTAATTATTGATGTCGTCTTTATTTAAGGCATCTTTTATTACACTATATTCAAATCTTTTCCCGTGGCTTTACTGAGCTGTAAAGGAAAATTCTTCTGCAGAGCACAAAAAATATATTTTAAAGAATGTTTTTTTTGTGCAAAATGAAACTCAGTGGGGTCCGGACGAACAATGGACCCAGTGACTTTGTATATATATATATATATATATATATATATATATATATATATATATATATATATATATATATATATATATATATATATGAAGACTTCAGTTGCAAAAGCCTCTAAGTGCCATCTGAAATTTTCTTCTAGAATGTTCATTTTTATCAAGCTTGTATGTTTATGTTTAATTATTTCACTTTAATGACATTGAAAATTACCTATTAATTGTCATTAAAGTGAAATTACTGAACGTAAATATACGAGCTTGATAAAAATACTAATTTTAAAAGAAAATTTCAGATGGTAGATACAGTATATATATATATATATATATATATATATATATATATATATATATATATATATTTTTGTGCTTTGCAGAAGAAAGAAACACATACAGGTTTGGAACAACATGAAAGTGAGTAAATGAAGACAGAATTTTCATATTTGGGTGAACTATCTCTTTAAAGACATTAACATGTGGTAAGATTCGTTTGCACTGGCAGTAACTGCTATCCATGCACTAAACTGGATTAGAATAATTACAAATATAATGCATTGTCTTAATCCCTAAAGTCCTTCTACTCAGTTAATGGCCAAAACAAAAAAATCATCTCAATTCCACCATCTGCATGAATGATGCATGATGGGAGTCTGTGGGTTTGTGGCCTTTGGCTTTAATTAAGAATGCACTGTTGGCCTAATGCACACGTGCCAGACACGTTCCCTCCACTCAATCGGGTGAAATCTCACAACTCTGAGGCTTAAGATGTTAGTGGCCTGTGGGTGTCAAAGCTAATGCCCGTGATGTTTACAAATTGGCTGGAGAATTAATGGAGACTCAGTTAGTCAATTGGTTCTTTGTAGGGTCTGCTGGAAGCAGGACAGGCGTGTTTGGTTTACTTTTAGGCACTTGTCCCAGTAATTGGCGACAGCCTGACAGGAACATTCTTGCGGCGTGGAGCCGTGTATAATACTGGGGTCTGCCTTTCTGCCATTCAATGGCGTTGCAGTAGTGGATGCCATGACTCATAGAGCAAATTCACTCACTCACTCCAGAGTCACAGCACAGTTGGCTTGTAACACATTTTTTTTTTGGACCTCCACTGATTTAATTCATCAGCAGAATTCCTAAACGCTTCTTGTACTGTGTGTGTACTGAAAGTTACTGGCATCAGCTTAGAAGCAAGACATGTTTTAAAATCACATACTTTCCATAGTCCTAGGGCTGTCAAAAGAATAATCGCGATTAATCGCTTCCAAAATAAAAGTTTGTGTTTAAATAATATACTGTGTGTACTGTGTATAATTAAATTTGTATATATAAATACACACACATGCTTGTATATATTTAAGAAAAATCTGTAATTTATATATAAAAAAAATATATTTATATGTAATATAAATTATATATAAATATATACAGTATATGTATGCAAATATTTCTTAAATATATACATGCATGTGTGTGTATTTATATATACAAAATAATTATACACAGTACACACACATATATTATGTAAACACAAACTTTTATTTTGGATGCGATTAATCGCGATTAATCTTTTGACAGCCCTAAAAATTATATATAATATATGTATATTATATTAAATAAAAAAATAGATTAGAAATAATATAGTATTTTTTTGTATGATATATTTGTATGATATATTTATACACACACACACACACACACACACACACACACACACACACTTGGTTTTATATCTTAGACTTTCCATAGACGTAATGATTTTTATACTGTACAAACTGTATATTCTATCCCCTTACTACCCCTACCCCTAAACCTACCCATCACAGCAAACTTTGCATTTTTACATTTTCAAAAAACATCACTTAATATGATTTATAAGCTGTTTTCCTCATGGAGACCTAAAAATGTCCCCACATGGTCAAGGATTTCAGATATTGCCATCTTTGTAGGGACATGTTGTCCCCATAATGTAGGGATTACCAGGCCACACACATACAGTGCACATATATGTATGTATGTGTGTATATATATCCAGAGAGGCTGGTTGAGAAACCGAAATGACAAATTCTTTAACAAACATACATTCAACATGTACACAGTGGCTCTAAATCAACTCCATTAGTAGGCTGCACACATAGCTGAATATCACGTCCCACAGGAAGAAGGCAGAAAGATCGCACACCAAGAGAGATTGGCCCATTTCAGATTTCACGGATGGCCTCACAGGACACACTTCATGTTCAAACCCTGTGAGTCACACCTTATCAAAATTACATCTAAATGGTTGTATTACCTTGATACATCCTTAACATGTGAAAACTCAAAGATCTATGATTCAAAAACGTACATTTTCGAGGTATATTGTAAAAAAAAAAAAACGTTTTCCCAATCTAAAGAAACATGTACAAGGGATCTAAAATGCCTCTCCATGTCTGCTGTCTATAATTACTTCCCGTCTCAATAGCCTGCCTTAGATCACCGAACCAACCTCACTGCCAAGGTCTCCATCCTTCAGTTTCCAATCACCATGCTATATATGTGTGAGGGTGAAATATCATGTCCTTAGTTAGACGTATAAGAGCAGGCATGTCTTTCTGCTATATAAAGGACGAAACCTTCAACGGAAAACTCCCGAAGCAGAACAATCGCCCTGTAGGCATATGCTATACATATCAGCAGCTATTGCGCACTAAGGTGCATAGATGGATTGCAGCTAATCTGACTGAGTGCTGGCACATGCGAAAACAACACCTGCTGCTCCACAGCGGATGCATGCATGTCTCTGCGTTCAAACGCTCCGGCCTAATGCAATTAAAGCCCCAGCACGCAATAAACGAAAATTGCATTATGGCATTTCTTACATTTAATCTAAAGAGCATGAAGATGAAATGGAGTCAACTCCGAGGAAATAATGAGGCTGTATCGGAATCCAATCAAGGTAAGTGTGGCAACAGCTGACACGGACAAACCCAACCAGGACCCGATCAATCCGTTCTTCACCACGCCGTCCTACTGTGGAGTATTTGAAGAGGATGTAATTAATGAAAGACATTGGTCTGTGTCATTAAAATCTGGTCGGATGATGTTCATCTTCGCCTTGTTAGATATTTACGCTCGACTGGAAAAGGGAAATGAATGAGAGGCTGCGAGAGAAATGAACCACTGCAGTGACTTCTCTGAGGCCTTTGATAAATAATTTACATCCCTGCTGCTCGTCCCATGGCCCTTAGACTCTTTGCAAAACCACACCAGCTGATCTCACACATGCACACACACTTCACAAGACCATTGGACTTATTTGGAGACCTCTTTAACGAAAAATAATTTCATTATTAAGAGATGAATCATCACTGTAAGTGAACTGCTATGGTCTGAAAGCATTTGGGCTTATTAAATAGCAGCATTATTTATAAAAGCATTTGCAACTCCTAAAGCTCTGCATAATGCATGCAAAAGAAACTATTAAGAAGACTATGAAACTATCCCATAAACTATTAAGATCATACCATTTATTACTCCTAAAATAGTCTTCATCTTAAAAGCAGATGTACAGTTTTGTACAAAGTTTGGGGTGTCAGGTTTTTAGAGGGATGAGGCGAGGACTCAAACACAGAGATCAAGGGGTAACACCCATTTACACAACACGTTTTATGCGGTTTAGCTGTTCATTTTTTTTTTTTTTTTTTTTAACGGTAGCTTGGTTCCCAATTTCATTTGATGAATATGGTTCAAGTGTCAGTACTATATATAAATTAGGTCTATTTACTGGCAATTTATTTGCATGTGCAACTGTTGAGATTAGCCTTCATTACTGCAGGTAAAACTATTTGACAATATACAATATTAGAATCTGTGAATATATTGCAATCATGATGACTTCTTTCCCATGGCCTCATTATGGATTATTGTCCAGGACTCTGTGACTTCCAAGGGGGCTGCAGAATAACAAAAATGATTTGAATAAATTGTACAATGGGGACCCTTGGAGTCATAGCAGCTCCACTGTTCTATATTATTACATAGAGACAGCATGCATTATGAGTGTGTGTTATGTTTGTGCCTGTAAGTGTGATAGTTGCATAGAAAATAGGCAGGTAGGCGGCATGCCTTGACTCCTGTTCAAGAGAAGTTGCATGAGCATGAGTTTAATTTCTCTTCACCACATGCACAACAAAACGCATGCAAAATATTTTCTCATAATCACTCTCTAATGACACTGACTAATGTCCTTACCGTAGCTGATTTGTTTCCTGCTTTTTAAAAGCAGATTATTTCCATGGATGAGACTTAGGATAAGCCATGCCCAAAACACAAGTACTGCACTTCATCTTGGGACTGTAGCCAAGATTAATCTGATTAAAACACTGTTTCTCTCGCTGTCTTTCTCCAACATGCCACACAGTGCTTTCACAGTCGTACACGGTGCCCAGTCCAGGCTGAAAGTCAGAGGAAAATAAAGAGATGCTCAGACTAGTTTAATTCTGGTTTGCAGGAGTGATTCAATAGTTCAGTTCTTCTACTGCTACTTTAAAAGAATGTGTTTTGCTTTAGTTATACTGAGATGAGTTTGAGCTGACCAAGGTATACTGCATGTATTTGATATGCAAATGTATGGAAACAACAAGCAAAATTCAATTCAAAATAAATTATTCCAAAGAATGATCTCCTATGGAAGTAAAGTTTGATGCAAAAGAAGGCAGCAAATTATGATTGATGACCCATTTGAATTGTATTTAAAGGAATAGCTCTGTCATCATTTACTCATCCTCAAGTTGTTTCAAACCTGTATGAATTTCTTTCTTCTGTTGAACACGAAGGAAGATAATTTGAAGAATGATTGAAACCAAACAGTTGATGAACCCCATTGACTTCCATAGTATTTTTTTCCCCCACTATGGAAGTCAATGGTGTTCATCAACTGGTTACCGACAATCTTCAAAATATCTTCCTTGGGGTTCAGCAGAAGAAAGAAATTCATACAGGTTTGAAACAACTTGAGGATGAGTAAATGATGACAGAATTTTCATTTTTCTAAATCAGGAACAGACCCATCAGGCCGCCTCACTAAGGTAACCTGGATATATCAGTATGAATTAAGTGCACAATACTCTTACGGAGGGTCTCTAAATTCACTTCGCTCAGTGTTCCTGTCTTATAAAACCTTCTTTGAAAAGGGTCTGCCATGGTTGTACAAAATATATCAGTCTCTTTCAGCCTCTGGGAACTATATCGAGCAAAAAACAAGAAAAAAATAATCCTAATGAAAAACACAATCCCTCTTGCATTGAAAAGTCAAGTAAAAAGTGTTGAATAAGAACGCACGCTGGGCCGGCCAGAACTCGGTCTGAGTTCCGTGTGCAGTCATGCTGCAAATTCCATCAGTAGTTCGGTTATTGATTTGAAACCTCTGAGACACAGGACATAATACTGAGAGAAATGGGAGCTGCATACAACTCTTTGGCTAGCAATTGCGACCAAAAATTCTAAAAGTAAATAATAATACAAAATAAACGTTTATTCGTCAAGGACGCATTAAATTGATCGAAAGTGACAGTAAAGACATTCATAATGTTACAAAAGATTTCTATTTCAAGTAAATGCTGTTCTTTTGACCTTTCTATTTATAAAAGTATCACGTATTACGGTTTCCACAAAAATATAAATCAGAATAGTAGAATAATAAAAATTATGATAATAATAATACATGTTTCAAGAGCAGCAAATCAGCATATTACACTCTCAGAAAGAAATGTGTATTGTAGGCTACCCTTAAGAGGTACAACAGCTTGTACTTGTTATTTACCCTTAAAAGGTTCATAGTAGTACATTAAGGTACATATTGCTACTCATATGCAGCTTTTAGGGGTAAAAAAGATGTCCTTTTAAGGGAACTGCCCCAGCGACAAGCTTTTGTACCTCTAAGGGGACTATTTTTACACATTTTTTTCTGAGAGTGTAGAATGATTTCTGAAGGATCGTGTGACACTAAAGACTGAAAATTCTGCATTGCATCACAGGAAAAGTTACATTTAAAAATTTATTAAAATAGAAAGTTACTTTAAATTTCAATAATATTTCACAATTTTTTACCGTATTTTTGAACAAATTAATGCAGCCTTGCTTCTTTTAAAAACAGTCTCCGACCACAAACTTGATCATAAAATCATAAAAGGATTTTTTTCACATATAGTTATTAGAAGTAACCGAGCAACATACTAAATTCATAGACTGAACTACAAATAGCTAATAAAAACAATGTTTTATCGTACTTTACCATTTATTTTAACCGTTTTGAAAACAGCTGCGCTAATATCGCACTACTGAAAAATGTGGGTTAGTTTAGTTTGGAATTTTCAACCAATTGGTCCGTTTAAGAAGATATCAGAGGGAAATCCACAACAAACTGCCTATCAGGCAAAAGCAGCTTATAGCGAATGTGAGGAAAAGCGGCTGGTGACAGGCTTGAGCGAACAAAGAGCTCTCCAGATATTATGGGATGGCAGCCAGGCATTCACAGCTAACAATAGATGCCCACAGATTCAAACCTCCGAGGCCTGTGTTTTGTTGAGTCCATCTCTCTATTAATGGTAAGCATTACCGTCAGTCCAGAACTGTTCGGTTACTTCAGCCACAGAGAAACATGAAGGTCCTTTATATCTGACATCACCGTTAGCTTTAGGCTACATGTATTTCTCTGAAAAGGGGTTTGAAAGCAAAGACCAAAGTGAACACTTTCTCAGCCAGCATCTCAAAAGCATAAATCACCACGCTGAAAGTTACATTGACAAAATATAAAAAGAGTATAACCTGACAATTCGCCTCCAACCTTTTATGCTTTTGACCAATTACATTTACAAAAAGATGATATAACTATATGGATGATATTGTGTACAGTTAGCAGAGGGGAAGATACTTCTCACTATTAACTAGTTGCTTGTTAGCAATTGGCAAGTTGAATCACTCTAACTAAGACGGCTTTTACAATTGAGCATTTGAGTATCTTCGCATGACATGACACAGTGCTAATATAAGATTTTTTATCTTATAAATAATGTCTTTTGAAAGACATAAAGGAGAGTAAATTATGACAATTTTATTTTTCTGGGTGAACTGGCCCTTTAAATTTGAATTGTGAAGCCTCGAAACACTGTTTATCTCATATGATGTTTTATTTATTTGCTTAGTGCATAGAACATCACTGAATTTGGACTATTTGTGCATTAAAAATTATTATAAAGAAAATGAATGGAACAAAATGGATCTGATTAGAAGAATCAAGAGGGTGAATAGACTATTACTGAAAATTATTCCAAAATGAGCTGTTTCCAGTTTAAAAAGGAGCATGTAATTAAATGAGAGGGCATGGAATCGGATCTATGATGGTTGTTGACCTGGGTCACAGAGTACAGACTCAAGCTGGTCAATCTGCCATTGTATTGACTTATCCTAAATCTATTCTATTGTAAGGTCATGTGTCTGTTCTCCTAGAGGTCCCATTAAAATGCATGGCCCTCGGTTCAAGCTTTGATTATTAGATAACCCACTCGTTTGGGCGCATATGCGAAGCTACAGTTTGTCTATACGAGACGATGATGCTTTGTCAAGAATTAAGCATGATGATGGTGTTGAGATTTAGTTATTGTCACCTAAACGGTTTAACATCACTTGCACCGATTCATAATGAATACTCACAAATGCACACGTACAAAGAAGGGCATTTCTTCAAGTGTAAACTTTTTATTGGATTTTTTTATGGGAAGGTTACAGTAAACAGTAGACTTTTATGTATAAAAATATATATTTTACCCTCATCTCTATCAAATATAACAATTACATTTTTAAAACAAACATTGATTTAAACAAAGAATGAAATATTTTAATAATATAATCAGTTTTTACAGAAATCACAGATTTCACTCCACTTTTCACTTACAGTACCAGAAGTGCTAGAGATATAAGACATGATGCATGAAAAAAATCAACATAAATATCAACAGAACATTTTTGTATATCATTTCAAATTTTTTGCATAATATGAAAGAAATAGTGGTAACACCTTACAATAAGGTTTTATTAGTTAACATTAGTAAATTACATTATTTAACATGAACTAATAATGAACTGCACTTCTACAGCATTTATTAATCTTAGTTAATTTCTTAGTAAAATGTACTAATACATTATTAAAATCAAAAGTTGTATTTGTTAACATTAGTTAATGCACTGTGAACTAACATGAACACACAATGAACATTTTTAGTGCTGGGCAACGATTAATCGCATCCAAAATAAAAGTTTGTGTTTACATAATATATGTGTGTATAATTATTTTGTATTTTTTATATATATATATATATATATATATATATATATATATATATATATATATATATATATATATATATATATATGTAAGTACACACACATGCATGTATATATTTAAGAAAAAATGTGTTTTTATTAGGGCTGTCAAACGATTAATCGCATCCAAAATAAAAGTTTTTTTTACATAATACATGTGTGTTTACGGTGTATAATTATTTTCTATATATAAATACACACACATGCATGTATATATTTAAGAAATATTTGCATGTATATACTGTGTATATATATTTATATTATATATAATTTATATTATATATAAATATTTTATATATAAATAACACATTTTCTTAAATTTATATATGTATGTGTGTGTATTTATATATAGAAAATAATTATACTCCGTACACAGACATAAATTATGTATTTTTAATTTTTTTTATTTAAAAAAAAAAAAAAAAGACAAATTATGTAAACACAAACTTTTATTTTGGATGCGATTAATCGCGATTAATCGTTTGACAGCCCTAGTTTTTATATATATATATATATTTAAATATAATATAAATTATATATAAATATATATACAGTATATACATGCAAATATTTCTTAAATATATTCATACATGTGTGTGTATTTATATATACAAAATAATTATACACAGTACACACAAATATATATTATGTCATCACAAACTTTTATTTTGGATGTGATTAATCGTGATTAACCCAGTAACAAAGATGAATAAATACTGTAACAAATGTATTGATCATAGTTAATTAATACATTAACTAATGTTAACAAATGAAATCTTATTGTAAAGTGTTACCATTACAGCTTAGTCAAAGTATGCAAAATGTGTGAAAATATTATTTAATTGTATGTAGCACACATAAAATGCTAGTTATGAATTTAGCCTCGGCAAGACAAAGGAGTTGGGTATTTTATCCCAAAAATTTCTAAAATGTAATTTCCACCACATAATTCTCACAATACTTCAAAATTGAAAGAATTCTTCTGTCATGCACTGTTGGATATTGTTAACAGACAAATAAACTAGTTAGTGTGTGTGAAAAGTCCATCCATACACATATGCACACATAAAATACATGCAGTCAAACCGTAAACATACACCACTCTACTGGGACACACGCATGAGCACAGGTGTGTGTGTGACAGAGAGAGAGAGAGAAAGCAGTGATGCTTGGTAATTGAAGAACATGCCTGTCATTGCTGACCTGTAGGAGGCCAGGGATGAAATGTATTCCAGTCTCTCAGCTTTGTGTTGGCATTGACAGGCTGCTGAGCTGCAGGTCTGACAGGCCTGACTGAAAAACAGACCATCCTGATCGTTACCCTCTCCCCTCAGCATCACCGTTCTCACCTGCTCCCTGCCTGCACACTCATACACACACACTCCTCTGTGTACAAACACTCACATATTCAGCCATTGACGATGTCATTATAACGATGTCATGGATCACCTTCATAAAATGGTGCCATAAATAAGTAAATTGTTCTTATTTCGCACACATGTCCTAAATCATGGCATGGCCTCCATTTTAATCCAGCGATGTCGCTGATGTATTAAATTGTGTGTTCATTATTTTATTCAATTTCAGCTCCGTATTATGTCACCTTCCATTTTGACTAGTTTTATGACTAGCGGCGTAGAATGGGAGTAATAAGGCATTGGACGTGTACAATCTGAAAATGTTTTAATATTCATTCGGGCAGCTCTCCGGAATAATCTTGTGTGTGTGTGTGTGTGTGTGTGTGTGTGTGTGTGTGTGAGAGTTAAAACATCCAGCACTAGAGCCCATTACCTCTCTCTCTCCTGCAACCAACCAGAATAATGCTGAGAGAAAATAATATATTCAAAGCCTACGGCTTCTGCACTCTGTGTCATCCTGATGATTTGTTCTGATGTGAATATCTAATCTGGGATTGGAAAGCAGATTATGGTGCATTAAATTCTTCTGAATGGGCCTAGTTTAATACCACTATCGTGTGGGAAAGGGACGGCCAGATTACGGCTATAAATGCAGCGTACATCTAAAGTGAAACGCAGAACAATCCTTTCAGATTAGACATGCACAAAATCAAAAATTTATTCATAAAACACATAGAAATAGAAAGAATAGTCTTACTACACAAGTGAAAACAAATTAATTGGGCACTATTTGTTTAGCTACTAGTCTAATTAGAAATTAACTAGCATAAATGGCATTTTTTGTGTGTGCACATTGTTATATAAAAGTGATTTTTAAAAAAAGGCATGTTCATGATTAAATAAAGTAGTTATTCATACATTATAAACAAGGTTAATTAAATGGTGCTGCATTTAGCAGAATATTTATTGAAAATGATACACTTTCAGAGTATTAATAATAACATTGATTTCAGAAATACGACCCTGAACTAAATCAGTTATTTAATGTGATGTTTTTGTTTGTTGATCTGTACTTCAAGTCTTTATAAGAGCAAATGCTGGCTCAAAATGGATGCAATCTATTGTCCTTGTAAAGTAGATTCTCATACATTGCATTTCTAATATGCGCTCTTAGAAAAAAGGTTCAATGGGATTCAACTCAATTTTAAAGAATCCTTAATGCCAAAAAGGTACAAGGAGAAATGTCTGAAATGATCGCATGATACTTTCATGTTTTCAAGTGATAAAATGTTTAATTCATGAAATTTAATCAAAGTAAAAAATGTATTAAAAATAAATCCACAAATGATGGGAAGTGCCTGACAGAACCCTTTCTTTTGTATACTGCAGATTAATAATCCCATAATTTTTCATACCACGGAATACCCTTTGCATGCAAGGTGTACAAAACTATCCATAAACTACTTCAGTATGATTTATGCTCATAATCTACACTGGTAAATAAATATGACAGCAGTAAAGAAACTGGCCAAAAGAGCCGAGGGGCTTATGTCAGGTTTGGAAATTGCAGTCTCACGGCACATGAAGTCCCTGGAGCAAAACCTGTCCAAATTAAGAGCTGTGGGAACAGTCCTACACACAGACAGTCAGCGTTCAATCTCATTTATGATGCGCCTACAGGCGAGAACTACCTCTGCTCTACATTAACCTCGGAGTCCGTCTGAGAGGAACTTATTAAAACAAACACTGCTGGAAATGTAATCCAAGGTGCTAAAAAACAGGAAAAAGCCAGATAATGCAGCCAGCAGCACTTGAAATGAGAGTTACACAACCACTGGTAAATAAGACATACATTATTAAAGCTAATATATATGTTAATATATATTGACTATATATATATTATGATCTAATTCTTATATATATAATGTTTATATATAATATATATATTTTCGGATCCACATTATATTAAGTGTCTTTAACTAAAACATTTTTTTAACGAAAGTAGTATATAAGCTTATATAAGCTTACAGTAAGCTATAAGCTTATTTCCTCTAAAAATCCCCTGATCAAACTGAAAAAGCACTTTTATAGCATGATTGTTTTATAGAATTTCCTAGAACTGACTCATTTATTAGCCAGGTCTGCACATCGTGAAGGTCTTTTGCCAAAACGTGCATCTTGAGCTCTGTCATGTATAATCATTTATACCCTATCTGAGCTGTTTCTCAGATCCGGCAACACAGAGGCTTAAGCCAAAAACCAACCAATCACGGTCCACTCGACTGACTCATGCTCCTCCCACACCCCAGTGTGTATGGTGTGCCATACACGTGCATATATATATATATATATATATATATTTATACATCCGTGAGTGCATTTCAACACACACACACAAAAAAAAAAATAACACACATGCACACACTTTTATGCAAAAGCACCAATATTGCACCAAAACTGATCCGTTTCCGCATGAGAAATAATCCCAGATTATGGCCTTTGAGATTAAGACATGCTGATGCACAGGTTTTGATTCACCTCTCGCTCTAGCACCCTATTCGGGATGTCAACGGCAATGCATTAATAAACAACCTATTTACCAGATCAGATTGGAGGAAGAGTGAAATAAAATTGACATAGGTATAAATGCATGTGTAATTCGTCATGTTACTCAAGTTGGAAGAGGAAATTAAGTTTCTCTTTCCTTTCAATTCGGCAGAGAAGCCGAAACAAGACTGTCTATTCACCTACCCTGCAATGACAAATTACTCCACGGACAGAGAACTGACAGCCGTCAGAACAGGAAGTGTTAACAACGACAAAAGCACACACTGGTTTTATCTCGAACACAACCCACCAAAGCCCACAGGCTATCTGGGCCATCCCGCACTGAGCGTTTACCTACGCACAGAATCAGATCATTCATAGCTTAAAGTTTTGGTTCTATCAAGGCCACTTCATATAGAAATGCTGATGACCTTTTAGGTCAGAGACATAACAGACTGATTGGACTGTATTGATAAATGCCTGAATGTTTATGAATCCCCGATGCATGAACGTACTTGCACACACACACGTTGCGCATAACACACAAACTATTAAAACCAAAATGACGTTCATTATTATAATTCATATATCACATGGTGACGTGTCAATTAGGGCTACAAAGTCAACATGCATGCCGAGCCGGCTGAATAATTAAATTGGAATATTAATGACTGAAATGTCCATGTGGGCCTACAGCCTGTGATCAATCTACAGCTAATGAGTCATTCATCTTGGTCCATTCAGTACCCCACCCTCACTCCGAGGACAGCCAGAGCTCGAGGTCGCTGATGAACCCTTTGCAAATCAACATCTAAACAAAAGCAATTTGTCCTCAGTAGCATTTCTGCATTGTATGTGAGTGGTGCTGTAACCAGTGTGAATGCAATATTTGCACAGCAGGATGAGGTGGAGGGGGTAAATCATTATTTAACACTGCTTTTCATTAAAGTAGAGTAACATATTTTTATTTCACCTAAGAAAATTTAACATGTTTTGGATAATTGTCCTTCAAATGTCCATCATGATTCTAAACAAAGTGCTGCATGTCAACTCTCATTCAAATCAAGGTGGTCTATTATACCTGGAGAAAGCTATTTGTAAATGCAACGTGACCAATTGCTCTGGACAAGCAAGAAAATGACACAATGAAAATGATTCACGGATGGCACATAAGAATGTGCACAGTCCCAAGTCCTTCACTAAGTCCTTGACATCAAGCAAAGAAAATAAAAATAAAAATATAAAAAAGGACAAAATGTGCATCACACATTTAACAGCTCCAAATAAATAAATAAACACATGGCTAGTAGTTAGTGAATTATTATTATTTATTATTATCAAACAAAAATAAATACTACTACAAATGAATTATTTATTATTATTATAAAAAAAATTCAATTGTAATAATTAGGAAGAGTAGCTAGTGAATTATTATCATTTATTAAACAACAACAAAATTATTTATTAATATAATTTATAATTGTAATAATTAAGGATAGTAACTAATGTTTTATTATTGTTTATTATTAAAAAAACACACAATTAAATAAATGGGCTACTTTTTTTCAGTGGTGCCAATGAAAAAAAATGGCGTTTTGGGGGTCCAGATGGTGTAGTTACGACACCTACCAGCAGGGGCTCATGGCGTTATGTTCACCAGCCAAAACCTGAACCCTTGATTCAGGTCCTCACCTTTCCATCCATTTCTGGCCTGCTGGTGTAACATACTCTCTATCTTTAGAAGTGTTATGGAAGGGTTTGCAACTAGAAAGATCAGTTGGACGGACTATAGTTTGCACTTGTTTGTTTGGGACAGTCCCTGTTCGAAGCCAATTGTCTATTCTGAGGCTTATTAGTCTTGACCTGTGAAGTGCAGGTCTGCTGCATCCTATCAGTGCAATCAGAGCTGATTCTTTCTGGCTAAGTAATAGGATTTAGTGATTTAGCACTTAAAGAGCTAGCTGGGTTCCTTCTGTGAAATAAGTAATCTAAGTTTAAACCCTTTACCCACTAGCAAAGTTGACATGATGTCCTTCTAAAGAGGGACAGACACAGTGACTCGAGCTATCGGCACTTATTCCGTCATTTACTCGCACAAACTGTGGACAGACAAGTTGGCAAACATGGGGCTTGAGCACGCTTTTGTTTGAATATGCATAACCTCCCAAAGGGCAAACAAATTAATGAATATTCACACTCAATCTATAGCCCAAGGCTTACTATACATTATTCATGCTTGGTGCGCGAAATGCAGGCGCATCATCTTTGTCATGGCTAATGATAATTTCATTTTTTTTAAATAAACAATCTTGAACTTTGAACATTTTGTAAATTTATTTACTTTTATTCCACAGTTACAGAGAGTTTCACAGCAGCACACAGAGTAATCCAAAAAAGCTTCTATTTACATGATACGGAGCTGTGTGGGTTGCTAAGTATGGGGGAAAAAAAATATCAAAATGAATGACTTCACTTGCATATTTTCAAGCGATTCTCCTGTGAGATCAAGAAACAAGAAGTGGAAATAAACAAATTGATAAAAGGAGCCACTCTGAATCATGGCTGACATCTCATCTCCCTCAGGCTTAAAGGAATCATTCACCCAAAATGAAAACTCTTTCATCATTTACTTGCTATCTTTCTTCTGTGGAACACAAAAGGTGAAGTTTTGAACATCTTGAGCAGTCTTTTCCATGCAATTACAATAAATGGAGACTGAAGCTTGAAAGAGGATGCAAAAACCCCATAAAAGAATCATGTGAATCATTAAAAGCAGTTTATATGACTTGAATTCAAGTCGTTATTAATTGATAATGTACCTCTCCAGAGTCAGTGGGGTGAACTCAAGAACCGAATCAGTCTAATTTGTGAATGAATCCCAGACAGAATTGTAAACTGAATCAACTTGAAATAACTCGAACACTCTATTTTCCACCAATTTATGTCTTTTCAGGGTCATTCAGAGAGTCAGACACCTGGAAACCAAAGATAATTGCTGTTAGAAACTTCTAAAAATAAATCCTAGACTCCAAAGAATAATTTGTTGACATCACACAAAGCTATCTTAAGTCTTGAAATACACTGTGCAAGTCATAGACTACTTTTATGACATTCTTACTGTGATTTGCATCCTTTTTGAAGCTTGAAAGCTTTGAACAGCTCCCCGTTTATTGTAATTGCACAGCAAAAGAGCATGAAAAGAAGAAAGAAATGCATGTTTGGAACAACATGAGGGTAAGTAAATGACTATTTTTTTATGAGTAAGCTATAAGACTGTCAGGACGGATTGAGAAGCGCAAGGTCTAAAGCGCAGGGCACAAGTGCACTTAGTATTAAACATTATTAATATTTAACATTGTAATCCTTTTATTTAATATTTGCCATGTTTGTGTGCTGCTGCATTGTGTACGCGCGTTGTGGACCCGCCTATAGGCGCACATTACTAACGTGCTCTTTAAATAACAAAAAAAATACTGCGCCATTGACTTTAGACCATGTTTTAGTAGGTCAATGGCGCAGTCTATATCAGTTGCCTCAAAATAGCAACGCACCAACAATGCGCCTGAACACACCTCGTTTTCAGACCAGCACGCCCATGGGCACACAGATAGGCGCAAATGCATTTGCTATTTAAACAACGTGGCGCAGGACGTGAAAATGATAACTGCGTCGGGCTGTAACTAGCAAAAAACACTTGCGTCACGCTTGGCGCTGCATTGCGCCGGGTGTATGATAGGGCCCACTGTGTTCCACAACAACTGACTATACATTTTTACCATTACTTCCATTCAATCTAGTATCTTTCCTTTAAGAGAATGAGACAAATGCTTAGTGGGTGAAAAAACAAAGATCGTCACCCTATTATGGGAGGAGGAGGCACCGTTTTTCCACCATTAGAGAACTTAGGCCAACACGGGGACATTCCCAGTTAAAAGGTTTCCTCTCTGGAAGGGAAGACAGCTGAGGTGACAGTTTAAAAGCTTCTCCCCTCCCATAAAAACGCGCTACCTTCTTCCACACAATTGCTCGGTCTAGTCAAATTGCATTAGTGATGCACTTGGTCTTTATATTGTGACACAATAGGCCTTAAATGTGTTGTGAGTCTATTCTGAAAGTCTTTGCCACCACCAACAAAGATTACAGCGTTGTGACATTTTCTGTCAAAACACAATCAAATGCGTCGTCATCAGGGAGATCAATACAGACCGATTAACTGGAATCGTAGGTGAAGTGAGATGGAGCTACTCTCCACCAGTGTAATGATGCTTAAATATAGCAATGCTGCATCTCTCTATCCCTCAATTGAAAGTAAACAAATAACCGTAAATGAAGCCATTGGAGGGTTGCGAGCTACATGTTAATATGGAATCAAATTGAACAACTTTGATATTTTGTACCTCCACCTGGGCTTTGGAGGTCAGACATCCTTGTGGCGTACTATTATGGGTGGAACGATTAGACGACGGATGCATTAATTATATTGTACAAACTTCTAAAAGAGCTTCATCTTCAACGACTCTTTAGAATTTATAAAACTGTATGCATATGCAAAATGTTAGTTCTTGCAGCAGTCTTGGACCAAATTATTTATATGCAAGGAGGCTTTATTGCCATGAATAATTGGGGGATATTAGCATTTGTTTATTTGCATCCATGAAAGCTGATCTTATTATTCACAACTCCAGATCTACTGAGGTTCATTTTGCAGTTTACATCATCTTTATATCGCATTCAGACATGATCCAGATTTGCTGCAGAAATGGGAATATATATTACGGTCTGTAAGAATTTTTAATGTTTTTGAAATTATGCTCACCAATTAAGGCTGCATTTGTTTGATAAAAACTGGAATATTATTAAAATGTATTATAATTTAAAATAACTGTTTTCTATTTTAATATATTGTAAAATGTCATTTATTCCTGTCATGGCAAAGCTGAATTTTCAGCATCATTAATTCAGTCATCAGTGTCACATGATCCTTTAGAAATAAGTCTAATATGCTGATTTGGTGCTCAAGAAATATGTCTTATTATTATCAATGTTTAAAACAGTTGTTTAATATTTTTGAGGAAACCATGATACTTTCCCCCCAGGATTCTTAAATGAATAGAAAGTCCAAAAGAACAGAATTTATTTGAAATCGAAATATTTTGTTACATTATAAATGCATTTTGCTGTTTTTATTGAAAGCATTATTACTCAATAAATGTAATAATTTCTTATTTGAACGGTAGTGTATCACCTCAATGGAGAAAATAAGATCATATTTGAGTGTAATATGTCAGCCTGTTTATAATTAAAATCAATGTCTTTCTAAATCAATGTTTTTTTCTTCTTTTCAGAATTAAGACTTAAATAACTGATAATTAAGGGTCATAGGGTTGGGAGATGGAATACTCGATTTTCTTTTCAGGGTCATTCTGAGAGTCAAACACTAATTTTGACACCAAAAGATACCAAAGAAAATTGCTTTTAGAAAAATTCCTGAGTTCCTCTGTTTTCAGTATAGAAACAGGGTAAGAGTGGAAGGTGAGCGGGACAAACACACTTCAGTTAAAACTGCAATCTGGATTCTATTTCTGTGCAGGCTTCAGGGTAACAGTGTGTCAAAAACATGGCAACATAGCAGATCTCAGAAGATATTTTGCTTTCTAGCTATTATAACTACAAATTACCTCTTTAACACCACAAACATGTCATCAGTAAATTTACATGATGCTTTTTGTATTGTGGATGAACAGTGACTGTAATAACAAAAGCGTTTTTTCTGCATTTAAATATTTAAGTGGTTGCTCTCTAAATAAAGTAAATCATGATGTTGACATGAACTGAATATAATCTTGATAACATCTTTCCCACACAGTTGAATTGTGAAGATGTAGAGGTGTGTGCTATGGAGAAGAGAGAGGAAGGTGTAATGACAGGGGACTCTCTCCACTCTCTCTCTCTCTTTCTCTCTCTCTCATACACACACACACGTTGGGTTCGGGTTTTTATGGGGATTTTCTATAGACATAATGATGACTGTCACGGAGCACAGACATTTTTTCTTTGCTAAAATCTGATTTATAAAATACCAATGCCCTCTTCAGATAAATCTAATGTTTGTAAAATATTCCACGCATATTTTTGAACCTAAATCAGAATGGCACACATTCACTCTCTCGCTTTCATTCTCCCTGACTATAACAAACGCTTGCCTTAATCGTTAAATCGGACAAGCTCTAAAAATAAAACTAATTGTCAAATGCCTTGGCTGGAGAATGTTCTCATTTGCATGACTGCAGAAGGGAGCGTTTCAGTGTGTGGAAGGGGGTCTCTGCCTGCTGTAGGGCTGAAGAAGTGACTGCACTGCTGGGGAAACCTTCAGATTGACCCATAAATCATTCATGCTTTTCCTTCGGTATCGACACAAAGAAAATTCGCTCTTCCACCGCTTTAGATAGAGCAGAGCTCAACCAAACAGTACAAGGAACACAAAAAAACAAACCAAAAATCCATTGTCTTGTTCGAGAAAAATGTGTAAAAGAGATAAATTAAATAATAATAATAAAGAAAAAATTATATATATATATATAAAAGGATTTAAGGTTCTTAGATAATTTCTTTTAAATAATATACGCCAAAGACAGATCACGCTCAACTACTAAATTTTACATTTATTTTAATAATGATAAAGTCATTTAACCAGTCAGTGATCTATTATAAAATAATGATTTCCGTGCTGTAAGAGAGGAGTACAGCGCAATTGATGCATTCTGTTCTCTAGAGATGGGTGTTATTGTTGAGTGATTCAGTGCTGATCTCAGTGTAGCTTTAGACCCAACGCAGCATTAATAAATAGGTCATAGAGCTTTTTTACCCTCTGAATTTTTCAGGCTCGGCTTGGCAAATTGAACATAATTAAAGCCCAAGGCAAAGGTTGCACTTTCCTTGAAATAACAGGCTGTGTTGCAGCACAGAGAGGGACGGACAGATAGGAAAGATGCTCCAAGGATCTGTGCAGCTAGGCAAGGCAGCGTCTTTTAAGGACAAAAGAGGATAAGTAGAAAACAGGCAGCCATTACACCAAAACCGACAGCTATAAAGCGTTCGCCTTCACTGCGATTGTGTATTTTAATATGGTGTATATTTTTTAGAATATTTTTGCACGAATAGTGTAATTGAAAAGTGCATGCATAGGCTTTGGAGATTTCTTTCTACAGCGCACGTGTGTGTGTGTGTGTGTGTGTGTGTGTGTGTGTATGTGTACCTTTAACAGGAAGGGCATGGGGGGGATGTGTGTGTCAGAAGACATTAGTGTCAGTATCCTTTTTGAGGACAGTACCTGGGCCAGCCTGGGTCATGCCAGCATTTTAGCCAATAAAGATGCAAGCAGATTATACTCAAGCAGGATAAAAGCTTCTTCATTTGCACCAATGAAGCAGCTCCACTAATCAGCTGAGAGGAAGCAAGAAGACTTTTCTCCTGCACCTGGTCATGCTTAACCTGGACTTGGACCTGGGTGATATAAGACAACAAAAAGAAACAAGAGCTTAATGAAGGGTTTGCAATCAAAAACTGCATGTGTTTGATAACTAAATAATGCACATTATATATTTAACACAAAATGAGCTGCTTAAGACAGAATACATTTGAGCACTATAAACAACATTTTAAAAAATCCTGTATAATGTTTAGCAAAAAACATTTAATTTTATTATTTTTGCCGACAGAATTCAATAAGGTCACCAGATTGGGATATTTTAAAGGGATTGAGCACCATAAACAACATTTTAAAAATTGCTGTATAATGTTTAGCAAAAAAAAAAACATTCAATTTGATAATTTTTGCCAACAGAATTCAATAATGTCACCAAACTGGAATATTTAAGGGGATTAAAAAAAACATTTCTACACAAACCTGACTTTCTTTCTTCTGTGAAATGCAAACAGAAGTGCTCTCTTCCATGAAATGTAAGTGAATAGTGACCAAGTCTATTAAGTGTATGAATATAGACTTTCAGTCTGTTTCTCACACAATGCTAAAAATGGCTTGAAAAGATTTACAGCACTTATGTCATATGGAATGATGCTTTTATAGTGCTTTTTTTGTCCTTTTTGCACCTAGTCCCTATTTATTTTCATTGAATGGAAGCAGCTCAGACATGCTGCAAATAATTATTGCGTTCCACAGAAGAAAGTATGTTATACAGGTTTGGAAATTAAACGTTTATTTTTGGGAGACCTATCCCTTTAAGGAGCATTTAAGGTTTTTAGGAGAATGTAATGGGAAGGACATTGAACGTTTTGCCTTCTATTTGGCAGCCCCAGCTGGGTTAAATGCCTCTTCCACATCCTCAGAAAATTAATGGCAGAAAATCTCAACCTGAAGGCTTTGATCCGCCATAGGGCGCCTGGGCCCTGATTAATATGCAACATTATTAACTGTCTGTGAGAGCCAGTGAGCACACACACACACACACATGCTCATGAAAGCATGCAGGCGTACATGCATGAGCACTGTGTGCATACCAATACAAAGCAATTTGTAAACAATATTCTTCACCTTAAATGTATTAGTTAAATTACATTAGATCTCTCCTATTTTAAATCATCTTCTACACTAGGTGATATTTTCCTGCATATAAACAAAAAGAGATTAATTGAACCTTCAGTGCAGTTTATGCTGAAGTGGTGAACGCCATTTGCCAAACAGAGATATTATTTGACTTTCATTATCCATTGTGTGTCGGTGTATATGAAACGAACAGGAGATGGAAGATGGAAAATTGGAGTGAAACCGAATGTAAAATTGGAATAAGAGGAAATAGAGGGAGTGACAAGGACAGAGAAAGGCAAAGAAAGAAAGACGCCATCATCTTCCACCCCTCCTCCCCTCCGTCTCTCCAGCTCATACGCTGCATGTGTGCAGGGGTCATGATAGCGGCACAAAATAATGACTGTGTGTTTAGTGCATAGGTATGGGGAGTGAGGGATGAAAAAAAAAAAATTCTATAATAGTGGTATATTTATTACAGTGTAAAAAATGCATTTTCCAAAGTTGTAAATAAATCAAAGATTACTGGAGTACATTTTACAAGAAAATACAATTTAAGTTTTTCACCTTCAAATGTTTAATTCAATGTGTTACTTGCCGTTTCTTTGTGTATATGTATATATATATATATATATATATATATATATATCAATGAATACTGCGCATCTCTTCAAATGCAAATCATTTTAATTGAATACCTTCATATGTAATTAAACTGATCTGCATTTAGGCACGAGTAGCACAGTCTTTTTGTTTTTTTATCATAATATATTCAACATAAACATTGCCTGCAAATGCATCTCTAATATGTTTGTAATAAATCTGTATTAAAATATATAAATTCCGTGTGGTAGAGAAAATGACAGTTGCTGTTTTTTTTTCAAGATAACCACCATGATTAGAAGAGATGAACGAGCCAATCCTGCATAAATTATCTGGCAATATTATGTGGGTGAGCAGCGTTTCAGCTTCAGTTATCTAGGTCATCCCACGACGGCTTTGTGAGTTTTTCGTACAGCACGGCTATGTTTAGGTAAACCACACACATGCAGAATCTCGCATAACCATAAAATAAATCAGAAACGAGCTGCTTATTTGTAACATATTGACAACGTAATTGCGTCAAATTAACACGTAGCACAAACAAAAACAGATTTAGAGATTTGGACACGGTGGCAGGGAGGTCGGCCCGTGGGGTTCAGGCCCACAGCGCCACTTCTGATGATATTGCTTGGTTCTGTGCCTGCTGAGTTTGACCTCTGTCTGCTGTCACAATGTCATACGCTATCTGCCCTATACTGCCTGTTATTGCTCTCCTTCTCACCATCTCTCTTTTTCTCCCTCTGTCCCTCCCTTGGCAGCAGATGCACCACATGCATGCCAAGACTAGGGGCAGGCGCCATGATGGACAGATGGAAAGGGTACGTTCAACAAGTGTAAAGTGCAGAGGAAGTTAGCTGGAGCAGCGCCGCACGGAAAGAGAGAGAGAGAGAGAGAGAGAGCTGGAGGTGGAGTGTGTACCTGTACCTGCAGATGGCTGGCAGGCCCATAGGGTCCTACTGTCATTATGCTCTCTCGGCAGGGAAGAAAAACAGTTTTATCCAGAGCCCTGAAACTCAGGCAGCTGCTCTGCGTGCCATGGGAATCTAGCCAACCTCGCCACAGACCCAAAGCTATCCTGTGCCGAGGAGGACAGTAATGCAAAATTTAAAATGAACCTGATCAAGACACAATTCTTGTTAGAAATTGTAAAATTACAAAAATTTGCTACACAGTAAAAGATAATAAATAAAGAAATTAAATAAAAAAAGAATAATAAATGGAACTAAAATGAAATACAAAAATACAAAGTACATCTCATTTTACAGGAAAAAAAATCTAAAACAAATTCCTTAAAACATGCTAAATTTCCTTGAGAAACTAAATTGTGATAATATAATGTTATGTATTTATAATGACATAAATAATCACATGTAAATATTAGGGCTGTCAAAAGATTAATCGCGATTAATCGCATCCAAAATAAAAGTTTGTGTTTAAATAATATATGTGTGTACTGTGTATAATTAAATTTGAATATATAAATACACACATGCTTGTATATATTTAAGAAAAATGTGTAATTTTTATATAAAAAAATTATATTTATATATAATATAAATTATATATAAATATATACAGTATATGTATGCAAATATTTCTTAAATATATACATGCATGTGTGTGTACTTATATATCCAAAATAATTATACACAGTACACACACATATATTATGTAAACACAAACTTTTATTTTGGATGCGATTAATCGCGATTAATCTTTTGACAGCCCTAGTAAATATATGTATTTGTGCATTTGACAGATGTATTTATCCATATATACAGTATATCCATATATATATATATATATATATATATACTAAGTTATAGCAATTTTGTTTAGATATTTTATTGGAAAACAAGGCAGAAAAATACAATTATTTAACTAAGATTTTTGTCTTTATTTTACTTTCCAGTAAAAACATTACATGTAAGCAAAATTATGAAAAAAAAAAACTGATTTGTTAACTAAGAATAGATCTTGAATAAACAAGAATTGTCTTGTTCCATTGGCAGATTTTTCACTTGTTTTAAGCACAAGCCTCACTAGGTGAATTACTAATTAATTCATTTATTTTATTATAGTATTTTTTTTGCAGTGTAGCAGCATCTAAGCTGCTGTCGAACCTTTATCATGGAAGTTATTTCTGTGGTTTGCTAAGGGCACCAATCATGAACCCAAACAAAATGTCAATACAAACATTGTAAAAAATAAGATCATCACCTCCTGTGAATCACTTTTATTGTTGAGCATACAGCGAATTGCTGCAGACAAAGAAATGCCAATATTTCTCTGTATACCTGGAAACCAAAACAGATGATGACTTACTGCACACTTCTATTTCTGATAATAATGAACACAAGTAAATCAGAATCAGAGTTATTATGAATGGAATGCTATTTGAGGCAGGTGGCAAACCAGGTTGATTTATATACTCTGTGTCTTTGATTATACACACGCAGCTGAGAGGCAGCAGCATTTTACACACACCGCTTTTGAATTACTCTGAAACAATTAGAGAGGAAGCAAACTGGCTAACAGACTCCTAAAACTGACCGCTTCGACTTAAATCAAATCTCAAAGCATACAAAAGTCCATTACAGGAAATTAGAAAGAGCGAACATCTAGGAGAGGGCATCATTCACTTTTATCGAGTCAGAGCGCTTGCCTTTGGTGCATTGTGTACCTGTCAATGAACTGCAATTCAGAGAATGCTGCTGTCCTGACAAATTGCTGTGTGTTAACGCACTCTCTCCCTCACTCCGCCGGAGCCCAGGGGCATGCTGGGATGCATGGACAGACTCGATCTTGCCCTTGGGAACAATGCAAAGAAAATGTCACAGGCCTGGTTGGCGTTTAATGCAATGGAGAGCCTGTATAGATGTAATCGAATATAATTCAGATCTATGTTAGAGCAGCAGGGGGCTTTGTTAGCTATGTGCTTTAATGGGCTGATTAAATGTAGAATTTTCATTTATTTCTTTACATTAGAAAGAGAAAAGAGAAAAGAGCAGCAGTTTCAATTCCACCCCCTCCAAAAAATCTATTTTCCGCATGCCGACAAAGTAAAGGCAATCAGACATTATCTAGCGCGCAAATGGTTCACGGGCTAAATAAACACCGATAGAGGAAGCTTCAGCATGCTGTCAGCACTTTATTTCTGGTAGAAGAAGAAAAAATGAGGGAAAAATGAGAGAAAAGAACAAAGCACGTGCGCTAAACAATCAGCCATGTGTGAAGTACGCAAGCACACCTCTCTAATTCACCATTCAGTCTGGCAGCACGGGCAGCGCCAGTGATTTCTCTGAGCCGGGCTTCCTTGTTATCTGCAGTTTGAATGCAAACAAAGCCGGCAAGCACCACCACCCCTCCTCTATCCCCCCAGGCTTTCCTCGGCAGATAAATGGAGACGGCCACATCCTTAGGCCTAGATCACGTCCACAGACCTCACCCTGACAAATCCTTCACGGGGAGCCGAACCCGAAACCTCCATATGCACCTCCAAAGATAATTTGTGCGGCGAGCGAATCAATAATGCAACAGTAAATTCATTTAAACACACATTACTGATCCCGTTTAATTAATGGTGCCTCAACTGCAATTTGTCAGTGTCACACACAGTCGTCCCTTTGATATTTATACCGATATTCATTTTTTTTTTCTCTGCAGGACGACCCTGACTAATGCTAATCCTTAGCATGAGCTCCCACATCCCAGAATTAGATAGCGCAGCCTGAAAAGACAGCATGTGTCTGTGTAGCCTAAACAGCGGAAAATAATTTAGAAAGTAAATCACATTAAGAATCATAAAGGAAGAGAAACATTAAAAAAAATGGTAAATGGTGAATATCTAATTAAGGCTAACATATACGAGCCACCCGATCAAATGCTTCAGAAATCATAAAAACGGTCTTCGCCATATGCTTTAAAACATCAAAACGCTAAAAAGAGCTCTTTATTTATCTCTATTCTTAAAGAGATAGTTCACCCAAAAATGTCATCATTTATTCATCTTCATAGTAAGCCCATTTCTGCCACATAAGAAAAGAAAGATCGTGCTTTGGTAATCATAATTATGAGATAAAAAGTACCTCAAATTTGAATTGTGTAAATTTCAACTTTATCTTATAATTACGGCTTAGTATGTCATCATTTCGACTTTTATCTCATATTATGGCTTAGCGTGTCATAACTTTTTATGCCATGTCATAATTATAAAATCATAATCTTTACTTTTTGTCATAATGACTCCTTATCTCTTAATTATGAACTCAAATGTACAGACGAATATAGGGTAGAAGAATTGTACAGAAGAACATAGTTATAAAATAGCATGTTCTTTAAAATATTGCGTTCCACAATAGAAAGTGGGTTATCCAGATTTGGAAAGACGGTGAGTAAATGATAGAATTTTTTTATTTTGGGTGAACTATCCCTTTAAATACTCAAAATATAGAATCAGACTGCAGAGGGTTAGTCCAAATAATGAGAAACCTGAAACCACAGGCTTTGATAAAAGCATATTGCTAAGAGCAGAGAAAACCGAGCCAAAAAAAAGAAAAAAAAAGCATGCATTTTAGGTTTAATCCAAAAGTCCATTTTGGCAAAACTATTGCCTCTTTGTTCTTCTCAGAATGGAGAATGTGCCAACAATGATCACAAAAGCAGAACTATTTGTTTAACTGTGCTCAAAAAGTAATGTCAATCATTGTTGGTAATACTGGGCATATGAAATGTTGTGTCAGAGTTATTTTTAGGGAAAGCAGAAATGTGACACTAAGAAAAACACCCGAAGCTACTCTCACACGTGCTGTTCCATCAATTCGGTGGCAACAAAGCTTGCAAGAGGGTTCGAACAGCCTTAAGTATGCTATCATGGCATCTCTTGTGTGGGGCTTTTTATTTGCCATCGTCAGGTTAATGAGCCCACCAGCCCACTTGATGTCGAGAGGCCTGCCACAAAGACGCGTCTCATTAGAGGCTGTCTGGCACTGTGCGCAGAGACAAAAAGCACATTCACCCACTCTGAATACCGTCATGCTCCCCATTGCTGCCAGCCTGTAGCGTTGCACCCATGGCATCCATCCCGCACGCACACGTCCTGGCTCTCAGCCAGTACCACCTCAGCCCTCTTCTGCATGAGAGAGTGCCTGGCGGGGCTTGGCCGAGCAGTGGATGCACGGGAACATTGCGGGCACACGGCAGAACTGGCACCGTGCCAGCGGCTGCAGACCAGCCCAGTTCGCTGCAGTGACAGCTTAAGCTGCACGTGCATTAACTCCCCCTTCAGTGCCAGAGAGAGAGGGTTCGCTATTGTGTTCTCGGCAGAACTTGGTGTGTGCGTGAGAGGGAAGGAATCAAGTGACTATAATCAGTCAGTTACTCAGGTCTGAGAGCCATTATCTCCTGAGAGGGGATCAATAGTGAAAGATAGGAAAGTTGGCCTATCCACTGTACGGCTGAGGCGTTATCAGCCTGCAAGCAGGTGCGCCCCTTCACCAAAGCCTCCATCGTGGCATGCTGGGAAAATAGTGGATATTCTGAAGCTGGTCTGACAGGTCCTGTGGTTAAGTCTTTAAATGGAAAAATATGTTTCTTTACTGGAAAACACAAAAACAAAATGCAGAAAATGATTTTAAAATGTAAAATAATTTGTCACAATAAATGTAAATATCTTTCAAAAAAATTGGGGTTAGTACATTTTTTGTAAAGAAATTAATGCAAGGACGTATTAAACTGATGGAAAGTGACAGTAATGACATTTAGCTACAAAAGATTTCTATTTCAAATAAATGCTCTTTTTTAAACATATACATATTTGTATATTTGTGCAGTCAAATTGATGAATCGATGAATATATGTGTGTGTATATTATGTGCGTGTATATATTATATTTATACATTATATGTTTATGTATTATATGTTTATGTGTCACACACACACACTGTATATATGCAGTATACACATACATAATATATATATATATATATATATATATGCACACACATATATATTATGTTAACACAAACTGTTATGTTAGATGAAATTAATCATGATTAATCAATTTGACAGCACTAATCTACTGTATATACATACATATATACATACATATTGTATACACACACACATACATACATACATACAGTATATAGCCTATTGTAAACACACACACAAGCATGCACGCACAAATAACAGTACATTTTTGTACGCATGGTAGTTTCAGTGATGTTATTTTCTATGCACAATAAATGCAATCATTTGAAACTAACTTGAAAAGTGGGTCAAATAAAAATAAGATTTCAGCTCTTTTATGATTGTGGACTAATGATTATTATAGTACAGTATGTGCAAAGCAAGAGAAAAATACGGGCCATCGACTCGTCAAATCCACCAAGCCGCCTCATCAAAACACAGAACAGCTTCAGAGACAAAACCTACTAAAGCCATCCTTAAGAACTGCACACAAGAGAATATACTTCACGCATCTCGTGGTATCTTTCACAATATGGGCCTGAAAGGGCTTCTACATTAGCCCATCTCACTCTCCTTCACAATTTCTAGAAGAATGTGGGCCGAAACAGCTGAGCTGACTGCAGTGATGTCACTTGCACTGATGGAATGCTTTGTTCCTCAGCGTGTGCGCATGCCACCTGGGTCTGAGCAAGAGCCTGCGAGATGCACGCTGAGTGTGCTGCAAGATGGCTGACGCTTCATTCAATTACACCAGCCACCAAAGGCTTATGCAATCCGAACGCTGTAAAAAACACGTGCACGTCTTATCGCATATCTGACATCTAGTGTTAGTCACAGCGGATGTTCAATTATTTTAAGTCTGATTTAAAATGTAGCTTTGAAATGTTTATGTATTTGAAATTACAATCCAAATTCAAAGCGCTTCTATTACGACCCTCGGTGAGTTGGTTTGTGCATCTTTGACCGTCACTGTTGGTAAATGCAGTAGGAACAGCAGTAAAGGTAGCTGAAGCATTAATGGGGAATTATACTCATATATTTTTAGTAAGCCTTTGGGCACTTCCAGTGTCCCTAAAAGAACGTGGTTGCTAGGCAACCATTATTGTTGCCATGGAGATTCACGTGTTGGCAGCTGCTGCAATCAGCATTAACTCAAGGCACATATTCTCATTCCAGCAGTCAGGCGATAGCAGGCAACTAGGACAGCAAGTCACTAGGATAGTAATCGCATAAAAACATATGTTCACCTATCATTCGCTGCATTAATAGCATTATAAATGGACAAAATGATCACCGAAGTTTGGTGCAAATAATGCCTGCTAGAATCAAATATTCACTTTAATGTCTGATGGCCCCATATTAAAGTGGTTTATGTGGTTTATACCCGTTTATGGCTATAAAGACAACCTATGCTTAATGAAAATAGTGAAATGTTGCATATGATGAGAAAAAAAAATAGTTTTTTTTTTTCAGGTAAAGACAAAGCGTGCTAAAACGTGCTTCATGTTATTTCATCTAAATCAACCAGTTCTACTGAAGTCAAAAATATGACTAACTCAACCAAAGTACATTATTTACACCAACAAAACTGATTTTATTTATACTTAAGAAAGCATCTGCTTGTAGTAATGTCTTTCTGCTTTTAAGAATTAAAAACAATGCATCAATCAGATTTCAGTTAACAACAGACCTGGTTCTCAATTCAATTTCTTGCTTGTACAGAATGTATGCAAATTTCTTTACAGCCACATACAGCATAAATCTGCCATCAATTCATTTAAATTTAGCTTAAGCCTTTAGATCCTTTAGCAGACCCACCAAAGCACATGAAGATTCAGTAGCGCGTGTGGGTGGATGTGCAATGCGAAGCTTGAGCAGCAATTGAAATTTCCAGCCCCTTTGGTTCTATCTGTCTATTTGTTTATGCTGACAAATTGACTATTTCCAGTGGAACTGCGTAAGCCGGTTGTACAGCATTTCAAAATCTGTGGGGGTTAAGTGATATTTTCAAAAGATTAAAATCTTTGTTGCAAAGCTATATGCAAACCTTCTGGAACAATTGTGGCATTTGATGAAATGCAGAACACACACACACGTATCGTATATGTGTTTACGGGGACATGTTTGTATAGTACAAACTGTATATTCTATTCTCCAGCACTAAACATACCCATCACAGAAAACTTTTGCCATTAAAAAAAAAAAAACACTGTTTAGTATGTTTTTCAAGCCATTACAGTAAGTATCCCTGTAAAGCATGTTTACGTTGTAATACTCTTGCCATTACACATTTGTTTTATTATAAACCATATACAAGAAGCTACACAGACAGAGAAAGCATAATAACTGTTATTTAGGGTGCTGATATATCCGTCACTTTGCAGGTGACATCACAGAGATGCATTGTAATAAAATGACAGATAATGAAATATTCCCATGCTGCCTTGTATCTTTGATTAAAGGTTTTTTCGCTAGATATCTGGATATTTATTTATTTATCTGGATGTAGTTCAGTGCTGAGGGAGGGTAGATGAGATTGCAGATGTGCTTACAATGTTCCTTACGTGGATGAAACCTTAAAGGGGTAGTTCACCCAAAATTAAAAATTCTGTCAGCATTTACTCACCCTCATGCTGTTCAAAACCAGGACTTTATGCAAAAGATGATGCTTGAAGATCTTTTGAAGATATTCCAGACGACATTAGACACCACAGACTTTCACTGTATGGACAAAAAGCACAGAGACAATGATGATAACATTTTTAATTTTTGGGCGAACAATCACTTTAAGAAGGTCTATAACAAACAGTTAGGCCTATTCCATATTGTTATGTAAATATTACAGCATCATACAGTTTTATAATGTTTTAGCAGACTATGCGCAGAATAGTATACAAACATATTACTCTTAGTACTTTAGTGTTTAGTGTGTATAGGCCTACTCTAGACTATCTCCATCAAAGAGGCCAAAAGAACATTTATAATGCAATATATATAATAATGTCCACTGTTTCACCTACTAACAATAAATGTAGGCAGTATGCCCTTTATAATGCACACACTGTAAAAAAAAGTGTTGCCTACATTTTTAAGTACAATCAACTTAAAAGTTGAATCTTGCATAACTTCTAAAAAAAACATTGAAAATTGCTTAAATTATTTTGATGAAAGTTTCTTCTACTCACTTAAGCCCTTGAATATAAACAATGGTTCATTTTTGCAAGGTGATTTTAAGTGTGGACAGGTGACCAACGGGGGCGTTCACACAAGTCGGAGCACTACTGTTCAATTTCTTCTCGTCTCCTTTAATTGTCAGTCAAAAAAAAAAAAAATTGAAGCTGGTAGGGAAATAAAAGTAGTGAGGCTCCTGAGAACAGACTGTAATGGCCTTCATTATCTGTTCTTTCTGACATTTAACAGCTCAGTGTGAGAGTGGCTAGTAGATCAGATGCCTCAACATGCATGTTTGACCCTAAGAGATGTAGGACATGAGAGGCCCAAACACAGTCATGAGCTCTCTCGACCCGCCAGGAAAACAACAAAGGTGCTAGATGCTCAAACCTGACAATGGTTCATGCATATGAATGGTACACACACATATGCTTAGCATATGTTAGAATCATTTTATATAAAATACAGAGCTTAATCAATGAACGCAGATTCAACCGTGATATTTGTGCTAAAATACTTAAAGGGCAAAACAACTCTTAAAATGAACTTCATAGGCTTGTAGTGCATCCTGATTGGTTCCTACATCCTGACCTGGCTCAACTCCTCTCCAGATAGACTAAAAGGGTCCAGTGCTTAGAAATCCTCTAAAGAAACACTCATCAGGAGTTTTAACAGCTTATTAACAACTAAATTAGGTCACAGTGGGTGAGAAGGAAAAACCTTAGTTACATTCTTTTACATAGATGAGGACTGTATCCGTTATTCAGAAAACAGAAAAAAGGAAGACCCCCCCTCCCAATCCAGCTGAGAGCATAATGGTTGAGGTTGAGGAGCACAAATCTAAACAGGGACTTCATAAACATCATTCGATCACTGATCCGCTGCAGTTTGCTCAGCACAGATACAGTATACAAACGTTGAGGTCTGATACTAAAATCCATAGTTGACAATAGCAGGGTTGAACAGGTCTGATACATAAACATTGCTGCTAACTGCATTCCTCTTAAAACAAATCAAAATGATTCAGTTTAGCTTATGATGATTTACATGCAGTATATTGCATATGACAAACTATTAAACCAAATGTTGCATTAAATTGATAATTCCACAGCAGTAACTAATACAGATCATGAAGTGATTAGCTTTCTACACATTCATTTAGATAAAAGTAGATATTTGATTGACTATAATAGAGTATGTAAACAGCACTATATCTGTTATTTGAAACTGCAAAATGCAATTGTAAGAGAAGGTCAGATCTCCTCAAAAGCATGCATTTACAAGCTCATAAAATCAATTACCAAGTATAGCAAGATAGTTTATCTGAAGAGACTTTAAATACTCCGTGTGCCATGTTGAGTCAACGTAGCTACACGTTAAGAGATTTAAAGGGGGGAAACGCTTTAAATAGCCTATATTATTGTTTTAATTTTTAATCGCACAGAATATGACGATAGCTCGGTCGGTATAGATGAAGGGAGCTGAGCCATGATGCCCGATCTAACCACAATGCATTTGATTTGTGACGGAAGCACAGCAGTTTCCATTCGCAGTCTTGAAACTGATTGTTAAGCAATTTGTTTCTCGCGTAAGAATTATGCATGTTAAATTTGCACGAATATAAAGAAATTTAAATTAGAGTATCATGCGTCTCGTCTCGTGGTTTCAAGTTGTGTGATTTGCATTTCGGAAAGCTTAGAAAAATAAACGCAGCTAAATATTTTTAATGCACAATTATTTAGCCTAGATGAATAGTTCAGAGCACGGTTTGAATTGCTGTGACATGCGTGCTTGTGTAAACTAATTTACAGACTCAATAGTCTACTTATTTCACTTAGCTGCAACATAAGTTCACTTAAATAGCGTATTTCGTTCAAATAGCCTAATGTGGTTCTGACGTCCAGTTGACAATTGAATTAATTTATTAAATCCAATGTTTCCACTCATCTTCACAAAAATGTTTCATGGTCGGTGCATTGCCAAAACAATACATCAATTTAAAATGACGCGACATCTAAAACAAGTTAGATTAGCATGAGACGAAAAACTAGCATAAACAAAACGTCATGAAGATTTTTAAGAATGTTTTGGGCCTGTAAAGAAAGTCATTTAACTCTTTAAGGCTTAATTAATATCGTCAAGCTAGTTTCCTATTGTATTTTTCTTTTGCATCCTTACACGACAGACTTCTATGAAAAAGAACCTGCAGCAAAACATCGTGTGTTCACAGACAGAAACACAGAAATAACAGGCTACTATATTCAAGTTAATGCAAAGCTGCACATTGTATGTAAACATCTAAAAATTCGGCCTTACTTGAGAGCGAATATTTGAGGTCCTTTCATCCTGGAAAAGATAATCATTGACTTCTAATATAGCCTACCCTTATTTATACACAACATCAGAAGTCCTTCTGGCCCATAGCACTCGTAGGTACAACTTTACCCCACTTTTTCCTGAGAAACAGGGCCGTCTGGCCAGCCTTGATTAATAAATGTTTATCTGTTTTGAAGTGCAGAACAATAGGTGATGCCCTGTGACCCCGCGGAGCCTCGACCTCGCGCAGGGTCATTGTGGTGCACGGGGAAAGAAGGCTTTTGGGGCCTGAGACCCAATGCACTGACCCGGAGCTTCAGTCATTCATGCCGCCTCACTGCGGTTGCCTGCAGCTCCTATTGTTTCAGGACGAACAATGGCGTTTTCCCAGGGAAAATAATCTCTTTAAAAATTCCCTTTAAAGTTGCAGCAGTAGCAAGATTTGACTGACGATGCAAAGGCAAATGAATTGCTTATTAATTGAATATTAATCATTATGTTTTAGTTGTATTTGTTCCATTTGATCAAGTTATTAAATCTGCCTGCCAGCTAGTTCTCCATTGCAGACAGAAACGTTCTGATCAAAAAATAGCAAGTGTGATAAAAAATGAATTTAGACACTCTAACCTCTGTAGCTCCTCCTAAAAATAAAGTAGGCTACATTAAACCGTAACCTATGCTATTGCATCAAGAGACAAACACTGTGCGGAAGAAAGTTCATTTTGTCTGTTTTATATTTCTGCATTGTTCCTGTTTGAATCCTTACGTGTCGATGCTAAAAGTAAAAGAAATACAACCACTGACATGGTGGACAACGCAGGATACTTCGATTAATTATTAATGCAACATCACGTCTCACTTGCTTTTCTTGAAGAACAAAAAGCATTTTTTTTTTGTCCAAAAGGATCTTTAGAGAAAACTAGAGAAATTAAACCAAATCGTTTTAAGCTGTTTTTCTTTAATATGCAAATACATTTAATATGCACCAAAATTAGGTGTTTTTAATTTTTACAAAAAAAATACAAAAATTCGGTTTTCTGTGTGCAATAATGATAACTGCACGTGCAGAAATTATATAATTATAATTTGGGTATATAGGCTAGGTTACTGCAGGGGATAGGCTATAGTGCACTACAGCCTGGATATCCCGATTGGCTGTGAATGTAACCTTCTTAGTAGACTATATTTATATTAAAAAAATAATAATAATGAAGCAAATGAGCCTGCTGTTCCCATTTAAGTTACGGTTGCGCAACTGATTCCAGTGCGCGTGGAATAAAACGTCATTTGTCTATCCAAATGATTCATTTGAAGCAACAAAATGTACTTTAACAAATACAATGCGACTGAGCATTGATTCTTCCATAGGCAATAACGTGGACAACTGAGGCGTCGTAATGGACTGAACGTGACAAATTGCGTTCAAAACACTAACGCAACAATTCGACAATGTGCACAAGAAAATCTAAAATGAGATTATGGCTCAGGCAACACATCTGTTTGAGTTTTATATAATGCACTGATGAATGTAATATCAGTAGATATGTAGGCTATATACATTAGACACAACGGGTTGGCACTTCAACGGTACAAAAGCTTGATGTTTTTGTTGATCTATTGCAATTTTAAATTTGCAACTGTGTGTGTGTGTATGTGTGTGTGCGTGCGAGGGGCAGAGCGAAAGAGAGAGAGATTTAACTCATTATAATGCATAGCGACCTGCCCTCTTTTGAAAAAAAGAGAAAAACGCAGCCATGCTTTGCAGGGGCTCCAGCCCCTGACTCACTACAAGATAGGGCAAGTCGCTTAGCGGAGGCATCCAACTACACATCGACAGAAACCTCGGGAATACAATTAAGTTTCTTTATATTGCATTATATTGCGAAAACAGCTTTGTGAAAAACGAATGGATATGAATGCAAGGAAAACCAACGACCTCCTGCTGAGGCTGTGGAGCGAGCGAGCGCGTAAGTGTGGAATAGCTATAGGATACATATGTGGAATTACGAATACAAAATAAAGCAACACATGCATAAAGAGAAGGCTAAACGTGTCTGATATTAGACCAAGTGTAGCTAATTGTTTGCATTTGCTCGCGATCGGCATCAGAATAACGGGGAAGCTTTTTCCCACGTTGCACTTGCTATTGTTTTTACAGCGCAATGGATAAAACGCATGCAAAATACAACCACGCGAATGCTTCTAACGGTTTATTAATCGTTTATAGCAAACGATAACTGTTTTTTTCACGCAAAATGCACGAGGACTCGTAACGTGTTGGTTACGCTTTGTTTGTACCCGCTTGATTCCCACAGACAATAGATTAATGGACGCTGGGTCAACTAGGTCATATTTTACTGCTCATTATGAGAGTACAAACACGGATAAATCAGAAGCGCGTGGGCTTAAGACCAGGATCGAGAAACATGCACGAAATATAATGCAATGCACAAACATTTTTGATCAAAAATGGCGTTTCCCTTTGTTTCTCGATTCCATTCATTCGACCATCATATGCAAAAAATCAGCTTAAAGCTGTTAGCTACTAATGACTGAAAGAAAACTGCGTGACATTGAACATAAAAACAAGAAATAGAACATAAAAACTAAGCAGTAGTCCCATGGACTAAAGATGTTAGGACGGCCGTTGAAGTCTCTTGGTATGGATGGCAATGGCGTTCTTTAATTGTCAATGTTTTTGATTATTGAATCTGCTTTCTTTCCTATTCCCATGAACATACACCACTGACATACAGTATCCTTGCAAATTAAAAACAGCACACAGTAGGTTTTTGAGAGGTCTATTGACACTGATGTAAACAGAATGCGGATTACTGCGCATACAAACTCGACTTTGGGATTATTCCCAGGCTGTTTGCTGCACCAGGGCTGAGGAATATGATCAGAGAAAATGATCTGCAAGTTCGTTAATGACAGGTTCTTTTTTAATGTATGCATAGAGAAAGATTGGACACGGTGCAGCAAACTGTACCTGTATTCTGAGCGAGTAAGACGAGCCTTTGCATTTCAAGCAAAACTATCCGGATAAAACTCTAAAGTAATCTTATCTCAGTCTACATACACGAATACAGCGTTCAGAAATCCGTTTAAGGAATTCTGCACGGAAACTGCTGATGATGGCAAACTTAAAAATTTCAATAGCTAATTCTTTTCCCTCTTAGTTATATAGGCCTATACGCTGATCGATTGACAATGATGACAGGCGTCTTGTAAGCAGAGGAAGGCTAAAGGAGGAGTAATTATTAAAGGGAAACAAAAAGCGCGGTTATGTCAGAGCAAACGTGCGCTCCTTTTACTCTCAAGGACATAAGGAGACGGTCAGGACGTTGGTCGCAAACATCTGTTTGCCCAGTGACGTCACCACCCCCAAGCAATCCTCTTCTGCTAAAAGCAGATGCCTTATTTGTTTGGCTGGAGAGCCATTAATCCTTAAGTCAGTCGGTATGGGGAAAAGACTGGACAGAGAGAGACCGGTACCGTTTAACAGCACGGACATTGGGAATATTCAGCCCATCTTCAGTCCCAGAAGGAGCTGTGGGAAGTACGTTGCTTTTGTCGCTTGTTCCTTGCGAATGGAATACAGTTATGCGTCTTTTTCGAACGCATTTTGGATGCATCTTTTCTCGAACATGCGTATTAGCTTAACGCGACGTTTTCCTGGAATATATCTGAATTCTTTTTGACGTATTCGAGGGTTGAGTATTTTGTTTCACATTTAACTGGAAGCCTATCATGTGTCTAATATGTATTTTTTGTGTTTTCTTCTTGTAGGTGTTTGAGTACGTACGGACGTGGTCGAAGCCCCTGAAGCTTTTTTCCCCCTTTTTCTCAGAGGTCCTTTCAAGCAGATCAAATGGTCAACCCCCCCATGTTCCCTCTTTGTCCCAGACTGGCTGTCATTTTGATACCAGCTACAAAAAATAACGAAGGCCTTATCCCTTTGCTGTCATCATTTCATGGCCATATTTCATCATATGTTGGCGCATACAAGTAATCCTTTTGAGCATTCGCTTCGCTTTTATCAGATCTGTGCTGTTTAAACAGTTAACGGAATGGTTTCAGTAGCACAGAACATCACTGAGATGGGGGTTTGAAAAACCATTAATTTAATAGTGAATCCGCCGTAGTAGGCTACTCAAGTCATGCGCGCCGGGACACTAAAACCAGAGGCTGAGGAATGACTGGATAAACGAAGGATTTCATGGTAATCCAGCTGCTTTGCGATGGTTACAGTGATGGAGAGGGTTTGTAGCATATTTTAGACAGGCTTTGCGTGATTTGAGACTCTGGCTCTCCGTGTTCACAGCGGACCTTGATTTAATGTCTTACAATTAAGGCACGCGGTGAATGCCAAGAGCGGAGCCTTCCGCCAGCAGCAGGCCAAAAATACTGCAAATTCTACCTGAACTTTTCATTTGATTAAATTGCATTTTACCAATAAAAGCTGGTTTTGATAGTTCTGGTCTGTGTGTTGTGGATATTGTGCTAAATAATTGCTAAAGTATGTGTGTGTGCTGCAATCTGTAAAAGTATAAAAAGGGAAACTATGCGATACGCTGCGGCTTGAAGGTGAGGCGCTGTCCAATACGCGTGGTGCTGAATTTCTCTGTGACGAAAAACCGCATCACAGCTAAGCGATAAAAGGAAACAACTAACTAACCATATGCACACGTGCAAGCGAGTGTGTTTGAGTGTCAAAAGACAGCTGGTATTTTTAAAATCATAAAACAGCATTAACTGTGTTTGAGTGTCAAAAGACAGCTGGTATTTTTAAAATCATAAAACAGCATTAACTGTATCATTAATTTGCAAAAGAGATCACGATGTTGTTGTTGTTTTATGAATCTGAAATTATATAAACCAAACATGTATTAACCCAAATGGTCACGTTGTTTTGTATTTTACACCACAAATATTCTTGAGACCCTGAGATGAATATTTTACCAATCTTAATCTTAATCTTGAGAATCTTAATAGAGAATGGCATTAACAGCAATATGTCCACAAATGTATCTTTGTTGAAAGAAAAGGTGCGAACGGCCTGCTTAGAGTTGATTTTCACCTACAGTAATCTTCAATTCAATTGAATGATCCCTAAGGAGATGTCGACCCCTAACGGCTAAAACCGTAGTGTCTCATCAAGACGAGAGAAGAGAAATAGCTACTTAAAGAGACAGTTCATCCAAAAAAGACAATTCTGTCATAATTTACTCATCTTCATGTCGTTCTAAACATGCATGACTTTCTTTCTTTTGCAGAACACAAAATAAGACATTTTGAAGAATGCTAGTAACAAAACAGTTTGGGTAACTACGACTTAATATGGGAAAAAACATAGTAAATAATGGCAGAAGTTTTCATTTTGGGTGAACTATCCCTTTAAGACAAGCATACAAATCTACTCAAATGATGCTGCGTTTAGACTAAACATGAGGATCTGAAATAAACCACGAAGTGGTGTGATTATTGTTATTATTTCACTCTAATGCTAAAACTCTGTAAGTACTATTACTTTATACATTAATAAATGTAAAAAGATATTGTCGCTGTCGTGCAGAAACCGTCCTTTATCCTTTTTTTTCCCTTTATAAATAAATTTTTTTTACTCTTCACGTCTGTCTGTGGGTTTTTGCAAATATTTAACCAATGAAAAGTATTAAAAAGAGCTTGTGACTAAACCTCATTACTCATTGGATCATCAAACTGTCGGCGAAACATCATAACTCCACCCATGAAGTGCCGCAAGCAGATTGGACCGTCTCTGCTTGTTTGCATTGCAAAGGTAAATAAAGAACTGGTTGTTTGAACAAGTACAACATTTTCTTTCCTCAAGAAACGCCATATACATAAAGGCTATAATGTTTTATGTATTTGAGAGCGAAGAAGAGTGTCTAGTCTAGCATTTCTTAAATCTAGTCTTAAATAGCCTGCGCGCAACACTTTGTCTTTAATAACAAAAACAAATAAATAAAAGAGAGAGAATAAATAACCTGCCCAGGGTTAAGGGACAATTAAATAAGTCGTACTAAAGGAGCAAGGCATCATACTGCTGCCCCAGCAGTTACATAACACACGGCGACAGAACATTTCAAGATGTTGGCGGAATTAAATATATTTATATCCACATCGAGTTCCATCATGCCCTACAAAAACGTAGGCGTAACAAAACGCAGTTTTCCTAAGAACGTGGCTTACCTGGTAAATGTACGCTACATAACTTGCATTAAATAAGCGTAGACGCTCAATGCAGAACAGTAATGCATCACTTAAACTGCCAGCATTATTCAGATCACGCGCGAGCCTTGACATATCAGCACGCGCGGCCACAATTGCGCGAGGCGAGCTACTCTCGCATCAGAAGTATGCAGTAATTGGTATGAAGTGACCACTTTGAAATGATAAAATTGCTACTCACTAAAAAAATAACATGTCTCGGTTCTTTGTGTTGCTATGCAACCAGTGTTTGTTAAAAGAACGAAAAGATCAGAACATAATATGGCGCAAGAGGAGAGTTGAAATGGCATGTATAGACCAACTCTGCCACCTGCAGGAACAGCAGGAATTAACGGCGCATTTAAATCATTACTTGCATGTAAACACATTCATTCGTGGAGTCGAGCATCTAAGCCGTTTCTAAGTGATGTATAATAGGCTAATACTTATTAAACGACAGACAGGCCGAGGGTGAGTGAGAGAAAACAAACAGAGGATCAGAAAAAGAGACTGAATTAAATACTAGCGGTATGCTATCTGAATATTGCCCCTATATTATGTATGCTAAGTGATGGTTTAAAAGAGTAGTAGGCCTACACCACATCGTTGTCGCATGAGATCACGTTGCATGTTTAATAAGTTGCGTTCGTGTATCATTTTGGAAATAATTATAATAGGTCCATATGTTAATGTGTTGGCTAAAAAAATCCAATTTTGAAAAGAAAAAAATGGTTTACGTTCGGCGGTCCTAAATACAGAGTTTAGAAGGAGATGGAAAATACTTCCGGTTCATCCATCACACTGGAAACTGTGTATTACTCATCAATACTGCAGCAACAGTACCACATGTGGACAGCGCCTGAATTTCTCTTTACTGCATCACTGGTAACAGATAAAAGTGAACAATAAACAACTAACCATATGCAAATGTGCACGCGCGTGTGTTTTAGTGGCAAAATCATATAACATATAGCCTATAAAATAATAGAGATCCCAATATTGATGTTTTGTACATCTGAAATGTGAAATTATAAACCAAACACGTAGGCTACTCACCCAACTGGTCACGCCATTAGGCTACTATTCTACTTTTTTTTTTTTTTTTTTTCATAAATGTAATTTGTATTAGTCCTATTAAATGTTTCGGTAAGTCTGTCCAAATGTTTAATAATGTGCGCAGTCTGAGACCATGTGGCACAGGACAGTAGCCTATTGCAAAAAAACATTTACCACAGCCCGAGCTACTGTACATGTGCGGTTTATGCTTTACGCTTTATAGTGCGATTGTAAACTTTTTACCGCTTTGTAATAATTCAGTTGAATAGGAAATATGAATTGGAATTTTATCTGTTTTGTTAAGTAAAAAAAAGTATAATCTAGACATAACTTAACCTAAATGTAATTTATGTTCAAAAATGTCTACAAAAAAATGTAAAGAGTTTATAGGAACAGCTGAACATCACTACTGAGACCTACAAAAGATGTCTATTGCTGACAAATAAGTGAGACCACCTAAAAAAAATACAAGTGAGCGCAAAATTCATTATGGCCACGTGAGGGAGACTCTCGCTCACAAATGTGTCCTCTTTCTTTTTAGAAGCATTGTCCCAAAAGTTCGCACACTACCACTGTGATGCAAAGTAGCCTATACAAAAGGGCCAAGTGAAGATAAACTTTATTATAGGCCTGCCTACCCCGTAAGAGTAGCCTATACTCCCAAATGCAAAATTACGATTATCCAAATAGTTGCTGCTCTGTTTGAGTATTTTTCAATAATTTCTAAGAATACTTTTTTTGAAGATATTTTTTTCTTCATATAATCAAAGGGGTTTATTTAATATAGTGAATTCTTCGTTTAGATAAAAATAGTGAAGTGATGCGAGTTTTACTGTAAAAAATTAAATGATCAATAAGTTACAACGACATGTTTTTACATTGCTTTAACTCATCAAAATAAATGATGCAATTTATAACTTTTTTGAAGTCAGTTTAATATAATTTAAGTTGCAATTACTTAACATCCAAGTTGATTGTACTTAAAAATGTAAGGCAGCTACTTTTTCCCCAGTGTTGTTACCAGGACACTTGATCTAAATATGTGCCCCCTTTTTATTATTTGCATTAGAAATTAGGCCCACACACTCACTGTCCCTCCCCCAGCCTATGAAAAAGACTGCAGCATCCAGGAAACAAAAAAACATTAACATTAGAACATAAAGCAAAGCTCCAGCGGCTTGAATACAGTTGTACACAGATGGGCATAGGAATGAAGGAGCTGTGGTGCTTTCGTAAAGCTGTGAGAAACCCGTTTGGATTGTTTGTTACCGTTTTAATCCCATTAATTAAAACGTTAACCTGATTGGGTAGCACGCGCTCAATCCCGATAGGCGAATCTTCTTCACATTAATAGCCCGACTTGAGATAATGATGTAAAAGACTCCCCCTTCTGCTGCTGATGCTGATCGCTGCCGAGATCTACAAAGTGTGTCTCAACACGATAAACGCAGTGTAGAGCACTTTAGGAGGAGCTACTGCCTCTACACCTCACTTGACAAGTGGAGCAGCCATCAACATCAACTCCACTTCATAGAGTAGAAACTTAAGGAGAGGACAGTGGCTGAGTGAAGCCCCAGCATCGCGTCCGACTTTCTGGAGACTATGGACAGGAGATTAAACTTGGGTGGAGACATTTTTCACAAAACTCTCAGCGCAGTGTCGAGCAAAAAGATGGACTCGTTTCGACCGGCTGCGGGTATTGATCTTGGTTCCCGCGACAGCCAGTCGCCCATCAGCTGTTTCGACCAGACCGACCCAGACCCGGTGCAGCCCGGGGGGCGAGCGGGCACGCTGGGTCTGCCGACCGGATCTTTGTGTGTGAAGTACGGCGAGAGCGCAAACAGAACTTCGACCGCGGAGAGCAGCGGCGGCGAACAGAGCCAGGACGATGACAGTGACGACCGATGCGAGATGATGCTCATGGCCGACGGGAGAACGATGGTGCCCGGCGCAAAGTCAGAGGGAGGTAAGAAAAACAAAGAGCAGAAAACTCTGAGACTAAACATCAACGCCCGGGAGAGACGGAGAATGCACGATCTGAACGATGCGCTCGATGAGCTGCGCGCGGTCATCCCTTACGCGCACAGTCCGTCTGTACGGAAACTCTCCAAAATTGCCACCTTGCTCTTAGCCAAAAATTACATCCTCATGCAGGCACAGGCGCTGGAGGAGATGAGACGGCTGGTTGCGTATCTCAACCAAGGCCAGGCTATCTCTGCAGCCTCGCTGCCCGCGACCACAGCTCTCGCAGCACCGGGTTTGAGCGCATACGAGCAACCGACTGGTTACCCGTTCCCCGCAGGAGTTGGAGCATCCTCCTGTCCGGACAAATGTGCCCTTTTCAACAACGTCACCTCCAGCCTCTGTAAGCAATGCACTGACAAGCCTTAAACTCTGCAGCGGTACTGACTCTGGTAAAAGCACATGCGCAACGTTTGACTCTGAAAAAAAAAAAAAAAAGAGAGAGACTGATGTTTTCCAGCAGTTTTACAATGAGCTCAATATAGAAGAATGCTAAAAACTTTTCTTACAACTTCATTCCAAGAAAAACTGATTGTGTACATACGGTATAGCCTATACTTTAAGTGCTGGTGAGAGTGGGATGAAATCCAAACTAAAAGTCTATGTCTGTTGATGAAGAACGAACAGTTAATTAACGTGGACCCTTCAGAATGACGTGTATCACTGACCTGACAACATGCAACCACGTTTTACCTTGTTTATGATGCCAAACGTTTCAAGGTTTTTAAACTCTAACTTGCAATAATACGTATTCCTGCTACTTTGAATTTATGTTATGTAAATGTTTGCTTTCAAGTGCATCCGTGTTTTAAAAAGCAGCAGCTGGAAGGAGCAGCGTTTTTTGGACTTTATTCCAAAGTAGCCTACGTGTTATTTCGAAAGCATAGTTGAGATTGTTCATTTTCAAAATTGTAATATAATATATTGTTAGTTTGGTGGAATCTTAAAAAGTTGTTTTGCTTTTTTCATTTCTCTAAATGGATGAAATCAAGTGGGTCTGCATGCCTGGTCTGATTAAGCATTGTCATTATTGCTGTAAATCTCGCCGATTTGGCTTTTTACCAACACACATGCAGTTTGACTAGGGACGTGGCGGTTTCAACTTGTTGTCAGGTCGAGGCTGGAAGCAATGTAGATATATAGTTTCAATATGACCACAGAGGGCCATTTGTATGTGTTGATGTATTGGAAAGCTTTATTAAAATATTTTGATCCAACATATTATGCCTGGTTTATGTTGTGATGCCTCTGGTAGTAAAGTGATTCATGGCTCCTGTTGGCTCGAGAGATTACGATCAATAAGTCGCCGGGAAGAAAAAAAAAATATATATATATTTTACGGAATAGAGTTATTTGTGAAATGTTAAACTTCGGCATCTGACAGCAATAGTGTTATGATTCATTTAACGATTAAGAAGCAAGATGTTTAATATTTCTCTCACTAAATTAGCAGTGGTTTGTTGAACATGAGTGTTTTTAATTTTCTGCTCGTTTACATAAACGGGCGAAGCCCTGGGAAAAAAGACCAGACGTTATGGACAGCAATGCCCTTCGGCCAAAGGAGGATGTCTGTTAGTATTACAAGATAAAGCTTAGTCACCCCGATCATGATTATTAAAAAAAAAATCCGTGACGCTGTCTAATAATGTTAATTTGAAAACAACAGTGTATCAAAACTGTCGACTGCAATACCTATATTCCTTTTAATTAAGCACATCGTTAAGGCAATTAAACTCCTGGATGTGATTAAGGAACATAATTACGACACTGTTCACTGCCGTAATTGGGTGTCTTTAATCACAGGAAACAGTCATGAACATCAGTGTCAGTGTCATTATTTTGCATTGTTCTAGTTCTGAAAGAATTAGACCCGTTCACACGATGCTGAAGTGCAACAGCACTTCTACAACAAACAATCACGTCAATCATTTAGCTTAAGATTTTTCCTAAATTTAAATAAAGTTGAAGTTTCAAGAATGCTGAGGGCATAGATAAATTAAATTATGCATTTTAAAACTACATAGGCTCTATATAAAATCAGTAAACCACTAAAATTCATTATTTAGAATTAATTAGGCCTACTGAAATAATTTTTAAAATCAGAACAACAAAGGATAAAAATCGTATTAAGACTATAATTAATTAAAATATCATGAATCAATTACTAACACAGTAATAATAATAATATTAATAATAATAAACGGGAAAGTGAGGAGAAAACGCTAAAGATCGTCAACATTAAAGACAGTGAATTATATATTTTCCCTTAAAAATAAATGGGTTGATGCAGCGCATGCACGTAAAATAAAAAAAATTCGTTTATTTTACAACCTCACATGTATGTAGACCGATGTAGCCTATAAGATAAACGTGTACTTTTAAACATTACAGAGAACCTCGATTTCTCTATCGAAAGGAAGTTTTAATTTGTCTTGTCGCTGGACATTTTTAGAGATCTTTGTGGAGGAAGATGAAACATCTAATCTTTAATCCAATCATCAAAAAGTGAGACTTTTTGGGGTGTCAAGGACAGAACTGTTTCTTGCGAACACTTTTAACAATTACAACATGTTTTCACGCACCCCATAGAACTCGTTTAGTTCAGCACCAGGGACAGCACCATCACATCACAACCTTCTCTAGTGAACTACGTCACCGGAAATACCTTCTCAGTTAATGGGGATAATAAAAAGTACTATAATAAAAGGAAAGGATTGTTAGGGCCATTTAAAAGTTTTTTTTTTTTTTTAACCAGATTTTCTCTCAGTTTTATATGGGACGACTTAGTAACCCTGCCCAGCCACTGTTTAATGAGACAAAATCATCCATAATTTAAAAAGCCAAGACCTTACTAATTTTACACATTAGCCAATTACAATAATCACATACAATTGGATTCGAGGTAGGGGGAAACGGTGCGTTTTTCTAAACCAGTGGATTTTTTAATGGATCACAATACAATGACTAGCTTGCATGATAAAATTCAGAGTCAGATGGGGAAAAAAGGCATTGCTAACTCTTAAAGCATGCAATTACTGAAAATTAAAAAAATACTATAAAACTATCAAAACACACAAAAAAGTGACCCAATCCAAAAACAAAAGCATATTACTCAACCACAAAACAGAAGGGGGATATAAAACATCTTAACTCTCTCCATTGTTTCAACTCTGTATATTAGCCATTTGGAAAGCACTAGTATTATGGTATTGCTCTGTCCCTTCTAATTCTCTGCACAGCACAGATGTGGAGACACATGCAGGAGTCGTTAATCAGGGCCAGCAGTAATCAGCCATCACAAAGCCTTGCCTGGATAAATACTGTCAGCAATTACTGTGTGGAGTCAACTACTTTCAGGACCCCATTTACATGATTTCCATCATGTTCACCAACTTTTTATTCGCTAGTTCCACATACCTTAACAGGCAGCATCAGCGCGAGACAATAACGAGAGTGCATTAATTATAGATTGCACTGGGATGCATTATTTAATACAGCGATTAGCTTACGACAAAGGGTTTGATTCAAAAGAACTAGGATGGGATCCATCAAAAGAAGTCTGAACTCTCTTAAGAGGCAGTGCTATCACACAGATCCTCAGTGAGCATCACTGTAGGATTGAGCTTGTCCTGCTCAAACATAAACTTAAAACCAATGAGGCAACTAAGAGATAACCACCTTACTAGTGACACAGAATCAAAGCAGTGTTTGTATTCATGAACCTAATAACGCTTAACCTGTCTTTACAATGTCTGCATTGGAGCTTCAGAGGTCATGAATAAAAGTGAAAGATAAGAAAGGCGGATTTTCATAAACCATAAAATATCCAATTTACCATATCAAGAGCTACCAGGGCACCTATTTGTTATATAGATGTGATGTTTGCTGGGGGTGATAAACTAGGATATACAAAGTATACATAAGAGTATCCTGTCAGACCCTCTTCATATCAGCATCAGGCTCACAGCCGAGGAATTGAATCATCTCTCTGTTCTTGTACCAACTAAAAGAAGAAATATGCTGTACATGCGACAGTAGCCCAATGTCACGCGCTGTAATTTACACTTGGCTGTGGGAGAGCTGTGCAAATGATGTTGTTAAATTAAAGGAACAGAGAGCGAAATTCCTAGTGTTAAGGTTAATTGCTCTTCACGTGAAATATGTAATGCTCAAAGTCATTTAGTCAATGTTAAGTTGCACTGGCATGATTCATTCGCAGGTTAAAAAGATTGAAAAGTTAAACACTACTTGCTCTCTCTAAACATTTATACACAGTAGGCAGACGTTTGGTAACTTGTCTTGTGAAAATAACTGGAGAAATGGTGAGCCTAAAATTACACACACACACACAGGTCAGAAGTTTGGAATAATTAAGGTTTGTTTTTGAAAGAAGTCATTGCTCACCAACGCTTTATTTATTTATTAAAAAATACAGTAAAAACAGTAATATTGTCAAATCTTATTGCAATTTAATTAATTGATTGCAGTCATTACTCAAGTCTTCAGTGTCACTTGATCCTTCAGAAATGACTTTAATATACTGATTTGGTGAACATTTTTTATCAATTATTATTGGTGCTCAGTTAATAATAATATACATTTTGAAAACAGTTGTGCTGCTTAATAGTTTATTTGAATATTGTTAATAACAAGAAATGAGGATCATGAAAGAAAGGATCATGTGACCCTGAAGATTGTAGTAATGGCTGCTAAAAAAATCTGCTTTGCCATCACAGGAATAAATGTCACTTTCATATATATATATTGAAATAGAACAGTTCTTTTAAATTGTATTATGTATAGACATAATTTATATTGAATTTAGGTCCTGTTTAACAAGTATGCATCTTATTATGCATCCATGTATTTGGTCTAGACTTCAATCTCTTGATCTTCATGTATGTTTATGTGCTGTAATTATGCCAGATGTGTCAGGGAAAGTATTGGAAATCTTTTAAGAATCATGGTCTAGATCTGTCACTGGTGATTACAAGCTATTCTTTAAAACAGGAATTACTGAATTACATTTGTTGAGTATTGTCTATTGTCTGGATGAATGAGATTAATGGAGAGTTTTAAGATCTTAATCCCTTTCCAACACTGTCCTTTTCTTTAAATAATGATGTTCTTGGAGTTGTTTTCGGATTACATCTTTGCTCAGACAGGGTTCTAATTCACAGTGCTGCTAGTGACAGATTAGTATTGCACAAGAGGTCAAAGGTAACGGACCAGCTGCACCAATAACTACGCTCTCGTTAGGCTTCCAGGGAGAATGTTTCAATTTGCAACAAACCCAGTGTTTGGTTCAGCCCAATTAGAGACAGTTTGGGGGTTATGGCACAGAAAATGTGTCATTTGTTTTCAATATACCTAATTAAAAGCAGTGCGGATATAAGCAGCACGTATCTGAAAAGTAAAAAAAAAAAGTACAAATACTTTGGCATCGGAGTTTCATTACATCACAATCACCATATGTGTCCGGAAAAGAAAAAAAAAATGACAAAGTGTGATCGCAGTCTGATTCTTGCCATATCAAATGACTCATAAAATGATAAATTTTTACCTCTGTAAATGGCACATGAATATTAATGTGTATATTCAAAGGTAGACTTATGAGCTAAATAGAGCAGCACCTGTTCAGGACGATCAGATAAGGGATAAGGTTATGCTCAACACTTGTGACAATCGTACACTTTGAAATACAAACTTGTGGCTGTGGGGGAAGGCCTAAAGTGCCAGCGGGACAACATCATTACCAGGGGAGTCAGTCAGAGAAACATCCACAGCCCTGCTCTCTCGCTCCATGAGGCAGTTCTGCCCAAGTGAGGCAGGCCAGGCATCCAGCATCAGCCATATGAGGCACAGAGCGGACATATGGAGTTAAAGCAAGCCCCCTGCTGATTGTGGTTCAGGATTAATGTAGACATTCATGTTCTACATTACGCATGCCGTTTATGTAAGGCTTTGTGTTCCTAATGAGAAGGGAATTAATTGTTCTGCAGCCTATTGATATTTTCCCTGGCTTTTTCATAAGTGAGGACTATGTTTCTTGGTTGAGATCTGTCATTAGAATAGATCAACCTTAATTCATTCAAATAATGAAAGAAATTCGGGGTAGAAATTAAAACTCGTGTTCTGTTTGAAAGATTGAAAACTTGACCTCTTATTTGTAAATTGTTTTAATGTTACTGTAACCTAATCAAAATTAATTTGACAGATATTATTGATGTTCTAACATGTTCTGTATCTACACAAACTAGGCATGTTATTCTCATAAATGTGACTTTTCTATTACAGTAACATTGCTAGAATAAACATAAATAAAAAGGTTATTTTAACCTCTTGAAGCTGTCTGTTTATATTTTTTGAATATGCAAATGAACACCTAAAAATTGACAAAATAATTTCTAGCAATAATTTGAAGAGCAACTAACCCCAACATTACACACACACACACACACACACACACACACACACACACACACACACACACACACACACACACACACAGTTCAATAACTTGAAGAGCAGCTATATATATATATATATATATATATATATATATATGTGTGAGTGTGTGTGTGTGTGTGTGTGTGTGTGTGTGTGTGTGTGTGTGTGTGTGTGTGTGTGTGTTTTAAAATGTCTTTTCAGATGTTTTAAAACATCAAATACAAAAAAATTACTAAAAATACTATAAAACAGAGTAGTCAAATAGACAAATTATATTTTTTGTGATAACCACAGGTTTCTGGGGTCTCGCTGACCAGAACATGAAAGATTTATTTCTATTGTTTGGAGATACATTCAAACTCTGAATCAACTCATATCTTTAAAACTCTTTTATCAAATCAGCTGTTAATGTATTTAACATTCAGTTAACAAATCTTAATGCAGGTGCTGAAAAGCAAACCTGTTAATCAAGATGTCAACTGATCAGTCTGCCAAATAAGATAATAATCCGTTGCAAGATAACATGAATGAATGCTACAACAGGAACTAACAAGGAGGGGTGCGTGCGGGACACAATGAATGAGCAGCTGGGGATTCATTTTAGTGTAACACTCATGGACATTACGCTTCTCATCATCTCACAGCCTCATTATCAAACATGTGACTGAAATTCTCATCAGTGCGTTAGTAAAGGAAAATCCTCTAATGAACACTTCGCTGTGTATTCGCATCCACGAACGCCACATGGACTAAACACCAGGTTACCACACACACTACACACACACACACGTGCGGAATAACTACAAGCCAAGTGTCCTTGGCTTCCTAGTGGCCTTCACCTTGCACTCCAGACACAGTGAATTTTATGGCTAATTTCCGGCAATTTCTCCAGGCAGTTTCAGTGGAGATTCCTGCAGGAATAATGTGCATAATTTGCATGAATCATTCTGATAGAATGCATATCAGCATGTAGACCCTCCCCCGTCTGGCAGCACGGCACTTAGTTTGTAATCAAAGCTGACTTCTCTCCACAGAATCTGAAGGTCTGACCACAAAAGCCTTAGCCTCATCTGCTTAATAATCTGTAGCAGCCACCAATAAATCCACAAAAGACATGTAATGGAATATCATGTATAGATAGGCCTACACTGATATGGCCGATATGATAACGATGGCCGATACAATACGATACAAAATGTTTTTATATTTTGGAGCAGATAATCAATATAATAGTCCAGATCTACGTTAGGCCTATATGTGCTTCAAATGACATCAAGCATCATTTAGAGTGAGAAAAATGTTTCAAATTTTTTCTAAAAACCGGTGCAGCTGCAGAACACGTTTTCTTTTCTCACAACCATTTAACAAATGTATAGGCCTATGCGGGATATTATCGTTGACTAAATCAATATATATATATATATATATATATATATATATACATTTTTGTTTATTTTAACGATGTACTAAAACTGAAATACAAATTCATAAAACCTTTATAGATACATTTTAAATAATAATACAATAAATAAAACTTGAAAATTACAATCAAGTCAGATAATATAAAATAACTAATAAAATAACTAATTCAATTATCAGAAAACATTAGTAAAACTTATGACAATATCTTGATGCTAAAATAACATTGCTGTTAAGCAAAATAATGAACTGTCCAACTTTCTTTTTCAACTTAAAATAAATGAAAATGAAAATATAACTTCCACAAACACAAGAAAGAATGAATGAATTTAAATGATTCATTATTATTACCAAATTTTATGAATGAATCAATGTATTTAATTGTTATGCAGTTTTTTTTATTTATTTACAATTTGTTTAAATAATTTATAAATTATGATTAACGAATCATATTAATATACTTAATAAAATACACATTAATATTTAATTAAACATTTTATTTGATTTATCTAATCTACGTAGGCCTATTTAACATATATTTTACCAACACTGCCAAGATTTTTTTTTTAAGTCACTGATACGGCTGCAAATACACTGTGTACACACCTAAATGTGCACGAGGTATACGTGCCACCCTGCCAGTGCACAAAAGAAGACATTCAGCATTAGGATATTTCATTTGTGGGCTTTACGGCAATTGCTTAGCCTTTTGCCTCTTTATACATTTGTCAGAAGAGAAGGGATCGTGGTTAGTTTACCAGCGACTGTGTCATGATCCAATGTGACGTCCTGTACACCCATGCACATTCTCCTGGATCGCCTTTCTTACTATAATCAGCAGAGGTTAGATGTGCATTATGGGTAAAGATGTGAAATATATATATATATAAAATCAGTAATGACACAGAGAAAGCCATCAGAGGACAGCAAACCAATAAGCATTTGTTTGGTGGCATGATGAATTGGCACAACACATGTGCCCTTCCAGATCCAGTGCCGTAATGAAGGTGACAATTGGGCAGTCATCTGCTAGGTGGATCTTAATCATAATAATCTAGGCCAGGGAGCACAGACCTTCATAACAAAGCTCCGAATGACATGTCTGCACACGACCTCCTCTCCGGGGGGGTGGGGTGGTCCCTCAGTTAACACAGGTTTTCGGAAAGCCAGACGTTAATTAGTAAATGATGGCAGTCACATTAGCCCCAGCCAAAGTAGATTCATTCATTTTGAATGGCTTGCTTCCTAAACGTAGCAGTTTTGTAACGACAACGCAGCTCATGTGTACAAAAATGGTTGCTTTTGCATTAACAGTAGTGCATGAACAAACTAAAGCGTATTTGTGTGCGAGAGGACGAGAGTAACTAAGGAGGTTTTCCACTAAGCACCAGGAGATGGAGTGAATGACCCAGCGCAGTGAAGCAGCATCTGTTTCTGTGCATGTGCTGAGCAAACAAGGCAATTTAGGGCATGTCAAGGGATCAGCCATAAACACAGTCCCTCCCCTCCCTCTGAGTGCACAATTTATTCAGTCAAACACCAATAAATCCATAAATGACATATAATGGAATGTGATGTAGATAGATGCATGATACGGATGATACAATAACCGATAATTATTGAATTCTGAAGCTGTTAATCAATACAAAGGTCTAGCCCCCGGTTTCACAGACAAGGCTTAAGCTAGTCCCAGACTAAAATTCATGTTTGAGCTGTTTCAACTGAAAGCAACTCGCACTGGCATATCTTAAAATATGTCAGTGCCATTGTTTTGTCTCAAGATGCACACCAGTAATTTTCTAAGGCATGTTTATAAAAGATATTTAAATGTCCTAATTGAACTAAAGCCTAATCCTGGCTTAATCTAAGCCCTGTCTGTGAAACCAGGCCAAGATCTTCTAGCTTCTAGCTTCAAATGACATCAAGCATCATGTAGAGTGAAACTGCAGAACAGTCTTTCTTTTTGTGTAGACCTACTATGCAGGGTTATTATTGTTAACTAAAAACTAAAACCATAGTTTTTTTCTTCTTTTGTTAACTAGATGAAATGCAATAGAAACTTAAACTTTTGGCAACACTTTAGATTAGGGAACACATATCATATTTACCAATAACTAGGAGTTTTCCCTCAATAAACTCCTAATTAAAGTTAGGAATTTGTTTTATAAACACGTTTGTGTTATATGCCTGGTTGAAACTCTCTTCACATCCTGATAGCAATCATTAATATAAGTAGTCTAAATATTAAAACGTACATATATCTTCTATGGAAGTCACAGGACCAAAAATGGTGCATTCGGTCCGAATGCAATGATACGATGTCCTACCTGCCTGTCAACACATATCCATTCCTCCGCGCACCCTGATCGCGCAGACATCACACGTCATCAACGCGTTCCATAAGGCTATGCAGAATCACTGCAAACAAACAGCAGCCGCCTTTTACAGTTCCTCTTGAACCAAAACAACGAGCTTATGCTGCGTTCACTCCATGTTGGAACAGTACGAGATGGAAACCTGTGACGACCTGTGACCGGAGCTGTTCACGTGACTCAGCGTTTCTATGTCAACACTATCAATGGCGAAATGAATATGCAGCAGTCAGGCGGTACAACTAGAGTTTTGTAAGTTGTTTACGTTCATTATTATTGTAATGTTATGTGCTTTAAAAAATTAGGTAATTTAACCGTCTCTGGTCTCGTGACGCTTTGCAAACGCCGCTGTGTGCGTTCATGTGCTTTAAAGGAGGCGTGGCTTTGGAGAAGCTCTGAAGGGTGGATGGGATCTTTTGCTTTCTTACATTAGTTAACACAAAATAACAAAGAACAATACTTCTACAGCATTTATTAATCTTAGTTTGTGTTCATTTCTATTTGTAACCTTACTAATATATGTTGTAGCCTACTAATACAAAATTGCCTTTGTTATCATTGACATGAACAAACAACGAACGATTGTATTTTTATGCACTAACATTAACAAAACTTCATAAATGCTGTAAAGATGTATCATGTTAACTAATACATGTCAAGAAATGAGACCATATTGTAAAGTGTTACCATAATAATGTAGGCTACAACACTTCACAAGTCACTGAAGTGAGACGACACTTAATATGGCTGTGTTAACAGCATCCTAAAACTATTGACACCCACATGCTAACAATTACTCTGCTGGGTAAGGGATGATGGATGATGGTTGGTGTTCCAGATGTCCGTGTGCTTCCTGATTCACAACATGTTATGATAAATCTAAGCCGGAAGGCATCAAGCAGTTTATTTACTGTGTTATTGATTACTATCAGTGGTCCTATAGTGGTGGTCTTGTTGTACTGGTCTATCTAAAGAGAGAATGACCATTTATCAAGGAGAACTAAATACACAATCTGCCAAGGATTTTGCTGTCTAGGGAATCTGCACTGCCCAACACTGATGCCTTTTTCAGTATCGGAGCAGCTGTCCTGCCATTCACTTGATGGCTAGCATGAACACTAGAAGCATTCAGTGCCATAATCAAAACTCTTAAAAATAAAGCTTCCGAAAGTTTTTTTTTTTTTTTTTTTTGTAGTGATGCAATAGAAAAAACATGTTTCGTTCCCCAAACAACAGTGCTTAAAATAACCATGTAGTTCTTCACACCTTAACGTAAAGAACATTTTTAATAATCCAAAGAATATTTTCCACTACAAAGAACCTTTTATGCAATGGAAAGACGTGTGAAAGGTTCTTCATGGAATAAATAACCTTTATTTTTAAGAGTGTAGGCTGAACTGTTATGGTTTATTTGCAAAATTCAGTATTAGACCTAATATCAAAACATATCTCTTTGTCATAATGTGCACGTGAGCAGTTCCCTTGTGCTCAGAGGACTAAATGTGCTGTAATGAGTCTGGGAGCATGGCCCGGCAACTTAACATTAACACACAGCCAAACTGACACCCTATCAGAAGACCCGTCAGTCCCCGTTATATATGGCACAGCGCAGCATAGACCACAGCCTGATCTTTAGTTTGCATCGTGCTGCATGGGGATGTATCACCAAAAGGGATGTACATTTAAAATGCTGGTCATTTATGCACAGTAAAATCTGAAAATGTACACAACAGAAACCACACAGATTTAGACACAGTTGCAGAATTTATATTTGCAGGCATGCAAGCAAAACTTCAGCTGAGATTGATGCATTTTGACTGTATGCCTTCGGGGCAGAGCCAGCGCCACAGTTTTCATGTAGCAGAATACATGATAACATGACAAAACTTGTCTGATACTCCTGTAAGTTTAATCAGAACAGCTCCACTTACCTTCTTTAACCTGGCTATAATCTTGCTTTATGAAAGATTTGAAACCACAATAGTTTAGATATGTGAATGCACGGGGTTCATGGGGGTACTTAGAGAGATTTTGTTTTGTAAAATATATAGAAAATGTATTGAAAGAGTGAATAAATAATAATAATAACAATTTAATATAAAATGTACAAATATAATTTTATATAATATGCCATCTATTATTAGGCCAATAATAAAATTAATTCAATAATAATACTAAATAATAAAATTAAGTTCACGTTCTCTGATGTTGATTAATGGTGACATGACATGCAGATAAACAAATAAAATAATTCATCTTTTTTAGTAAGTGTTTTATTTTGATTGTTTTTATTGTAAAATTGATTTATTTATTTAGCTTTTGATTAAACTCACGAACCCCCTGCAGTTCCATCAGGAACCCCAATCAGGGAAACACTGACGTAATGTAATGTTTAATGCACTTCATGTTGTTGATAACAAACAATGGAATATATTTTCTTTCTCTTAGGTTTTTTTATTGCAAAATGGTACAAGATTGTCCTATTCAAATTAATCTAATTAATGAGTTAAGGCAAAAGTAATATAAAAGTAATCAAAAAGTAATGAGATACTACTATCTTAAATGTGTAATGTAATTGATTACATTAACGTTGTCATGCAATTTGGAATCAGTAACCGACTACAATTTGTAAGCAATCTACCCAGTACTGGAATAAATATGAAATTTAAGTTAAAATGAAATATCATAAAATAAATAAACTACATATCAATTAAATAACATAAAATATAAGAATTTCAGTTTATTTTAATTCAGCCATCTTCAAATTCCAATTGTAATACTGCATTCTGTTTGCTACCTCAATTCAAATTCTGTAACTAAATTGGAATTTAAAAGGCATTGTCAATTCAATTCTGGGTGGTGCACAACCCTAGTATCCAGAGTTAATATTAACACATTTGATAAAGGGAGCCAAATAAGTTGGCAAACTACTTTAGTACTACAAGACAGGTCGAATGGATCATGTAATCTAAGACACCCACTTCTATTACACAATCAACATCGATAAGGAGAAAGAAAAGAGGACATCGGAAATTAACACCTGTTATTAGACTGATTGGATGTGAGGTGTAGCTAATTAAAAAATGTGCGGGTGTCCACCCAGACAAGGATCAGTCAATGCTAATGAGGACCAATAGGTTTGTGTGCTGTAATTTGCAGCTTAATGAGTCTGGTTTCAATGTAAAGTTTGACAGAGCGGAGGCTCCAGAAACGGAGGACAGTAATCACAGCCATCACTGTAATCTTTTTCATTATGCCAATTAAGAGTCATGTTTTACAGCCTCAGCAAAAATCCAGACCTACCACAAAGTGGAGCGAATTTCAATTATCCTAAAGGCTTTTTTTTGCACAATAAAAACATTTTATTATTAGTCAATTAGCAGGAATAGTTAATCCTTCAAGGTCACCCACCCCTTGTCCTGTCTTATGAGCGGTCTCTTGTGAAGTAACCAGAGCTGTATATTTTAATGGATGAGCTCTCTGTCTGCTTGCCTCATGTTAATGTTTATCACTGAAGAGGTTTAGCTCACTATTGAGTCGTTCGGCTGTGATTTGCTCCGAGGCGTAGTGCAATGAATCAAGGCTTATCTGAACACTTAAGCTTGTCAATAGAGTGACATGGGCATTTTGCGTAAAGGACTTCTGTCTGATTAGGGCTTTTCACACTTTAAATTGTTAGCCCTGGGTCATTCTAAACCATGGGTAAACAAAATTCTAGGTTATCTTTTTTCATGTTTCACACTGCTCATAATTACCCAGGGTTAACAATTAATCTCGGGTATTCATAAACTGACAGTGTCATTGATTGGATAAACGGAGCATGCGGCCCTTTTACATAAAAGCTCTAGCATTGTGCATCCTATTGTTGAATGTACGATCAAGTTTATACTGAATGGACTTTTCGGACTAAAAAGGTGAGAATGAAAGGGTCTCTTCTTCATCACAATGGGTTTCATAGCACGAGTAACCCTGCTTCTAAATTACAAGTGTGTAACGTTCCTTTACCTGGGCTTAAAAGCGGGGTTTAGAATGACAACAGCCCAGGCTTAAGCGCTGTGTGAAAAGTACTAATGAAGCATTACAAAAGTCTGAGACATTGTACTTTAACTGATTTTATTCCCAGTTTAACCACAACACTGTAAAAAAGTTGCTGCCTTAATTTACATAAGGGCTGCCTTAAGTACAATCAACTTGGATATTTAAGTCAATTAAACTTAAATCACATTAAACTGACTTAAATAAACTAGTTGAATCTTGTATAATTTTTAAGATTTTAAGCAATGTAAAAACATGTTGTCATAACTTATTGATCATATACATTTTTTTAGAGTGCATAACGAGATGATATCAATCCCAGGAATTTAAATAAATATAAAAAAACGTACATTTGAGGTGTAAGATGACAAGCTAAGAAAATAAAGTACCTGAAGCTGTAAGCTTGTATTTAATAAAAAATAAATTTTAAATATTAAGCCTATCATACTGATACTGTATTCCAAAAGATCTATAAAAAAAAGATAGTAAGACAGAGGAATACAAAAGAGACATGACTAATGTGTAAAGCAAAATGAGAGGTGTCATCATTTATTCACAGGGTGATAGTTATTAGCAAATTAGTCCTCCTGTCAGATACACCTCATTCATTTACACAGGATGTTTATCATTATAATTAAGATGTAATTTATCATCAGTAATGAGCCAGATTAAAAATAAAGCATGCTGAATGCTCAACATGAGTGCTCTCTAATGCTGGTTTTAAATGATGTTTCAACAACCTATTATCTGAATATATAAATAAAAGTTGCATATCTCAATCAGTGTGTTTGCATGCATTAACCTAAAAACCGCTCAGCTATTTAAGGAGTGTAGTCAGACATGATTAGGCTAAATAAAATATAACAATTCATTGAGAAACTAATGACTGTGTCTAAAGTCATGCATATTTTAGATTAAATAAATAACTCTGCCAATATGATATTTGCATATGGAATTTATCTAGAAGAGAGCCTTACTTTTAGTTTCTGAATAGACATCAGAACCTTGACACAAGGCTTGAATATAATCATTAATTATCAGCATACTGCTGGTTAATATAAAACCTCAGTAGATACTAGCATACTAATACAGTAAAGTATAAAGTATACAAGTAATAATTATATAAGTACATAAATACTCATTTACTTTTTGCATTTTATGTAAAAAAGTAAACGGGTATGTCTGAATAAAGTAAATTATAAGAGAATATATAAATTAGTAAAAAGTAAGTTTTTAACAAATTTACAGCCGTAAATTTACATGTTAGTAAAAAAAATATTTAAAAAGTAAACTGTAAAAAGTAAATCTATAATATATATCTTATTTAATTGTATACTAATTTACTTTTTTTGCTTATTTACCTGTGTAGAATTTGACTTGCGTAAATGTATTAGTTATATAAGTAAACAATGTAAAAAAAGTAAATGAGTATGTGTAAATAATGTAAAAATACAGAGCTAAAAAAGCAACCATATACTTTACAAAACACCACTGCAACATTTTCAAAATAGAAACATACATTTTCTTACACTGTAAAAAATTATATGATCAATAAGTTATGACATGTTTTTTGTTTTAACTTTTTTTTTAAACTTTTTTAAATAAGTTATACAAGATTGAACTCGAACTCGTCAGTTTAATGTAATTTAACTTGAAATGACTTAAACATTCAAGTTGATTGCACTTAATTTAAGACAGCAACTTTTTTTACAGTGAAGAACATGCAAAATAATTTGCATGCTTGCATCATAAAGTAATCTGTTTATGATGAGATTTATCAATTGCACCTTGTTGTTAAACAACATTAGAAAAAATACTATATGCCACAAGTACAACATATATGATGTCTAAACAATAACGGTAGTAGTATTTGGTCATTGTCGAGAGGTTGGCTGATAAATAGAATGGCTCATGACCTCTACAAGCACATCCAGTGAATTTGCATTTTCTCCCTGATCTTAACCTGAAGAAGGGCAGCGCGTGGCATATTTCACCAGGCCTGTCATCCACCCTCACGCCCCTTTCAAATTGCTCAAGAACTTAATTCCATCTTTCCATGGTCAAGCTGTGATACTGACAAAATTAGCATAGCTAAGGTTTGGATGCATTCCCAGGTTAGCGGTTGTTGTTTTTCCAACCATGTTCACTCATCTGGCCTCGTCTTGGATATTAAAATGCAACCTCTCCTGGAGTGTCTCACTTAAAGCTTCAATAAAAAAAGGAGTGTTTATGTAACGTGGAGCTTGTTAAGGAGATTTTCCGAGCTTGCTGACAGTGATGTGCACTGGGAGTGTGTGGGGATGACGGTTGGGCGGGAACGGGAACGCTGTACCACCACACAAAACCAATTAGAGAACTATTTTATCAGACAGGTCAGGGCGGACATCCTGGCGGACGGGCGCTAGGTTTAATGTCTTGATTAAGCTGACATATATGTCCCTTACACCATCTTAGAATGACAATCATTGAGGTTTCAGTAATCAGCCGAATCACTCACCCTCTTCGAGGCCATGTTGAGTTACCCGCGACATCCGACTGCGTTTTCCAAGTGAACTATTTTGAAAAGGGGTAATTGGTAGATAACGGCAGTAGGAGATGACAGGGTATTTGTCAAACGATCTTGAAAATGCAGAAAGGAGACTTTTGCCTCTGCGTATGCATGTTTCTAAGAGGTCAAGCCTTCGAGTGTGCCTGGGAAGCTCCTACTTTCAAGTTGGGCGTTCCTCGTTGTAATAAGCCATGCATTTTGGAAAAACAATACGGAAGTAGCCTAAACAAAACAATGGATGATCGACAAAAACTATGTTCTACTACTACTGAATTGAAGACAATAAAATCCACATTTCAAGCTACATTCACCACATTCTATCACATTGATTTTACATTAGGTGAGTAATTAACTTTACATTTGTTGCTTTTATGCTCTTTTGTACATAGCACCACAATATTGCTGAAATACAGCATGAAAAAGTAAAATAACCTAAAAAATCATTCATGCAAATGCAAATCATTGTTTACCACTCACAACAGACTTTTTTTGCCCCCATTTATCACATCGACACGCCCTTTCAAACATCACAACTTAAATGTAGTTAGCCTAGACGTCTAAGCTTCACACATTTAAATATGCTTGGTCATACATACTGACTTCACTTCAAGTGTTAGTGTTAGCTTCAAGGTACTTCACTCTGTTTAAAAACGGCATGTGTGAACCATGTAAAAAGTAACAAAAATCAATTTTATTTTACAGTACTTGCACTTAAAATGTACTAACAACGTACTTACAAAGAAAGTACTGAGTAATATAAGGTTACTACATGGGTTAAGATTAGGTTTAGGTGTAGGTTCGGGACTAGTACCTAGTTATTACCCCATAATTGCTACAATATGTATATAGTATGTACATGTGAAACAGGACTGTGAAATAAAGTGCTATCAAAAATCTGCTCTAAAGCATAACATGATGAAAATGCATCTATATAATGAGTATAAAATACTATGTTTATTATGATAACTCAAAATGGCACCATATGATGCCAGAAAGTAATCAAGACCCACCTAATCTTACATTTATATTGCATCAGTTCAAGGCAGCATCAATGTATCCTTCTTAACGATATCTCATAATCCTGTTTTGCATGAGTTGGCAGTTGAGAGAATACAAATTACAGTTACACTTTAATTTAATTTAATTAAAATTAAATGCTCATTACATTGTACTTACTCAGATAAGTACTGAGTAATATTAACACATGAGTTACTAAAGAGTTACAGTTAGGTTTAGGGTTAGTTGCTTGTAATATTATACATAATTTACTGTTATAGTAAGTAGTAACGTGTAACTACGTCACTACGCGAGTGTGACCCAAATTCCATATTTTTCCCCACCTATTATTCTATTTCTACCAAGAAATAAGCATTGTTGACATTACATTTAATTTTTTTTTATATATAATTTCTTTAAGATTATTAGTTTTTTACAGTTGGTACCTTCAAACAAAACTGTTGCCTGTTTAGTCATTCACTCTCTAGGCAGCCAGGCTTAGAGGGTTGTTCACACGACGGAAAAACAGATTTTTTTTGTGTGTGTTTTTGCCGTACATTTACACAACAACAGCGTTTTGGGGGCTTGAAAACGCAAACTTTTGAAAACGATAATGTTATTGTCTCTGTGTAAACTACAAAAACACCAATTTGTGAACACGGTGACATCACACGCATGGATATTACGTGTTCAGTCTATATGCACGTAGTTTTTCTTTACAAAGTGACCTCGCTAACTACTGGCCTGGCAGCATAATACAGCGTTTTACCTGTAAGTCTTTTTCGTGGATCCGTGTTAACGGCGATTTTTTTGACAATGTTCGTCTGTATGCGAAAAATCTGTTTTTAGCACATCGTTGTTGTTGTGTTAATGTCCCTAGGAGGACACGACCTGGGAATTTCAAAATAAAAGACACTTTTTTCATAATAAAAGCCTGACATTGTCAAAACTTTTCATACAAGCTGAACCGTTATCACATGCAAACAAGAGAAATACATTTTCTCTTATATGTTCACAACCTCTGAATGTGTTTGTGAAAGGAACGCAAGGCAAATGTGCTGTGACAAAACCTCATGGTTGTAGAGGTTGAAGACACATTCAAGGTGTGATGTGCATAAATACCATAAAAAGAACAGCCCAAAATACATGTGACGTGGTATAAATTGTGCGTCTCAAGCCACCGGAGAAAACAGAAACACAGAGACAGTAAAGAGCGCAGCAGATTTAAGGTCTATTAAATGAAATAAGCTGCGGGCAGACGGGACTGAAACAAATCCGTGCAAACAAGGCAGAGCTGGTCTCCCAGCTGTGAAGGTGACTGAGGAGTGCAGAACAAGCCCTCTTGATTAATCACATGATATTTACAGGCTCAGACATAATCAGAGATCAGAGGATCACAAGTCTATATCTCATGCTGCCCAGGAATTTACACACCGCTGTTAACCTTATAAGACACACTAAAACACACACAGATTTCTTCACGGTTGCTTTCTCACACAGACACACAATTGTTAAAATCACCATTTGGATTGAAACTACAGTTGTATAAAATATTATACAAAAAAATAAATGTATTTTTATTTTATTCTTTTGGGTTATACGAAGGTCATATTAAAATAGTCTAAAATTAAAACTGTGTAAAAGGGATTATAATTTTTTTTTTAATTGTCCCACAGTTGTTGTTTCATTTCTTAACAATTTTGCAGCTATAAAAAAAAAATAGTGTACTTGTTTACCAAGGGCATATAGTATGTGAGACATGTGATGTGTGGTTAAATAAATAAATAAATAAATAAACATTCATTTTAAAAAAAGTATTTAAAGCTTAAAATCACTTTTAAAAATGTAAATATCGCTTGCAAAGTGTTTTTCGCAAAGTTTTTAGGGGGAACTCAAAACTTTTGTGAGCGAAATATATATTTTTCTCCCATCTCCTATTTTTTCCATCACCGTGTCCATTTAGGGGCTCCGTAGAAACGTGTTTTAAGAGACTGTGCGCTAAGCCAAAAATTCCCATAGTTGAAGAAACTATAACCTATAAAGTACAATTCTAAAAAGTACAAATGAACATTACAATTCTAAAAAACTTTTTTAAGAGAATTATTTTCTCACCCATTATTGAGACCCGGTCTACCCATCATGCTCAGGTAACATTTTAAACAAACCCTTGGCAGAAGCGATTTGTGCTCAGTGAAGTGTCAGCTGAGAGCATGTTGACTGAGTGGAAGAGGTGTGTGGCATTAGATGTGGTGCTTGACTACTGAGGGAGTCAAACAGTCACACGGCTGCCCTGCGTCCTCCTGTGGAAAATGTCACTCCCCAGGGGTCTGTCCACACAGAGACGCAAGTTAGACTCCTTTCCCAGACACTGCCGACATGCAATAACACGCCAAAACATAGACCGGCTCGGACAGACACACATATTCAGAGGTTTGCTCTTTGGTTACAAATGCAAGAGGACGGAAATATCATATTTCTTCTTGTTTCCATCCAAAATCGGACTTTTCAGTGTCTTCACTAAATGTCAGCATGTCATAATTCAAAATTTCAATCCCAGCAATGCTGAGGTTTTCCGAAAAAGCCCATCTAGAGGAGATGATCACCTCGCCTCTCTGTGATTTCTATCCTAACGATGGAGATGCTTTGGCAAATTGTTAGCCTATTAGCTGTGAACATTTCTGTCATTTGCTCTCTGTGCAAGATACTTCCCCACAGTGACGAGTCCCATTAGAGGCAAAGAGGCAGAGTAATTTATTTGTCATCTCTCTTTAGCCCGAGCTCACTGATGATCGCGGAGACTCTAGCCATCCCAGTAAAATTTAATCACATTTGCTTTTGTCAATGGCGCCTCTCAACCCGCTGCCAAGAATTCACAGCACCATTGTTTTCTTCTGTAACTTCCCTTCTTTGCAAAGCAAATGTGATTTCAGGGAGTGTGTCGATTCTTACATCACCCATCTGGTTCTGACCCTGACATTGTTGACAATGTTGAACTGATATGGAGGCAGAGTTGACTGGCCACGTTGGCAAAAGGCCACTGACTCTAAATGTAGAGTCAAATAGTCTTGCAAATAGACCAGTAGTTCTCAACCTTTTTGACTCGAAAGCCCCCTGTTGTCCAACATGATATTCAAAGCCATCCAAAATAAGATCAGATATTTCCTCTGGGATTTCTGCTGTAATTATAACAAAGCTGCTTTTTTATTATTATAAGTGTCGATTTATAAATGAACAATTCGCTTTGTGATTCCAGACATTTCAAGAACTTTGTTCAAAAAAGTTAGTTAGGGAAGAAAAGAAAAATGAAATATAAATTCAGTTTACATCTTGATTGTATGTTTTTTAGCAATTCATTTATTTTAATATCTACACTAAAAAACATTTTTTACTCAGAAATTGCTAGTAAACCCAAATAATTACAAAAAAACAGCAAATAACACATTGAATTAAATGTGAAATTTTGAAGTAGAAAGACTGAAATTGTATTTCTTGTCTAATCTTCACAAAATATTATTAATAGCCATTATAATAACGATATATTCATTTAAATGGCTAGTTTGCTGAGGCCTGGTTGAGAATCACTGCCACACTTCGCTAAATGGAAGAGTACCATTGAGAGAATTGTATTTTGGCATGCGAAATGATCATGCAAATGTCAGCTTTACTAAAAGGTCCCATTACGAGGAAAGCGATAAAACTTTAATCAGTCTGAAACATTAACCAGATGTAAAAAAGCTTCATACTGGCATATATTTATTTGCAGATTTGCTAATGTTGTCTTGATATCATTAACACAGCTAACATATTGTAAATCCGGTAAATTACACTAGTATGGACTTTTTCACTATTTTAATTTCAATTTTTTTATGACTCACTATTGTTTTGTTGTTTGCTTGTTTCTTTAATTAATGCACCAAAAGGGGTATTTCATATAAAAATGAAAATTCTGTCATCATTTACTCTCATGTTGTTTCAGACCTGTATGACTTGGAACACATAATAATAAAAATTTGTGTTGTTGTTGTTGTTGTTGTGTTTTTAGTCCATAAAATGAAAGTCAGTGTGATCCAATGTTGTTTTAATCACCATTAATTTATATTTTTATACTTTAAGTTTTTTATACATTTATTAAGAAATAAAAAAATCAATTAAATTAAAAAGTGTAAGAGTAAATAATTTAACCTTTTGTGAAAAAAAAAAGAATCTTAGGATTAAATAAAGTTATTGTTTCTGTAAAGACTTTATGGCTATATTATACAATGATGGCATTTATCTGTTTTTATGAAATACTCTGGAATCGCCCAGCAGATTTACTGTAAAATATTCACAGATCCCACAACACGCTCTCTTAAAACATGTTGCAACATAGAGGAATGATTGGTTAACAAATCATTTCCTGGTAAAATCATGTTCTGAGGAGATTCTGTCAAGTTCTTTGCCTTTGTACAAATTTCATCTCTGTGCATGCAAAGTAAATGCTTTAAAACCCTTTGACATAAAAGGGGCTGTTCAGGGATCCCAGCCATTTGAATAATGAATTTGCAATATGTTAAGAACAGCTGTCTACTCGCCAGAAATGAAGTGTTCTTCAAGACTGACACATTAAGAGATGACGACATTAGACATAACTACAGTTATTTCAGATAATCCAATGCGTTTATGTTCACAGGGATTTCCTTGCATTTGTGACGCGCTACAATCAATCTATGGTCCTGTTGCATCGAAAAAGCCAGTAGAACAGCAATAATCCATGTCTTTTCAGGTCTGTGTTTTCTGCGCCTTAAGGCCTCATATTTAATTCAGGACTTGTGTATTTCTTTATGATTGCAACATCTGCTTGATCCCTGAGCCAGCTCCCTCTGTCACTCAACCCGTGTTCAATAATTTCTGTCATGACCCTTCTGAGGCCGTGACGCTCCCAGCTTACCACAAACGGAAACTTTGCTTTGTGACAAACAAACAGTCATGTGACTGGTGTTTTGAAGGTGGGCAAAGGATAAGAACAGATATCCAAACAAAAAAGTCTTTGAGAAGACTAGTATTGAACTATTCTCTGGTACGCAACTGTACTACATATGATTTAAATATTTTTAATGCATGAGCTAATAGCAAGGAAAGTATAAATGGGATGGGATACCAGAGCGAATTCTCACACTTTTTAATCAAGTAATTAGTTCTCAGGCTGAGCTTATTTAAAGTCTTATTCTTTACATATGCTTACCTTAAAGCCTTGGCTACAAAATAAATAAATAAATTCATGACAACATGCCTCATTAGCGGGGCAAGTTGTCACACTTGGGAATCTGGTGAATTGAGAAGAATATCTTTTCTGAAATATGGGATACAATTTAGTAAATTATGATGTTCTAAATAATGGCTTTTCTGCTAAAATAGCTCTTTAAAGAGATAAACAATTAACACAAAATAAAGAAACGGCAAAAATTGCAAAAATATATATAAAATCACTGGTTAGTCAACAGAAATGTTAATTTATGCATTTTATAAAATTACAAATGCAACACGTATGTCTGCTTGCTCCAACCTGATATTTATGGTAACTTATTGATTGTTTGGAACATAGGCTAAATTTAATGAAAAATGTCCAAATTTAAAAGCAACATGTTTAACCACTGCTAGAGAAACCAAGCATTTGTGCAATATTATCAATAGTGGCCTTCTCCAAATAACCCCAACTAAAAAAGAGCCTTAATGAACATAATTTTTTTCGTAAATGACGCTAATATGGGGACAGTTTGTGAGTAGACGCATTTACTTCACGCAGATGTGTTGACACCATGGAGGTGACTGAATCGGTTCCTGGCCGCAGTCTGGGAGGGTATGGGACCAGTGTCTATAAACAGATGCTGCCCAGTGACAGTCCGTAAAGGACGAGGCAGAGGGGCCAGATGTTGGGCTGACCCCAGGACCAAGGGACCTGCTGACAAGCCAATGACGTGGATGAGATTTGGCAGCAGGCAGTGATCCAGTGGCACCCACAGCAGAAGGTGGAGAATTTCCACATTTCCCCTCCTCTTTCCCCTTCAAACATGGCAATAGCATGACTGCTGGTCAGTGGCACTGATGCTTGTCAAAGATGTGGAATTCAGCACAAAACCCTGCCAGAATTCATCACGTCAAAGCGTAGTTAGCCGAATGAACAAGAACAACTCCAGGCTCTGCCACTTTGCATTGTGCTCAAATCCAACAGCTGTTTCTTGAGCGATTGCAGATGCAAAATAATGATAATAATGGCTACTTACAGTTCACTCCATGAAGTAAACAAAGCTAGGACCACACCCTAAGTGCTCCTAGCTGTGAAAATGAAACGCTGGACAAAAGTTTGAAAGTTCGAGGTAAAATTAGAATTCAGTAACAGACTTTCTCAAGGCTACATAAAAAAATCAAGGTAGATTAGAGGTAAAGGTGTCAATGCATGGTCTAAATATACTGTATACACAACTCTTCAAAAGATTGGGGTCAATTTTACATCTTTTGTAAAGAAATTAATACTTTTGTTCAGCAAGGATGCATTAAATTCATCAAAAGTGACTTCTATGTTACCAAAAAAAAAAAAAATGCTGTTCTTTCTACTTCTATTGATAATAATAAGAAATGTACATGAGCACCAAATCAGCATATTACAATGATTTCTGAAGGATCATGTGAAGACTTGAGTAATGATGCTGAAAATTATGCTTTGCCACACACATAAATTACATTTCAAAATATAGTAAAATAGAAAACAGTTATTTTAAATTGCCATAATATTTCACAATATTACTGTTTTACTGTATATTTGATCAAATAAATGCAATGCCTTGGTGAGCATAAGAGACTTCTTTCATAAATATTTGTAACATTTTTAAAAGAGAGCAATGAAAAAAATAAAAAAAACATATCTGTGAAAAACAATCTGTCTAAAAATATGCCTTCTTAAAAAAGAGATGGAGAGAGATTAGATCAGTGAGACGTTTCTCCTCAAGTATACACAAGCATGTCTTCTCCTATCGCTTCATCTCATTAAGTGTTCCAAATCAGCATTTGTCCCCTTTTTAATTTGGCATGTAAAATCTCTGGCATTTTGACTGTGTGCATCTTGGCTCTTAGCACTCCAGTCAAAACTGTCTTTGTGAGGGAACTGAAGCCTGTGGCGGTTTCCGTGGTGATGGATGAATTTAGAGACGTATGTGTGTGTGTGTGTGTGTGTGTGTGTGTGTGTGTGTGTGTGTGTGTGTGTGTGTGTGTGTGTGTGTGTGTGTGTGTGTGTGAGAGTTTGTGGCGAAGCTGGCCTGGAGTGGTACGTGGTGACAAGATTCCCTCTCTAGCTGTGAAGTGCGACGTGGGCTCAGTTCTGCGCCCTGGACCGGCTTCAGCGGCAGCCCTGAAGGTCATATGCCAACAGATCTGAAGCCCATCACATACTCTCCACCTCCATCAATACCATGAGCACACACTCTCTCTGACACCCCACTGAATAACCTCAGTTAACACAGAACAGACTATTTGACAAGGCATACTTTAAAAGTGCACACAGTATTTTTTATTTATTTAAAATGTGTGTGTGTGTGTGTGTGTGTGTGTGTGTGTATGTGTATGTATATATATATATATATATATATATATGTATATATATATATGTATATGTATGTGTATATGTATATGTATGTGTATATATATATGAATTTATATGTATATAAATTCAGTAAATAACCAGTATTTTGTGTTATTTACTTAATGTATCTTAAATATAGCTATCTGTGTCTCTGTTTAATCATATATTGTGGCTTTTCAAGCATTTTTGTAGGTTAGATGACCAAGTGTATTATAGCTGTGCCGCAACCAGCTCACAACAGGCCGTTCGTAGGTGTCTCGTCTACAGAGAACTGTGAAAATGTGCCTCAAGGCTAAAAAAAAAAAGGATATATTCAGAAAATATTTCACAACAACCTTTAAAAGCAATAGAGGTCAAGTAGAGGATATAAAAAATAGACAGGCTAAAGTCCTTCTTTTAAGAAAGAAACTGTTGAGGAAATTTTTCACCATGTCATTGAAGCTTTATGTGTTAAATAAGAAAAAAAAAAAAGTTGTCTAACTGCTCTAGTTGAAATTTCCATAAAACTTTGGCTAAATTTAAAGTATATTTACAGACTGTTTAATGTCCAGCCTACAACAATCCCACATATTTTGCGTTTCTTTTTTTAGCTTTTCAATCTCTCTATTCAATCGAAGTTTCAAACTAATCAAATATTTTTCATTTTCCACAATAATTTTCTTCCTGCAAAAAAAGTGAAAACAGGAAGAATTTACACATCTATGTTTCCACATTGTGGCTTTTCACCTAAAGAAATATTATCAGTTTGGGTCTGCGCTTAGGCTGATGTCCAGCACTTGTCATAACCTGTGAGTGTCAAGCGTGTCACAGGGAGTAACGAAATGACAGCTCACAACGTCTGCAAAGATGAAGCCCCGGGAAAAAAAAACGCACACAACTGATAGAAAAATCCCAGCTCCAAAAGTGTATCAAAGTGACTCCTGTCAGCCTCGCGTCAGAGGGAGTAGAAAGAACTGTTCATTTCTTCAATCTAATCTGTCCATACACAGAAGGCTTCGAAGAGGCTTGAAACATCAGTAAATATGATAAAGTCCCATATCAAATCATTAATGGATCACACTTGAGACTTCATATCAAAAACATTCAAATCATTAAAATTTGTAATCAGGTTTTGCTTTAAAACGGATGTCAAACTTATTATATTAAATATTAAACCAATCTGATAGAAAATGTCTGAACTAATACTGCAATCTAAAAACATTTCCTTTGAGGGAGTGTGAGCAAACTAATTGAAATGGTAATGAAGTGAGCAATATTACAGCACTGATATTCAAACACAACATTAAACTACAGCAGACAGTTACCACGGGGCACACCAAACTACCTAAACAGTCTGAATACGTATAGCGTACACATGTCTCCACACTACTGATATGAGACAGGGCAGAATCTCCGGGCTTCACATGGCAAAAATCTGCAGCTTTAGGCAATAAGAGGCCCAGGCAACAAAAATATGTTTTTATCCCAAGGCCATAGCATGCCCTGCACTATGGGTTACTTGTAATTTTAGTGTTAACTGGAGTAACAAAGGCATTCATGCATTACTATTGCCCCTTAAGATAGGAACAGGCTCTTTGGTTCCTGTCAGCTGAACTTATCGTACACACCCAGGCGGCTTATAAGGGTAACGTTGCTGTAGAGACTTTTATCCTGCACTACCAAAGCATTGCTTTTATGACATTCTCACCGCAGTTCAGAGGATTCCATCTGAAGGTACAAAATGCTGGATTGTTTCAACCCATGTTTGCATCAAATGTGGATAAACCTAATGGTTTAAAAAAAAAATTTTGACCCAAACATGGGTTGAAACAACCCAGCAATTTTAGAGTTTACATTTACATGATGTACTAAAAACTGAAAAAATGTTCCTTTGTGTTTTTTGCATACAGACGAAAACGTTGTCAAAACAATCCCCTTTCACAAGGATCTGCGAAAACGACAAAAAACACTGTATTATACATGCCAGGCCAGTAGTTGGCGATGTAACTTTGTAAAGAAACACTACTACGTGCCTATTGACTGAAAACGTAATGTGCATGATGTCACCGTTTTCACAAAATTATGTTTTTTGTAATTTACACAGAGAGATAACGGTATTGTTAAAACGTGCACTTTGAACCCCGTTTTTACGCCCCCAAAACGCCGTTGATGTGTAAATGAACAGCCAACAACAGTTTTTAGTGAAAACTGTACCCGCTTTCATGTAAATGGCCCCTAAGCCTCAACAAACTTTGTATATTATCGTGTTTGAATGACATACTCACACACACACGCGAAAAAGAATGGTTCATCTACAATAAGCTTTAATATTTTTATAACAGTCCAACAGGAACTGCAACAGCTTTACAAAGGGATGTAAAGACCCCGACCGACAAACAAAAACTGAAACGCAGGGGTATATACACAAGAGGTTAACAAGGAACAGGTGTGGGTAATGAATTACTATGGAGAACAAGGGTAACTATGGATACAAAGGCAAACAGGAAATAAAAAACAGAAACAGCAAGACAACAGAATATCAAAATAAGAGTCCTTGAAAACAAAACACGGGAAATCGTGACTAAACATTGTATGACTTCATAAGACCTGAATCTTTTGTTATTTTTGGAGCATGGCAGTAAAAATCTGTTCATTTTTAACATGCTGAAAAGAGCAGATAGAACATTCTGCAAAAAAAAAAAAAAAAAAAACTTTTGTGGTTTTAACAACATTAGGGTAAAAGGATTACCCTCAGATATTAGTTTTGGGCAAAGTTTCTCATGAAACATTAATAGATTTAAACATTTATAGTGTAAAAACAATCAAAAGAGTTACCCCACTGTCTTGCAAGAAAAGCACTTACAAAGAGCTCAAGGCAATAGGGATGCACAATATAAAAATTCTGGCCAATAACAATAAGCAATTATTTTTAATATTATCTGATATTTTTACTATATAAATAAAACAATCTATTTTAAGATCTAACATTTGCTTTTACTCAAACTATTATGTTTAGGGTAGGGGTACATCAACAGAGTATTAACCTTTTACCACTATCGAACTGCTGCAAAACGGCACGTCCTGATTTTGGTGAGTTACAACATATTTTGTTGATCCTGGAACAACATTCCTGTCAAAAATGTAATCATAACCATATGCCTACCACTAACCCTAACCATGAATGTTGTTCTAGGATCATTAAAGATGTTGATCATGTTGCAACATGTTGCAATTGGTGAAATCATGTTCTGCTGCAAAACCACTTGGGTCACATGGATTACTTTAATGATGTCTTTACAACCTTTCTGGGGCTTGAAAGCTGCATATGGCTGTCAATGGAGGAACATTAATTAATGTCAGAATTTTCCTTTTTGGGTGAACTAACGCTTTAACCGTCCCATGACTTTACATATTTTGTTAATTTCTACAACTTTCCAAGGCATGAAATCGCAATTACAATTAAAACGTTTTTTTTTTTTTTTTTTTTTTTATGTTTCCTTTTGTAAAGCAACTCGCTTCAAAATTATACAATTTGTTCGCACACACATTTAAATGTACAAATAAATATATATTTTTGATAATCTCTACCTCGACAAGAGCTTTACACAAACCCAATTTTTCCCCTTCTTTTTATGTGGTCTATAGTGAATCTCCGTATGCCTTGAAACAGTGATTAATAAAGCAAGATCTCCCTCGAGAGAGGAAGACTCAGCTCTGAGCTCTCGTAAGGGCACCGCCACTTAAAGTGCTCGCATGCAAAGTTCAACAACTGTGAAGAAAGAACTATTAAAGAGGACGTACAAAGCAGTGACCTTGACAGACAAGTGCTCTTCATTTTGGCAATAAACAGCAGTGGGGCTGATAAGTGTTCATTGGCGCAGAGAGTAATTACCTATCTGTCAGCATGGCTGTGGCGTGTGTAGTAGTATAAATGGAACATACATAATGTACAGCAATAATACCACGCGTGCCCAACCAAATGGATTATCATTATTCTTGGGTTGAGGGCTTTTTCTTCCTCTCTGCCCACCATCTCTGGGTAAATGCCTTCTGGCTATAATAATTTCCTTCTAATCTCTGTTCCATATTATAATTTTCATGGCAAGAACTGCACTAGAGAATCAATGCTTTTGTATCAATGGCTAAACAGAACACAGGAGCGTTTGCAGCAATGCTGCTTCCAGCTCTGCTTAATTTACATTAAGATAAGAATAAGCTTTAAATTCAGGGGTGATTGACTGTAAAACCGCAATGTCATGAAGGAAACTGCTGATAGAATGCTAACCAGGCGGCATATAAAACAAGCCCGTCTCGTTGGGTATTCAACATCCTCATTATTAGCATTTCGCTTCGTTAAAACAAAATGCCACAGGTCAAACTGTAATCATGAAAACAGATGTTTCTCATTGAAAACCCTTTTTTGTGGTCAGCCGTGGTCAGGCTGGGTTACATATAATCGTTTTGTATCTGGTTGGCAGGCAAACAAATCAAAGGTTGTCCATCTGTCAGACTGAAGATGCATGTACAGATCACTATCGTATTCATACTTGCAGTGACATACTAAAGTTTGGCATTACAGGTCTTGAGGTGGTCATGTCATGGCCCAAACTGGCAGAGCTTGGCATGGCCTGTGGCTTCTGAGACATCAATGCTCTTTTGACAAAGAAAATGTGCAGCAAAAGCACCATAACAGGACATTTCCTGTGATTCAACCCGTCTCAAGTGTGTTGAACAGGCGCTATGGTGTAGTGAATCCTCATATCTCTGTAAAATGAAAAGGTATTGTTTGAACACTAAAATACTGTATGCTATATATATATATATATATATATATATATATATATATATACATATTATTTATATACACATATATATATATATATATATATATATACAGTATATATATATATATATATATATATACACATACTGTATGCACACACACACACACACACACACACACACACACATATATATATATATACAGTGCTATGCATAAGTTTAGACACCCATGCTAAAGTTGACTAAAAAGAGGAATAAAAAAATCATCTTTTGGAAATTGAACTTAATGCCTTAATTAAAAAAATAGGAAAAATCCAACCTTTAAGGACACCAATTTTCTTTGTGAATGAATAATGTATCGTAAAGAAATAAATGTTCTTCCTTAAAATACAGGGTGCATAAGTTTGGACACCCCTATGTTAAATTACAATAGAGGCAGGCAGATTTTTATTTTTAAAGGCCAGTTACTTCATGGATCCAGGATACTATGCATCCTGATAAAGTTCCCTTGGCCTTTGGAATTAAAATAGCCCCACATCATCACATAGCCTTCACCGTACCTAGAGATTGGCATGGAGTACTTTCCATAATATCATCTCTCAATGCAAATCAAACCAGCTATTAGGCTAACTGAAATAAAACCATGCCAATCTCTAGGTATGGTGAAGGCTATGTGATGATGTGGGGCTATTTTAATTCCAAAGGCCAAGGGAACTTTATCAGGATGCATAGTATCCTGGATCCATGAAGTAACTGGCCTTTAAAAATAAAAATCTGCCTGCCTCTATTGTAATTTAACATAGGGGTGTCCAAACTTATGCACCCTGTATTTTAAGGAAGAACATTTATTTCTTTACGATACATTATTCATTCACAAAGAAAATTGGTGTCCTTAAAGGTCGGATTTTTCCTATTTTTTTTAATTAAGGCATTAAGTTCAATTTCCAAAAGATGATTTTTTATTCCTCTTTTTAGACAACTTTAGCATGGGTGTCTAAACTTATGCATAGCACTGTATATATTGTATATTCACACAGTGTGTGTGTATGCAGTCAATTGTTTTTGTTGTGATAATACAATGAAACATGCCAAATTGTGCAGATATAATTTTTGAACTCACGCAAAAAATTTTTTGCAACAATAAAGTTACATCATCAGCACAGTTTTTTGTGCACAGTGCACACTGATTAATTGATAATAAAACTCATAGGTTTTTTTTAGCTCTTTTATTTATTATCTGTTTCATCTTTATGTTTCTAACACTGTCAGAAACTAATCGCAGGCTATCTTTGATCGCAAGACCGTGACAGCGTCCGTCTTTGAATCTCACACACTGAACAACGTAGGACCACCGTTTAAGCTCCATGACCACAGAAATCGCCACGATTGGTCATCTTTCATCTGATACAGTCCAAAATCGCACAATGTGTACCAGACATTAGTCCAGTTGCATCAGAAAGTAATAGCACTTCATGTAGCACAAATAGTGCTGTTCGAATTACACACTGAAGTTTCCTGTAGCTCAAACACTTAGCATGGCACTAGCAAGGAATGCATTAACTGATAAAGCAAAAATAATAAAAAAGCAAAAAATAATATGCTATAAATTACCACTAAATATGATAATAACATAAAACACTAACAAAGGGGTCAGGACATGATCATATTCAGAGCCTGTTATTATAATTTTAAAGGATGTTATTATCTGATGAGATGAGGCCAGGGTCATTTATGTATCCCGACACAGCAGGGAGGGAAGGATGCCCCTGTAGCACTGAGATGGCAATCTCACCACCACAGGTCAAATGAAACATGGCAGGTTAGTGTATACCCAGACTGACACGCTAGAGAGATTTAAGGGGTCGAGTGCGCAACAGTAAGGCTGCTTAGAGGGCCATGTTTCCCCTTAGATGACCCCGCTGAACTGAACTTCTCTACTATAGTATGATACTATAAACATATTATGCATTTCAAATCTCTGTTAGCATGCTGTGATTAAATCTGTACAGAATTCATAATTAACAGCCAATTATATAAGCTAAAGACCCATTCACACCAAGGACGATGACTATAGCGATAAAGATATAGTTCTAAAAATTGTTCTAAATGTAAAAGAACAGCAGAGTCCACACCACAACTATAACAATATTGACGACACAGTGAAACGATATCGTTGGAATCACTATCAGAACGATCTTGTCGAGCTGATGAAGGAGAAAAACATTGACAGCCAATCAGAATCCCTCCTGCATTAAAGAGCTCGAGCATTTAAAGCGGCAGACGACAAAAATGCAACGTGCTTGAAAAAACAAAACAACATCATGCATAGGTGTGGACACTAAAGTTATCTTTAAATATTAGCATTCTTGTGAATGGTGCCTTAATTCTTTGATTGCATGTGGAATAAATTTTTTTTTAATGAAATTTCATTTGAAATGAAATTTTCATTTTATGTAGAATAATAAATACTGAAATGTACAAACATAGGGTTTTCACCTCTGTGACAATACTGTTGTTGTAAGATTGGGCAATATATGTGTTTAAAACCCAAAATTTAAATGTTCAGTTACAAAATAGCATCTGTGCTAGAGACTAAATAAAAATGTAACTATTATAATACTTTTTTAATGTAATTGCCACAAACACTAAAACTTAAAATAGCAACTGAATTGTTTGGGATGCTTTCCTGTGGAATTCATCAGAAAGTCAAGTTTTTTTTTTCTTTTCTTGTGAATCATCTTTTTAAAGGACAATTTAATTTTTGACAAGGGGACAAAAAAGGTGCTAACGATAATTGAAAGCCAAAAATCTGCTCAACACATGATGTCAGGAGACACAGCAGCCCTATGTTTTGGCCCTTGGTGCATGTGGCAGAGGGTTTCTTTCTTTATATTCTAATAAAATCTATAATCGTGCATCATGTTTGATATAAAATGGCTTCAAATCTTTTTAACACCAACATGAAGGTTTAGTATGAAAAAAAATATTTTCTTAAAATATATTCTATTATCCGAGTGCAAAAATCACAGTTTGAAAGCCAGGTTTTGGGGTTATCCTGCAATGATGCTGAAGAGGATGAAGAAGCATATACATCAAAAAAAAAAAAAAAAAAAAATGTAAAAAAAGATTTTGAAGGGAAAAGGCTCTGAAAATTGCTCTGTACTGAAAAATATTAGAGACATAAATAAAGATTCATTTATTTTAAACTACACATGGCCACTATGCTATTAATTTACAGAGTATTGCCATTTGCCAAGTTTAGCGTAAAAAATGGCCAAAAAATTTGTGCATGAATTGGCAAGATGTTGCCAAACCCAGAGCCAATCTGGGAAACGAAGCATTTGTGAATCTTGGAACACAAAAGTAGACAATCTAAGAGATTCCAGGATGGTAAACTATGATTAAATAACAAAATAGATTAGCTATGTCTGCCTGCTAAAATTGACTAATGGTATTTACTTGCATAACAACCTTTTTCCAGAGAATATCACAGCAAGCGTCAATCTGCATCAAATTACCGTACATAACAAATGCCCTCACAAAATGTTTTAAGGTCATCACACACCTGTGAAAAATCTGTAAATGAAGAATTTTCAGTATTCTGAGAGAACGGTTGTCCAGAGGTATTGGCAAGTGGGCGTGGTTTTGATATTAAAGTGGGAGGGGCCTCACAACATGGCTTGCAGGGTTGTGACACTGCTGACGGGCTTGTGTCGATTCGAGGCCACAGAGGTCGGGAATGGGGGACGATGAGATACAGAGACTGGGCTTTGGGGGTTGTGAGGAGTAGCGTGCAGTAGTGGACTCCAGCTGACATCCACTCAGCCTTTTCTTGCCCTTTGTCATGCGCCCTCCTCACCTCCAGAGCTGTCAGTGACTTGTCAGAACCAATCAGAGAATCTAATGGTATCTGCCAGCCATGTACAAGTTTGGACAGGATGACATCAAATTTCTGGTGCTACGCGTCAACCACCCTATGAAAACAGATGTCCTCATTACTGGGTCGCAACCGCTTTAAAAGACAACATACTGCTATTAGTAAACAGCAAATCGTATTGAGTGACTGTGGGTGACTCCTATTTTGCCCTTGCTTTATATTAAGATTACAAAATCACTCTAAAATTATAAATCAACATTTATTCTTTTAAAAATGTATATATATATATATATATATATATATATATATATATATATATATATATATAAACATACACTGTAAAAAGAAAATCGGCAGCTGTGGTTGCCAGAGATTTACCATAAAAAAATATGGTAGCAACATTTTAGGTTTTACAGACTTAGCTTAAATTTACAGTACAAAAAAATTATCTGATATAATGTTAATTTACTGACCTATCGAAGTTCTATTATCTGTTTTGTGCCATTATAATACACTGACAAACACCAGTCACTGTAGTGATGAATTAAAGCTCATCACAAGCAGCTTTTCCACAAGAAGTGCAACACTAATATAAAGAAGCTGCACAGTGTCATTCACACAAACACTTGACACCATCATGGTAACACGCATGAAATTTTAAAAATGCAATAAACATTAATTTAACAACATGAAATGTAACATAAAACCCTAATGTACATAGGCTAACTGATTAGAAAAAACATAGAAAAACTATGAAGAAACAGTTATTTCAACAAAAATACTTAAAATGTGAAGTGTCACGCAGGGAATTGTGGGATTTCACTGTAAATTATACAATGACTTGTTCTTTTTCACTTCCAAAAACTGTAAATTTAACGGTATTTTACAGTAAAATTACATTAAATGAACGGTTAGATCTATCACAGTTATTTACCGTATATAGTACGGAAACTTTCTGTTAACCAATTAACAGTGTTTCACCGTAGTATTTTTACATGGTCTTTTACCGTTAAAATCACAATCATTTTTTACAGAATAAATATAAATGTATATATGAAAAATATTGGATGTACGTGAGCCTGTGCGATTCCACATGACAAAAGTAACTTTATTGAAAAGGACAGATTGCTGCTTGTCTGACTGACTTAATCTGTTTGATTGAGCAATGAGACGCCTTGGGCTTCACAAGTCCTTCAAAGGTGGCAGATTTTTTTTTTTTCTGGTGTGAAAGAAAGCTATTCCCTGTTCTGCTCACACCGATAGCCTTATAAGCTTTATTTATTGGCTTTAAACATCTTTATTCATTGGCTACTTCCCAAGCCTTTTCACTTCACCAATCTGCAACAAAGGACGCAAGCTTGGACAATCTGTCAAGTGTCACTGTCATTGATTACAGGACAACACGGGGCGGCCAATGAGGCTTCAAAACCCTCAACCGTCAAACTTAGAGAAAAGGGGCTCAGAGAATTCCCCAAGCAGTGCCGCACTTCCCCTGCCTTAAAAGAAGGCCAGATTATCGAGCTATACATTCATTTGCTCATGCCTCATGAGCTCATTATAAGTATCTAACTCCCTTCTCCTCCCACTGTCTTTCACAGGGGGACGTGGCATAACAAAGGATTTGCAGGGATCATTGTGCTTGATCTGAATTTTATTTAGCTCTCCATATGTTTCTCTGGCCCCAACTGAAGTCAAAAGCTTATATGCTCAGGCTAACACGGCCCACTAACCGTTAAAAAAGAACGCTACTCAATAACCACAGTCTATTGTGCAGTTTTAAAGTCAGAGACAAAGCACCAAATCCCCAATGAGTGACTCTCAGTCTATTGTAGATTTGAATCACAATGATTGTCTCACAATACAAGACTAACAGTTTCACGCCGAGACCACGCACCTGTTTCTAAATCTAAGAATTTACAGGTTTTCATTTCTCAAAGCGGTTTCCCTCTATCATCTTTGTTATGCACGGCAAAGCATGCAACACTAGCACGGTTTGTCTCGCAGACAGGAGTACAGAATTAGCTCTAACAAGGTCTCTGGTGCTTTGACTTTCACTTCCGAGTGCGGCGAGAGAGCCGGAGCTCCAGATCTGCCCTTAGTGACAATTTGCCCACATCACAAAGCCGTCATCGGTAATCGGGTCTGACTCATGACACGCCGCTCAGAGGGAGAGAAGCTCATAGCATCGGTGCTGGGTGCCTACAGCCCCTCGGGCTAAAGAAACCCGCCGTGCTCTGACCGCTGTGTGAAAGCGCACAACTGTTTCCTGCTAAAACCTTCCTTTACCAGCAGCGGCCTTGCACAATTATGTAGGCCACTGTAAACAGGGCTTTTTTTGTTTTGTATGGGTCGCAGGGAACGCTAAAATATCTAATGATTAATAACGTAAATGGATTTTCTGTCTATTTTGCAACAAAACATGTAGCCACGTTGATTATACAGAAGAAGAAACAAATTCACCACAATCTTTTATAACAATTAAATAGATTCCTTCTGAGTTATTAGCCTGCTTCCTAATGAGGCTGAAACCCAATGAGCAGGAACAAGAAATTATTGAAGCTCAGAGATGAGACACAATAGACTGCTAATCAGGAAAGACTTCACAAGCTCAACCAAACGTCCATTCATCCAAATTCTTCCCATCAGACCGAGACGTCCATTACGCTATTTAGGTGTCGCTCACTCCTTGGTGGAAAGTGTAAAATCAAGCATTTTACTCTCTAACTATTGAATTTAAACAAAACAAAAATTGTTGTGATCGTTATGATAGTTGTGTATTTATATATTTTTAAATATATTCTTTCTATATCCATCCTTCCATCTATGTCGATATATCATCTATCCTTCTATCTATCCATCCATCTATAGATGTTGATCTATCTATCTATCTATCTATCTATCTATCTATCTATCTATCTATCTATCTATCTATCTATCTATCTATCTATCTATCTATCTATCTATCTATCTATCTATCTATCTATCTATCTATCTATCTATCTATCTATCTATCTATCTATCTATCTATCTATCTATAATATATAGAATTTAGTCTACCTATTTATTATGTTTAAGCTTCATGACAGAGGATATGTTAGTTTACATTTGATGCTGATCTTTTTATTAGAATTTAAGGTTGCTCAGAAATAGAGCAGATTATTTCACCCGGACTGCTCAGACAGGTTGATCTTGTCTCCTCAAATCACAGATTGCCTTTTTTTTTTTTTTGTGTGTGTTCTGGTCAAGTGTACCAGAGAGGCAAATTTATGCAATTAGGTCACAACGATGGCCAGTGCAAGGGGGCACTTATTAGTCGACGCTGATACAAAATGAAAGTGATATTTCACACAAGTGAAATAAAAAGAAGAAAATAAATAAGTTAGAAAGCAATCTCCTAAACAACACGACAAGATCGCAAATAAATAAACTACAAAGACAGTGAGATGTGCAACACACATGATAAGGATCAAATTATGCTCCAATATGCCGGGGCTGCCCGACGCTGGCCTTTTTTTTAATTTGAAAATATGCAGACAGATTGTGTCCCGACTGCCAGGACATGATTATATTTTAAGTGTGTAATATTCTAGAGGGGCCCCTCCACCCTGTCTCTCTCTCTCTCTCTCTCTCTCTCTCTCTCTCTCTCTCTCTCTCTCTCTCTCTCTCTCTCTCTCTCTCTCTCTCTCTCTCTCTCTCTCTCTCTCTCTCTCTCTCTCTCTCTCTCTCTCTCTCTCTCTCTCTCTCTCTCTCTCTCTCTCTCTCTCTCTCTCTCTCTCTCTATGTTTCTGTCTCTCTCTTCTATCTCACTCTCTGTTTCTGTGTCTCTCAGCCCCTCTGGCTGCTCTCACCTCTCCCCTGCCCCACTGGCACACACACACAGCTTCTTTGGCTCTCGACATCTTCGCCCACTGCGCTACAGATTGGAAGGCGCACAATACCCCAAATCCCTCCTCGCAGCTACAATGCAGCCAGTGTCCATCCTCTCCTCTCCTCTCCTCTCCTCTCCTCTCCTCTCCTCTCCTCTCCTCTCCTCTCCTCTCCTCTCCTCTCCTCTCCTCTCCTCTCCTCTCCTCTCCTCTCCTCTCCTCTCCTCCTTCGTGGTTACTGGTGCGCACAGAGGTGGGAGGCCGGGGGGGAAGGCAAAGAAAGGCCCGTAGGAGCGACTGGACAGCTCCAAGCCACACAAAGCCCAGCACACGGCAAACAAAGGTTGTGTGGTTCATCATTCAGTCCAGAGCCACTCTGGCAGCTGCCTCTGCCACGCTCACGCTGACAAACGTCCAGAAAAACAGATGGTTTGTGCATTCATGACCAGTTTAGCGAAAGCCCAAGAGTCGAGACTATTCAGGGGAGTTTTTTTTTGTCAGCCATTGGATAATAAAGCTTTTCAGTCTAGTAGAAAATTAGAATTGCATTTGAAAATGGTCCTTTAATTATTGAGGTCACCCCTGCTCTTTGGAAGAGGAAGGTTCTTGCTTTTTTCGGTGTGCACGACTGGTTTGAAAAAATGGGCTGCTTCATTTCACTTTTTCAAACTCCCCAATACATTTACATACATTTTTCAGTCTCGTTGAGAGCGAGGTTCACAGCTGCAGAAATAAACCAAGAATTAAAATGTATAAGGGTTTTACCAGCCAATGCAATGCATTCACGACACGCCACTTAATCAATCAAAACCCTGTTGAGATACTGTAACTGTTTTATGTTGAACTGGTACTGTATAGCATGCAGAAACGTCATAGCTTTGTGCTTTGCTGTCTTTAAGCATTTATCTTGCATAAATATATCAGCGTTTATGGAATATTCCAAGTTCAATACAAGTCATTTGTGCCACAAAAAAGAATTTCGACTAGTTCCTCGTTTTCAGAAAAAGCACCCCAAAAAAAAGTCATTAGGAGGCAATTGAAGTGCATGAGGACAATTTTTGCAGGAGCAGAAATGTGAGAAACTTATAATTTTATAAAAGCACTTTTATTAATTCTTCTGTTAAAGCTTGTATATTATTTGATCTTTAGCAATGTTTTAAAGCTGTGTGGTTTTTAAGATCTATGGTAATTCTGTTGTCATGTTAACAAAATTGCATATAACTTTGGACAGAAAAGGTTATTAAGCAATGTTTTCACACCAAAATGTTAACTTGCATATTGTTTATGTCTGACTATGACTATACTATTGAAACAGAGTATTTTAACAGTTATGCACTGGCCCCTTTCACTTACACTGTAAGTGCCTCAGAATGCTTTTTCCATTTCCTGTGCCTCCAGAGCATTTATATTTACTTTACAAAACATGAAATCCTGATCTAATATCCTATCAACAGTAATGCATGGTTTATGAATGGCAAGTGTCATCGCTGTATGTTTGAATCTGGCAGGATTTTGTCACAGTCTCCAAGTGGGATGCTTCCACATCTGCAGCATAATCGATAACAGATGAGTGAGTCTCAGGCCCTGAATCTTTCATCAGCATGCCTCGCTCCACAGCAGATGGCAGTGCCACCAAGCCCCAGCCTTCATCCGACAGCACCAGGTCCTGCCCCGCGGTGCCCGCCGAGAGCACCATCCTACAGAGCGAGTGCTACACATGCCACCCTAACTGCACCTTCAGCATCCTCCTGGAACATCTTCGGCATCAGGAGCGGAGCTGAAGGGAGATTAAAGCCATTGTCAGCGCACAGCTCTGAGGCACTGACCATTAAAGGCAATGACGCGTGGCATTGAGCTCCATTTCCAGCTTTGGCAATGTATTTGGGTATCGGGTTGATGCGCCTAACATTTGACGCACAGGATCACATACATTTGGTTGGCCATGAATAAATCAGAGCAGTGTGAAAATGGCTTTGCGCAAACTTTGTGACAATAGAACGTGTCTGTGATTCTTAGTATAAATTAAAGATGAACATGACAGCTACATGTCAACGTTCCTGTTCCAAAAGCATCTGGATGTTTAATATTAGATTCTTGCTGAAGTCTGAAGTTTTAATGGCAGTTTAAATAATGTACATTACTAAAATTACATTTTATTTCTATCACTTCCTACCATTCCCTACCATAAGCAGTTGTTAAACACAAATTTCACAATAAAAACCTGAAAAAAACTATAGTAACATTTCTAGCTTTTCATTTGAGCCACAAATTTAAAAGATCAGTGTTAGATATTTAAACCAAATGGTTAGTAGTTGAAACCAAATTAAACACAAAATCTATATTAAACTAATAATAATACATTTTAAAAGTATTTTGTTAAAAGATCAAATATAATTAATCTCTATTTAAAAAAAAAACAAAAAAAAAAAACAGAAAACATGCAAATAGTATTTGATATAACTGGTTCAGATCATCTTAATAATAATGTGAAAACTTCATCACAGCTTTCTAGACCTTTCTGCCCAAATTAACATAATCATTGTACTATTTGCATAATCACAGAGCTTTTTTGTCCATGTTATTTATCATAAACAGATGAAGAGCAGATAAAACAACATGCTGACATTTCTGTGAATATGAATTACAAATATAACAAAAATATGAATTTTAATATGTAGTTTGGAGAATAGGATTGCATCAAGAGCACTTAATTTTTATGGCTACTGTTTCAGCCAGACTAATTAATGCTCTGGGCTCTTTTTCTATAAACTACTGAAAACAAGTCACGGCTCCTTCTTTAACAGCGCCCTCCTCTGACTGCAACCGGAAATGCATACAAAACCCCAGCCTCATTCGCTTGAGGATGATACGCCTTTAAAAGTGTGATCAGATTAATGTGTGAAATTGAAAAACTGAATATATCTTGACAAAAGGAGTTAACAAAATGTATTGGAGCAATAAATAAGGGCTTTATTCCATCATCCTGCATTCAAAGCAGATTAAGATGTTGTCTGAAATCTCTTTACAAGATTACAGAATGAAAAACATTTGCAAGAATTAATACATTTCTCTGAAAGTATTTTCTGTGACCTAAAATTCAAACATAAATATGTACTTTCAAGGCCAATGCTTCGTTTTTGAAAATAGAGTAAATAATATACAGTCTTATGATCAAAATGACCTAGTGTAGGCTATATTGCAGAAAATCTGAGGTACATGTTCACATTGTGTCATCTCAGTTGAAGAGGGGAGATTGTTATGGAAAATGCTCTATTTCTCTAGTTCATTTGAACCAGAATATTTTACAAGACAAAAATGTCTCTTTTAATCTCTTACAGCAGTGGCATCAAGTAACCACAGCATACGAAAGCGTACAAATGTTGCCTTTGGAGCATGCATTTCAAGATGAAGGCATCAAGGCACGTCTAATCCAATGTTAGCTTCACTTCCTGTCTCCTGAGATACCTTAATTTGATCGTTTTTTGAGGGCAGCATAGATGTATCCTTCACTGCCTTTGATATCCCACAATCCTATGCGTTCCATTCACAGTGGAGCTAAAAAAAAGATGGCGTCTTAAAGTTGTGATTGGTGCTCAGTTTGTGTGTAAATGTAAATTTTTGACCAACGTTTTCCACTGCTGATGTTATTTCTTGGCTAGCAAGAAATTACTATTGTAGTAATTAAATATTTCCTTGATAACTTTTTAACCAAAGCTCGCGCTATTTTGCTGTAGATCATTTGACCGTTATGCTGCCTCAAGTCTGTCCGAAATCAGTTTCACACTCAAAAATAATTAATAAGTGGGGGGAAAAAAGTGTGTTTGGGGGAGGGCTTCGAGCTCGGAAAGTGGCCCGAACGGCGGCGGAGGGATGCAGAAAAAAGAGGAACAGAGGTGAGTCGGCTATATATATAGGACTCATTTGAACGTGCACCTCCCGAACTTTGTTAATAAAACATAATTCCATGAGGTACCTTCGCGCGCAAACGCTGCCTACTCATTACCTAATAAGGCAGTGAGGCAACAAGTCAGCTGCCTAATTTTCGGGCGCATGTAATGTGTATGGTGTGGGAGTGGAATGGGTTACGTTAGTTGTCACAACCTTTTTTTACAGTCTATGGTCACAACCAGCGAGAAACATGGAAACCTCCAGAGAATCAACCGTTTAAAAAATGCCGAACAGAGGAAAGTCTGCTGGCATAAAGAGAACGCGACAGAGATCGTAATAGAGCAAGAATACAAATTGGTTTGGCTTTTCGGAGATGGCGAGAACTGAGGGATTTGAAATGTTTTCAAAAGTGACACGAGAAGGCGTTTTTATTACTCAACAGGTGAGTATGGTATTTTATTGAACAGATAAATGTCCTTATGGCACTCTAACAGAGTTCAATGTAAAGCTTTTTCTATTGTGAAGGGTAATTTCAGTATGTTTGTTATGCTGGAATTTATTTTCAAGGAAGTACAATGGGTTAGCTATAGTAACATCTAATAATATTCTTTCATCTAAACTGGTTATATCTGTTAAGCCTAACAGTGAATGTTTTATGAGCATTAGGATAACCTTATTCATCCGCAAGTCATGCAGAGCTGAAGCACAACCAGAACAATGTTGTTCCACAGTTTTGTTTATTAATTGCTTGAAGGCCAACATTTACATACAGTAGGGTGCTTCTCAATCTGATGCTTCCTCATTTCTTCCCTCCCAGACTGTGGCCCAGAAACCGATCTAAGAAAGCCATCTTGAAGGACATCTCGATTCTCTAATTGCACGGAGGAGGAGGTGAGAAACGAGGAATGAGGAAGTGTCCGGAGGAGCCACTGTACGAGCGAGGATGCACAGGTGTATTCTATGTGGAAATCTTTCTTGTCGAAAAACCTGACGCACGTATAAATTTCCTCTCCTATAGTCACAATAATTTTAATTTAGCCTACATTTCTACTTTGCTGTTTAAACAAACCACGAATCTCACAAGGGCAGATCCCTTGAGCGCAGCTGATGACGCTGTAAAGTGACACTTGAGTGATCATGATCAAAAATATTCCAATAACCATATAAGATTTCCTTTGATTCCTCTGTCCTTGCATCCTTCCCTCGCGTCCTTCAGGAGGGGTGGAGCTGAGATGCGAGGAAAGGAAACGAGGATCCACAACTAAGAGTGTAGCTACCTTTAAGGAAACATACATTTTAGCATTCTTCAAACGACATGGGAATGTTACTTATGAATGTTCTCTGAACATTCTGAAACAAGTAACATTTAATGCTCTGTTTAACAAAAAATGCTCTGTGAACAATGTATTAATAAAAATTTTGTGTTAAATTTTGAGAACATTATTAAAGACCAGATAATTTTGAGAAAACATTGACAGAATGTTAGATAAAGTTCTGAGTACGTTCCTTGTTAGCTAGGTAGGCATATTTTTCAAAAGCACCATTCATTTAGGTGTAAAACCCTTTTAAATTAGATGAAAAATGCCTGAAGTCATTAAATACCTTAAATGACAAAAAAAACACCTTTCGATTTCGTTGGTACCTCAGTGATTCAAGTCATTCAGCTGTGTTATTGTTTTAGTAATGTAGTCCATACAGATTTCTACTCTCCAGATGACTTCTTGCATTATTTGCGCAGTAACCATTTTATTACATTTCAATTCAGCAGTTATTCTATGAACACTCTTGTCCTGCCCTATTCAGGGTTTGATATATGTGAGCGGTCACTTTGATTTCATACACCTCCACTGAACTTTCACCTTCCGTCAGAAGATTCCCTTGTGCGACTTGCACGTCACTATTAAACACCTCACAAACCATGACCTCCAGCACATAGCGCCAACCTGACCTCACAATCTCATCTGTTCACCCTGCCCAGTCCAAAGCAATCGATTTCTCATCTGCACTGCCACAAGGACAAACTCCCATGATTCCCTCCCACTTTAGCTCCAAGTCTCTTTATATCTGTTATATTATAAATCCATGCATTTCTTTCTTACAAGGAAAGAAATAGAGCATTTAAATGGGAATTTTAAAAAAACTTTAACAGGGACTGTAACTGCAAAATAAAACTGGAGCAGTTCTCTGATGGGATGAGACATAACTAAAATGTGCTGTGGTGCAAATAAACGATCAGTATCTGAGTTCTTCTAACCTACAGCTGTAAGGACCTTTATTTTCTCACTTAACTCTGATTAATGATGAGCTTTTAGCTTGAAGGAAACCAAGAGTCACATGTGCAGACAGAGCTGGAGACATTAACAGGGCCTTGTGTGCAGAGTTACCAAATGGCTGCTGCTTGGTTAGCTGTAAGCTTCATTTTGGGACCTTTTCCTCCCATATTTAATTAAAACATCATTATCACCTCTCTGTGTACTGAGCTGTGTTACAGCAGATACAATTCAGACCGGTTTTCTTAATTGGTCTTAATGGGTAGATTGCATATCACATGCTCTGCCTTTTTTTGCTGAATAGTGAAGCAAAGTTAAAGTGCAATTATTCGGTCGCATGCTTTTATGAACACATAGCACTGTCATGTTTTTAGAAGAAAGATTTAGTTTAAAAGGTAGTTCATTTTTAAAGGTGTCTGTGTTTCTCAACTTGTGGGTCGCAAGACCGTTTTGAGTGGGTTGCGGAGTGTGCAGTCAAAAAAAAAAACATAGTTCTAAATGTTTTTTCTGATGCAAGACTTGACTATTTTGTCAGGCGCAGTTTAAGTAAGGACTGCCTGAGAAAAACGCGTTGTCCTGATTCAGTATCTGCTCTGTCAGATGAGATGTTGTCAGGCTATATGTCAGTGTCATTATTCTAACGTTATTTTCGTAACGTCGTTCGTTTTTTACGAAATAAAAAGTCTCTCACCTCAGATTTTTTTTTCAGAAGCAAAAAAAGAACGTGACAGCTTGTAATAAAACAAGAATCAACATTGGCTTGGCTTTTCGGAGAAGGGATTTGAAATGTTGTAAAAGTGATGCGGAGATGGTGTTTTTATTTCTCAACTGGTTGGTCATGTATTTTATTGAACAGATACATTTCCATATGGCGATCTCCAACAGAGTTCATTGTAAAGCTTTTTCTACCGTATTGTGAAGGGTCTTTTCATTATGTTTGTTGTGCTGGAATTTATTTTTAAGGAAGTACCGTATCTATTAATTGGTATAGCTATAGTAACGTCTTCAGCAAGTCAGCTTAAAGATCATTTTCCTCTGAAGTGGTTATATCTATTAAGTCTAGTAGTGAATATTTTATGATCAGGAGGATAACCTCATTCATCCGCACAATCGCAGAGCCGAAGCACAACCAAAACAATGTTGTTCCGCAAAATACACACGGTTTTGTTTTTTAAAGATGAACTAAGTAACTTTTTTACCTTAACCGAACAGCTTCAGAGTCATTGGAATAGTTATATGACTTTTTTCGGGTTGAATGGTGGTCGTCTCGCACCCCCCAAGCGCCTGTGAGACGAAAAACCACCCTTGCAACTTTGGGCCGGCGGGGAAGTATCAGCGTCAGGAAGTATCGTGTGATATCAGGTCTCGCGATGTAACGAATTGCTTTACGGCAAAAAAATCTGCTAAAATTCTGTCATTATTGCGCTCCCTCGCGCTGTTCGAACCCGAATGAAGAAGACGTTTTAAAGATTGTCCCATCTGCTTTGATGTCGTTGATCTATAGCCTCTGGTATCTGAGAGTCGCCAACGAGTTTTTTGACAGTGTTGTCAAATATCTATTCTGAAGCTGTAGGGGGAGCTCTATAGAGAAACCTGCGAGCAAAAAGCGAGAATACAGCGAAGAAATTCCCGAAACTGCATAGGCCTTCTTTAACCGCTGGAGGGCCATAAGTTACATGTTACAAGTTCATGTTCGTGAGAGAAGTTTGATAACTGAATGATTATTTATTTGTGTCGGATCTTTTCAATGAATCGGCTGTCTTAGTTAACAAAACAGCTCCAGAATACTTTCAATATTTCTGCCATTTAAACTCATCACAATTAAGGGTCAAAAGTTAAGAGCCAATTACATAAGTCACCTAAAATCTCTAATACAGCACCGACCTCTTTTAACAGATGTGTTGACATTTTCTCCACGCCAACACAAACACCTCCAGCCCGCAGAGAGTCGCAAATCCACACACGTGCGGTGACAGCGCTTATTGCCCGCAGTCTGATTACATTCAGCGCCTGCGTGTTTACCTGTCGTGCGTGCCACACGCGCCCAGGAAAAACTTGAACAGACCTTGGAGCAGACCTTGCAGATAAACCGTTGTTTAGAGGCATTAATATTCAGCAGGCACCGCTGCCAACACCTTGAACAGATGCACATGGCACATCCTTGATGGCCTGATGGAGCCACACAGAGCATGTGAGGCTGCAGTCACATCACCCGTTTTCTCTCGTCTCCTCATTGTTGCAGAGACGAGCGCGAGCCTGGCTCCCCTGGCATAAACTAAGTGGCTGGCTGGCATATGGTGTAACCTCCATTTGAGTGCTAAAAGCTGGAGATTGTTTTTGTGGAGCAGATGTTGGTGGGCGCAGTAGTGGCACAGCTGACTCTTTCAAACAGCTGGGAACCGTGTGTGACCCACATAAAGGGAAGTGGCCGTCTGCATGTTCCTGCCAAGCAGGGGCACGAAATCGTGCTTGTCCCCCTTTTGCACATCTGATTTTTGGGGGTGCATATTCAACCTCAAGTGTACAAGGAATCTTTAAACAGTGATATTCTGTTTGTATTAATAAAGATATTTAAGGAAGTAGAATGTGATTTTTTAATGTTGTTTTTAATAGTCCTAAACTAATATATATTTTTATCTATTATGACAATGACAACTAAAAAAATTAAATAAACAATGTATTGTATGATTGAGCATTAGCTCTGTCAATGCTGTGAGTTTGGGGTGGGGCTATCTGTTTATCTGACCAATGGAATATAGGGAGAAAACCTGTTGGAAGACACTGGGGCCAGATTTACTAACAGCTTGTGCAAGCGCAAACGCAACTTTATTTTTTTTTTTTTTGGTGTTAAAAAAACAATTACTAAGGACACTCTGTGAAAAATTAGCATTGAAAAGACGTGGACAGGGTTATTTTTTTGGAGAGTATTTAAGTGAATCATGCAAAGTGATTTACTAAGGTTTGCGCTAGTCAAATTACTGGTATTTGCGCTGTTATTTACTGCCCCAAAAAAACGAATGTCTTAAACCGAATGCTAATTTGCACTGCTCTTGTTACTGTAGATTGCGTTGGTCATAATGGAAATGATCCATCTGTGTTCTTTAATTTGCACGTCATCAGTAGATCACGCGCAGAATTTTCCAATCCCATCTGCACTTTTTTGGAATTGCGCTCTCACGCTAATTTTCCCTGTTTAGTAAATCTGGCCCTAGGCGCATTACATTTGACCAAGTAGACTTCACAGGGTATTCCACCATAGAAAGTGCTACCAATCAGAGAACCACAGCAAGGAAATCACGCAAAAAAATCTTGCCTCTCCCACTAAGCACTGCAAATGATGTAAAAAGTCGGTCTTGCTATGCTGTCAGAATACTTAATTATTTGTATTTATATGCATTATTTTGCAATAAACTTAAATATAATTGTTTCAAAAGATATAATCAACAACTTTAAATTAAGTTTCTAATTCAGTTATTTCATTCGCAAGGCTTCATGGGATTGTAGTTCTCTCTCTCTCTCTGAAATCGTCAAGTACACAGTCAGTACCTTTGCCTTTTTGTCTGATGTTCAAAAACTATTTTGCTTAAAATAAAATGTTGAAATGTTGCAATGCACCGGTTAGCTGGTTGGCTTGGTTCATGACTTCTAAAGCTTTAACAAAGACTTTTTCTTTTTAAATCCCTATGGGAGAAATACTTCCGGAACCAATGCTGCTGAAAAGTGGGCGGGCACTATCACACTTTATAGGGCACAGTGAACACTGCATAGAAACCCTGTGAATCAGAACACAGCTGTTTTTTGCAATAACATTCGGTGACGCTATTGGTGCAAAAATTACTCTATCACAAGTTAGACTCTATCAGCTTCACACAAAATATTGTTAAAATTGCATTTTTGTTTTTCATCATGCCATTAACCAATGGAAAACTAGAAGATATTAAGCTATTTGTGTATCCAACGCCATGCCCGTCTCATTGTCATGGCCATGTACAAATGAAGATTACTCTGCGCTCATAATGAGGATGCCAAGGCCATTATCATCTGTGCTTTGATAAATGTTGTGGCATTCTCTAAGCAGATGGGGCCTTGTGTTTGGGGTGGGATGGTGGGAGGGCACCTTTCACGAGAGCAGTTTGCAAGCATGCCTACACAAAAGGTGACTAAATATCCTCACTCATCCCAAATGAACAAATAAACAGGACTTTGGCATTCATTGTACTTAAAGAGATAGTTCACAAAATGAACATACTATCATCATTTACTCTTCAAAACTTGTATATACTCAGGCCACATAAAGGTATTATACTGTATGGCTGCAGAAGACTAGGAATGTAGTTTATGAATCATTTGGATTTCTTTTATAGAGCTTTTTTTGTCCTTTTTGGACACCCTCTGGTCTCCATTTAAGGTGTGTGTTTATATTTGTAGGCAAGGCAAGTTTATTTCATACACAATGGTAATTCAAAGTGCTTTACAGAAAAAAAATATAAAAAAAAAATAGCAATCATAAAAAAGTTTCATAAGAAATAATAAAAAAAATACAATAAAAGAAAGAAATGAAAATACATACATTAGTTAAAATGAAATAATATTCTACATTAAAATGAAGAGGTGGTATTTTAACTCACAAGCAGCTTATAAAATGTGTAAAAAAAATAGCGCCGGCAATTCCTCCACAAATCAATGTATACACATCAAGATACATCACATCTATGACGTCGTCTAGAATCATCTGATTTGATGACCTTAGATTCCTTTGAGGTTTATGCAAGTGCAAAATTAAATAAGAGGGAACCAGATTGTGTAAAACTTTATATACTAAAATAAGTCATTCAAAATCAACCCTGTAGTAGATAGGGCTGGTCCGAATACCGTTTTTTGAGCTTCGAAGCTTCGGTCGTAATGAACATCGAATATTCAAAGCTTCGGAGAGAGGGGGCTGAACATATACTTCTCTCTAATAAAGGCAGGAATCTCTATGTGTCTGTTTGCATTTTGATTATTTCGAGAACCGTTCATCCAATCGACTTCACAGGGAGTGCAGTGTCGCATTTGGTGCAATATAGATGGACACACGAGACGCGACACATTCAGAATTAATAAACTTTTAGTAAACTACAGAACAGCGCGAGCGGGAAGCTGCGCACCTCACGCGAGCAGGGCTTATATGCTCATAACGGACACTGCACTAGTGATATAAAACACACACACACAGGTCTGTTAACTTAAGCAATACTTTTAAGGTAGGCTAGTCTAATATTTTTTATATTTTTCTGACTAACAAATTACTGACACAGTAAAGGGTAGATTTAAATAAAGAAAAACGAAATTTAAATAAAGAAAAAACGAAATTTAAATAAAAAAAAATGAAATTTAAATAAAGAAAAAAATGAAATTTAAATAAAGAAAAACGAAATTTAAATAAAGAAAAACGAAATTAAGTTAAATTAAAAACGAGATTAATTTAGATTGATAATAACGGGTAAAAAGGCTAATACATTTTGTTTCTATTATTCTATTTTCCACAATGTCAAAGCAACGCAGCTTAACCCAAAACACAAGCTCAGGCATGCACTTCGGTCCATACAAACTCCGCTGCTCTAGCCAGAGAACACTCCCGTTGCTGGAACACTTTTAGGCGTCGGTTCTATTTCTAGCATGCACGTGTTTTCCGCGTGTCTCACGCAGGCAGTGTACAATCCCCAACCTGTTAACATGGGAGCCATTTAAAGTAATTTAAATTAAAGTAACTAAGATCGGTGTTATATGCTGGTGTTTACGAACACCCATCAGCAATCTAGCAGCAGCAATCTACACCAACTGCATGCGAGTTAACAGCATAACCCAGTTATTAGTAACTGGTAATAACGGTACAAACCCTGAACCTACCTCTAAATCTAACCTTAACCCATGTACAGGTAGTTTCCTTATATTAACCAGTACTTTCTTAGGTAAGTACACGTAAGTGCACATACTGTAAAATAAAATGCAACCAAACCTTGTTTTCAGCCTAAACATCTAATCAATTAATCCTACTCAGTTATTTGTCACTTATAATAAAACAATTCTACATCAAACTGTGAAGGTTGGTCTGCCAAAATGATTTTTAGCTATCTAATTCTTTGTCTCATTTATTATAAACATGTATAAAAAAAGGATCATATCACTCCCAAGTTATTGTATTAAACACAGTTACACATGCACAGCACTTCCAAATAACGGGTAGCCTGCCTCTCAGCAGGTAGGCTCTGTGAAGAAACGGTAATTTAAAAGTAATTAGGGGACACCTCCTGTGGGATTTATATTCAAACCTCACAAAAATCCAAACCCACAAACATGTGCATTCAAAGAGAGCCTTGGAGCAACCTCTAGGTCACCTATCCCCGGGAATCCAGCAGTAGCTTTTAGTGCCGTGGGTCTGGAGGCAAGGACCAGTCAACATTGTTCAAAAGCTCTCCCTCATGGTGCAGCTATTAATTAGCTGAGCTGTTTGTTGATTCTAGATTGATGCGTGCCGCTCTCCAGAGAGAGACGTGGGACACCGGCGATGCCTTGATGCAAATCTCTTCGACAGGGCCTAGACTCCCAAGGCACGCTTTAGCGCTCTACATGGAGAACACACAGGCAAATGCTTTTTAATGTGACAATGAAAATCATAATATTTAAAATGCAGATGCAATTTTTTGATGTTCACCCCTCGAACGCCCGGGGGACAGAAATCACCTGCAGCAATGAGTCATTGATACACAGCTTTTAAACAGGCAACATATAGATGAAAACACAGTTCCTGCATGGATATGGGAGGGGGGACGGAGGTATTTTTTACTAATTAATTTAGAATTTACATCTTATTTTTCTAACTAATGTGAAATCATGATTTTAAAGAAATGTTTGATTCTACAGTACATCGAATCCTAAGAATTAAGTATGTGCATAAATATAAATATGTTATAATATAAATAGATTTTTTCACTTTCAATCTTTCTAGCTGTTCAAAACAGTTTATTCTTTTTCTTGTCTTATTTCCTTAAATCATTTGCTTTAGAAACCAGCTGCAGTGTTTTGGTCTGCTGTGCTCTGGTTAGGCTGAGTCAGGAACTGCTCCACCTTCCCATCATTCCTTAGTCTTTGCTGCCTGTATCAGACTGACTTTGATGGACACATGGCCCACGATACTTGTCAGGACATTCTTTTGAAACAGACAGAAAAAAAATGTGGCATGTATGTGTAGCCAGTTCCCGATTTCCCTTGACATGTCTGAGAGAGATGTGTGTTTGTGTGTGTATGTGTCTGAAGCAAGAATCTTTTGCTTTTCCCATCAGTTCCAGGATTAGTGGTGAAAGAGTTGTAACGTAATGTTAAATCTGCTGCTGTCTTGGAGGACAGAAGCCGGCGAGTTGAAGCAGAAAGACGTCAGAGCAGATTTGGCCTAATTACGGTGCCTCCTTACTGTAGTTTATGATAATGAATGTGATGTACTTCACATTTAGTTAAATCTCAGGCACCACTTGTTCTAACCTTAGATAGTCTTATTCACTTGGTGAAAATTTTCTGAATACACCTTAACATTTGAGCATTGCTGTTTAAATGAGGGCGTCGTGTGATACAACATTTGGAAAGGATCTAAAGAGGATCTAAGTGAAGCATAATTTAGATGTGAAAACATAGAGGGAGAAACAAAATTCAGATTAGTGGTCGATTAATATGGGTTGTTGTGCCCTGTATCTAGAATATGTTAATTGTTGCATCCTTGACTAAATACAAGAAACAAGAATAAAAACCATAAATGCTAACAGAGACTCACCAAATATTACATCCTGGGCTTGCCATGATATACAGTGATACCAGTTCTACTCGGTACATCCAGTACAGTAATGTGTGAAAAGTATGATAACAAATGAGCTTCATCTTTTTCATTTAGTATTACGTATACTTAGTAGGCTGAGTATGTGGCAGTAATGTGATTTGTGCACTACATTGTAAGTGACTTTGCTTAAAAAAAATGCTTAAAATTGCTTAAATGTATTTTCGCAGTTATAACAGAGGAACAAAACACCATACACAGAGAACAACCACAAAAGCAATGACAAGAAGTGACAAAGAACAACTGAAAATGAGGGCTATATATACAAAGAAACCCTCAGGACTAAACAATATAATTAACTAGACACAGGTGAGACACATGAGGGCAAATCAAAAACCATGGAAACAAATTAACAGAGACAAAGGAAACACATGAAACTGAACTGGAAACAAATAAATGAAGAGCACAACCTAAGACGTGACAGTTAACAATGCTACAAGTGTGTTTCTAATACAATGGCTGTGGGAGTGATGGTAAATTTGACACATTTTTCTCTTCTGACTTCTGTAATCAATATTTTTTTTTCCTGTTTTGGAAAGTCATGAAATCACTATGGTGCACTATAAGAGCAAATGGGAATACAAAAAAAAAACATTTGCTTTGGTCTCCCGTTGACCACTATTGAAGTTTACCCAACTATGACTTCCACTTCTGACATTCCTTCCCAGAAATGTGAAAAATGTCTAAAATTTAATTTTTGATAATTGAATATTTAAAGCAATATTTGATACACATTTATGGCCTTTGTGAGTTTGTACAAGTCAGATCAACATCTGCATAAAATTCATAAAAATAATTAAAATTATGGCAGTTATAAAGCAAAAAAAAAGAGCATTAAATTATTTTTATTCCTAAAATATTTTGACATTTACTCACATTTTTGACATTTTGATTTACTCACCTTCATGTAGTTGACAACATATGACTTTCTTTCATTAGTGGAGCACAAAAGGAGAAATTAAGAATGGCACAGGGCTTTAAAAACATAAACTATCATAAAGTGGTACATGACTAATTATTCAATTCTTTATAGGGTGTAGGTTTGTGTTAAGAAAAGACTCAAATTATTTTGTTCGCCCTGATACTGGTTTTGAATTACATGAGGGTGAGTATATATAGAATTTCATTTTTGTTTGCTAACTGCACAATATCTCAGATAACATATAATCCACATATTATTCAGACACTAGACAAATAGAGACCTACTTCATGTCAAAGTCAAATCCCAGCTCTTTAGCCGTCCTACTGCCTCTGCTCTTAGATGTGCAGCGGACTTCACCTGAGATGACAGGTGAGTGTGCTGAAGCAGGCCAGACTCAACAGAGAGGGCCTGACCTGCCAACCACCCGTCACTCACACGAGCCCGCTGCGGCAGCTCAATCATGCCATCTTTTTTCCTCATGACATATCACGTTTACATCAGAAAACCATCAAAGAGAAGCTGTAAGTTATTAAAATCAGCCACAATGGGCATTTAAATATATGAATACTAATGTTTTTTTCTTCATGTGGTTCAATTAGTAAACAGTGGGAAGATGGGAGGAAGTTCCAGGGTGGTGACGATCACTAAGACAACCAACATATATGCACAAAATGGATCCTATTAAAAAAGTTCTGTTTAAAAAATTTTTTTACTATCACACTATAGTAATAAAAACTCTCACTAGAATATCTTCATATGAATATATGATATATATTCATTCAGAATTGGAAAATCTGATTCATTTTATTGAACTGGTTCATTCAAACTTCCCAGTGCAAATGTCCCTGTGTCATTTTATATATATTTTTAAAGTTTTTCCATTGTATTTTGAGTTTAATGCTGTCACACTAACTGAAATCCTAATTGTTTATACATTTAAAATACATATCAGTTATATATTTTAATATATTGCCCTCTTATTTAGCTTCAATGTAGTTAGCCAGATACATTTTGTTAGCTTGCTTATCTAACAAAATGTTAGTTGAGTTAATGAGTAGATTGTAATTTGTATTTCTGCTACATAAAAAAACAAGCATATTTTGGTAAATCATATGTAATTATATATATTTTTATAACTTGTATAATCATGACATTTTATGTCATAATTTTGACTTTTTGGGCCCTATCTTGCACCCAGCACAATTGACTTTGTACACCGACGCATGTATCATTCCTATTTTGCACCCGCCTACAGCGGACTTTTCCCTCCACAGACACACATCGGTAAATTAGGAAATTAACTTGCGCTCCCGGGGGCAGTTCAGCGCAAAGAGGAGGCGTGTTCCAGCGCACACGTTCCCTGGTGCTATTTTGCAGTTTTAGAAAACAATTCCGCCACTGACCAGGAAAAACCTAGTCTAAAGTCAGTGGCGCGTTGCACATGTTATTCATATGCTATTTTAAGGGCGCATGCTTGGCCATAATCGCAACGCGCATGCACTTTGCTTATCTCATCTACACACAGACACAGCAGTTCTCATTTTTAGAAAACCATACATTATTACAAGGAAAAATATTAACACACGAGGGAAATCATTGTTGTATCCATGAAGATGTGAAAAAAATAGGCATAAATCTAGCTTACACATTTACCCAAATTTTTATACACCTGTTTAACCGAAGCTAATTTGGGTGGGTTTCTCCATTCCCAATGTCACTTCTCTGTGTTTTACGGCCCTGACGAGAACGTCGGTCTCCTCCTCCTCCTGTGAACCGCTCCTGACGCGCGCCTGGCAAATCCACTGTTATAATAGCAATCCGCCATGGAACAAGCGCGCCTTCTCTTAAAGGGAATGTGAGATGTCGCTCTGATTGGTTTATTTCACGTTACGCCCAAACCACACCTATGAATAATGAAGCTACTTCAGACCAACCCATTTTAGATTTGCGTCGGGCGCAAGAGTCATTTATCCCGCCGGGAAAATAGCAACAGCGCCCAAGACCCGCCAACAAAGTTACTTGCGTTTTAGATCGTTAAAATAGGGCCCAGAATGTCATGCTTTTGCATTTTTATCTCATAATTATGAACTTTTATCTAATTTTGACTTTTTATGTCATAATGATCGTTTACTAAAATGTTTACTTATGTGGTGGAAATGGGCTTCCTGCTACAGCATCCTCAACACTGATTTTCTGACAGAAATCACATTTAGTTTATAGATGTTGCCAAACATTTCTTGAGGTTGTTTCATATTTTAAAGAGCTGTAAACAACAGAGGCCTGCGTTGTCAACAGATAAATATATTTGCATAATTTTTTGGCCTTTTAGTTTCTCCAAACAGACTGAGATTCATTTTATGCTGTGCGGAAGGTTATGACCTCATCTTATAATCTCTACTTATTTGACTATAAGGGGGGAACACAGTTTGTGCCATATGGCAAATGATTACAACAATAAATCAGGTTCTGATCACCCATCGTAATATATGACAAAATTATGCACTGTTTAACTGAAAGAGAAAGCCGTTGTGATGACATTTCAGGACTTCATTTCCTGTTCCCTTCTTCAATCTGAGTTTTATTTCACTGTAGGGATTGGCCATACAGCTCACAAGCTAGTTGCTAACTGATTAAAGGGACGCAATTATTGGTGGAGCATTTACTGTATGTAAATGAGTAACCTTTAGGAGTCCTGCACACGGCTACAGTGCCAGATGGACGCTAATGGTAATGGGGTGGAGACTGACTAGAATAAATCTCAAACGGTCTGGATCCTAGTCTGGTGGTCTCCAGCCAGGCTCTCATGTGTGAGGACTGTTTGAGAAAGGCATTTGTTGATGTAATATGTTCATATAGTCCAAATGTAGACTATTTTAAGGACATGTTCACATCCCTGGTCCAATTAGCAACTAAATGAGCACAGTGATTCACAGTAACCTTGTGTCCATTAGCAAGGGAATTACATTGGAGGAAACAGTTTGGTTTTTCAATCTCAGTATGCAATCAGGTGCTTTGTCTTAGCATGCAAAACAAAGGGATCACACAAAAAAAAAAAACACAGAGGTGTCTAATTGAAATTCTCCTGAGGGATGCAATGCATCTCCTGCAAATAAATATTGAGCACAGAGACATAAAACCTGCTACGTGGCAGGACATGAGACGTCCGTTCCCCCTATGGCACTAAATTACCATGACAGCAAGTAGCTTTCCTATATTGCAAAGTGAGTGATCAGTATCATCATTTAAATAGCAATTTGGCAGTTAATTAAAGTGACCTTGGTTGTTCTGTGTGCATCAAAAAAGCAGACACCACCACCTTTCTTGTGCCGTCTGTGTGCGTGCTGTCAGAAGGACTGCTGCTCAATTAAGTCACCCTGGTGACACAAGTAAATTAGGCAGCTGTCAGGCCATGCTTCGCCTCTATTTCAGGGAAATAATATCATACAGACAGAGCAGTAGCAAACTAATGGTACGTTTACACGTAAACTATGTACACATTTTTTTCTGTGCTTTTTTCCCGTACAGATGACAACATTGTCAAAACGATCCCTGTTCACACGGATCTGCCAAAACGACTATAGACTGAACACATAATACGCATGCGAATGACGACACCGTTTTCACAGATTTGCATTTTTTTCATTTACACTGAAATGATAACGGTATCGTTTTCAAAAACTTGCACTTTGAGAACCCTTTTCAAAAGCTTGCATTTTCAGGGCCCCAAAACTGTTGTCGTGTAAATGAAAGGCAAAAATACATAAAAAGTATTCAGGTTTTTTTTTTTTTTTTTTTTTTTTTTTTTTTTTTTTTACACGGTGTTGTGTAAACGGCACTAAGAGTAAGTTTACTAGATTTTTTCATTTTATACTAGAGAATCATAACTAGGGAAAGGAATCATAAAGAATTTAACAATTCTGGTTCCTCTTAATGATAACAGTTTCATTAAAAACTTTTTAAATGATTTTTAAGCATTACATTTATTTGAAAAAAGATATGCATTTTTATTGCAGTCAGTGAGTGATTTAAGTCTCACGAGCCTTAAAGTTTTTAATTTACTTTAAACTTTATTTAAAAATAAAGTTTAAAGGTTTTAATATTGTTTATATTTCTATGTGGTGTGTTAAATATTTTTTTATACATAATATTATTGTGTTTTTAATACACAAACCATGTGTAAATTCATAAGTCAACACCATTGCTGAGTATTTTCTCCTTAAAACTGCAGTGAATCAAAGACAGTCTCAAAAACGCGGTTTGAAATCGCTGGTGTTTCTGACATTACACCTTGTAACCAATCACATCAACGTGTGAGTGAGTGGGGGTGGGGCCAATTAGCATATTCATAGAACCGCATATACTAAATGAGGCAAGGGTGTAGAGGTACATTCAAGCTATTTCAGACTTTTTTTTTCAAAGAAAAAACGCTTAAATATGTCATTTTGGTTATCAAAGATGAGTTTTAAGGGATAAAAGAATTGACTACAATTCTGTGGGACTTTAAGCACAATAAAACAGTAACTTGAAAGCTGTACGTGACTGATTCACTAAGAGTAATTCGTTGGGGAATCGGACTACACTAATCTGTATGTGTTTGATTCACTAAAAAGAATCGGCTCAGAGAATCATATACGGGAATCATAATGTACTGTTCGCGATGTAGAGCTACATCCGAATATACACACTTGCCTACTAGTAGGCGAAAAACAGTATGTGAAAAGTGTAGTATGTATGGATTCACAGTAGTTATAAAACAGGAGGCGAAAAGTATAGACTAATACTTTCTGCGAGACTCTAAAGTTGGAATGGACACTTAATCTAATGGAAACTTTACTATCCCATGAGGCCACGGGAGAGTGAAGTGACACAACTGATGCTGGTACTGTAGGTCACATGACAATGAGAGCAAAGAAAATGTAATAGTTTGGATTTCATTCATACTATCAGAATACACTGGTCGTGCTATATGTTTTGATTCAATAAAAAGAGCTGACTCATAACTTAAGAGTAATCGTGAATACACTGTATGTATGTATGTTATTTGTATGTATGTTCTGATTCACTTAAAACAACCAGGTTTTTAGATTTGCGATGTAGATTCAAAAGTGGTGCCGCTAGTCTCAGAGTATTTCAGTACAATGAGTGCATATGAAACCAAAAATAAATTTTATTGAGTTCTGTTTTTTTTTTTTTTTTTTTACAGTATAAGAACCAAATCTCAATTTAAAACTTTAACCATAATAGGCTTCTCATTTGGGGCGATGAAATAACAAGGATTTTTTTTGGTCTGACAGTATGTTGTTGCTTAATTTTTGTTGCTTAAAAAAAGTTTTGTAACTTGGAAGGGGTGGATGAAATTCAGAATATCTCTCTATTTCAGTATCAGATTGTTTTGTCACCTGGTGTCAGGGTGTAATTCATTACAGAGCTGGAATCAAGACTCTGCACCTCTCAACATAGATCAACTTTTGACAGGCTAGAAACAGGATTTTTCCTCACCATCATTATTACTAAGCGATTTATGATGAGTTTAATGCTTTTCGGAGAGTGCCATTAAAAGGGAGATATAAAAATTGGATAGCATGAAATCACTGGGATTGCACATTAATGTTTAATGAAAAGTCTGTGACAACATCTTTAAAACCCAATGGAGTGTATTTAACAATTAGTTGTATGGGATCGGGTTTGAGGATTGTTGTCTGCAATGTTTAAACTTACTCAGGGGCTTCAGAACACTATGAATTATTTAACAGAAATGCTAATGTTATCATTTTGCGTGCCTAATATCGTCTGCACATTCCAACTCACGGAGGACATTAAATCTGACAAAAGGAGTCAAAATAACCTTCATGAGGCGGAAATTGTTCGTTCAACATTTATGTAAATACTTGGTTGGACCGTTGCACAGTTGGAAATGCATATTTCCCAGCCTGATTATTGAAACAGTGACAAGTGAAAATGGTGCCAAACAACGAGCGAGTAAATGAATGATGCTGAGAGTCTCAAGAGATCTTAAGAACATAACACATCTTAATGCTTGTTCCTGCAGCACAAGAAAAAACTGACCTTAAAATATGAAAGATTATCAATTGCATCGGGATCCAACTCTGTGAACAATATAAAAGCTTCTTCATCTCTAGAGACATAAGTGAAATAATTCATACTTATCACTTAATAATGTACTAATAGTAATAAAAAATTCAGTGATTAAAGTTTAACACAATTAATCATGTCCCCTGACCTGTATGTATTTTCAATAAAATAGGATTTTGCTTCACTCATCTGCCATAACAATATAACTTTCTCAACCAAATTCATATAAGAAATTAATCACCCTGCAAATTATTTATTTCAGTTTTTTTTTTTCATTTTACAGGCTTAAAAATAATTCTTCTTTCTGTAACCTACATGGTATGAGAAAGGGTCTAGAAATATTATTTTTGTGATGGCAAGGCAGAAACGTTCTAGTTCTTCTCAGAAAATCAAATACAGTTTAATTGAATATCCTCCCTCCCATTAAAGTCAATCTAGGCCATCTATGATCCCCCAATCTGCTTGCGACTCCGTGCTGTGTCCCAGACTTTTTGACCACCCTGTTCCCCTTTTATTCTCTTCTTTTTTCTGTGCCCAGCTTCAAAAAGACCCGTCACAACAGGTAGCCCTGCTGGTGACAGCCACAATCCTACTGACAGCAGGTAAATTGCTTGTCAGAAGGTTGCGTGATGCAGCCAGTGAATTTTGAGAATATGCTTGAATACAAAGCCCTCCCACAAGCAAGTGATTCTTCGCTAACTGTTTTTGATTAAAATGTCAATGAAGCTGCAGGCCCTTTCATTTTTCGGGTCCAGAGCTGTCCATCTACCCCAGACGGGCCTGGCACACTAAGCACCGTTTATCCACGATGAAGAGCATGTCATGTAATAATGATTGTCTCTGGGGAGCATTTAGAACGAAGGAAAATGCTGATTGGGACAATAGGCTGCTGAATCTCATTTGGGCTCCGCTGTGACAGGTGACTGCTGGTATAAACATGCATTTCTCCAAGGAATAGATCTGTGTTTTGCCCCCCCCTCTCTCTCTCTCTCTCTCTCTCTCTCTCTCTCTCTCTCTCTCTCTTTCTCTCTCTTAATCATGTTAACTGCATCTGAAATATTGTTTCCAGGAGAAAAGGGAAAATATCCAGATGTAGGCATCATTATTGTGCATTCATAAACTTTAATCTTCACTGCATGTCCCATGTCTCAGCATCCTATATCAGCGGAAAAAAGGAAAAATAGATGCATCTCGGTACATTTCTATGAAAAACAAAACAAAAGGTGGTGGGAAACAGCTTACAATCGTAAAAAGGAAAAATGTGCTGTCAGTTTCACTTTTTTATATTAGATAAGCTAAGAGGATTCATTGTTAGCAACTCATGTCTAAACTGCAAGCAAACCATGCTACAAAACTAGTATGCTCTCATTGCCATCGACAAAGTTGTCTACACTGCACTGTAAAAAAAATGATAAATAAGTTATGACAACATGTTTTTACATTGCTTTAACTCAGTTATACAAGATTCAACTAATTTTTTTAATGTAATTTAAGTTGAAATGACTTAAATATACAAGTTGATTGAAAAAATGTAAGGCAGCTTTTTTTGTGTGCACGCTTCATTTAATGCAGAATGGGGCGTTCACAATTTAAGCAATTTTGCACTGATAGAACTGATTTTCTTTTTTTTATTTATTAATTGGTGATCTTTTTTCAATAAGTTGAAGATTTGAGACTACATGAGAGTGACTATTAACCTAAAACAACAATTGAGACAAGCAAAATGCTTCATGTAAAAAGAGAAGGCCTTGAGTCCGCAGCAAGCGCATCATTTGGGACAGGGCCTCACTTGCATACTAAATTCTACTGCTAGTCGGTGACAAAACTAAATCGTTTCCATTATTTCCCAGATAGATACTGTAGACAACTTTGTTGATTATAATGCGAGCGACCTAGTTTTGTAATGTCACATCACGCTGCTCACAGTTTAGAAGCTGGTAAGGTCTCGTCTGGCATCCTCCAAAGGAGAAGGAGGAGCCAGATCGCACACCAGCTGCATTTGCAGATGCTCGTGTGAATCCAGCTTCCTTCACGCAATTCCTTCCACTCGCTTATTTGCTGGTAATTTAGCCCTTGAAGCAAAAAAAGTACAGCTTTGTTTTCATACTAACAAGGCAATTACAATCATTACCGGTACTTTTTCTCTTTTTTTCCCCCTGATCAGATGTGCTTGATGCCAAAAGCGGGATTTTGAGACTATTTAATCATTTGCTGAGCGTCAGCGCTTGAGTTTGTGTACATTCAATAATGAATGACTGTACACACCAGTGTTTGTGTATATGTGTGTTCTTGTGCATGTGTAACATGTTTAGCAGTAGATCATAGAGAGGCTGGGTTCTATTTGCATAAGAACAAAGCAAGTCTGTGTGGCTCTGAAATCACTATCTGCTGAGCGGTCACAGATTCCCCAGTGACCCTCTGAAGGCTGTGCAGCAGCAGGGTCCTTGATTATGACAGGTGATGTGTAATCATATAAATATAAGAACAGACCAGACCTAACTATCCATCTAGGAAGGCAAACAGACAGACAGATAGTCTGTCAGATGGATACATGGATGGATGGATGGATAGATAATATATCGACATAGATAGACAGACAGATAGATAGATAATATATCGACATAGATACTATATTGAGATAGATAGACAGACAGACAGACACATAGATAGATAGATAGATAGATAGATAGATAGATAGACAGACAGACAGACAGATAGATAGATAGATAGATAGATAGATAGATAGATAGATAGATAGATAGATAGATAGATAGATAGATAGATAGATAGATAGATAGATAGATAGATAGATAGATAGATAGATAGATAGATAGATAGATAGATAGATACTATATCGACATAGGCTGACAGACAGATACATAGATAATATATTGACATCTATAGATAGATAGATAAACAGACAGACGGACAGCATCCATCCATCCATCCATCTCAACTTAAGATTAAAAAGGGTAAAAACTTCTTTAGAACAGATATTAAAAAGTGAATAGAAAACAATATTATAGTGTTTTCTATTAGTATCAATTGATCAATTTTGTTTCGACCATTCCATCTTAATCTTATAGACAGTACAAATCATAGATTTCCCAAACAATTCAGGAAATATGGAAAGATCAATTAACCAAACAAAGTAGTTGTTTGTTTGGCATGATCAATGATCGTCTGGTAATCTGCTCCAAGCCACCGGGTGAGGCGCCTGCAGGAACACTAACGCTATGACTTTCTCTGTCTGGCCTCATTGTCAATGCAGGTTCATCTGGCCTGGGACTGAGTGCCGTTCACAGAAGACCTCAGCCGGGTCCCCAGAGCTGCATGCTATGCTCTGGGACCCCCGCCGCCCGGCCTACCTGCCTCATCTCATATGAGCAACAATCACAGCCATATGTGAAGCTGCAGGAAAACAGATGCTGTTTTTCCATTTGTGAAATCAAGCTGTTGGAATGGAGTCAGGTTTATGGGCACCATCACCAAAAGGGCAAATATTAAAGTGACAGTGTTGTTTATGCCGAGCACCTCGATTTGTGTCGGGCACACTGAGTTTGGAAACAGGAGGGTCCTTCCACAATTCCAAGTCTAGGAATGAAACACCATTTTGATCTAGCAGGACTAGCCATCTGCTACACAGGGCTGACTATATTAACTCCAGCACAACTGAGTTTATAAAGTAAAACTGTGAATTTTATTCACAAGTGGATAATTATTCTTTTATTTAAACTAACACATTTTTAAAAAATCATTTAAAGATATAGTTAATTTATTTTAGAGAGTAAATCTCATAAACGTGCCATTTGGCTCACATACTCCTCAAATGTGGAACACGGGAGCATTATGCGCAACTCTTGCAAGTGGACTCTGTCACCCTCCCCTCCACAGACGGTGACAGATCTGTCTGCAGTGGAGAGGCTCTTTTGTCAGTCATCTGTTGATGCCATCTGACAATACGTGGCAGCGCTGTCAGGTGAAGCAAAGCAAAGCGGAGTGTAAGAACTCCTCTGCACACACTGTTCCACCGAACCGCTCTATCTCACGCATACAGGTCACAGTCTCTGAGGTGACATCTGTCACTCATATACAGTGCAGTCAGAGGGACGCTGATAGACAGATAGACAAACGATCTGAGATGGATGGATGGATGGATGGAAAGGTAGATATAGATATAGATGGATGGATGGATAGGTAGATATGGATATAGATGATGGATGATAGATAGGTAGATATGGATATAGATAGATGATGGATAGATAGGTAGATATGGATATAGATGGATGGATGGATAGATGGGTGGATGGATGGTTGGATGGATAGGTAGATATGGATATAGATGGAGATAGATAGATAGATAGATAGATAGATAGATAGATAGATAGATAGATAGATAGATAGATAGATAGATAGATAGATAGATAGATAGATAGATAGATAGATAGATAGATAGATAGATAGATAGATAGATAGATAGATAGATAGATAGATAGATAGATAGATGGATCGGCAAAAACATTGCTTTTTTCCAATCAGTGTGAAATACAGGCATCAATCAGGGCAAGCTCAAATTAAACACTTTATTTGACAATGCAATGTAGGCTGTTTGAGATTACTAATGAATCAAGATGATTTAACCCAATCACTGAGCCCTAAAGCCACCATTAGCATCAAGATCATCTTCTTCTCCCCTCCTCTTTTAATATCTATCTGGCATAATTCTGGAATGGAGGACAACACGGTTGTCTAGTAACTCTTCTAAAGTATATCTGTGAGGCACTGAGCTGTGATTATCATAACCGCAGTAATACGTCTTAATGACTGCTTTCGTTCGCTGGTACTGTGTGACATTCAGCATGTGTTTAGAAATCCCAAACAAGCATGGTTCAAAAAAGAAAAATATAAAAAATATATAAAGTTAGAGGCAATAAAATAAAAAACTAATAATACTTATTATTAGAATAATAGTTATTACTAATCAGTAATTTATTTTTTTTATATATATATATATAAACTATATATAAATTTCTATGTGTGTGTGTGTGTGTGTGTGTGTATATATATATATATATATATATATATATATATATACAGTATATACAGTGCTATGCGTTTAGCACTGTTAAGTTTAGACACCCATGCTAAAGTTGACTAAAAAGAGGAATAAAAAATCATCTTTTGGAAATTGAACTTAATGCCTTAATTAAAAAAAAATAGGAAAAATCCAACCTTTAAGGACACCAATTTTCTTTGTGAATGAAAAATGTGACGTAAAGAAATAAATGTTCTTCCTTAAAATACAGGGTGCATAAGTTTGGACACCCCTATGTTAAATTCCCATAGAGGCAGGCAGATTTTTATTTTTAAAGGCCAGTTACTTCATGGATCCAGGATACTATGCATCCTGATAAAGTTCCCTTGGCCTTTGGAATTAAAATAGCCCCACATCATCACATAGCCTTCATCATACCTAGAGATCGGCATGGAGTATTTTCCATAAGATCATCTCTCAATGCAAATCAAACCAGCTATTAGGCTAACTGAAATAAAACCATGCCAATCTCTAGGTATGGTGAAGGCTGTGATGATGTGGGGCTATTCAAATTCCAAAGGCCAAGGGAACTTTATCAGGATGCATAGTATCCTGGATCCATGAAGTAACTGGCCTTTAAAAATAAAAATCCGCCTGCCTCTATGGGAATTTAACATAGGGGTGTCCAAACTTATGCACCCTGTATTTTAAGGAAGAACATTTATTTATTTACGATACATTATTCATTCACAAAGAAAATTGGTGTCCTTAAAGGTTGGATTTTTCCAAATTTTTTTAATTAAGGCATTAAGTTCAATTTCCAAAAGATGATTTTTTATTCCTCTTTTTAGTCAACTTTAGCAAGGGTGTCTAAACTTATGCATAGCACTGTATATATTCCAAATAAATACTGCTGTTTCGAGTAAACGTATCACGGTTTTCAGAATATTTAAGATCCGTGAAATATATTCACTAAGGTAAAACGAGTGCCAACTAGCCCCGTATCATGATTAAGATGATAAATGATTAAGATGCATTTAATTGCCAAATGTCCGATGAGCACATTCCACATTTTGATAATGGCACGCAGAGCTTTAGCTGCCACTTAGAGAGACACAATTATCAGCGAGCGCAGGTCTTCCTCATCTGACAGGAAAGGAGCGAAATGTCACAGTCTACACTCACACTGCTGTCTGTGTCATGTTGAATAAGAGGATGTGGAAATGCAACCTGACAGCCAAAACAAACAGGTGACCTCTGCAGTCACCATTCAGAATGATTATCATGAAAAGACTTGTTAGCTTTAACAAGCTCTCTTTTCATTCGCTCATGCTAGATAAATAATTAAACCATCAGAAACAGAACCGTGCGAGGTGAGAAAGGGACTTTTGATGCAGCAAAAAAAAAGAAGTCCTCAAGACAATATCTTGCCAAGGCTAAAGTGACAAATTAAAGTCATAAAAATCTCTCTTGATTTTAATGGAGCTTAAGGTTTCAATTAATTTAATTGATCTAATTACTGACTCAAGTGCACATATTTAACATTTGTAAAAATGTTTAAAAGTGGATGATTGAGAATGTGAAGAGACACCTCCATAAAACAAGACGCTGTGGAGAGTACAATGGAATTTTTCCAATTAATCAAATAAGAGCACCAATTAACTAAGTGAGTACTCTATGAGAGCTGGGTGAAAGGACAAAGGAACCTTTCATAAGTGGCCAACTCTTCATATTAGTTAAAGAGGGTAGATAGACTTTATAATATAGATGGAGATATATATAAAAATGGGGTTTGAAGACCCTGATCTTAATTGTTATTCAAAGTACTGTTTGAAAATATTTTATGGGTGATAGTTTGTACCTTCAGTTTGGACACTTTGGTTACATGTAAAATGTTTAAATGTCATTGTAACACTTTATTTTACAGTGTCATTGTTACATATGTTACATGTAGTTACTAGTAATAACTATACATTATGCATAATTACATGCAACTAACCCTAACTAACTAATTCTAAATACATGTAACTTACTCACTTAAATGTATAATTACTGTGTAACAGTGCAACTTTTCAAGCAAAACATGTCACAAAAGTTAGATTTAAAATGATAAAATATATAACAATAAATATACTGTACTGTTCAAAATGAAGACAAAAAGTATTTAGACATAGCTGTCAAGAACATGTCTATTGACACGGACATAAAATAAAATCACCTTTACACCAGCTGATGTCATTGCAAAAATGGCTCAGAAATGCTACTTCTGAAAAAAGTAGTATCACTTATTTACAGATGGCTTTATATATATATGAATATAGAAAAATAATATTTTTAATATTTATATATTTGAATATTTTATTTATCTGTGTGTGTATATATATATATATATATATATATATATATATATATATTTATTATATGTATGTGTATATATACATTTTTATACTAAAATAACATATTTCTAAAATATATAATGATATCTTTTTTGTATCTAATGTAATGAAATTCATACATTTTAAGTGTGATTTAAGTGTCCAAATATTCTTAGGGTTACTGTATATTTCTACATGTTTATTATGTTAACGTAAAAAATATATTTCCTTATAAATTAATTTATGTAGCATTTTGTGAATGCTACAGTCAAACCTTGTGACCTCAAGATCAGATATGACACATTCAATCAAGAAAACATTTGATTGGCTTTTGCATGGATTTAACAGATGGTGTTTCCATTTTGAACTTTTTGCAGTAGAGCAGAAAAAAAGAGCTTGGAAAGTCAGGCTGTTTTTCTCACATCACTGACATGAGCTGTGGCTTAGAAGAAGAAGACGTGTGAAATAATTCTCCCTCGCAAATTTGCTCACCAGGCTCACTAAGAGACACCGAGCCAAAGCAGGACTAGAGAGACCATGCAGCATAATTATTCACCAGTCTCCCAAGCTGAGCGATGAAATCAGTCGCATTAGCTGTTGATTATTGCCCTACATTTTCAAAATTCAAATCTTTTATGTGAGCAAACCATGAATGTGAAGACCAAACAGGCATGTCTAGATTTGTATGTTTACAATATGTTAGCAGATATAATTGAAATACAGAAAATATTTATAGGATAAGTATATGTATACATTGTATAGTATGCAGGTGTTCTGAATGACGAGTCATAATTTCTAAAATGTGCAATATACAGAGCACGCTGCATGCAGGATCCCATAATGCAATGCACTCAATTTGACCTTACATTTCTTTGTGGCAAATGAGCCGGAAATATTCTCTTTTAACCATTATTTGATCAAACTGCAAACAGTATCATTTATTTTCAGCTAGTTTATATAGCTTATATATTTTTAAAAAGATTACGTTTTTTAAATGTTTTTAAATATTTAAAATATTAAAAAAATTCTAATATATTTATAATCATATATTTTAATGTTATTAACATATATTATTTCAATATATTATTCATATACATGTGTATGTGTTAACAATAATAAACAACACATAATATTTATATTTTATTATTTTATATCATACACAAAATTAGATTTTAAAATATATTGCAAAATAATTTACAATTAAAAATAAATAACTGGACAGCACTTGCAATGTAGTCATGTGGCAACAATATATCATAAAAATAGTAGCAATGCACACTGGTTTGGCTAGTATTCCAACTCAAATTTTATTAGATGACCCATACACCACCAGCCAACCCGTGCCCCATATCTGTGACATCATGTACCTAATTTCCCCCTAAAACCAATGGACCTGGCTCGCCCACATCGCCACGAGCAGCGAGGACAGCTAGAGAAAGATCACAGTTCAAAACCAGTCAGACGGAAAATATGGAAAACAGGGGCGGCGGTCAGTGCATCTCACCCCCGATGCAGCAAGCTGCCACAGTTTGACTGACAAACTGACTTTTGGAGAGGCCCGTGCCCATTCTAGTCAGAGTTTATTGAAGGTGATTTTGATCTCCTCCATGCGGCCACAGCAGTAGCTATGCCATCTGTCACCTTGATTGCATGGCGGTCTCTCTGGGGGGAGTGCTATGGCTCCTGATCGTTTACAGATTGCACTGCTTTCTCTTCCATAAGGACCACATGCACAGAGCCAGATGGTGGGTATACACGGTTATTATGAGTCTTTATCTCTGTGCAGGAAGGAGTGGAACCATTAGGCCTCCCTCAGGATCCCCACTCCTCTCTGCAGCCATGCTGTTCCTCCCCAAATACAGTCTTCTTCAGCTGTCAGCATCCTGCGCGCGACGCTAATAAAAAACAAACAACAATGCGCTCACGCCGTTTAATATGAAGGTAAACACGGGAATGCGCGTTTGCGCGCTTTGTTTTCGTCTGGAAATAATGAGAGTTGTTGAAGGCTTTGCAAAATCCTGAGGATCCGTGTTGATATCAGTTGCCATGGAAACTGTGACATCAAAATTTGGCATATCAAACCGGTTGGTTATTATAGGAATGAATATTTTGCCCTGTCTAATAGGGGTGGGCGAGATAAACAAAATCTTATCACGATAGGAGTCATTTTATTTCATGATAACCATATATATATCACAATAGTTGTTTTTGCTTTAAATAAGGTTTTTATATCATCCAAATTGTTGATACCATTGAAATCTCATAATTCTTATCACCAATTTCAATTTCACAAAAAACTACTGGCCTATGGGGAATATAAATGCAGACAAGTAAACAGTCAGTGATTAAAATGACAACAAAGAAACTAATTACAAGAACAACAAACTACAGAACAAAGAAATAGACCTACCTGAAAAACTTCAAGCAGAAATAAGAACTATTAACCTTCATAAATTGTATAAAGAATGAATGACTGAATTTCTTTACTGTAAATTAAATGTATACTTTTATTCTTATTATAGTAAGACAAAAGTGATACAGAGTGAAGCATTGACAGATTTTCTCTTTTTTGTTGTTTGATGACAGAAGGTTTATTAGGCTGTTGTCACTTTAAGACAGAATGCTGCAACGGATTCTCATCCTAGGGCGTCATATACTGACGCTTTTGACATTTCGTCAACATCGAACGCACATGGCACCCTTTAGCGTCAATATGACACGCACAGAGCTTTGTTCGGTTATGGGTAGGTTTAGGTCTGGGGTAGGGTTAGGGTTAGACCGCTAGGAGGCGCCTTCTGGCCCATATCTATCTGCGTCTCATATTGACGCTAAAGGGTGCCATGTGCGTTCCATGTAGATGAAATGTCAAAAGCGTCAGTATATGACGCCTTGGGATGAGAACGGGCTGGAATATACAGATCCCATTATACGCATGCATTTTCTTTCTCAATTGTTTAGGTTCACTTGAGACATAAATTACTGTGTTTACGAGAATACTTGCAAAGATGGGCCTTTTGACACATAATTATATGCATTTAACGTTTGAAGCCAAATGAGGCAACAAAAAGAACTCGGTTCAGTACTCACGCGCTCTTTAAACACGGGAACGCACTCAGAAAACATCTCTCAGACATGTAGCGATAGTCCAAAGTCTCGCGATATATATATGTCTAGCGATATATCACCCACCCCTACCCTACTGTCTAATGGGGCCTTTTGTAACTAGAAGAATAGCAAATATAAATAGCAAAATAGTTGAATTATCACAGATAAAATTGCAAAACATCATGACCATATTAAAGAATGACTAATTTGTTATGGATATTACAAGGGGAAATCTCACAACATTCTCTGATTGAAGATAAATTGATGATATTTTGCATAAAAAAAAAATCTAATTCTAACGAAGAGTTTCTCTCACACAGATGGTTTAATGTCTGCCTCTTTTAGTAAAAGTCATTGGGCATAAAAGCGTCGCATTCAAAACAGACTCAGCCTGGTATGAAATTATGGCAGGCAGTATGTGTTCCAAACCCAGACATATGTAGAAGATGACCAGGAGGGTAAAGGACAATGTGCAGAAAGAAAATAAGACATGTGTAACATCAATGCATATTTTTCACGCTTGTTTAGAACTCAGTTCATTTGCAGTACCACTCAGCGAAGCAAGTTAGACAATTTCACACTGAGCAGTCCAATTCTTAGACGAACGGTACACACACATCTGGCATGCCAATGTCATGTCACATCAGAAAGCAGACTTTGAGAGTTCTCGAGTCTTAAGAGAAGATCAGAACAAGAAGAAACTGGTCAGCAAATATCTTAAAATGTCAAATTTCGGTTGCACTTTATTTTAAGATGTCATTGTTACAGTGTAATTAAGTACAGAGTAATATTAAGCAGCTACATGTACTTACTATAGGGTTGAGGGTTTTGCATGCAATTATGCATAATTTACTGTTATTACTATGGTAAGTACATGTAACATATGTAACAAGGACACTGTAAAATAAAGTTTTACCAAAATGTAATATATTATATTTATTATGCAGGCCAGGCAGATAATATGCAAAATATGAGAATCACCTCTTTACAACACAAGTATTGGCACTTCTCACAAGGAGTACAAAATGGGATTGTGTGATGTTTTGCTTTTTGTCAATAAACATCAAATAAACATTAAAAGAAAATGAAAAAAAAAATATATAATATAATATAATATGCCAGGACAGGCCAAAATCAGTTAGCTACTGTAGGTTAATTGTATGTATACTTTCACAGACAGGGCTTAGATTAAGCCTTAGATCAATTAGAACATTTAAGTATCTTTTATAAATGTACCTTAGAAAAAAAACATTACTGATGTGCATCTTGAGACAAAAGATAAGATATAAGTGCAAGATATATCAGTGCAATTTGTTTTAAGTTAAGACAGCTCAAACATGCATTTTAGTCTGGGACTAGGCTTAAGACGGGTTATATAAAATATATATAAAATTATATATAATATATTGGTTATATAAAATATCCAATAATCCTAACAACAACAACCATCTGATTTATGCTTCTAAAAAAGTTTTGAGACACCAAGTGTAACCTTATCGTAGAAAACTACAACTGTATCTGTTTTGACAGCAAACAGAGTGGCATCTTGACAGCCTCATAAACCTAAGATACTTTAATTGGTTCGTTTCATTTTCAAGTAAAGTCCTGTTTGGCTCAGCTCAGAGGGAATAAACAGTGTGGAGGAGACCTTGTGCATGTCATTGTTCTTTGCTGTTCCTGATTCCCTGTCCCAGGGCAATGTGGCAATATGTTGCGTTGTTTAGGACAACAGCCGGCTATCTGTGAGCATGAGAGCCCTTGTCAGGCTACAGCACAGTGCTCACAGTGACACGAGCCTGTGGTCACAAATGTGCACACACAAAAAAGCCATTTTATCTTCCTATGCTCATCCGTGCCCTTAAAACAAAGTCTCACCATAGCTAGACATGCAGCATCAATCACTATCATACAATTTACACTAACTTTGAACGAAATTTCCGATTCACTGTGTTTTCTTACATTTAAATATGTCGATTTGTATGTTAATATATTAATGCATTTTCACATTTTCTTAAAGTATTATATTTAAATGAATATAATAATATTGACATTATTTTAAAAGCATTATATTTAAATATATATGCATATTATATATATTTATCTTTCAATGAACTTTACATGTTTGTTACACACACACACACACATATGTGTGAACAACAAACATGTAAAGTTAATATGTATATATATATGTGTGTGTGTATATATATATATATATATAATGTGGGTGTGTGGGTGTAGAAGAGTTCAGATGCAAAAGCCTCTAAGTGCCATCTGAAATATTCTTCTAGAATGATAATTTTTATAAAGCTTGTATATTTAAGTTAAGTAATTTCACTTAAATGACAAATAATAGGTCATTTGCATTGCCATTTAAGTGAAATTATTGAACTTAAAGCTCCAATATGTAGGAATTTTGTAATAAAATTTCCAAAAATAACTTGCACAGTGTGATATATTTCCTCCAGTTGTGTACTTACAATATCTCAAAAGTGTCCAAAGATTTTTTATTTCAGAGAAATTCCGATTTTAAATAACTGGCCGTCCCGGAAAAGAAATGTCGCGCCTCAGTGACGCAATATCCCTTTTTTCCGGTGTGGACCATGTGATAGGATATTCCACCACACCGGATTTTTTTTTTTTTTTTTTTTTTACAACAACTTTATTGAGGTTTTTTTTCTTATCACAATAAACAATAAAGACGTCTGACAAAGAATAAAAAAAGAATAAAATAAAAAATATGACACACCACACCGGAATATCGCATGGTCAAATGCGGAAGTGGTGGGTAAAGCGTTATAGCCATAGACTGTATGGTTATAGCTGTTATGGATCACGAACTCTTTGGCGAGTATTGCAGTGCCAACAAAACGAAAGCGTCCATATTCGGATACACTCAGACTGTGTGACAAACGGAGGAATAAAACCCAGATAAATATCGGCAGGCGTTTTCGAGATGGTGAGAGCTGCGCGTCAATCTTGGACTTGACAGAGACTCTGGTCTCGCGAGTGTGCAACTGTCAATAATAGCACTTATAAACAAAGTTATATTGCTCTTTGTACTTTGGTAAGGCTTTTTATCACGTGTGGTGACCGAGCTTATGGCAGTACAATTAAATACAATCGGATATGATGTTAAAAAAATATATTTAGTCATTACTTGCAAATGTTCGTTCAAATTTACTTTTAGATATTGGTTTGAACACGTTAAACAACACGGCATTAACCATAAAAACTTAAAACTGCACAACATTAACCAAACAAATCATTTGACAAATAGCTGTATGTTGTAACGGGATAATATAGCATAACATTTCACGTTCCTTGCAGTTCATTAATTATGATGAAATAAAATAATACGATCAAACATACAGGTAATACAAAAACGAATAAATTACCTCATCCGTGATCATGATTCATTAATTCCATGTAGATATATCGCTAGATGGTGAAAACGCATTAAAAACGACATCTCCCATCGTCACCTCCTTCATAGCGTCATCAAGCTTCGCCTTTGTTATTGTTGAAACTGCGCCCTCTTGTGGTCAAATACCAAAGTCGCATACTGGAGCTTTAAATATACAAGCTTGATAAAAATGATCTTTCTAGAAGAAAATTTCAGATGGCACTTAGAGGCGTTTGCATCTGAACTCTTCATATATACCCACACACAAACACACACACAAACCTACACGCACACACACTTACAGCTTTACAGAAACCGTAATACATTTTTTTGATTTTCATTATTTAAAATGTTGAACATGTGAAATGTGTAGTATGACCCAAAAATAACCACCCCATGAAAGAGGGTCAACTGCCCCTTTAGGGTACCATGTTTACCTGAACTGGGACCAAGTTCAGATCTGTGGGTGGCCATGGAAACTGGCATGAGCGCACTGCAGCAACAGAACCACACCAGACTGAGGATGTCACCCAGAAAACAGCAACGAAATTAACTTCTGGTGGCTGAGACTGCTCACAAATCTTTTGGCACGAGTCGATTCAGAGTAGGTTTTTAATAAGCAATGAATGTTTAAAAATAAAATAAATACTAAAATAGTACTAAACACTAAAAGTGTGTTCCATTTACATGTGATTAAAGTAGCCTAAGTTTACAATAAAAGCCCATTTGAATGTCATAGATTTTGTAGTGGGTGCATGATTGTGGCATTTAAAAATACTAGATTTATAAATAAAATAATAATAACTGGATTTGAACAGTCCCCTCAACGCAAGTATTAAACTTACAGTATGTGCATAACCTATCTATTTTTATGTGCTATATGGACATGAATGATACCTGAAATCATGAAGCCTGTTGAGAAGAGCTGCGATTTTCTATGCAAACAGACTGAATTATAAATGTGAATTATGTAATAGAATTACATAGGGATTCTAACCCCTTCTAGGAACCAGAGAGTTTGGTTCGGATCTTTTGGACTAGACAACTCCTATAGCAACCACTCAGAGCACCCTAGCAAAAGCAGAGCAACATTCTGGCATCTACCCACTGTTAAAAAATTATTGTTGGTTTAATTTAAATAAGTATGTCACCTGGTTGCCTTAAAATTTTAAGTTCTTTGAAATTAAAAATTGAGTTAATACAATGAAGGAGATTCATTTAATCAACAGAAATTCAAAATATTATGTTATCTGAATCACATAAATTATCGAAGTTGATTTGACAAAATAAAAAATGTTGTGATAAAAAATCGTGAAAATATATATATATTTATATTTTTTTTTACAGTGCACAACATACTGAAATTTTTGAGGCGAAACTTTGCCAGGGCAAGCAGAACTTTTTCAGTGAATCTAAAAATCCTAAAAAGATTTGATGAGCAAACCTGCTAATCGGAGCAGTCCGGCCAGCACAATGACTCAAGACCCTTCACGCTAGAGAGCATGAGCCTTGCTCCGAGGAGCTGAGTTACTTAGGAGAAGCTTTTCCATATATTTGCTCTGGAATGGGCTCATGGTGCACACATACAGTCTAAGCCTCTCTTGTCTCTCTCACCCCTCTGCATCAATCTGTTCCCAAGCTGTTCCCACATTTTGGTGAATTTCCCAGGCTAATTCCTTGGCACAGACAGAGCAGAAAGGCTGATTACTTCAGTGTGAACCCCACAAGCCTTTCCAAGCCTGTGAAATTCAGGCGTTCAGTGGATGAGAATCTCTTCTTTGTCTGCTTTAGGAAGCCTGTGGAATGTGCAGGGCAGAGATTTGGATTTTTCAAATATGATTACAAGCCATCAAACAATCTGTGTTTCTTTGTATTGGCCATAATTACTTTACAACTTAACTAAACATCTTACCGAAATACAGCAAAAATGTAGATTTTAAATTAAAATATTCCTTGTTATAATATGGCAGACGTCATAGACTTACTGAAAAAAAAAGTGGCGTGGGTGAAGCAAAAGCAATAATTTGGTTCATAGAAATGAGCTATTTTCAGCCATAAATGGCCATATATAATTTGTTATATGAGTGAAAGAGATCAAATAAATAGTAATAGGCTGGTCATCTGATTTCAATATGTAGTCAGACATTTGTGGCAACCTAGAAGAAAACAGCTTTTAGTTTGTCACATATATTAATATATCACATAAAAATGATTAATTTAAGGGTACAATTTAAAAAAATAAAAAATGAGGGGGGAAAATGAGTATACCTTTAAGACTCTTTAAAAACAACCACATTCATAAAGTGCAATCAGCAATTAATCAAAACTTTCTAAAAGATTTAAATTCTGAAACCTGATCCACTGTCAATTTATTCTTTTTTCCCCCCCTCATAAATTATATTTCCGGGGCTGTGTGCAGATATTACTAGGCCGTAGGACAGCTGTGTCCCATTAAAATATGTGATGGTTGCTGATTTCCTACAGCACATGGTCATCAGGCCAAATCTACAGCCAGTAATTAGGAAGATGAAATGTTTAATTGTGCCTTAATTTTGATAAAATTTATCTGTCACCCATCCTATAATCAGCCATTATGCTTACAAATCAATGTCAGTGGATTTCAGCAGGGGGGCATTCACTATTCTGACAGAAATGTCTGCATGTCACATCACTGCTCATTCCCGCCGCTTCATGACCTGCTATACGCCGTGCTCCTGTGCCATCTCTTTTCATAGATCGTCCTTAAGAAATACAGGGCATCGAATAAAAAATAAAATAAAAAATACAGGTGGCTTCTTGAATTGAGATACTGTCGCACATGCTAAAATAAGGTGAAGCGTGTAACTTCTGCATTTTTCAGTATTTTTGTCGAGTTTTTCCTGTAAAAATATCTAAACATCCTGAAAGCAAAAACAATTCACTTTGAGAAGTAAAAAAGTATGAACATTTCTTGCTATAAGATTAATTTTATTTTTAAACAAGCAAAAACATATTTGCCAATGGGCAAGAAAAGCTGCTTTAACCCTTAAATGCATGAATGTTTCGCCAATCATTATTACATATTCGGGTCTTTAGCGACCCGGATCTATATCTAACAGGGATTGATCTCTACCTGTAACGATAATTTAAAACTCTCCTGATATTAAAGGAACAATTACAAAAGAATAAAATAAAGCATATTTTTAGCTTGGAAGGGTTCAGTTTGAGCTGATGTTTTATACCATTATTACAGTCCTTTTCAGAGCTTATTTCCCATTTCCCTCTTTTAGAATTTTTTTCCCCCTTGTTATATTGTCTATAATTGATTGAGGAATACTAACAAGGTTGATGTCGAACTTAAAAAACATGAATAAGGAGGAGGGTAGTGAAATTGAACCACAGGCCCACAGGACGAAAATTATGTCATGTTGACAGTGCGGCCGAAGTATACTTTGGGCTTTAGTCATAAAATATTTACTTGAAATACCCCCTGAAAATTAAAGATGATATTTCAGTAACTTAATGATACCTTCACATGTTAACGTTTCTCTAATCTATTAAAAAACATTTAACGTTTTTAGTAAGCATTTTATTTGGATTGTTTTCACTTAAAAAAAATCTGTGTATTGCACATCTTTCCAAAAAAAAAAAAAAAAAAATATATATATATATATATATAAAGAATATTAATAAATTATATTGAAATTTCAGTTTTATTTCAATAGTTTTGCTGCCATTTCTTTATTTTAATTTTACATTAAATTTAAATAATGATTAGCTTTTCATCTACTCACGAACCCCCTCCGCTTCCCTCACAAGTCCCCAGGGATTCACAAACCCCCATTTGGGAACACATGTAGACATTACAGTAAGACAAAAAATTGCTGCATTTCAATAAAAAAGTTATAAAATGATTGCATTGCATTTTAAACGTGCATTCCTAAAGCAGGCTAACCGCTAGGTTATGGCTCCAACTTTGTGAATTTTTCAAATGTTTTGGATGATATTAATCTGAAACAATGCATGACACATGACTAATAACTGCTGCTAAAGGCAACACCTCTTAAAATGACATCAACGCCGAATCAGACCAACTGAACTAACTGAATTAGCCTCCTCACATGCTACAGCACAGGAACTTCTTGTTTCTGAGGGACAGAAACTGTCCATCCTCTGTCATTATGGACAAATGGACAGATGGACGGAGGAGGCAGAGGAGTGGGAGAAGGTCATCGGGAGAAAAACAAAGCTTTTCATGCAACATGATGGAGTGTGATATTTCTAGGCAAAAAGCACAGCTCTGCCAAGAGCATCCCAGCCAAGCTCTGCCGAGCTTGTAGCAGTTATCAATGACAGCATGCTTGAGGGGGCACCCGAAACCCAGCGGAGAAAGGGAGGAACGTTGAATGCCTTCTACTTCGGTTTGTAAAGAGGGTAGTGTAATGTACCAGTAGCATTCATGGATCTTTGAATCTGGGGAAATCAAGTGGAAAATATTGCACTGAAACGCAAACCAAGTCAAATGTGTTTGTTCATTGCTCATTTGTTCTTGTGTTCAACAACTTGTTAGCCAAACCAATGAGCGTGCAAAATCAGTTGTTCTGACTGAGACAAACATATATAGTTCGTTCAATTAGAAATTATGTTAATGTCACATTGAAGAAAAATGTAAACATTTCCTCCACATTGCTTTAAAACGGCTGACAGCTTATACAAGCATTCCATACAAAACTATGGCAGACAATTTGGAAGCTTGAAATTATTCAAATATAGAAAATACTGTAAATTATAGCCTAATATATTAGAATTTTACCTATATTATATAGGCATTTCAGTTCATTTTTTTCCATTTCAATTCATGTTATGAAAGTTATGAAACGATTGCAATGCATTTCAAGTCAGCATTCTGCAATATCATTGCTCCAGCTCTTTTTGACTGTTTGGATTATATTAATTAATATATAACTGAATTAGTAGACATCTTTTGTTGATATAGTTTGTCTAAATGAAAATTTTTGCTGCGCTGCTTTAAACAATTGACTGTAGGAAAAAAGTAAGAATTGTGTGACTCTGCATATTAATGAGTTCTGTGTTTCCCAGGAGGAGCCGTCCCCTCCCTGGAGAATTTCGGGTGATTATTGTCAGTTCAGTCCTGCCAGTAATTCACCCCACGTGAGACATGAGATGCATCATTACAAAAGGTAAAATAGGGCATCAGATCTGGGGCAGGACTCCAGCAGTACAGCTTTATAATCACAGAGTCCAACTGTTCCCTTCCACATTCACTCAGCCACAATTATCCGTGTGGATTTTTCTAACTTCTGCAATGGTAGAACATTCTGCTTAACATGTGGCACCCATAATAATTAACACAAAATTAACACATATCATTTTATAGCCCTTCTGCTGCCAAGCTTTGCCAAAACGGGCCCCTTGTTTGTGCAGTGATCTCTGGAGCGCTTCATTACGCCCACCCTGCTTCAACATGTCTTACTCTGACAATGATTTGGAAAGACAAATCCTTGAAGCTGCTATAAGAACATTGCAAGTGTTTTATCCAATCCTATCCTAATATATATATATATATATATATATATATATATATATATATATATATATATATATATATATATATATATATATATATATATATATATATACATACAGTATACATACATGCATACATACATGCATTCATAAAGTATACATGCATGCATACATACATACATGGTACCGGTCAAAAGTTTGGAAATATTAAGGTTTTTGAAAGAATTCTATTTTTTACCAAGGCTGCATTTATTTGATCAAAAATACAGTAAAAACAGTAATACTGTGAAGTATTATTACGATTTAAATTTACCGGCTTCTGTTATAATCTATTTTAAAGTTTAATTGATTACTGTGATGCAAAGATGAATTTTCAGCATCATTACACCAGTACACTTCATAAATCATTCTAATATGCTGATTTGGTGCTCAAGAAACTTTTCTTGTTATTATCAATGTTGAAAACAGCTGTGCTGCTAAAAAAATGTTCCCACGGGATTCTTCGATGAATAGAAAGTTCAAAAGAACAGCATTTATTTTAAAGCTGCAGTCCGTAACGTTTCTTTTTGGGTTAAAAATTATCCAAAATAAATTGAGCAAGTACATAACCAGCCAGTGTTCAAAACTATCTGCTCGATTAAAAACGGTAAGCTTGTAATAATGTTTTTAATTCCAGTGGTACTGGTGGATTTCCGCGGGAAATTCGAGCATGTCTTTGCGTCATTACGTCACATCTGTACACATAAAGAAGGAGTCTCGGCTAGTAGGCTATATTGCAAGTGAGGATGTTGGAGGTGGAGATTTATAGCCTTTTCTCACAGCACTTGATATAATTAAACTTAACAATTTGATGGCGGATCCAGAAAGGTTCAAACGACAATCACAAGTGACAACTGGAGATTCACTTGTTGTAAAATGTAAAAGACTTCGAAATGGCTACAAAAAAAAAGAGACTGCAATCGGGCCCATGCGAAAACAAGAATAAGTATCGTAAGGGCATTTGAAAGGTGGCGTGAACTCCGTATTTTGAAGGGGTTCAAAGCGGACGCAGAGACGGCTTTTTTTCTGCTGGACAGGTAAGACATAAGCGATCGATAGATTTAGTCAGCGCAATTTACTGCAATGCTTTTTTTTTCCTAAGTTGGTCAGAACAAAAGTGGATGTTACTTACTTGTTCAGACGACATTTTCCAGTGAAAATTCTTATGTTGGTCATACTTCCATAAAGTAGTATCTGTGATTCCGAATGCCAGTATCCACACCGGCGCGGTGACTGACAGCCGCACATTCTCCTCAAAACATTGGATTCATCCGCACTGTGCCGTGCCGAGGCACAACCCATGTAAAGTTGATAATTCGGTGAATAACTGCAATTGCAGATTTTGGAAAGAGATGGCGACAAAGAGGAAAAACTACGGACTGCAGATTTAAATAGAACTTTTTTGTAATATTTATTAATTTCATAAATGTCTTTACTGTCATTTTTTTAAAACAATTGAATGTGCCTTTGCTTACCCCAATCTTTTTAATGGCAGTGTATCTTGAAAGGCAGCTAAAACTATCATTGATAATAATAAGAAATTATCTTCGAATGATTGTCACTGAAGACTGAAGACTGAAGTAACGGCTGCTGAAAATTCATCTTTGCATCACAGGAATAAATTACATTTTAAAATACATAACAACAGAAACCCGTTAATTTAAATCCTAATAATATTTTACAGTATTACTGTTTTTACTGTATTTTTGATCAAATAAATGCAGCCTTGGTGAGATTAAGAGACTACTGTTTTCTGCTTGTTTGATCAGAAGTGACAATAAAGTAATTTACAAAAGATAAATAATAATGCTGTCAATAAATGCTGTTTTGTAGCTTTCTATTCAAATAATCCTGAAAAAATTAAGGTTTCCACAAAAAAAAAAAAAACTGTTTTCAACATTGATAACAGTTTTCAACATGGATTATATGTGATGGAATAAATTACATTTTAAAATATATTAAGTAGGAAACAGTCATTTTAAATTGTAATCATATTTTCACAATATTACAGTTTTACTGTTTTTGATCAAATAAATGCAGCCTGGGTGAGAATACATTTTTTTTTTTTCAAAAACATAAAAAATCTTAACCACAATAAAAGCGCATGATTGAATGACTACTTTAGGAAGTGTCCAAAACATAATCCACAGATCTTATTAACCATTACTAAAAACAAGCTACTGAAATGAGAGTCAGTATTGGGAGAGCTACTGTATAGAGGCAAATGTGAAATTGCATATGGCGCTCTTGCAGCTGGCAAGATAAAACGCTTTAAATTTGGTTCTCTAACAGCAGGACGTCTTTTCTTTAGATCACAGAGAACAAGCTAGACTGGATTCATGCTTCTAGGTCGAGTGAGCAATGACGCTCAGACGCGTCAAACCATTGTGGCCCTCGCTCAGATGCCCCACTGATGGCGAGAACTACAAGGGAGGGTGTCTTGGTACAAAGAACAAATCTCCCGCCTGTCCTTGATTTTTGTTCTTTGATTAAAGAAGAACATTTGAGATTTGCATTTTAAAATATGATGATCAAAAACAATTATCGCTCCGTCTGTATGTCTTACAACAAATGAATTAGATTATAAGCCTTCGTGAGCACCAGTTTCTTACAGCCTTGTTGCGCTGACAGTATTTGAAGTTTCCTGCGGTAACTTCATTACCCATATTTTGTCCAGAATTAGTGGAGCGTGCTGAAAATTGCTAATGACAGATGTTTCACCACTCTGTCACACTCCTTGTATCATTTGATTTGGAAAGCAACATACGGTGTTCTGGTCTATCAGTATGTCACAGACTGTCTGCAAACAGCTGGTCATAACTCAGTTCAGTGAAAACCATTACTTTCCAATGAAGTGCTGGAGACAGTCCAAATTGTGTTTTGGCATGGCCTCAGCCCTCTAATGCAGGTAGGGAGGGACAGGCCGAGTGCCAGCATCTTCAGCTAAACAAAGCACGGCGCTAGCAGGAGGGGACACAAGTCACCGGGAACGCTCTGAACACGGGGACGTTTCATCAAAAGATGAATGTTCGAATGGGGTTTGAATGAGGTGATAATCTTTGACCTTTAAACAGAATGTGGAGAGAGAACGTCATGCTGGGTAGCGCAGGAAAGTCAAAGCCGAATGTCAACTCAAATGCGACCGTGAGCGGGCTAAACGTCTCCGATGGTTTATTTAATTAAAGACAATGTTTCAAATGTGCTGAGATAAACAGGCTGAAAATAAACTAAAATGGGTTGTGTCCAATTCAGAACTCTGGAGGAATTTCTGAATATGATTAGCCAACACAGGATGTAAAATTGAATTTAAGGAAGTAGAATTAAGATTGCATTCAAAGTAATTCATGTAACTAGTTTATCATAAATATCAATATGATCATAAATCAATCAACATATGCAAAATTTCATGAAACACGTTTTTCTTGACTGAAAAAATAAAGATCCAAAAATCAATATTTATATTTTTACCACATTTGATTTTAATACCTTAAAATGATGGATGGATGGATGGATGGATGGATGGATGGATGGATTTAAATTCTGTTGTTTGGGACATTCCCAATTTAGGACAGTCCAATTCCATTTAAATTCCAACAGTTGAGAGTGGAGCCAATTCTTAAACACTGACATTTCATAATTGTAAAAAAATGAAAAATTAACACGAAAGCTGAATCTTGAAGATCACAAATAACAATGGCATTGCCCTTGAAAGGAAAAGGGCTTTATTATTTCCTACTGCCAGCTAACTGATGCTTGAGGTTTGTAAAGCCAAATCTTCCATCAGTAATATCATCTGTAAGCTATTTACTTTCTTGTTATTTGTTGGTTTGAAGACTGTAAACTGACAACTGTTCTATTAGCGCCCCTCTCATAATGATGGCTTGAAGGTCAAGAGCAGCTCCGATGTGTCTGAGCATTGTTAATTCCCCGTGATTCAGGCCAGGATTTAAGTGCCTGTTTTTATTCAAGGCCCACAGTCCTCATTTTCCCTACCCCTTGTTAGCATTGTGGGCTACAAGACTGACAAAATAGATGGAAATTGCATTAATGAATGTTTGCTGCTGTGAATGAGTGAATTCACATGGATAAGTGTGACCCCCTCTTTTCCTGGCTGTTGATTTCCTTTTTGAATTACTGTAATAAGTATATGTCCCTATTCTCAGCCATGTCTCCAAATACATGGTCTGCTCTAACTCTAGCAACCATGATCCTTCCCATGTGATATGTTTGTCATGTTTATCATCTTATCATGTTTATCTGCACATGCTGACTACAAGTGAGTTAATACAGCTTAAAAACGCAGAGATGACTCCAAATAAGGTAAAATGTATACTTGTCCTTTAACCTGTATCACTACAGTCAAAGTACATTAGGTGTGATTGCTAACATATTTTCCACAAAATACATATAATGCATTTCAAATGATTCACTTTGCTCCTTATTTACCTTTAAAAAAAAGAAAAAAAATATTTAGTGAAAGTTCACTCCACTTTCAGCATTCGTAAAGGAAATTATGGTAACAGTTTCATATTATTTCCTTATTATTTCAGAATAAGGTTTCATTATTTAACTATATTAGTTCACACAACGAACAATACTTCTATACAGCATTTATTAATCGTAAAAAAAAAAATGCCCCAGACAGCATAGTCATAGTGTCAGCCCAGATCCGGCCCACATCTGGTACGCATGGAATCCACATCTACCAGATGTGGCCCGGATCTGGGCCGGCACTGTTGCTGTCTTTTTAACATTTACTTTTTAAAATCCAAAGTTGTATTTGTTAACATTTATTAATGCTCTGTAAACTTTAACATGAACAAACGAACAATAAACAATTAGATTTTTACTAACGTTAACAAAGACTAATAAATTCTTTAAACAATATATTGCTCATTGATAGTTTATGTTAGCTAACGCATCAACTAATGTTAACAAATGAGACCTTATTGTGAACTGTTACTGAAATTATCTTACATTGTTAAGAAAATGATCAATACAAATTCTTTAGACTTAATTTGATTTAATTTGATTGTCTATTTGATATAATATAACATAACATAACATAAAAACCTGACCATCACTGTAATAATTGATAAGGTAGGCTGTTGTAATGCTATAAATAATTCAAAATGAACCTAAATGCCAATAAGCTGTCTTACTAGAAATGTGAGCATTTGCACTTGAATTGTATTATTTTCATGTGCTTTTGACCCGATTGCTTTAATGATTTACCCCATTCATGTGCTCATCTGTAGTCTCTCTCAAGCATAGCAGGACCATCTCTGTCCTGCCAATCAATGTGACATGCTTCAGGGATTTCCCTCTATTTCACACCGAGCGTTTGCATCAAGCTTGAAGCAAAAGGTCACATTTATTACCAATAATTGCCTTTATGTGCTTACTGTAATCTGAGAATTTTCATTTATTTATTACTTTCCTTCCTTTTCTTCCCCCCCCCCCCAGAAATTGTTGAGTGTGTATGTCCAATGCGGAGGCACGTATGCACTCTTGGAAGGTAATCTAAAAGCGAGTTGGGCCATGACAAATGGGGACAGCTGGCCTAATTGAATCATTTGAGCTAAGACAGCTCAACTTGGTTATCCTCTCTGCTGCCCATAGTGATATTAGCGCTGGAATCATTAGCCATGAAATCATGTCTGCGTTCTCGTCCTGCATCCTTTATGACACGACAGCCAGCACAGCCTGCCTTGGGTTTTTTTTACACCAATGAGAGCCTTTAAGCACAAACAGTCTGGGTAGATGAGCAGGATACATCCATCATGCATACAAACGAGCTATGTGATATCATTCGCGCATCAGTTTTCCGAATTCATTGTATAGGAGAGAACAGGGATGATTGTTGTACTGGGTGAGTTATAACAGTCAGTTAACCACTTAGAACGTAGTCAAAGATCATGCATGACATCCTCCTAAAATAAAGTAAAACATTTTTTAGAAAAATATATTTAATTTGATTTTGTGATGCCTGTTAAATCACAAATGTGAATCATCTGACTCAACAGGTTCTCTTATTTCATTTGTGGTATAACATTTCACGTTAAAGTAAAAGAAAATTATATAAATGAATAAATAAAAATCAAGAAATATCATGTCTGAGCAGACGGGATTTCATTTACTTCTACTGGACCCACTAAAAACAAACAAACTTAGCCGTCATTGCACATAAATGTCAGATATGTATTTTAATTGTATATGAATTTAATTGATTTTTAAATGTAACTTAAAAAAGTGAGGAAACCTGTTGCCTTAAAATTATTATTATTAATAATAATAATAATAATAGAATTAAAATGGGGTGGATTTGTGGGAAGGGATTGATTGGGCTTTTGTTAACAAAATAAATAAATAAATAGATTAACAAAACTGAAACTGATGTCCTTTTTTCTATTAGTGTTCATAAAAAAAAAAAAAAAAAAGTTACACACATTAAAGCAAAAAGTGTTACAACCCTCCCCTATCACGCAAAGAACACAGTGATTTGCACAAGTTGCTGTTCTTGGAACAACATTCCCATCAACCAATCTGCTCATAGGAGTATGGAATGATAGGAATGTTTCAGGAAGAACAAAGGATGTTGTCCTACTTGGGAAACACGTGTGACAGCCCTAACGGTCAAACCATTATTGGTTAATGGGAGTGTTGTTCTTGTGTTATGCTATTTACATTACATTTGTTTTCTCATTGCCGTGTTTGATACAAAGGCTTTGGACAGAGTTCAGGAGAGTTCTGTGTATAAAGAAATGTAATCTTTTTTTTAACCACGTCACACTCCAGAGCTTGTAATGAGCTATAATTACATTCATTCCTGCAGACCATTTGCTGGTAATGTAATCAGGTGCGTTTCATATGGCGCTCCATAGATGGGCTCCTCAGCGGAGCACCTCGTGTTTCCAGACCTCTCATATCTCCAGGTCTGGTTTTGCTGTAGTCCTCTCTTCCTTTCCACGGCAGACACAGCATCTCCGATCTCCAGTCTCCTGCGCATGTGTTATCTGAGGACGCATGGACCCTTGCATTGTGGCCCTTAGTGGAAGTTCACTCATGACAGAGTGATTTAACGGTGCTGCGTGTGGGATCCCCCGCCACGTTCGGGTCAATTTCCATTTCGAGGGTGCGATGTGACCCCAATGAGACGCCTGCTTTAGCACCGTAGCATTAAATGATGTCCCAGATTCCCCTGAGCAGTGCTGTGCAGAGACCTCAATCTCACGGGTGAGCTTGACTGGAGACGCGGTCGACAGGGGTGCGAGCGCGAGCGCGCGGCCCCTGGGTACATTCAAGAAAAATTTGCCATGAGCAATTATTGAGAGTTTTAACATGACAGGTCTATTCCAGGTTTAAATCCGGAGCAGAGAGGATAAGCGTGCTGACAGTCATGTGAAAGGATGGAATTACCGCCATTCCTGCTCTCGGATGACTCTCTCTATCCTCTTTTCTGTCCTCAGGGCTTCTGTGCAGTGTGCCTTTTGGATGTTTACACATCATTACCGGCATCTCTCACATAGTCCTGCAAAATTCGGATGTGTATCAACAGCAGAAAAGGAGTCAAGCGTGAGAGAGCGGAACTAGTGCTGTAACGTTCGCTTATTGAAGATGATACATCGCCTGACTGCGCAACATCATGGTGTTCAATGTCAATTAGTCATTGTTGTGCAATGTAAAAAAAATGAAGTACAATCAACTTGGATGTTGAAGTCATTGCAACTTAAATTTCATTGAACTGACTTAAAAGATGAGTTGAATCTTGTATAACTTATATTTAAAAAAATTGCTTAACTTTTATAGCAATGTAAAAACATATGTTGTCATAACGTATTGATCATATAATTTTTTACAGAGTGCCAATATTTTAGGGCACATTTTTATTGTGTATATAGCAGTAAAATGATAGATTTGGTTTCCTGAAGTAAAATACCAGTGCTTGCAAGGAAGCAAAAGAATAGCATTAAAGCTGAAGTGTGTAATGTCCGTGCCACAAACATTAACAAATGGAATTGCAAAAATAATAATTGTTGTTGAACAGGTTTCCCAAACACTCTAAGCTAAATTAATTGCAAGAAATTGTATAGAAGAAAAAGTGTTTATATAATACATATGTACAAAACTTAATAGCAGAAAATACTATTTTTAATATCAGTTTTAATCATTTTCAAATATAAGAATTCTTAAATGTACATCATAATCATTTCCTTGTCATTCAAAGATGAGTAGTAAGCCATAAGTGATTATGTATTTAAATTTGTATTAAAAAAAGCCCACTGCCGTTTGATAAAGATTAAAGCAGATCATCAGTAAGATTCCTAGCTAAAGAAAGTCATTCCCTTCAAAGTATCAGAGCTCAGTGAGAGAGAGAGAGAGAGAGAGAGAGAGAGAGAGTCTGGTGGGCTGCAGACACGTTAGACAACAGTGGCAGTGAAGCATTGGCAGAAAGTGATAATTGTTTTAATTAATGATAATGGTTTTAATGATTCAACATTTTGGCTAATTGATTATGATTGATTGCACATTACTGAACAAGGAAAGTGAATCAGGGAGGTAATCAGGGATATGACAGCACAGGTCAACACTGCAGCGCGAGAGATTCGAGAACATACAGTACACATGCTAATCAGGCCCAGAGAGATGGCAGTCTGTCTGCCTGCTTGCACTACACCGTCTGTCTGATCGCCTATATAGCTGCCGTTACACTAGTTATGGCCATCGTCCTATGTTTGGCCATTGTCCTGTAACTGTGCCCACACTTAGCCAAGCAAGCAACAGAATAAGAAGCTGTATGCAGTACCAAAATCTGCCAAAATCGCGTTTGAGAGAGACCGCGGAGTGAAACAAAACGCATGAACAGTCAGTTTATACCGCATTATCCGGATGAGTGATTATTATTTATAAATATCTGAAGTGAACGCTGCTATTGACCAATCAGAAGCAAGAATTCCAGGGTGCAGTTAAAGGGATAGTTCACTTTGAAATTAAATTTTGGTATGTTTTAGCTTACCTCAAGGGCATCCAAGATGAAGGTGTCTTTGTTTCCGCAGTAGTTTCAATTTTGATATTTTTAGGTCAAACCGTTCTTGTCTGTCAGTCATATAATGCAGGTCTATGGTCACTATCTGAAAGAGCATGCACAGAGAAGTCCAAATTAAACAATTCCCCATCGTAAGTACACATTGATGGCCTAAGACACGAAACGAGCGGTTTGTGTGAGATAACGAACAGTATTTATATCGTTTTTACCTCTTGTATACAACCACATCCAAGTGATCTGAGGGCGCGTGCGCTTCCGGCGCTTTCTTCTTTTTGTTTTTTTTTACGGCGGATCGCAAACAAATATGTGCATTACCGCCACCTATCTCAGAAATGGACCATTGACACTTTCCTATACTTCTTTAACCTATCAACCGACATAAATTCCCCTTATTTACCCGCAGAGAGGCTTCATAGAATTTCATCCGGTGCTGCGTGTTCAGCTCCTCCGTCCACTCTCAGCCCCATGACAGAAAAAAAAAAATAACCACGTCCAAGTGATCTGAGGGCGCGCGCGCTTCCTGGTGTGTGACGTGTGCGCGCGCTGCGCAAGCGCCGGAAAGTGCCGGAAAGCGCCGGAATTAAATGAGTTTTTTTTTTTCTGTCATGGGGGGGGAAATGGTCATTTTTCCGCAGCGCCGGATGAAATTCTATGAAGCCTCTATGCGGGTAAATAAGGGGAATTTATGTCGGTTGATAGGTTAAAGAAGTATAGGAAAGTGTCAATGGTCCATTTCTGAGATAGGTGGCGGTAATGCACATATTTGTTTGCGATCTGCCGTAAAAAAAAAAACAAGAAGAAGAAAGCGCCGGAAGCGCGCACACCCTCAGATCACTTGGATGTGGTTGTATACAAGAGGTAAAAACGATATAAACACTGTTCGTTTTCTCACACAAACCGCTCGTTTTGTGTCTTAGGCCATCAATGTGTACTTACGATGGGGAATTGTTTAATTTGGACTTCTCTGTGCATGCTCTTTGAGATAGTGACCATAGACCTGCATTATATGACTGACAGAAAAGAACAGTTTGACCTAAAAATATCAAAATTGAAACTACTGCGGAAAAAAATACACCTACATCTTGGATGCCCTTGAGGTAAGCTAAAACATACCAAAATTTAATTTCAAAGTGAACTATCCCTTTAATACGTATCTGGATGGACAATTAAGGGGGCGTTTACAGACCACCATTTTCAACTAAAAACGGAAAGCTTTTTATGCGTTTTGGCCATTCATTTACGCAACGTTTTGGGGGCCAGAAAATGCTAACTTTTGAAAACGGGATTAAAAGTGCAAGTTTTTGAAAACTATACTGTTATCGTCTCTGTGTAAACTACAAAAATGAACATTTGTGAAAACGGTGTCATCATGCGTATTACGTGTTCAGTCTATAGTGATCGTTCGTGGATCCGGGTGAACGAAGATCATTTCAAGATCACGTTGTCGTTTCTATGCAAATAAACTCAAAGGAAAAACGTTTCCAGTTTTAGTACCCCAGAAAGCATCATAGTGTCTGCCCAGATCCGGCCCATATCTAGTCGTGTAAACCCTTAAACACCCAAATTTGTGGATTGTTACTAAAGTACATTCAGCTCTAAGTTCTGAAGTGGAACACCTCAATTGTTTAACAGAAATAATAATGTTTTTACTAAAAAATTATAGTGATATTTTTTCCTATTTTTCCTCATAATTAGTGGGTTATGGCGGTTCATATTTTATATTTTTAATTGTGATCTTTTCTGCTGCCGTTCGGATGCTCATTATATGAACCTAACACTGCTGCCACACCTCTTATGGTGTTAACATTTACAGTCGCATCTATTACAAAATCGTTTTGGATAAACTCTCAAAAACTGTTGGCAAACACAAGCCTTCATTTTCACATTCCTCTACTCGCTATAGGCCTAATGAGCCGCACAGAGTTTTTAGTTTTCACTGGACTGTATGTGCAATTTTACTCAGTTTTGCATGAAGGTGCATGTGTTTACAAGAGCTGTGCAAAGTGCAAGCTACCTTTGATAATTGCAGTTGTTTGTGTACTTGAGAAAATGGCAATCTTGGTGCAATAAATGGGGGGCATGGAGGGCATTCTAGAAAGAGGCACGCTTTTAAGCCTCATCACACTGGTGTCCATGACAGGTACCACTCATCCAGGCCACTCTATGTTAATTTGGGGGGCCACTGAGAAACAGAGGAGTTGTTTGAGCCTTGTTGTCCTATGTTACGCCTAGCCCAGGATGTAATTGTGCCTTCACCTGTTCCTCCAATCTCCCTGCTGTTAGCCGCATTTGGAGGACACTCGTCAGGAGAGGAACCCATCAAAACCTGCCTGCCAGAGTTGCCTCAAAAGCCCTGTACATGCAAATATAGCACCCCTTTTATGTCATGTTGGAGAGTGGAGTGACCTTTGCCCTCTGCCCTCCACTCTCAACTACTTATCCCTTCTGCATCTCCCCTCTGGAGGTGGCACCTCTCCAAGGAGGTTGACTGGGTTAGACTTTAATTAATGAAATGTATGATAATGTGATTTCTGTAATAGAATGACATAGTCTAATGGTGTTGTGTGATTATGATTAATACAGCACTTTACAACATGAAAATCCAGCCAAGGGCTAAATGACGGCCCTCTTTGATTCCCGACCTCGACCTACCAAAGAAACTGGACAGACTGACCCGATCAGAACGAGTTTACTTTACAAGTTCAGCTTATTTCAGATCCTTTGATTTGATATTTACATGGTTAATCTAAAAAACAACCCAAATGTTATCTGGACGAACATGACAGCTCTCATTATCAGATTTTTTTTTTTTTTTTGAAGGTTATGCCAAGGATACAGACAAACCGTCTCCTGGAGGAACGGAGAACTTTCACAGGTGTCTGCGGAGGAGCGTTAGTCACCCTCATACCTTGTGAATTCGATAATTAATACTGTAATTCAACTAAAACCACTCGGCGTGAGCCGTAATGAAAACTGATGTAGCTACTCAGCACAGTGAGCATCACAGGTGGGCCCAAATTAATGTGCAAATAGAGCTAAATTGCCTGTGCTTAGTGTTTTCGTCAGCACCATTTCAGTTTGTTGGAACTATCAGTAATTAATTCTGATATAACAAAGTCGTAAATTTAAGGTTAAACGCCGGGATTACCTTCAGACGCAGTGACGGGGGGCTCATTTGAGAGTCCCAGCTGGGATCCAACATCTCCCCATTACTGAGAGATCAGATAAACCCTTTGAGATAAAGAACAACTACAAAATGCTGTCAACTGTGGTTAGTGGACTAAGGCCCCGTTCACACCGCAAGTCTTAATGCTCAATTCTGATTTTTTGCTCAGATCCGATTTTTTGATTGGCTGTTCACATTACCTTTAAAAATGTGACCTATATCTGATTGCAGTGTGAACTGTTTGAGGTTTCAAACTAACCCGCAAGCGCAAAAGAACAATAACAATGACATCAGACGCAGCACGCGGTTGCATTAAAGTTCGGGAGGTTATGGAGGAAGTAAGCATATTCGCATTTATTTCAAAATGTTTGTGTAATGGAAGCCGTGAAATTAATGAGCAGGTGCTGAGGAGGAGAAGAACGAGGAGAAAGAGAGCAAAATTGGCTATTTTTGCCTTTTGCGGGTTTATGGCTGTAAATTCACTACAGAGGTCTGTGTGGATGCGTAGTTTGACACTGCAACCACGTTCTCCTGTGTCCCCGTTCTTCCATTTCGTGTGCAATTTTTTCAAAAACGGAGCGGTTACGGTAGGATCCTTCTAGTTTAGCTTGAATTGAAGTATCTCCCCATATACTAATTAGGTCTAACACCTCACTCTCCCTCCATTGACTCACTCCATCACTGTTTTCCATATCTAGTCAAGTTTTTAATGTTAGGCTACTGTCTGTGTCTGTTGTGTCTAGGGCTCCGCATAATTGTTCGCATAATTGTGTCAAATGTCGACGTAGATTGACGTAAAAGTCGCATCAAATCCGCCGTGGTTGTTCACACTGCGGCCGCATTGAAAAAAATCAGATCTGGGTCTGATTCAGGACCACATATGTATGTGGTCCAAATCTGATTTGAAAAAATCAGATCTGGGCTAGATTTGAGTGTTCACACTACCTCTGAAGAAGTCTGACCTGGTCACTTGACCCCAAAAATATCAGATTTGGGCCACTTTTGCCTGCAGTGTGAACGGGGCCTAAGATACTCAGATGTAGAGGAAAAAAAAATTGTGACGGCTTTGTAAAATACCAGTGTTGGCTTTAAAAACATTTTCGGATTATTTGACATGAAGGGTAAAGGTTAATTTTGTTTTGTTTTAGACAAGTTCTGTGTGAAAGACGTGGATCAAAACATTTTTATTCTGCTTCTGCTTCTTTCTATCTTTTTTTTTTTTTTTTTTTTTGCAGCAAAGCATCTCATTTACTGAAAATGGTGTCTGAAAACAAACCACAGACAAATCAGAGAAATAATCACACATTTATGAATATTTAATATCATAGTCACGGCAAATAAGGCAAGTAATTAGTGGTTTCCATAAATTTGCAAATTGTTATTTCATGTTGATGAAAGAGCTTCAGTTTTCCTCATAAATTATTCATACATCAACAAAAGTTTAGCGGAAAGAAATGAAAAGGAATGAAAAGTGAAAATTGCTGGACTATGTTAACACACACACACACAAATGCTGCAAAATATATTTGACAACAAAATGTTGATACTGAGCTCAGACAATAGCATTTATCCTAGACGTACAGTGAGATTTACATATACATTTTTTTTAAGTAGTTTATTTTCATGTGTACAAGTACCGTGTAATAAAAATCTAAAAATGCAAAAAGGTTTCTGAGAGGGTTAGGACAGGAGTTTTCAATCTTTTAGATGCCACAGACCCCCAATTATGATCATATTTTTGTGAGGGACCCCCATTCTAAACTTTAAAAGGCAGCTATATATTTAAGTATAAATATATATAAATATGCAAAATATTTAGGTTATATTGTTACATTGTTACATTTTCTTCTGCTCACTATAGTACTGTTAGATGTATCTATTATATAAATCAAATTTATATTATTATTTGAATTTTTTTTCCCGTGTTTTTTTCTAAACTTTTCCACTGACCCCCTAGACAACATGACAACCTGACTTAGGAGGTAGAAAATATCATTATAAAACCACTAGAAGTTTTTTTACCATAATAAAAAAACAAAGATTTTGGAAGCAAATCTTTGAATTTCCATGAGGCCAGATCGTCAATCCTTTCCACATCCTCCAATGTAACTCATCCACAAACAAGGAACATTAGCGAAAAGAGCCTCTTTGTGATTGTTGTCGGCGAGTGTGTGTGTGTGTGTGTGTGTGTGCATTTAGTGGGGTGGGGTGCAGGGGTTAATGTTTCGGTGGAGCCGTGAGACGCAGTGAGTCAGAAAACAAGAGCAAAACAAATCTGTGATCTGGAACTTCCCAAGCACCCACTCAGGAGGGATTAATGAGGAGTACACTGCTGTGAAATTACGTGCCCTTTGAGTCAAGAAAATGGCCTTAGTGGTGCATGACCTTGAAATGAGGTGAGACAAACCTCACCTGAACCACAATTAACAACGTTACATGGCCCGAGTTTGACATTAGCAGACAAAAGAATACAAAAGTCAATATTTTATGTGGAAAAATCCGTTTTCAACCCGCATCGGGGCTCATTTCCCAAGGCCCAACGCGAGCAGCCTAAAACCACGTTTGATTAAAAGGTATTACGGAATAGGAACACTTGCTCGCCAAGCGGATGTTTGTTTGTCTTTGTCGACCGGCGGCCGCTTTTATCTTTTGTGTAATTCTCTGTCTGCTGAAATGTGTTTAAAGAGATGAATTGGGATTGGAGGAGCCGTCCTGACATGATTATGAAGGATTCATCGGGAGCCATCTGCCATGGTTATGAAAGGGGGTGAGGGTGGGTTCGCACGGCGAGTGTGGAGAGACAGCGGACCTTCTGTTCAGCAGTCTTCCTGCTATCACACAATAGACAAGCCTTTTGCGTGTTGAATTAACACGCTTGCGCATCCAGCTCGCCTTCGCGAGGGACAGTTGTGGGGTCGGGCAGACGAAGGTACGAATTCGTACGGATGCGGCCAAAAGCGCCGAAAATCTGTGATACTTTCCCAGAGCGAAGTCCAGGTAACAGAAGGACGAGGGTTCTCGCTGAACATATAGTTTACGTCATATTCACACACCAGTTGGAGGAATTTAAGGAGCAGATGGGTTCTATTGCTCATCAAAACGTCCAGTTGCTCTTCAAAACGGACGAGGCCGGAAATGAAGCCAGCGTGAGCCTGTTTGATGGCATATAGGAGATATGCTTGAAAATCACACATTGTTTTCTCTCACTATTTAAATTTGTCTTCGGGTAGCAACTGACTGTACAGGCCAACATAAATCTGTCTCTGATTGGATTATTACTGTATTAGCATGGACGCTGGTTTTCAGATTAAATTAAGTCTTTATACTTATCATTTTAAAAAGAGAGAGGTGGATAAAAACAAGTACACATGCACTGTAGAAACAAGATTCTGGCAAAATACAAAAAAAAACTGAAATGTGACATAAAACACCATAATGCTCATAACTGACAACAAAAACCTTTTAAAAAATACACAATCAAATTATACTTCATGCAGTGACTTCTGGGAATGTAATATTCTCATATTTTTACTTACAAAGAAACTATTTTACTAATAATATAATGTAAATGTACTTACTTATTATATATACAGTGTAAATTCGAATTAGATTCATACTTTCTACTCCCAAAGCCATACATTCTGCAGTATTTTACAATAAAATTACAGTTAAGGTTAAGCAATTAACACATTTTGTATTGTAGCATTTTACAATTTCTCCCATACTTTTTTTTTTTTTTTTACTAATCTACTGACTAAATATTGATAACCCAAACTATATGTATTTTTGACAAAGTTCGACAAACCAAATATTCAAGATAGCGTCGACCAAATGGTAATGTTTAAAAATCAGTCACTGAAAACCCATATTGATGGACCACTGTTCTGAATAATGGGGGTGACACGTCCAGCTGAATGATTTTAAATGATTTTAACATCAAAACAAACTAGTGAAATGGATGTAGAGGCCTAGAGCCAGATTTACTGACATGATTCTGTTGCATTAATAGTCCAACAACTTTTATTTCTGCTACTTTAGTCAGTTTTGAGCGAGCAGTTTCTCTTTAAAGACCGTGCACCGCGTTTCACTTGCCACCGATGCTGTGGACATAAAATCTCACTATAAAAAGATTTATATCACTCTCTTTAAAACTAGATTTATATCACACGTCTTTAGACCATTTCTCCTCTCAAAAAAACTCAGCGATGTGCACACAATAGACAGGACGATCATTACCACAGTAAAAGGTGGTTGTGGCAAGTCTTTTCATCCTTGTAGGAGAATTAAATTTCACATGACTGCACCTTAAAAATTTCAATTGAATCATATATCGTCAGCTTAGCTCGAGGCAGAGCAAGCATCACGTCCAAAGTGATCATAACTGCTGTGAATTGTGGCCCGTAACCTCTGAAGTAAACGGTCAGAAATCTCAGCGCCGTCTGGGCATCTTCTTGACAGCCCGTTACGACGATAAACCCAAGGAGAATCAGAAGCAAAGAAATCCTCAGTGATCCGCTCTCTTCCCTGCATTGTTTTAACATAGTGCCTCTACCTATTACAATCCTGCCATCACTTCACATTACAGGTCAAAGTTATGGTGCTTAATTACATGCCGCCTGCTCCCCGCTTCTAATAACCTGTCATTTGGGGGGAATTTGAATGTCACACCATATTGTGGAGCCGTAATGGCGTCCGGCAGATCCACTGATGGGACGTTTTAGGACAATTATAGGAGATATTCAAATCGCAGGTGGGGTATTGAGTGACCCGCAGCATATACAGATTTTCCGTCACTGTCTGAGACACACACACACTTCCTCCTCCACACTCAGAACTTGACCCCGCGATCCTCCGCGCTTGACATTGACAAAATGAACGCCTCTGCCGCCGAAATAGTTTAACTGTAGCCTGATCGCTTTTATTATCCTTCTAATCCAGATATCAGCTATTTCATCAGGCCGGAAGATATGCATGTCATGAATTATTTTGACACGGGGACCTTTTAATTTTCTCCAGCAATATTTCATCCCACCAATCAGCGGCTGAAGTCAGCGGTGCCGCGCGGCCGTGGCGGTGTTAGAGGACAGTGCTCTCCCGACGGCTTCAAATCATCTGGGAGCTGTAATGAGCTATGGACACAATTATTATCATCTCCTGTGCTCACACATTTCATCAGCCCAAGGGGGGCAGATGCAAGATCACACACACAGGGAGCCTTAAACAGAAGCTATTCTATGTAAAAGTGTTGTGCTCCATGACATTCTGGGATAAATTTAAACTCTATTGATGACATTTATTGGAATTATTTTGAGTGAACCTTCTGTTTATAGTAATGCACTTACTTTGAAAATCTAGGGGCCGACATAGCACAGAATTTTCCATGTTTTGAAAGTGTAGCAATAATATCAAGACATAATGATATTACACAAAGACATAATAAGGGGAGGAGACAAACCACAAAAAAGCAATTTAAGAAATCATAACACTCAATATGACGGCTATAAGAATGGAAGGTGAATGCAATTTCACCATGTACAACATGATCCTGGATCAACATCTTTGTTGACCCTGGAACAACATTCCAATCAACCAATCAGATATGAGGGACAAGTTTATAGTTTAGGTGAAGCTTAGGCTTACACCTAGTGTCTTTTTAAATAAAGACCACTCTAAATAGATCCGGGGACATTCACAAGATGGCCGCCTAGTGGACTGATATTATATATCTTATTGTGAACAATTTATCCATGTCTATGTATGATTGTATTTTCATCTTTTGACCTCATAATGTTTAATCAAAATGTCATAACTTGATCTTCTGGTGAAAATGGCAGATTTCTGACTGGTGACGTATGCTGCTTCTCCATTCATTTAGTCCACTTTAAAGGAGAACTCCGGTCAATTTTAACATTGAGCTAATTTTTTTGTAAATTTGGAGTGCTGTCAATACAGAGAACAACGACAAAAATCGGTGTTGCCTACACCGTGTTATCCTCTTTTTAAAATTTGCACCCTGTTGACTTCAATGGGGCAAGTTTTAAACCAGCTTTTAGCCTCTTAACATCCTTGATGTGTCATTACAAGTGCACAGCTAATGTGAGTGATTCCTTCAGAGTGATCACGGGTGAATCTGACTGCAGTAGATGTGAAAGATATGAATAAAAATGATGTTTATTCAGCCAGCGCACATACCTGTATTTACATCCTGTTTCCGGTCGAAGTCCATAGTAATCGATTGTCGAGTTCACGCGCGTGATCATAGGTAACTAAACCTATGCGTGTGAGCTCGACAATCGATTACTATGGACTTCGACCGGAAACAGGATGTAAATACAGGTATGTGCGCTGGCTGAAATAACATCATTTTTATTAATATCTTTCACATCTACTGCAGTCAGATTCACCCGTCATCACTCTGAAGGAATCACTCACATGGCTGGGCACTTGTAATGAAACATCAAGGATGTTAAGAGGCTAAAAGCAGGTTTAAAACTTGCCCCATTGAAGTCAACAGGGTGCAAATTTTAAAAAGAGGATAACACGGTGTAGGCAACACCGATTTTTGTCGTTGTTCTCTGTATTGACAGCACTCCAAATTTACAAAAAAAAAATAGCTCAATGTTAAAATTGACCGGAGTTCTCCTTTAACCCCACCTCTCCACAATGGACTGCAAGCTTGCATTCATTTTTGTGTGCAACTTCCTACAATTTTTTCTTTGGTGATAATCCATTATACTTTAATGTTCATCAGAGTAAGAAAGAAAATACTTTGGCCGTGAGAGCTTAACGCGTTGCAACTACTTACAACACAAGCAAATACAGAAGTGCGTTGTAAATACTCACAACGCAACCAAATACGGAAACGCAATGCAAATACTCACAATGCAACCAAATACAGAAACGCACTGCAAATACTTGCAACTCAACCAAATACAGAAACGCACTGCAAATACTCAGTCACAATGCAACCAAATACAGAAACACACTGCAAATACTCACAATGCAACCAAATACAGAAACACACTGCAAATACTCACAATGCAACCAAATACAGAAACGCACTGCAAATACTCGCAACTCAACCAAATACAGAAACGCGCTGCAAATACTCACAATGCAACCAAAAACAGAAACGCACTGCAAATTACTCACAACGCAACCAAATGCAGAAACGCAATGCAAATACTCACAATGCAACCAAAAACAGAAACGCACTGCAAATTACTCACAACGCAACCAAATGCAGAAACGCAATGCAAATACTCAGTCACAATGCAACCAAAAACAGAAACGCACTGCAAATACTCGCAACTCAACCAAATACAGAAACGCGCTGCAAATACTCACAATGCAACCAAAAACAGAAACACACTGCAAATACTCGCAACTCAACCAAATACAGAAACACACTGCAAATACTCGCAACTCAACCAAACAGAGAAATGCGCTGCAAATACTCACAACTCAACCAAATACAGGACGCTCTGCAAATACTCACAACACAACCAAATACAGAAACGCACTGCAAATACTCAGTCACAACTCAACCAAATACAGAAATGCACTGCAAATACTCACAACGCAACCAAAAACAGAAACGCACTGCAAATACTCACAACGCAACCAAATACAGAAACGCAATGCAAATACTCAGTCACAATGCAACCAAATACAGAAACGCACTGCAAATACTCGCAACTTAACCAAATACAGAAACGTGCTGCAAATACTCACAACGCAACCAAAAACAGAAACGCACTGCAAATACTCACAACGCAACCAAATACAGAAACGCAATGCAAATACTCAGTCACAATGCAACCAAATACAGAAACGCACTGCAAATACTCGCAACTTAACCAAATACAGAAACGCGCTGCAAATACTCACAACTCAACCAAAAACAGAAACGCACTGCAAATACTCACAACGCAACCAAATACAGAAACGCAATGCAAATACTCAGTCACAATGCAACCAAATACAGAAACGCACTGCAAATACTCGCAACTTAACCAAATACAGAAACGCGCTGCAAATACTCACAACGCAACCAAAAACAGAAACGCACTGCAAATACTCACAACGCAACCAAATACAGAAACGCAATGCAAATACTCAGTCACAATGCAACTAAATACAGAAACGCACTGCAAATACTCGCATCTCAACCAAATACAGAAACGCGCTGCAAATACTCACAACGCAACCAAATACAGAAACGCACTGCAAATACTCACTGTCACAATGCAACCAAATACAGAAATGCACTGCAAATACTCGCAACTCAACCAAATACAGAAACGCGCTGCAAGTACTCACAACGCAACCAAATACAGAAACTCACTGCAAATACCCGCAACTCAACCAAAAACAGAAACGCACTGCAAATACTCGCAACTCAACCAAATACAGAAACGCACTGCAAATACTCGCAACTCAACCAAACAGAGAAATGCACAGAGAAATGCAAACAGCGCATTTCTCTGTTTGGTTGAGTTGCGAGTATTTGCAGTGCGTTTCTGTATTTGGTTGAGTTGCGAGTATTTGCAGTGCGTTTATGTATTTTGTGTTTATTTTTGCATCCTGATCAAATGTGCATTGTGAGTATTTGCAGCGTGTTTTGGTTTTTGGTTGCGTTGTGAGTATTTGCAGCGTGTTTCTGTATTTGGTTGAATTGTGAATATTTGCAGCACATGCGTTGTCAAACTTATGAAGATGTTTTCTTAATTTGCTGGTGTTTTTTTTTCTATTTGCATGCGTTTTCTAGAGTTGCAGCACGTTGAGCACTCTCGGCCACCGAAAGAAAAGCTCTGACGCTACTTCCATTAGTCCACCTTCAACGGACAATTTAAACAACGTTACAGATCAAATGATAAACATGTTTACTGAAGATTTGTATTTAAAAGTACTTTAACCAAAAATACAAGCTTCAATTGTATTTAATTTTTTTTGCTTTTAAACACTCCAGAATGTTTTGTCTTATAGACTTCCATTGTATGAGTGTTTATGTGTGTTTTTGGAGGTTTTGACAAACTGAGAGATGATTCGAAATCATTTTTGGTGGTAATCAACAATCAACAGTGTGCATAGATTACTTTTTTTATTTATTTAACAAAGAGTATTGTTTTAAGCTTGCTAATTCCACTCAAAGAAATACATACTCAATCATAAAATATTTGTAAAAAAAAATCAGAAACAGACTGCCTTATAAACAATAAATCGAAAATAGTCATCCATAATTCGAGGGACCACAAGACCCTAGACCTGCACCATGTTTCTGTCTTGTTGCATCTAACCTCGTTGATTTCTGGAGATAAATGTATGTGGAAAAGCTGATCACATTCCTAAATCTGTGAATCTATGACCTTCTCCCAACCAGGTGATGACCCTAGATTTAAAACGAAACATTAAAGAACATTACACAAGACCCATTCCATCAGCCTTTGAGGAAAAGAAAAATGTTTCAATTAAATCTCCAGTATCAGCACCAGCGCTGATTACACACACACTTTCACATCCTCAAAAAGTTATTTGACATAAATTACGGGTGTCACATCATTTTCCAGCGCATAGAATGCAATTTACGGCCGATCCCATTGACTGGGAGCTGAACCTCGAATAAAATCGCCAAACTGCCTGGGCAATAAGATGCACCTTTCTCTCCCATCAGCACACAATCAGTCCGCCGGCCACCGGCAGATTAACAATGCAAATACTGCTCATGATAGTAACGACACATTTATGCACAAATACTGAGCTGTGGTCGATATCTTTCAGAGCCAGGAAGGTTTGGAGCCATTGGTTTTATCAGCTTCCCTCTTCAAATAAAAATGAACTGCCTAGTAAGAGGATGGAAGAGATGCATCTTTAATACTCAATAAATTAAAACATGTTTTAGTGGAGTTCATAGCATCACCGTATTTGTCTTCAAGGTGAGTTTAAAGGTCTTAATGACAGTTTGTTTTTCAGTCAAATGTGAAACAATGAAAAACTTCAGTTATTTAAATGTGCATACACTGTACATTGCATGACAATAGAGAGCTTTTCTATAGGTTGTTTTCAATCAGGATTGTATTTTTTAAACCAAGTTCAGTGAATTTATGAATGTAAGCGGGACACTTAATGATGTGTCATTGTGTTATTCTTCCATTAATATTTTTGGAATGGAATGACATTTAGCCATGTGTATCATTTTAAAAACAACAAATCCGAAAGTGCCTCAATTTACTCTCCCAACCGTTGAGACCTATTTAACATCAAATAAAGCAATAAAGCATGAAATGGGCCTATTGTGTCATGTTTGCTAACTCATAAGTTAGACATTAAAGTGAATATGATAAACTCATATTGTTGGAATGACAATATGTACCTTAGGTTGCTGAAAACGTGGCACTTCCTGTTTACCTTTGTAACTGCCAACAGCTGAAATTGTATCAAAGCTCATATATCATATTATATACATTTTTAAAAATAATTTTGAAAAGTTTTAAAGTATTTAATAGTTCTAAAATATTTTAAATAATGTACAGGTTTGACATAATGGAATTTCTCTCATAATTTGTACTTTTGGATTTTTTAAAAATCTCCAAAGATCCTACTAAAAACTAAAATTTTCATAAAATGATTGTGTAAGTGGGACTTATATGGACTAAATAGTATAATATATTGTATTGTATTATATATATTGACTAAAAAAGTAACTAAAATATTCCTCAATATTTTTTTATTTTTTTTTATATATTTCATTTGCCAGGATGCTTTAGTCACATTACATAACATTTTTGACTAGAATATTATTGTAGTCCATACCATAGAATAATGTTACCATGTGAGCAATTTTTTTAGGTTTCCTGAAAAGCACTTTTTACAGACCAGGATCTTATTTGATTTGTCCCATTAGGATCTTTGGTAACACTTTATTTTGATAGTCCCTTTTGAAAATTCTGTTGACTATAAGTAACTTTACAACTTCAAGTCAACTAAATCTCAGTAGAGTATTAGTAGACTGTCTGCTTAATATCTGCTAACTCTTCATTGTGATGGTCCTCCAACAGACATTCTACTGACTATAAGTAACTTTGCAAGTATGTCAACTTATTTTAACCCTAACTCTACCAGTCTACTAATAATGAGAGTTAGTAGACATGTAGGTGCAACGTTACATTACTTATAGTCAACAGAATGTGTTAAAGGGACCATCAAAATAAAGTGAAACAGGATCTTTTAGGGTTGTTGGTCACAAACAATGACAGGAAATTCATAAGGTGGGAAGGAGTCGACATGTAAAGAATGGACCTTAGTCTCGATAAAAACTTGCACACGGCCCTCATAAAGCTGTCATCAAACACTTAAGCACTTGACAAGGTAAAACATGCACTTTGTCCTTAACTGTGATCATTTAGTTAGGAAGCAGCACTTCACTGAATGAAAATCATAGCAAACCAGCGCCTCCTAGTGTCAGGACTGACACATTTACTGTAATAAAAGTGTCAGACATTTCACCAGAGGCTTGGAGGTCTCACTGCATAGCTCTGGCTTTTGAAAGCCTATAGTACTGACACAATTACCCCCAGCTAAACCTGCCATACGAGCACAGTATGGTAGCCATATGCATGTTTTCTAGGCCTGTGGCCCAGTTGCAGTAGCTGACCCACTTCACATCACGATAGTGCCATAGGGGTCTTTCAGAGATGAAGGTGTGCACTGTATGTTGGAAAAGGTGCATGGTGATGATTGATGAGGTTTCTTGCGGCTTTCTCTCTGCAAGGCCTGTTGGAAGAGCAAAGCAGACTTTGCCCTGATATCTCCCTAAACACAACCCTGATATGCTGCTACACTCGTTTCAACGAATCTACAATTGGACTAGTACTAGTTGATTTCCTTATTAAAGCTCAGTGATCTAACACCATGTACAGAATCCTAGCTGACCATGTCTCTGCTATCCATGCAGGGCTGGAGGAGGTGGGTGTCCGTTATGGCTCTTTACACCAACCATCATGAACAAAACAGATTTCCTGCCCTCCGCTCTCTTTCTCTTCTTCTACTGCAGGCCATAGAGAAATTAATACTAGAAAGGATTTATTAAAGGGATAGTTTAACCAAATTTCTGTCATCACTTACTCACCCTCATGTTGTTCCAAACCTGTATGAGTTTCTTTCTTCTCTTGAACACAAAATAAGATTTTTTAAAGAATGTTGGTAACCAAACAGTCAACAGCACACATTGACTTCCATAGTATATGTTTTCCTACTATGGAAGTCAAAGGCAACCGTCGACAACTGTTCGATTACCCAGCATTCTTTTAAAGATCTTCTTTTGTGAGTAAATGATGACAGATAACGATGAAAGATGAAGGTCTTCACAAAATATTAAGCATGGAGGATGATGCAGCACAACTGAAATATTTCTTGAGCACAAAATCAGAATATTAGAATGATTTCTGAAGGATCATGTGACACTGAGGACTGTGATAATGATCAAAATACAGCTTTGATCACAGGAATAAATGACATTTTAAAACAAAATGGAAAAATTATTTTTAAATGGCAATATTTCACCATAATACTGTATTTTTGACTGAATGAATGCAGCCTTGGTGAGCATATGAGACTTATGACAGACCACAAACTTATGAATGGTAGTTTAAACTGTTCGATTGAACAGACAATGAGTTATAAACAGACTTATTGAAACGAAACCTTATTTTTCACTTTTCAAATTTCACACACACCAATATAAGCAATAGGCCCTATATGAAAAATACACATTTCTAAAATGCCTTGCCCCATTACTGTAAAAGCAATTTGTTTCTACAAACTGAGGCATGAGTCAAAATTATTTGCTTTGATAATCAACATTTGAAACCTTTAAAGCCATAGTAGGAATTCACGGTAAGATCAGATTCTCAGGCGCTGCTTCTTGGTGTCCGTGAGCATCCAGCTTTAATCAAAAAACAAGTTGATAGTAATAAATTGGTGTCACCAAACCTAATGAAATGCAATTTACAGTGAAAACAAAACACAACAAAGCAAATTTATTTTATCTATTTAATAATCCTTGTCATTACTGTGAACAGTCAAGAACTGTGTGTTCTAAAACTCTTTGTATATAACAGCGAATATGCCCTGTACATGAGAAGCGACTAAAATCTACCGTCTGCCATGGGCTCTGGTTCTGCGTTCCAGGAGTAACAGTGAACAGTAGCTTAAAACGCTTCAAGGAAGGATGATGATGTACAGTACAAGAGGAGGGAAATAAAAGTACAGAAAATGCAAACCTCATTTCAATTTGGACTTTGTTCATAAATATAACACTGATGGCCTCTCTCTCATCTTGCACCCAACTGAAGCACGCCACTGTATGGAGATTCAATGCTGTACACACAAATAACAAATCCTTAATGTGAATAGACATGATGTGAGTTCAAATAAAAAGTCTCTGCTTAAAGCACTGCTGATTAAATTGTCAAATTAGGAAAAAATACAAACACTGATGCTTCACAACAACTAAAGTTTTCCAGCATGATAAGGTGAAAAATGAAATCGATTTCAATAGAACTAGTTACATTTAGAAAAGGGCATGTATTGGTTCGTGTAGACTCGTTTTGATATCGATGCACGTGTCCTTTTGGAAACACTCTATACTGAATGCAATGGTGACGTACAAGAGAACATCAGTTGCGGGAGAATGTACACGCATCCTAAATGCGATACGTGAGGTCAGTCGATCGTCTAAACTGTTAAAAGACACCATGGGTCAGGGAGATCTCAGAGAAAGGGGCGAGGGGTGATGGTCATGCAGAGGTGACAGGCACATGTCCCGTCAGATATGACCGGATCATGCATTTGGCTAGCGGGAGAACCCACACTGAAATGATCATGTGTATGAAAGGCCCTGAATTTATGGTTACCCATTTAGGAATACACAGAAAAAAGATAAAAAAAAAAAACATTTATAAATGGTCAGTATGGCATAATGGAAAACTGTATTGACTCTCAAAGGTAAAAAAAGAAAAGAAAAGAAAAAGACAACCTTATAATATCAGTTCCTAAAGGGTCACAACATATTTTAGCAGTGTAACAAAGGTTATCTGGTGTTTGGCACATGCTGTAACAAAAAACACACACACAAAAAAAAGGTTAGTATTACACACACAGCAACAGCCATTTCGTGGTGACTTCCCTTTACAGGAGACATTAAACCGTTAATTATTATTACTGCACACCAACCAGTGCTGGTGTTTTAATGATGTATCATGTGAAATCAGGAACCATCACTACGCATTTCAAATTCAAACCTAAAAAAGAATAAAAAAAAATCGTCTTGAGAAGGCTTTAAAGTTCAGCCGAAGCAAATAAAGAGGATTTAAAACCGTGAAAATGAATCACATCAACAAGCTACGTAGTAGAGGCACACACAGAAGGAAAGGGGTTCGAAAAAAGGCATCAAAAATACAGCATGCTTTGAAAAGTGCTGATGAATAATAACATTAGGATTATTAAATAATTGAAAAAAAAAGCAGTTGTTTAAAATGTACAAGAAGGCTGAGATGAAGGGTTAGAACACATCAGAAAACACCCAAATTCATAGAAATGTAGAAAACCTCAAGGTACGACCCACCCAGCGAAACCCCCGGGCCGTTGTTTAGTCTCAACAGACACGAACCCGCAAGGAGGATCTGGGGCGAATCGTTCGAAAACCTTCTCCCAACCAAAAAAAAGAAAGAAAATAAAAAAAATTAAAAAAAGTGAGTAAGAGAGAGCAGATACACACAAAACTCTTTCTGTGAACTTCTCCCGGTTGCTCTCAGGTTTTAGTGTCTCGTGGGGTGCGTATGCAGCGTTAACGTGAGTTTCGGGAGCAGGTTGGATCGCGTACCATTTACAGCTGCCTGTCATGGTGTTTTTATAAAGTTGGAACACGGTTATAAGTTTATTGCGAGATGCGCTCGGCAGTCTGCAGGCTGTAAAGAGGAGGCGCATGCGGGGAGTCGTCGGGTCACCAGTAAAATGAGCGGGACAGGAAGTTGGCTGCCGTGCTCAGCCAGGTCACACCATCTTGCACCGAGCCCAGGCGCGTCACAGCCTTGTGCTGCTCCTGAGACGGGCTCTCGTCCTCAGGCAGATAATCCGGCAAATTCACGTTCTGCTCGACCACCACATCAGAGTCCTCTTGGAATGGGATTACAATCTGGATGAGAGGGAAAAGAGAATGATGGGAACAATGACTCATTTAATATACACAGAGCCATGAATAATCAAATTAGTCCCCGCCTCCACTCACTCACACCAGCTCAGAGATCCACTCGCTCAACTTTACTGTAGTAAACCCTGCATAATGGCAAGTGGAAATACTGGTTCATTTCAGCCATATATGTTTGAACCAGAAACTGATTCAGAAGAAGTGGAAGAGTAAATTAAACAGCCACATATACAAGTCGATGTATCAGAATGGTAATGCGTTATATGTATCGCTCTCTAACACGTCGGACACATAACGGTAATAATTATGGATAGCCTTTTTCTTGACTACGTTATCAAATAGCTAATAATGTGTTGCTAATATTACACAAAGCATGTTCACGTTCACCATCTCAGAGTCAGTCAGCTGCCTTCAAACAATCAGTATTCCTTAGAAACACTTTGAGCAACTGAGAACGTCAGTGGAGAAAGGCATAGTTCATCATAACATCATAAGATAAATTCACCCGAACAGTATAGCTATATTGCTAAATGTACACAATTGTTCAAATCAACAGAAAAATATACCAGGATAACCTGGCTTCTCTTGAGACCCCTGCTGCAACACTTAATGATATGCTAAAGCCCGCCCCCCTCATGACGGAATTGTTTACAACATATTTGTGAGGTAGAGAACACGGGCGATGTTTTTTTTTCACTGCAGTTTTAAGGAGAAATGCCGTATGGATTTGCACATGGTTAGCCGTAAATCATATTAAAAACACCACAAACATATAAACAACATTAAAAGCTTGACTTTTTCACCACAGGGGGTCTTTAACATTTTTAATCTACTAAAGAATGGCTGTTTGGTCAAAATTATTACCATTATTTAAAAATACAGCTCAAATATCATCATAAGGTTCAAAAGGTTAAGACATTTTATTTTTAGTTGTATCACTCTAGCCCTAATTACTATTTAGCTTTCTCTTTGTGCCTGTTCAAGCAGAAAAAGTTTGATCAACAAGTCGATATCTCAATCAACTGCGCCACCTGCTGGTTGTTAAAGGAAGTGTGTGGTAAAGCAGTGTTCCAGACCGCCACCGGAGGTCATGACTGTGCCGCTGCAGGTAGAGATCGCCCTTCCAATTCAACCAGAGAGGACACATCTTTCTTTAATGACCACACACTGCATGCAAGAGTGTGTCTGTGTGTGTGTGTCTCCAGGGCCCTCTGACGCAAGGTTTCAGGGGGAGAGGGACATCCTGAGTGATCATGTGATGAGGGGAAAATGAGTAACACTTCTGAAGGGGAGGAATAGATAGACAGCACCAGCTCCACATGACAAACTGCGTTACCCTCTGCTTTCTCACGGTTTTGAGGACAGACACAGCCACGACAGCGTCGGCTAACATCCTCAGGTAGAGGTAGTCAACAAAACTTAACGCAGCTTGAGAAAGGGATAGCTCATCCTAACCTCAACACTGTTATATTTACTCTCTCATGTCTTTGAAACTAATTTGATTTTACATGGAGTGCATAAGGAGATCAATTTTCAAGATAATTTTTTTTTCTTCCAGAAAAAGGAAAGTATATAATAACGGAGGCTGTCTAGCCCCAAAAAGTGACATGAAGATACTCATATTTGGTTCAACTATCCATTTTTAGATGTGTTTGTTTGATTTACTCACCTCCGATCCGTCTTCCCCCCTCATTACCTGCTGTGCCTTCATGACTTTGGTTGAAGCTATAGCAGTTCCCAAGGCCTGGGGAATGAAAATAAATGCATTAGAATGCTAAAATGGGTTTTATAACAGCATCTCTGATCCATAAAGAGTGATTTGTTTCTTCAGAATCATTTCCTTTGGTTCAGTTGATTTATTATTCTTTACATCACCAGTCAAAATTGTTCACAGACGTCCCAACCTGGCATCTTAAATGTATTAAAATATACATATTTTTGAAAAGTCACTTATGCTCACCAAGGCTGCATTTATTTGTTATGTGATATACAGTAAAAACAGTCATATTGTGAAATATTATCATTTTAAATACCCTTTCTATTTAAATATATTATTTAAAATGAATATATATTTTAAAATGTAATTTATTTCTGTGATGGCATCACAGTGTCACATGATCCTTCAGAAATCATTCTAATAAGCTGATTTGGTGCTCAAGAAACATTTCTTCTTACCATTAAAGGAACACTCCACCGTTTTTTGAAATAGGGCTTATTCACCTTCTTTCCTACATTTAGATAGGTGGGCAAATGTATTTTTGTCTCAGTGCATGCATTGTTTTAGTTTGACAGGGTCGGCGCTAGCTTAGCTTAGCATAATGAATGGAATCCTTTGTTGCCAGCTAGCATGTCCTGAGTAAAAGTGATATAAAAAAAAAAAAAACCCACCTAATTACTTCATGTGGCCTGTGTATTCACAACAAGTACAAATAGCGATGCAGATTAACACTAGGCGATTTCCTATGCAGATATTAACTTGGGACTATATTAGGGGGAAGCACAGGCGAAGCACTGCTACTTGGGCGCAGAGATATCACGCCCAAGTAGCAGTGCTTCGCCTGTGCTTCTCCCTAATATAGTCCTTACTATATCTGCCTAGGAAATCGCCTAGTGTTAATCTGCATCGCTATTTGTACTTGTTGTGAATACGCAGGCCACAAGAAGTAATTAGGTGGGGTTTTTTTATTTTTTCCATCACTTTTACTCAGGACATGCTAGCTGGAAACAAAGGATTCCATTCATTATGCTAAGCTAATGCTAAGCTAAGCTAGCGCCGACCCTGTCAAACTAAAACAATGCATGAGACAAAAATGCATTTGCCCACCTATCTAAATGTAGGAAAGAAGGTGAATAAGCCCTATTTCAAAAAACGGTGGAGTGTTCCTTTAATTATTAAAACAGTTGTGCTGCTTAATATTTTGTGAAGACCGTAATTTTTTTTCAGGATTCTTTGATGAATAATAGTTTAAATGAACTAAATTAATTTTTTGTAAAATTATAAAAGTCGTTACTGTCCCTTACTAAATAAGAGAAAATATAAAAAAAGATTATGTCCCAAAATTGAACAGTAGTGTACATGTAGTTAAATATTAATGTTTTTTTACTTTATTAAAACTCATTAAAAATACAAGACATCTAACCAATTTTTTATTTGAATAAAAGCAAACAATATACTCAATCAAGACAACACTAGTTTCATTTTTCACAGGCATTCTTAAATAGTCATGTTGTTTCTGCTAGATTGTGATCTCACCTCGGCCTTCAGGTCCGAACGGATCCTCACCACGCATCTCTTCACAGCCATTTGGAAGGTAAAGCTGATGACTCCTTTGATCTTTAGCAGTGCCTCTTCACAAAGACTCCTCCGAGTCTGACAGAAACAGATACAGTGTGTCAAACTGTGCAAATATCTGAATCTCCATACGCTGCGATTAAACGGGTTACAGTGCAAGTTGTTTGATTGCAGTTACCGAATCATCAAGTCCGTCGATCTGAAGCACCACCGTTTTGGCCCGTTTGTTCGTGGCGCCCAGGAAAAACTGAGCTTTTCTTCGGCACGAGGCGGACGCTCCCGCCTGTTCGGCCTCCGCACTGCTGGAGTTCTGCAGGATCTCGTAGATCTCAGAGGCTAGCAGCTTCGTCTCGCCTGGCGACGTGCCCCTAGACCAACACATCACAGTTCACTGTAGGATTTTCCATTATGACAACAGATGAACACTAAAAATAATGGCCACTTTCGATGAACAAAGAAATAATTGAGCAGTCTAGTCTTTTTAAAAGAGCATGTATTGTACAATTCAGCGCTTGTCGGTGCTGATATTTGAAAAGGTCACCACTCCGGCAGACAAGGGGACACGACACAGATCTGTGCGGGGGGTAATCTGCACACATGAGGGATACAGAAAAGAGCTTGAACCAACTAACCTTTAATACTGAAACAACACTGTGATTCATCTAGAGCATTCCGTACGGTTTAATATCACAACTAAGTATAATAGCATATCGAATGTAAAGTACACTTGAAAATTAAGAGATTGATGCATCATAGCATGAAAAGCCTAAACAGAACATAAAATAAAATAAAAAATTTATAAAATAAAATTAATAATAATAGGGAGTGGGACAAGCTGAAAATATGCCTATTAGGGCAAGAAGAAATTAAAGTAAAAATAATAGGATAAAAGGATGTCTGTCATCAACTGAAATTGTCTATAACAAGGTCAGAGAAACAAATAAAAAAATATTACATAATAATAATAATAATGATAAAGAAAAGATAGGTATTATGACACAAACAGCGTGAACGATATGTGAACGAGTTACATTTCAAATAAAATCTGGAAAAAAATGTTTATGCAAAAATAATAAAACTACAATAATACTATTTGTATTACTCTTATATTATAATAGTCTTATTGTGCAGTGGAATTTTTAAAGCATACATAAAACTTTAATATTCAGAATATTTAGTTTTACATTTTTTAGAATAAATGGTTAATAAAAATGCCTAATGTGCATCTCTCATCCATAGGCAGTTTTAGATGATTGCCCCATGCTAAATATACCGTCACAAAAATTATGCACACTGCACCCTTGGTGCATCTTACCCCCATCTCCCCTATGGATTGGGGCACAAAAAGGCCTTAAATACAGAACAAGAATAAAAACAAATGGAAAGTTATTAACATTTTCTATTTAGCCAGTCTGTTTCTTGGTGGCTAACTATAGTCAAGTGACCTGTTCGTTTAATGAGGTTAAAAAAAACAGCAGTTCATTGACATCATTTTAGATCAGGCATGACATCAGAATCTTGATTTGCCCTACAGGCGCTAATGGGGGAGATGCAACTCTGCCATCATTCATGCAGAGTTACAGGAACGGGCATCTGCTCACTGGCATATCTGAGCTGCCAGACCTCCAAGCTTCCCATGTTCACCTGAGGGAATGCTGACGGCATCTATTTCCTCCGTCAAAAGCAACTTCTGCAGCCAATAACAGCACATTCGCATATAGGTCTTGGAAATTACAAAAAAAAAGTCTGAAAACACTGAAAGTTCCTCATAAAAACAAATACAAGCATTAGCATAGCTTAGTTCTGAGCTCTGTCGTCTCATCAGGGGTGATGAAGGATTTCTTCACTTCCTCTAGCCATAGAATTTCACAGACTGGGGCGATACACAACCTCTACCCAAAGTCGTTGTGCCGGAAATAGTGACGGGCAGCTTGTGGAACTGCAGGGCACTCCTTGATGGCATCTGTGCTAACTGAAGTGACTGGTGAATGGAAGGGGGCGGGCAGGGAGTCGCCCTGAGAGAAGGATAGGCAGCTCTCTGCCAACCATCGGCACTTCTGTCTGTGTGGCTCCATGTAAACAGAAGGCACTCGCCGTCTAAAAGCCTGCAGACTTTCGCACTCGAAATAAGCCCGAACTGCAATGAATATATACATATACTTGGATATTGCGCCTCTATAGTTAGCTTTGGGGTGTAAAAAACATGCAGTTGTGTGAATATTTAAAGCATTAGCTGGCATCTACATTAGTATTGTTTGACATATAAGGTAAAAGAAACCCTGAGTAAAAGAAACCCTGTTTTCTCATGCATAATCTAACAAAGGCTCAACAGTATGGATTTTTTTCCTGTACTAGATCAGATTTTTCACTGGCCCTATCACATCACATATAATATACAGTGAGGAAAATAAGTATTTGAACACCCTGCTATTTTGCAAGTTCTCCCACTTGGAAATCATGGAGGGGTCTGAAATTGTCATCGTAGGTGCATGTCCACTGTGAGAGACATAATCAAAAAAAAAAAAACAGAAATCACAATATATGATTTTTTAACTATTTATTTGTATGATACAGCTGCAAATAAGTATTTGAACACTTGTCTATCAGCTAGAATTCTGACCCTCAAAGACCTGTTAGTCTGCCTTTAAAATGTCCACCTCCACTCCATTTATTATCCTAAATTAGATGCACCTGTTTGAGGTCGTTAGCTGCATAAAGACACCTGTCCACCCCATACAATCAGTAAGAATCCAACTACTAACATGGCCAAGACCAAAGAGCTGTCCAAAGACACTAGAGACAAAATTGTACACCTCCACAAGGCTGGAAAGGGCTACGGGGAAATTGCCAAACAGCTTGGTGAAAAAAGGTCCACTGTTGGAGCAATCATTAGAAAATGGAAGAAGCTAAACATGACTGTCAATCTCCCTCGGACTGGGGCTCCATGCAAGATCTCACCTCGTGGGGTCTCAATGATCCTAAGAAAGGTGAGAAATCAGCCCAGAACTACACGGGAGGAGCTGGTCAATGACCTGAAAAGAGCTGGGACCACCGTTTCAAAGGTTACTGTTGGTAATACACTAAGACGTCATGGTTTGAAATCATGCATGGCACGGAAGGTTCCCCTGCTTAAACCAGCACATGTCAAGGCCCGTCTTAAGTTTGCCAATGACCATTTGGATGATCCAGAGGAGTCATGGGAGAAAGTCATGTGGTCAGATGAGACCAAAACAGAACTTTTTGGTCAAAATTCCACTAAACGTGTTTGGAGGAAGAAGAATGATGAGTACCATCCCAAGAACACCATCCCTACTGTGAAGCATGGGGGTGGAAGCATCATGCTTTGGGGGTGTTTTTCTGCACATGGGACAGGGCGACTGCACTGTATTAAGGAGAGGATGACCGGGGCCATGTATTGTGAGATTTTGGGGAACAATCTCCTTCCCTCAGTTAGAGCATTGAAGATGGGTCGAGGCTGGGTCTTCCAACATGACAATGACCCAAAGCACACAGCCAGGATAACCAAGGAGTGGCTCTGTAAGAAGCATATCAAGGTTCTGGCGTGGCCTAGCCAGTCTCCAGACCTAAACCCAATAGAGAATCTTTGGAGGGAGCTCAAACTCCGTGTTTCTCAGCGACAGCCCAGAAACCTGACTGATCTAGAGAAGATCTGTGTGGAGGAGTGGGCAGAGGTGGGTAGTAACGAAGTACATTTACTTCGTTACATTTACTTGAGTACTTTTTTAGAAAAATTGTACTTTTAAGAGTAGATTTGAATGTGGGTACTTATTACTTTTACTCGAGTACATTTCTAATGAAAAAACTGTACTTTTACTTCGTTACATTGGGCGAAGTTCCTCTCGTTACTTTATTTTAATGCAATATGTGTTGTTAAATGCGTAGTTTATTCCAAGCGCGCTGTATCTTTTTTCTGGGCATGAGCGATGCTCAATTCACAAATGAATGACTCTTTTGAGTCGATTCTGTTCAAAGACTTCATCAAACAAGTTGGCAGATCTGTCTAAATCGGTTCGCGAATCAGTTTGAATGATCTGTTCAGTTCCTGCACGCACTGAATCATCTGAAGCCCTTTCAATTCACACTCGACTCGGAGTCGTAACAAAACGATTTAAGCACATCAAGAGCGTTAGATGAAGTGGCAGTGGACCTACAGTAGCTACTAGCTACAGTCAAGTGAGAGCAAATCTTCAAATGCATCAACTTTTTGCCAGCGATGAAGATCTTTATTAGTTGAACATCTTCGTAAGCTGTCTGTGAATGAATGATTCCACAGGACGATATATTCGATTTCATTTCACTCAGGTAATACATTTTACAACCAAACAGATTACTACGCCACGATACTAGAAAGTATGACATTACCCGTTTTTGGACATATAAATTAATTTACATTAAATAAAGCTACCATTGTTCACAGTTAATGAACACCCGCCATCCCGCGGTAGTTTGTGTGTATTGTTGCGCAGTGGGTGCGAACTCGACTTCAAAACGAATGCCTTTGCCTGCCGTTGACAGTTAACCAGTTTAAACATGCTTGCAGAAATATACATTTGATTATATTTTGGAGAACAGTCAGAAGAAGAACCGTCGATGTACTTTTATTTTTATTTATTTATTTTTTTTTTTCGTGTGTGTTCAGATGTTCAGTAGCAGTCATGAGCGCGAGCACATGTGAAGAGTTTTTAACTCTTCTCTGTAAATACCTTTGAATGCAACACTGCAGATTCATTTTATTTCGAAATTTTCTAATAATCCAAATGTAGTTGTATAAGTTAATATTATACAAACCAGAGGACAGGCAATGATTTTCGAGCTATACAGATGGCAGAAATAATGCTTATGTCTCTCTTCTGTTTTAGTTGCAAAGATAGCTGATAATAATAGTCATTTAAATAAACAAAATCTAAATATATCATTTTATATATAGCCTACGACTTCAGAGGCAAAAGCCTCTAAGTACCATCTGAAATTTTCTTCTAAAAGAGCATTTTTATCAAGCTTGTATGTTTATGTTCACACTTAAATGGCAATGAAAAGTAGCCTACCTATTATTTGTCATTAAAGTGAAATTACTAACCTTAAATATACGAGCTTGATACAAATGATTGTTTTAGAAGAAAATTTCAGATGCCACTCAGAGGCTTTTGCATCATGAAGTCTTCCTATATATATATATATATATATATAGGCCTATATGATCCGAAGTAACTAGTTACTCACTACTTGAGTAGTTTTTTCATTGGATACTTTTTTACTCTTACTCAAGTAACTATTAAGATTATTACTTTTACTTTTACTTTGAGTAAATATTTCTATAAGTACTTGTACTTTTACTTGAGTACAGTTTTTGGGTACTCTACCCACCTCTGGGAGTGGGCCAAAATCCCTGCTGCAGTGTGTGCAAACCTGGTGAAAAACTACAGGAAACGTTTGACCTCTGTAATTGCAAACAAAGGCTACTTTACCAAATATTAACATTGATTTTCTCAGGTGTTCAAATACTTATTTGCAGCTGTATCATACAAATAAATAGTTTAAAAATCATACATTGTGATTTCTGGATTTTTTTTTTTTTTGATTATGTCTCTCACAGTGGACATGCACCTACGATGACAATTTCAGACCCCTCCATGATTTCTAAGTGGGAGAACTTGCAAAATAGCAGGGTGTTCAAATACTTATTTTCCTCACTGTATGTGTGTGTGTGTGTGTGTGTGTGTATGTGTGTGTATGCATGTATGTATATATATATATGTGTGTGTGTGTGTGTGTGTGTGTGTGTGTGTGTGTGTGTGTGTGTGTGTGTGTGTGTGTGTGTGTGTGTGTGTGTGTGTGTGTGTGTGTGTGTGACATCACAGGAATAAATAACATTTTAAAATGTATTAAAAAAAATTAAATCTATAAAATATTTCAAAATATTACTGTTTTTACAGCATTTTTGATCAAAAGAGCATAAGAGACTTCTTTCAAAAAAAAATCCTTGTAATAATAATATAAAAGTAGAAAATACTACATTTTTATAGACAAAAAGGTAAAACAAACAATTTGATTCAAATTCAATTTGAAAAAAACTTTGTGAAAGGTTGACAACTATAATGTAACTAAATGACAGCTATAAATTCATAAATATATTTGCAAGACATTTGTGGTTTCCTTTTTCTCAAAGTTTCAAAAAAAAAAAAAATACATCAGTTTGCAATGGATACAAATTTTTTTTTTCTGCATAATTGATAAGTGTAAGAAGTACAGAAAATGCCCCACTGGCCTGGATAGAGCAAGTTACAATGTCAACAGGCTCTCACACTGGCCATCCTTACTGTTGAACCATGAGTTATGATGTCATTTCCCTTTCTTGTCAGGTAAATGTATAATAACTGAAAACCCACATTGATCAACCAATATTCTGAATATGGGCACTGAACATGAACTCCTTAATGTCAATGGTGGTATGATTTTCTCTCTTAGACTGACCTCTGCTGGACATCAACCGATGGCGAGCAAAACAAATGCAATCGTGCACCAAATCAGGTTGCTTGACACGACAGTTCGCATTACACTTAAACAGCAAGATCGCATCATCGCTCCCATTTAGTTTCAAAACAGACAAATCCGCTTATGACAGTACGACCTTTTATCGTGCTCTCAAAATCTGCCCACCTCACACATTCACTTCAACTAAAGCTGCAGGATGAGGATTTCTGCGGAAAGTGCAAAGCGAGCTCATGTTGCCTTCATGTTTTGTGGCAGAATGATGGGAGCGACTTACTTCTGCATGACGTTCTGCAGGCTCAGCATCATTCCCAGCTCGCCCTTCATCTTCTCCCTGTTGGCGTGGCATTCTGCCAGGTAGCGCACCGCCTGGAAGGACACAGAGCCATTAAGGGTCACACAGGGCCATTACAGAGGCATACCGCCAGGCACCGCTGTGATAACAAATCCATTAACACAACACCAGGACTACTCGGGTCAGAGTTACTGCGTGTGTGTGTGTGAAAAAGTGTTATTCAAATATTCTCCAAATGTCTTCACAGGTGTGATGTCCTTCAAAAGGAGGTAAAATATACAGTGGGGTCCAACATTTTGAGGGAACATGGAAAATATGGGGTTCAAACCTGGAAATAAAGTTTTATGATTTAAAAAAAACGCAATGACGACAATATTTCTAGTTCAGCACTATTTCTAGGTCACTAATCAAACTAATTGACCATGTCAGCAAAGGTTTTTTCTTGCTTCCACTTAAAAACAAGATGCTCTGTAACATTCTCAAATCATGCTGGAGAACATGGATCATGTCCAGATTTCTCTATCCGTCTTAGAGAAGAAGGGAGGAAACGCTTCCTGTAGAAGTTAGGCTAAGCTTTGTGACAATATTAGACGGCAGGTGGCAGTCTTGTGACTGTCTTCGGACAGCTGGGAGGGAGACAGCATGGAGTGATCTGATTGGTTGATATGAATGCCTTTATCAAACTGATGTCAGACTATTTGAGTTTAATAATAATAAACGTTATTATATTTTATAATAATTATAGTGTTATAATATCTAATAATAAAAATAACCGCTATATTAGGTACAAATTATTATTCTTATTATTTGTACAAGTTTATTTGAGTTTAATAATAATAATAATAATAATAAATTACATACATAATAATAATATTATTATTAGTATTATACACTGAGTACAATAATAATAAGCCACAATATTAGTTACAGATTGTTATTATTGATATAAATGTTATTTGAGTTAATAATATTATTATGTATTATTATTATTAACAATAAGCCATTATATCAGTATAATATCATTATTATTGTTGTTATTATGTATACAATCATTACAACCTTTTTATTATTATTATCATTGGTTACAAATAGGTGGCAGTCATGTGTCCTGCATGGGGCCAGCTGGGTGTGCTTTGAGTGATCTGATTGGCTGATATGAAAACCTTGATATCAACAACTGGGACATTTAAAAATGACTGGAGGTATAAAGTAGTTCTAAAATCATAATTGCAAAATATTATGCTTTATATTGGGATGTCTGAAACTGAATCTAGCAGAGACTGCTTACTGCACACTATAATAAACCACCCATCAGATTTCCAAGAAACATTGCTATCAAAACATTGCTGTTTATTAGAGAACATCAACATATATAAAAATTATACAAAATATTCATGATTATTATAGCATAACATTGAAGCTACCCTGATATGATCCCTGACTTAACTAACATGGCAGAAAGCATCTTACAGGTCGCTATAGCAAGAATGTCTGCACAATTCTTTCAAACTGGATCTTACCAAGAGCGCCGAGTAGACGACTTGTGGGTTGGGGTGGTCGAGGAAGAGAATGAGGCCTGGCAAGCAGCCTTGATCTTCAACAATAACTCGCCTGTTGAGGGGGTCAGCAGCTAAGTCCCTCAGCTGATTCACCACAGCCAAGGCATCAGGCTCCCCACTCATGGTGCTCCCACACCAAGGGCCATGCACAGAAAATACACTGATCTTAGCTGGGGGGGGGGGGGGTAAAAAACACAATTAGATCATTTCTGATACCATGGAACTCTTTGTTAATGACAGAAAGCACACTAAGGTCTATGATAATAATAAAATAACATAAAAACTGGTTTAAATTGAATTAAATAATTTTTAGTCTGCTTAATCTTTTAAAAAATACGATATTTGTTATATTTTAAATATATTATTTAAACAAAAAATAAAAATAGGAACCGGAGATACACTGCCTGACGTCACTCAGTCAACATGCATTTTTGTCTCGCGACACCTTAGCATTGATTTACTGATTATCTTTTTACACGTGGCTTATTTGTGGCTTTCATAGTGCACTAAATGGCCCATGATATTCATATGATCCATATAGCATAACGAGGCCTTTAACGGGGCCTGTGCTAACCGGCTAACATTGACACGGCATCACAAGACAATGACACACTTGAATTCTCATATGGGACATAAAACGGCGTGTAAAAGCTAATATTTGGCGCTGATTGCTCATCCATATTTAGTCTACAGACATCAATACGGGTGTATCTGAATGTCTTTCTATGAACAAAAACAATGACAGCACGCAAGACAGAGAAAGGCAGAATCTACTTATATCAGGTCATATATAAAAATACTCAGATATGTAGCCAAATAATAATGATAAATGTACAATCAGTGTATTAGTTTCTGATGTTCGTGGTCTCTATCTTGTTAACCTTGTGTGTGTGTGTTGTGGCACTGTTGTCCACGCATAACCTTACAGCAAACACGCCCAGGACGGCTCCTCGCTTCAGATGATCCTGTCCAGTCAAAGGATCCCAACAAATGACCTGCTGATGGACACGAAACTGGATGTAGCTCGTGTAATAACGACGAGAGTGAATATGGTTAAAAATCTTTATGACAGCTGTTCTGGTCAGGTATATTTGTCCATTATCTGCGGAGCTTTAACACCCTGGACAACACTTCCTGGAATTAGACAGACTGATTGGAGGATTTGGACTATGACATCATGCGTTCTTGACCAATAAGAGAGGGTTTTACTAAGATACATATTAATATTTCATAATAACTGTGCTTCACAAGTGAGCATTACAGATCAACAAATCAGAACTAAAGCTTGCTAAAATATTTGTGTTTGGCTGCTGTTATTTTTTTGTATTGAAGGAAAAAAATGAATATGAAGCAAGTTATATTTATATTGGGCCTTACTAAAATACATAATCGCTTCACATTACATGACATCATTTGGTTCTGCAGTGAGCCGGTAGAAAATGTCCAGTTCTTATATGAAATGACACTGACATCTGGACAAACAAGGCAAACGTGTAAAAAAAAATCTTCCAAGTACACGCATTTTATATTCAGACATAAAACAACGGACTAGGGTAGCAACAAATACATAAATAAATGTTTGATAATATTTTATACAACTAAAGGTTTTAAAATACTTGGTTGCCATAGTCAACCAGGCACCACATAGTTTCAAAATAAAGTCATACTCCGTTACACACCTATGCACGCCTCGTGTATTTGAGTCATCACTATGTCATGATTTGCCAGTTTAATTGCCTATCCACCATTCTAAACCAATGGTTGCCTCAATACTTCTAGAACCCCCCCATTGTTGGAACATTCTCAATGCCTATTGGCCAATACTGTAAAGACCCGCCCCTCTAACCGTGCGAATGCTCCCACACTGTGGAAATGAAAAACCATGGGAAAACATAGGCTAGGTTACCGCTGGATTCAGTCAGCATTAGCATAGCATAGCACAGCCAGCCAGAAAGGTCCACTAGGAAGGTCTGTTACACTACGGTTTACATGGTAAGACATCGATATTTCCCTGTAATGTCCTATTAGGAATCCCGACAATTTTTGTAAACAACTAAGAGCGCGTTTAATACAACGCTGAAACAATAACGCGTGGGTTTTAGCGGATTTGATGAACTGTAATAAAGTTTTGTAGAGAGTTCACTTGTCCTCTGTTTGTGACAAATACTCTCGTGCAGGAAATAACATCTAGAAGATGTAGTAATTATTATTTTTTTCCCTGGCAAATATCAAGGTGAACAATGGCTGTTCGCCACATAGCAATTGTTTAGGAAAGTATGAGTGGAGACTCGTTTGTACAAGATACTCCTGAAGATCTTAATTAGCTGGTTCTGTTGTGTTTGATCTGAGCCGAACTTTGCAGAAAGGTACAACTCCAGGACCAGGATTGGGCAACCCTGGCTTACAGGAATCATAATGTTTTTATGAGTGGAAACCACTGTACTGTATTAAAGATGAGATCATTTAAAATAAAACATGTATGAGCATAAAACATTGTTTTTGTTTAGGTTTTGATCTGAAGATGACTTACACAGATCCTTGATGATGAGATAGATCTGTGACTAAATCACAAGATGAGCGGAAATCATAGACGGATAGAAATGGATCTGGTAAGTGCATGGAATCATATGTACAGCTTTGGCTAATTTCTCATCCTTATAGATGAATGATTTTCTTTGTCTCTCTTAGGCTTTATCATCATCATCATCATCGAAGCCTTATGGGTCATCCCGGAGTATTGTCAGGAGAATTGCCACAAATCTTCCATTGGCACCTTGTGCTCGTGTCCATTTTCAGGTAAAGCGTCAGTTTTTGTTAATTTAACTCTTTAACACCCCCTCCATCTTTGGCCTTCTCAAAGTCTTCAGCTTTTCATTTTTCAGTTCTCCCGTACCATCAGATTTCTGTCCTCTTCTCTGCTTTGATTCCATTATTGTGCTGACAATAAACACTGAAGAATCACAGGGAATGGCAGCTCACAGTATCTAATCTATCCTTTTCCCTCTGAATAACCTTTAAAATTCCAAGTATGATGACATTAAACCCACCTTGAAACTTGTATTACTGTCTCTGTTTCTCTCTTCTCTGCCCTTCCTTCCAGCTGTCCTGTATGTCAGGAATGCAACATGTCTGCTTTAGGTCAGTTCTCCGGTTTATTCTTGAAAAATCTAGGCCAAGGGCTCTTTTAAAAAGCTTGAATAAATTGCCTGGCACTAATAACATATAGTACAGATTTCCTCTTCATAAAGAGTTGAATGACACTCTAATTGCACATACAGCGCTTGGTTTATTGCTAGGTGATATTTAAACCGGTTTGCCTGGTGTTATTTACATTACCGTGCTGTAAAAACATTTTCCGCTTGCTCTGCTGTTGTGGTTCTGACATGGTTTGAGTGTCTGTGAGGGTTTGTTTGTCTTTGTTGTGAGACTTGAAGCAGGTGTTGTAATTATTAACTGTCCTTTAAACTGCGTAGCTTCATCCGTTCACTTCAGGAGTGGGTTTCCTCAACCATTCAAATGGGCCAAATGGCCTTGTGGCCACACTCGCTGATGTGGGCTGGATCGAAAGAGAAGAGAGCGACAGCGCTGGCAGAAATAGGTGAAAAGCATTTCTGAATTGAATTAGGAAACGTATAAATGTTGATGTGTTGTGTTTATCATGTACGTATCTGTATGTCCTGCAGGTTTGAGGCGGATTCTGGGCTGTTTTTTCGCACCCAGCACCGCAGGCCCCTGAGACGCCGGCGGTCGTTACCCAGCTTGCACCAGGCTGAACCTGCGCCACAGAGCCAGACGGTCATCAACGATGAAGCCATTCAGAAGATCGGCGTTCTTGAGACTGAGCTGGCCAAACTCAGAGCGCAGATCGCACTGATAGTTCAGGCACAGGAGCAAAGCGCTCAATCCACAGGTTAGATGGGCAGTTAATGGACGTGTGTGTCCATGGTTTGCAGTGCGTGTGTGTGTGCACTGTGCACTAAATTGGATAGGTTAAATGCAGAGGACAAATTCCGATTATGGGTTACTCCATGTCACTGCTGGTCTAGCATTTGCGTAGTGTGTTTCTGACCTCAAATCTATTTTTAGTATATAGATGTAAAATTCTGCAAAGTAAATACTTTGGCGTTAGAAGTTTTCACTCATTTAAAGTCGCAATTTTTGCATAATTTCAGCTCCTGCGCCAGGTGGTCCCCCTGTGCCCCAAGCTCCACCAATGGCTCCTCCTCCACCACCCCCTCCTCCACCATGTCCTGCCCCAGGCATGCAGAGAAGCTTTTCCGCCATTGAGCTCATCCGAGAGCGCCGTGGGAAAAAAGCGGGGCAGAACATGGTACTGGACTCAGAACCCAAAAAGCCAGAGCTTCCCAGCATGCTAGATGTGCTGAAAGACATGGGGAAAGTGAAGCTGCGCTCCGTTAAGAGGCGAGTATTACTGTTTGTTTAGGTCTGTGATATCATATACAGCTTACCAATAGGGTTAATTTGTCCTTTCGTTCGCAGTCATCAAGAGGACGGCCACACGAAACCCAAACCTGTTGAGCCCACGGACGCTGCAGCGTTAATCGCAGAGGCCCTGAAACGCAAGTTCGCTCACCGCTATCGTAGCGACAGCGAATGTGACGGCAGCTTTAACTTGCCGGCCCCTGAGAATAAGACCCATGTGGAAACTCCGCTGGTAAGAGAAATCACTTGAAATCTTTCTGACGTACGCGGTCTTAATGCTGTAATGATTTTGTGCTGTGTCTTTTGCAGTTTGGACAGCACATGTTGAAATCAACTGGAAAGAAGAAACTGTTCTGAGCCACGTTTCTTCGCTGTGGGTTAATGGAGTTAACCTGATGACTCTTAGCTAACTTTTCTTGTTAGCTCTTAAATTTTGTTCGTGTTCACTTTTTAAGAGAGCATGCACATGCTTAAAACACTACGCAGTCAATCTGGTTTCCCTATTGATATTTTTGTAATTTTGCACTTTGAAAAGTTCATATCTATCAGTACATGTTGTGCCAGTCAGTTACATAGAAACATGTTTTTTTGTGTGTTTTTATCTGTTTTTATTTGTGAGTTTAATTGGATTTTAAGTTCAACAGTGCAAGTATTCGACCTTGAATTCCTCTTGTTTGAAGGGATAATGTTAAAGGAAAGCGCCAAAGTGTATGGATGGATTTTTTTTGTTTTTTTTTATATATAAGTAGTTTTATGTGTATTTTTAACATCTGTTTGCACAGAAGTTCTTTCTACTTCAAAGGTACAATTCATAATTGCTGGAATTGTAAAATCAGTTTGTTTCTGTGATGCTGCTACCACTATAACAATTATGAAGCACACTTTTGTGATCATAAATGAGGCTTAGGTGGTGCCGTCAGTAGTATTTGCTCTCTAATGTTGAGAGCTAATTTAAAATGCCTATTTAGGTTGTAATTTATTATTTTTGGAACATTTAGTTATTTAACCAAATCACTTGAATAATGTAGTTTTGTTTCATGTGAAACCAATGCACAGGATAGTATGTATAACAAGTCTATTGCCATTTAATCAAAATTTAGTGTATTATCAGAATTGTGACAGTGTTTTGGTTTGTTCTTTTGCACGTTTGACCAAGTCTAGCTGATGTTTGTCAAAAAAACCAGTGCATTATATGACAATACAAGATTTCTCATTTCAAGGGTTTATACTGAATTTAAAGGGATAGTACACCCAAAAATTTAAATTCTGTAATCCTCAAGTTGTTCCAAACATGTATGTTTTTCTTTTGTCTTTTGAACACAAAAGATGATATTTTGAAGAATGTTTGAATCCAAAAAGTTGATGGGCCCCATTGACTTCCTTAGATGGGAAAAAAAAATACTATGGAAGTCAATGGGACCATCAACTGTTTGGTTTCAAACATTCCTCAAATATCTTTTGTGTTCAGCAAAAGAAACTCGTACAGGTTTGGAACAACTTGAGGATGAGTAAATGACAATTTTCATTTCTGGGTGACTCCAGCACATAGGAGCAGTACCTTCATTATAGATTGTGATAATCCAAATGGTTGGTTTTATTATTTCACACTACAGAACCATTATGAATGGGCTTTCAGTTCTTGAATAAACCTAAAACAATTGTTGTCTTGTCATTTGTGTAATGGTGTTTCTGTTGGGCTAAATTTCAACCACAAGATATTCAACACATGATTGGGTCTGGTTTGTACAGAACAGCATGAGCTCATGCCATCCGGTAGAGAAACATTTTGTTTAGATTTATTCATCAAAAACGCAACTGCAACAAGTATGTATCAAAAGGTTATACGGCAAAGCCTTTACAAAATGGCTTGACACATAGGTCGTCTCCCCAAAATGGCTGTTACAACAAACTGTAAACAGTTTTTTTTCTTAAATCAACAGTCTTACAGCACTTACAACAAAAATACAAATCACCTAAAATAAAGCACCTCTTCTCTTTCCGAATATAAAGAGAAGCACAAAACTGTCCATTCTGTACAGAATCCAAAACCATACACAAAAAATGGAATGTTCAGTGTTAAAAATCAAATTAAACCAACTCTCCTCCATACTGTATATTTAAAAAAAAAAGAAAGAAAAAAGTCCACGACGAAAGGCAAAGGGTCAGACAGTGCACTAAATGGACAATGTGATGGGTTTAAAATGAAAATGACAGCTGGTTTGGTCACTTAGCTTTGTGCATAGTTTTAAGGCATTGTGTAAGCAGTCTTCCGAAGAGACGAGAGTGGCTTTGAGACATTCTGAGAAGGACTTCTTATCTTCTTTTACAAAATACAGAGGAGAAAGAGAAAGAGAGGGTGGTGGCTACCTACAAAAGGCACCTGTACTTCCTTGTTTCTCCCAACAAGCAGGCCAATGAAACCCTGAGCGAAATCCATGGAGAGTCCACTGTTCAGCTACACGTCCTGTGACCAGATCCTTCTTCCATGGTCGAAAGGGTTCATCTCTGCCACCTTTCACGGAGTGACGTTCCTTCAACACGGGGGCGCTGTCTAAAACACAAGGGAGAGAGATGCAATGGCGCACAAATGGCATTCGTATGGCATCTGACGCGTCACACCGGCGGGGTTGCAGTCTGACAAGATTTTGTTGATCATCAGCAGTAGGTTTCGAACAAAATGTACAAGTGGTTCTTCACATCTGTGCTTAAAAGGCAATAATCACAGAACTAACATGATTCAGTTAAAAAACAACATGTGTAAACAGTCTTCAGAGGCAGCAAAAGGACTGGGCTCTTCACATTTGTATTTTTGTACACAAGGAGGAAGATTGATTTGCAGAAGCACTGGCACACGCTCACACACACGCTCGCACGCATTCAGTTTCACACACATTGTCTCTTGGTGCAGTTGTAAAAACCTCTCCTATAAATACTCAAGGTGTTTCAAATGACTTTCAGAGCAATTCATTGTTTCAAAATGGCACTTTAAAGCCATAGGAGGGGGTTCCTTCCAACCCCACATTCCCTTACAGTCTTTAATCAAAGCATTGGAGCTGAATTAGTAACACCCAAAAGAAAAATAAAGAAAAAAAAAATAAGGTTAAATAAATAAACCACAATAATTAAAAGGAAACAAAAAAATGCAGCAGTAGCCAAATGAGGTATCTATGTATTGCTCTATGTCGAAAGGGTAAATGAAATTTAAAATTAAATAAATTAAATCCACAAACAAACGAAAAGAAGAAAACAAATCATCAGTGGTTGGTTGGAGATGGGTGGGCGAGCAACTCAAATGTGACGCAAGATGTTTGGCTGAGGGCAGTAGAGGTGTTCTTCCTGTTGGGGTGTCATGACTCTTGGCTTCCCTGAGATAAAGCTCTGGAACTGGGCTCTTCGGTGGCTCGGGTCGGCTCGGACTCCCCCTCCTCGGAGCTCCCTGACGCCTCGGGCTCCATGGCACTCCAACTGGCCTTGTTCAGGCCCAAATGACCGAGCATGGTCTGAGAGAGCCGCGTGTCTGAAAAACGCGCCCACTCTGCAAACAGAGGCTCCACCACGTATGTCATGAAACCTGGCACCAGAAAAAGAGAATCAAGAGGCAGATATCACTAGATCAGCCAGACCTTACAAATAAATAAATATAATATAATTACATCATTTTCACACACATACATTTTTTAGATTATTTTATTATATATTTTTTTGGACACAGATTTTTAGATCTCTTTTTATCACTCTATAAATCAATAATACTGTCATATATAGTATTATATAATACAATAATAATAAAGTAATTAAAATCTACATATGAATTAAATAAAGTGTAATAAAATAAACAAAAACACTTTTGGATGCAAAATTGAACAAAATCTCAATTGACTAGCTAAACCAACCCAACCAACATGCAATTATTATAATTAAAAATATTTTAATTAATTAAGAAATATCTTACTATTGCAATAATACATACTTTTGTACTGTAAAATAAAAAAAATGTATTTAATAATAATAATAATAATATAATACAATATGTTAAAATAAGAGTATTCATTTAATTGTTATTATTATTGTTAGTTAATAATTTATATTATCATTATATCATTTTATTTTTACTTTACAGAACAGTAAAATTACAATACAAATATCTACGGTTCGTTCTTAATTTCTTTGCTTGCAAACGTAAAGCCATTGAGCTTTTATTTTGAGCTATTGTATTTACTGTGAAACAGTGCAGTGCTTTACAGTGCGACAGACTATATATTTATAAAATATGACAACCATTGCGATTTAATGTTTGCACAAAGCCATTTCACATTCTCACTACCATGCATTGGCAAAATTAATTAAAAAACAACAACAGGCAACTGGAAAGTAACGCGGTTTCAACACTGTTTTGACGCTTTTCTGTCCCGCAGATGTCCCACGAGTTCATGCAGTTTATTTAGTAGTGATTTCAATCATCATACAGTAAGGATTTACGCAATTCACATGGGTCATACTTTTCAGATACTTAAAAAAAAAAAGAAAAAAAAAAAAAAAATCACATTGCTGAATATATTCTATTATTTTTATTACTAGTCTCTTCCTCCCAAATTTAGGGTGAGCACTGAAATCACATAAATGATTGTTCCGGTTCTTACCGATTTGAACACTGGCTATGGTGTTGGCTTCGCTGTCACACAGTGGACTGATTTCAAGTTTATGCTTCTTTTCAATGTCACCTAAATAAGAAGACAATGTCAAAGCACAAAGATTAACTTTTGAACGCAGTGAACTAGTTGCAAAAGCAAAGAGTTTGGTCATCATGAGTACTGGGTACCTTGGTGGAAAAACTCCTCTGTGACCTTCTCACTCCACTGTTTGCTGAGCTCCCACGGTCTACATGGGTTACAGATATCTGCACACTTCAGGGCCATCTGGAACACATGAACACATGTGGATTTGTTTCTAAGTGCCTAAAAGTGTCTTTCTTTATTTAAAAATATGGTGCGCACAACTTAACAACTTCATTAGCATTATAGTAACTAAAACAAACTAACAAAATATTCATAAAAAAAAAATCATTTTCACTCAAACAATTTTAATAAAAATTATTGTCTTGGTTTTGTTTAATAAAAATAATTAATATTTAAAAGATAATGGTCCTCAGTCAAATGAAAGATTTTGGTAACACTTTACAATAAGGTCCTACTAATAATGAATAAGTATTTATACATTATTGTTTACATAATTAATAAAAAAAAAAAACAGATTTTATAATTTTTTTAATCAGGTTGATAATAAATGTTGAAATTAATATTAACTAAAAGTAATAAATATTTTAGAATAGATTTTCATTATTAGTTCATGTTAACTAATGGATTCAACTAATGTTAAAAACGCAACCTTTTACAATAAGGTTCCATTAGTTAAGGTTAGTTAATGCATTAACTAATATTACCTGACAATGAGCAATACATTAGTTACAATACTTATTGATCTTTGTTAACATTAGTATATAAAAATACGTTTTTTGTTGCTTCATGTTAGTTCAGGTTCATTAACCAATGTTAACCGACGGAACATTTGATTTTAATCATGTATTAGTAAATGTTGAGATTAACATTAACTATGATTAATAAATGCTTTAGAAATATTTTGCATGGTTAGTTCATGTTAACTGATATTAACAAGTTAAACCTTATTGTAATTACCGTAAAGTGTAACCCAGGTATTATTTGCAATAATCAATTAAGATATTATGACTTGTTTTCGGAGAATGTATCTTGATAAGCAGTGTATTTAGTTCAATTCCTTTAAAGGAACACTCCACTGTTTTTTGAAATAGGGCTTATTCACCTTCTTTCCTACATTAAGATAGGTGGGCAAATGCATTTTTGTCTCAGTGCATGCACTGTTTTAGTTTGACAGGGTCGGCGCTAGCTTAGCTTAGCATAATGAATGGAATCCTTTGTTGCCAGCTAGCATGTCCTGAGTAAAAGTGATATAAAAAAAAACAACACCTAATTACTTCTTGTGGCCTGCGTATTCACAACAAGTACAAATAGCGATGCAGATTAACACTAGGAGATTTCCTATGCAGATATTGACTTGGGACTATATTAGGGGGAAGCACAGGCGAAGCACTGCTACTTGGGCGCAGAGATATCACGCCCAAGTAGCAGTGCTTCGCCTGTGCTTCTCCCTAATATAGTCCTTAATATATAAGTCAATATCTGCCTAAGAAATCGCCTAGTGTTAATCTGCATCGCTATTTGTACTCGTTGTGAATACGCAAGCCACAAGTAGTAATTAGGTGGGTTTTTTTTATATCACTTATACTCAGGACATGCTAGCTGGCAACAAAGGATTCCATTCATTATGCTAAGCTAAGCTAGCGCCGACCCTGTCAAACTAAAACAATGCATGCACTGAGACAAAAATGCATTTGCCCACCTATCTAAATGTAGGAAAGAAGGTGAATAAGCCCTATTTCAAAAAACAGTGGAGTGTTCCTTTAAAGCAAACATCTCAAATGTAATCCAAAAGCCATTTTGGCATATCAATCGTATATAGAAATATATCTAAACTGTTTTATTTATTTTATTGAAATGGATATTGAATACCAAATTCCCACCTGCAGAGAGAAATGCCGATGAGAAGACTGTCCTAAACACAGACTGTTCTCATCCAGATGTGTCCTGAACCGGGACAGGTACTCATTCTGTCGGCTGATATCTGTGGCCAGAATCAGTGATCCCAGCTGCCTCTCTATACCCAGACTGTTAGAGACCAATTAAAGTCAGTCAATCGTAAGTAACTGAAGTCATTTACAAGTCTTTTATACTCTAGGGGTCAAAAAGAGGACGGAAATGGAACGTTTTTAAAAAAAAGATGGCTTGTTTGTGGTGTAAGAAGCTCTAGGCTGTAAAAGAAATGCTGAGACTGACCTGTCCTCAGCAGGAAGATGTGAAAAGAGATCAGTCTCTCTGAGCAGACCCACTGCAGACCTCCAGTGATGGTTCTCCAGAACTGAGGTATTCTACAGAGCGACACACACACACGTCAGTGCTGATCGACTTTGAAATATTTACAAATACAGTAATTTACTTAGAACATAAAGAGGATTGTGGAGCTAATGATATGCTTAAATCCCATTGGATGGTGCTCTAACCCGGTACAAAGCTGCAAGGTAATGGTTGGTTTTGATGAGGAAAGGCTGGTTGACTCCAGGGTGGTCCAGATCGTGTGTGGCCGCTGCCAGCAACCCTAAGAGGATGTCGAATGATGTGAGGGACTGGGCGAGCTGTGAATACAGGCACACAGAGACAACCGTAAGGCTGTAAGTACAGTTATGTAACAAGGGAATAACGGTACATTTAATAAAAGGACAATCACCTTGGGTTCTCTCAGGTAACAGTGCATGGCCTGGGTGACATCAGCAGCATGGACTGCATTATGGTAAGGGTTTTGATTGTGGTAGTCTTCTTGAACCAGAACTTGAAACCAGAGGACAACGTTTTATCAAAGTAATTCAGCAAGATTAGTACATGTCAGTATATTAGGGCTGCAGCATTTCACTTAAATCGATGATGACAATAATCAACAACAAATTTCATTAGTTGGATCAGTGCACTGTGGCATACAGAACCTCGTTCTGTTTAAAATGTTTACAATACCATTTTTTTTTATATATAATTCATATTTTTATAATAATAAAAAGAAAATAATAATAATAATAATAATAATAATAATAAGTATAAGTATAAATGGTGGCGGTCACAGCCAACCCAAGTTTGTTCAAAGTATGGAAGGACTTTATATTAGATGCTTCAAAAAAACTCATAACCAAAACATTTAATAAGTAGTTCAGATGTTTTTCCTAGCACATAACCTTGACATTTTATTGATTATATTCTTGAAAATATTACAAATTCATTATAAAATGGAAAATAAAAGTATTTCCATTTTGCAAAAAAAGTTGTTGATAAACTACATTATTATTATTATTATTATATTATAATATATAAATAAGATTTAAAAATTATGGTTATTTTTTAGCAAATGTTGACTAAAATATTTCTTGAATGAAAATTAAATGTATAAATAAAAAAAGTCTAATATTTTGAATTAATCATGTTGTCAAATATTGCATTTATTGCATTATTTCGCTGAAATGTTACATAACACATTTTTTATTAAAACAATAATTACAAAAGTGTTAAAACACCTGCGATTAAGTTCATATACATTCATATTTGTTTTACATCCTTCCATTTGCACACTGTTTATAGCAGATTACTGTGCAGTATTTTCAATAAAATAACTTTTTTTTTTAAATAACATAAAAAGGGAAAAAAAAAACATCAAATTAATTGATCAAAAAGGTAGTTAGTATTTTTATTCTAAAAAAGAAATTAAAAACACTTACCTAGAAATCGACGCACTTTAACCATGTCTAACTGGAAGAGCTCGATGAGGCCATACTGGTTCAGTAAATGAAATGTCAAGAAGACGAGACTGTTTCCTTAAAAACAACAAACAGCACAAGAGGAATGAGGGCTTAGGCAAGGCAAGGCAAGGCAATGCTTCATCCTCAATATTGCACATGCATTATTCAACCAGCAGGTGGCAGTGTTCACAACAAAAAGTTAAGTATTTACACACTGGATTGCTATAGTGGAGGGAAAGCACAAGACTCACAACACACACACACAGAAAATATTTACCATTTGTAAGTCTGTCAAAGAGGAATATGTCAAAATTCCAGGATCCAACCTTTTCAAGCATACACTGTGAGAAAATGACAGTGAGCACAGATGAAAAATCAAGAACTTATTTTAAAAACATTACAAATATTGAATATTCAGGGTAAACTAAAGTCACGCATCTGAAATTGAACACTTCCCTACTCTATAGACCTTATGCGCCAGAGAAACGAGGGCGCCGCCATCTTTAGAATATTGTCTTTTAACTTCCGCTTTTGCGGTCGCCCTATATATTTCTATGGCATTGCTGTTCAGGAGTAATTAGCTTTTGAAGTGGATTTACTTAATGTAAAGTTAACGAAAGTTATCATGAGGACTGTGATGTTTAAAGCCGATGACTTAACAAATGTCAGTCGACTGGGAATATTTTAAAACGAGCCGTTCATTAATAAACATGCAGAATCGCTGTGAAAATACGGACCGGAAGTCAAAAGACAACGAGTGCAGCGCTGAAAAGGGGCGGGGCTACATAAGGTCTATAAGATGCGAAAAACAATATGTCAAAAAAAGTAGTATGTCCAAATTCACAGTATTCGAAAAACAGTAGGTGAAAAGTACCCAATGACCTCCTACTACTTCCAGCAATATTCTGAAGCACGCATTCGACGGACACTTCATTATCCCATGAGGCCACGGGAGAGGATTTGTGAAAGCTAATGAAGCTATGCAACTGATGAAGGTAGGTCATGTGACTAACAACATGGTGGATGTAGTACATCTAAATTTCATTCATACTACCTATATTCATACTATATAGAACATACTTTTTTTAACGGTTGCGAAGTAAGTTCAAATTCAAATGTAGTACAGACAGTATGCGATTTCGGACGCACTGAGTTTTTAGCACAGTGTGTTTGTGATCCCATACCTTGGCTTGACCGCAGTAGTCCTCATCCAGGATATGGAGGGTGTTGAGGTGTGGCGCTCCTCGTAGCAGACGTGACGAAAGCAGGTGTCGCTGGAAACTAAAGAGCCTCCGGATTCTCCGAGCTGGAATCGACCCTGCTGACTCAGCACGGGCTGCGCACCCCCACACACACACACACACACACACACACACACAGAAAAGAGAACATGGAAATTCCATGATGCAAGATGCCGGATTCTCAATAATTAGGCTGAATTATTAGCATCTTCAATAATTAGCCTTCACATTTTTAGCATTTAGTGTCTTTAGCTTTGGTTCCTGTCAAAATCACCGCCCCAGCCCCCATGACTGGAACCCCTGCTATTTTAAAGTTTGGTTGCTATCATTGCGATTGTGTTGCTCAAGCAGCCTTCGAGAGGTCACGCCTGAACGAAACACAAAAGGCAAGAACAGTCCGAAGAGAGTCTTTAAAACAGTGTTTCATTTCACCATCACAAAAGAGCAACAAATCTTTCAATGTGCCGTGTGTACATTCTCCTAAATTCAGCTCACCTAGTATCAACACAGACAGAGGGACATATGCACCACGAGAACTGCGTGTGCAAGGCTTAGCCTTCCCTTGGCCACGGACTTGAGCCTAACGTGGCATTTTCTCACTCAAACCGCTGCCTGCTGCTGCTTCTGATTGCTTTTAGAGGGAAAAGCTGCTCATAACTGCTGGTCTAGGATCAGTTTTTCCGTAATAATAGCATGTCGGCGAGCGATCCAGTGCGTATCTGTGTTTGCGCTCTGGAGACCGGCAAAGGTTTCTATTTACGCATTTTTGCAGCGTTGAGCAATGTAGCCAATCACTGAAGTATTTGTTGACTTTTTTAACGCAATGGCCAATCACAGGTGTTTAAAGGCCCCCTGAATTTTTTTTTTTTTTTTTTTTTTTAGCTTTTAGTATGAATATGTTAGTCTTAAGGTTATGAATAAGCTGGTGTGTTCCAAAACAATGACAAAATTCACATTTAGGAGATATAAGCATTCAAAACAAACTTAGTCTCTCACTTACGCTAAAATGGATCACGGATTTTTATGACATCACCGCGGACGTCAGCTTCTCATCACATCTTCTGTCCAATCAAATGCTCTCTAGAATCTAAAGCGTCCCGCTCCCTATGCTATAAATACCACCTGGCCAAAGCGACCATTGACACGTCACGGAGCAATATGGGTTGGAGATGGGAACTGTACGTCGGTTAAGAATGAAATGGCTAGAATTTATTCACACCTCTACTATTGAATCCAACGTATCATCAGCGCTCTGATTCGCTTCCATGGTGCTGTCAAGTACGACTTGCAGTCCGTGAGGTAAACTAAATGCTATTGGCTATTTGAAAAGGGGGAGGAGCCATTCCATATGTCGTGCCTTAGCTTCCTGTTTCGGTGGAAATTACATCAACGCATCATACAAAGCTTTAAGTTAGGATCCACTTTCCACTCAAAGTTTTTGTTCTACACACTCGCAAATCCTCCAATTTTAACAAAGTGTTGACATGTAAATAAGAGATCCGTTGTGCAATGTAGACACCTTCCTTTATTATAAACTTTGTGAGATCGAATCATCGTGATGAACTAAGATAAGTGACAGCTTTTTAGTGATTATAAAGGGACCGCTCTTTGCACACTTTTCTACGCGATATATAGTTCAGAATTAGAATAAACGTACGCTCAAAAGAACTCAAACTATTCACTTTACTCATGAGCAGTGTGTTATGGGATGAGTGGCTCATTCTTTCATTTTGTCAAAAAAAAAAACTTGACTAATTTCAGAACCGGTTTAAAGATTCAAACACTTTCAAATACCTATGGAGAAAAGGAAAACTGTCAGAACAAAGCGTCCCTGTAGCACTCTGCTCCACAGAGGTAGGAATGTGTGCGTGTGCTGGACGGTCTTAATTTGGTACTTACAGTGCAAAGTGCGGAAATCGACGCCCAGGTATGGGTGCGAGCCTCTTCGTTCAGGTTCAAAGCCTACCTGACTTCTCACTCTCACATCTCCTAGAAGGCATCAACACACAGGTCCTCAAGAGATTTGTTTGCAAACACAACGTACAGCAGGTTACAGGCCTGGCTACAGGGGGACAGAGACACAGACATACACACACCGCCGATGGATGTGGAAAAGGGAAAGACAGGGGGACAAGACCATGCATCGCCATGCCAGAGGGACTTATGCATTAGTATTCAGACGGCTAGGAGCAAAGGAGGACGCATGGAAGAAAGACAAGCTTGTGCTTCAGCCCAGGACAGAATGGAGAGGAAATCAGAGGGACTTCAACGAGGCTGGCCAAAGCTCTAAAGTCACATCTGTTAAAAAGTCATTCAATAGGCCTTTTCATCAAACTCTGGCTGTGTGTGTGTGTGTATTTGCATGGAGAGGGAGAAGGAGGGGGGACGCATAAACTTTTACTGAGTAATGGCAGCCTCCGACATGTCAGTCACTACTGATTGGAGTTCATGTGCAGTAAAAAAAGTAGTCAACGTGTAAATACGTCAAACAAATAATAAAACAGCCTCCCACCAGTATATTTACTTACTTGAAAACAGCTGTTTGAATATTACACAAGCCCCTATCAAAATACCAAAACTGTGAATTACAATTACATAAAAAACACTATTAAAATGAGTAAGACAAACATGAGTTTTAAAAGAAACAGAAAAAAAAAAAAACAGTAATAGATACGGACCGACCTTACAAGTGTGTAGCCACAATTGCACACATGCAACAGGCGAATCAGACATTTAAATAAATAAATAAAAACAGACGGAAGCTATTCGGACATGCAGAAGAAAAGCCGCAGAGGTCGAGGAAGCAAGACCACATCCAAATTATGGAACCGAAAGTGCGCTCTTTTGTTTTGCGCCCAAATCTCTCGTACGCAACCAGAACTCATCTCCTGACCCACAAATAGAATTAGAAGACATTTTAACGTGAGAAATGCCACTGATTACACTGTGCCCACTGATGCAGGTCTTTAAGGAGGAATGGTGTGGAAGAGTTATTAAAGGGATAGGCCGTGAAAGCGAGTGAGCGGGGGGGTTTGTCTCTCCTGGTGGTGAGATGTGTTGGTTCATACCTGGTGTAAACACGAATGAGGGTTTGATTGTTTTGTTTGTCACAGCTTAAAAACAAAACAAAAAAAGAAATTACGATCAAATATTAGGTCAGGGTTAGCTTTACTGGGTTTTTGGCTACATGCTGATGTTACTGAGCGTGAAGATACTCCAGGTTAAGATATGTCGCTAATTCATGGTACAGTGACAGAAAGCAAAGCAGTCATACGGAAGTGGTAAACTCGGACATGATGAACTAGTCTGATTGTGTAAACGCCAGTCAGTCGGATTTAATGTATGTGAAACCACCGCATTCTGGCGTGATGTGTATCATTTCTGATGCGTTTCATCCCAAACAGGTAATTGCTCGAGGATGAATCGCACAGAACACGTTTGGTGTACTGTACACACAAAGTTTTTAAGATTTGTTAGGGATGCACAGATACTGAAATTCTGATAATTATTCTTATAATATGGCCAATACATTGTTATTATAAACTATAACATTGTTAAAGGGATAGTTCACCGAAAAAAGAAAATTCAAGCCATCCCTGATGTATATAACTTTTTTCTTCCGATAAACGAACAAATTTCTGTGAGTCCACATAATGCCGTAGAATGGGTGTTGCTCGGTTGACGCTTAAAAAAACAACACGGCGATCGTGACGGTAATCCATACAACCTCAGTGGATGAATCAATGTCTTTTGAAGTGAAATGTGTAAGAATACTAGAAATCATCACCAGTTTTCTGTCATCCAAGTGTTCAAAAGAGGGACGTTGCAACACGTAACTTCATAACGCACTTACATTTATGTAAAACTGAACTTGTAAACACGCCTAGGACAATTGGCTGGAAATGATGGTGTATAGTTAGAGTTTAAAATAAGTATTCTTACATTCGCCAATAATTATTTAATTAATTCAGCAAAACATTACATGGACGCACAGAGATTGATTATTTTCCTTAGGAAAGTCAGTCATATACATCAGGGATGGCATGAGTGTGAGTAAATCATGAGAGATTTTTCATGTTAGGGTGAACTATCCTTTAAAAAAATTAAAAACACGACTGTTACATGCACACGGCAACTCTCCGACATGCACAGTTAAAGAGAAAGTGCTCTTGAAGGCTTACATTAATGTGCCATAATCTATTGCTATCTCTTTAAATTAGGAAAACTTAATTTAAAAATATATCTGATAACCAGGTGATAAATATACAATAATTACCAATCAAAAAAACTAAATTAACATAAAAAGAGTAATAAAAACTGATTCCATGTGATATATAAATGCAGAAATGTGTAGTTTGCTTCCGTTTCATTTCCCACCCCATCTACTTTAAATTATTTCCACATGCATTTTGCTGTCCATTCACAATACTTCTGCATTTAAAAAATACCAAAGCAATACTAAAAGTTTCACCTGTGCCGATAAGTGATGATATACTGCTATATAACTACTCTTTTAATAGTATCTTTGTCTAGTTTCCCCATAAACATTCTAAATATCCTTAAAAATGAGATGGATTTACTTGAAATCAAAATTGCCAAACATTAAACAATGACTACAAGCATGAACCTAAAATGCTTCATAAATTAATCTGACATTGGATTACGTAAATTTTTCGATTTGCAGTTTGTTTATAAGCAGCATTTAAACATCAGGCCTTTTCAGTTCTGTCCTATAACCTCAAAGGGTCCCCAGGGTCAGCAATCAGGCAGAGCCAGGGTTTGATAAGTATTAAATCAAAGAAAATTTCAGGGAAACACTAAGCAATTCCCAGTTGACGAATGACTTAAGCTGTGGATGTAATGACGAGATTATCAGCGGCTTTTTGACTGATGTTTGAGGCTCTTCATCCCCTCTGTTACACAATCTGGCGTATAATGTGCTGCGCTCAGTAACTTCCAGTGCAGAGTGGTACATCTACCCTGTGTCTGCATTTGTTTACAGGTTGAGTGTGTGTGTGTATTAGACAGGGAAGATGGTGCTTACCTAGCATGCGAATATACAGAGCTGTTTGATCAGAGCTGTCATAGGAGATTGCTCCGCGTCTCTGTGGGGGAAGAGATGCAGATGAACATCAGTATTTGCATTTACTCAAACACGTGGGAAAAAACTAATATAAAAGCCAAATGCTCAGCAGTGTATATTCAAATAAGGCTCAAATAACCACCAAAACTTCAAGAAAGAAAATCAGCTATTGTTTATTTTCTTTTATACATTGTCATATTTTGCTGCTCTTTGAAACCATCAGTCATCTGACACGCCTTAAATTTTTGTAAAAACACCCATGCAAATATGCTTTTATATTATACATTTACAACCGATTTAATGTAAATGGGATTTTAAAAAGGGAAAAAGATGGTTTTAAAGCGCCATGACAAATAGAAACAGCACACAGATAAACAATCCAAACTTCCTGATGAAAAAGGAAATATCATGGTATAAGACTGATAATCATTTATTAGCATGGTAACAAAGTGCCGTAACAACAACATTCCAGTAATAAATATCTACAAGTATGCTATTGAACACACCGATATTTATAATCCACTAATTATTTTATATTACTATTATTTTATAAACACTGATCAATGGCTGATATTAAAATAGTGGATTATTTTGTATAAATAAATTGACTAAAAACAGCATCAATTAAATGAAATACAACATTAAAACATACAGTATGAAAAACAGTATGATGTTCATTTGGGGGTTTTTCCTAACATTTTATTTGCTGCTATTTACAGTGTTACTAAATTCTAAGGTGTCTTTTAAAGATGAACTTTAAGGGAACATTAGATGGCAGCAAAGGTAATCTCAATGTAAAAATAATAATAAGAAAAAAACATGTACATCTAAATATCCAATAAATAGAGTATGCTTAAACATATATACAAATATTATATATATATATATATATATATATATATATATATATATATATATATATATATATATATATATATATATATACATATATATACAAATATTATATATATATATATATATATATATACATATATATACAAATATTATATATATATATATATATATATATATATATATATATATATATATATATATATATATATATATATATATATATATATATATATATATATATATATATATATATATATATATACAAATATTATATATATATATATATATATATATATATATACAAATATTATATATATATACAATTATATATATATATATACAAATATTATATATATATATACACACAAATATTATATATATATATATACACACACAAATATTATATATATATATATAATATTTGTGTGTGTATATATATATATATATATATAATATTTGTGTGTGTATATATATATATGAAGAGTTCAGATGCAAAAGCCTCTAAATGCCATCTGAAATTTTCTTATAGAATGATCTTTTTTATCAAGCTTGTATATTTAAGTTCAGTAATTTCACTCAAATGACAGTTAATAGGTAATTTTCATTGCCATTTAAGTGAAATTATTGAATTTAAATATATGAGCTTGATAAAAATGATCATTCTATAAGAAAATTTCAGATGGCATTTAGAGGCTTTTGCATCTGAACTCTTCATATATATATATATATATATATACACACACACACAAATATCAGATAAATACAATGGCATGAGGCCTCACTTCAAGTATTCTATTCATGTTCTTTAATTATTCAAGTAGTCATGTAAATAAAAGAGTGTGATAGTTGCCCTATATCTCCAAACGTCTCTAATATGAGTGATTGGCCAATCTGCGACTCAATCCTTCTATAATCACGTGAGGGAAACACACATGCTGGAGGGTTAAACGTGAGCTCAACTCTGTTACCAGCCCAGCCTCCAGTGCACGCACACACACGCTGCAATTTCCCAGCAGCAAGAGGAAGCTGGAGCGGATAAGCTTGCTTCACTGAATTAAGCGTGCATCATCTGTCCAGTGTAATCTGTTCTCTTGTTCATTACACTTCCATACAGGGCCATTCAGAGATTAATTCATGAACAGAGTCGCACCACTGCTCATTATGCAGATGCGAGCGTGATTGGCCGCCCGAGAGCGGTGGGCGGAGCATTCCCTGCCCATAGTACTCCAAAGAGGCCTTTGTGTGCCGAACACGTAGTTTTCACACTTGTCGTTTCTTAAAGCTAGCACAGGTTTATCTTTTAAGATGTTACAGGCACTGCTAGCACAAAGCACAACTAGAGGACAGCATAAGGGCTTGTAATAAAACGCTTTGTGAGAGAAGGAGAGGACTTGATGAATACGTCAACCTTTCTCTGTCATATTTTCTTTGTCTCTGGCAAGTACTCATCCATGTGAACTCAAAAAAACATGCATAAATGAGAAGATGAGAAGGATAAGGTTCACTGTGAAAACACAAGACCTGGCACATCTTGTGCCGCCATATACCCAAAAAGAACCCGTGCATACGCAGACAAAGACAAGCACTTCAGCGCAGCTTTTAGATGGCTGGTCAGGGTGTCCCCAGATGGCATACAATTCAGTTTCTGACGTCAATGGACTGAACCAATTTGCATACTTGATTTTTATCCATTAACAGCCCTCCCGCGCCTCGAGCCTCTGCCCAATGAAACTGCAAATGCACAAAACTAGAGGATTGTCACTAAAACTGGAAGATGTAGCTGAAGAACCTTTCATCCATGTGACGATATATCTCAACGTTTATATTCAGCTTTTCTGTCCAGATGTTTCAATCAAACAGCAATTGTTGCCAAGTGCATTCAACATATTTTGCAAGTAAAAATAGAGTAAAAACATATAAAAATAAAGCTAATAAATAAATCAAATAATGTTTAATCATTTAGTTAAAATCCCACTGTTCTTACTAATATGAATCAATATAATCATACATATTAGAACAGCAATATTTACCAAAATACAATACAAAAACATTTTAGTACATGAAAAATGTCAGACATCAGAGAGAGAGAGATTTAATACCACACCAAAAATGAATATTCTAATCGACATTCAGCTTTATTTCAAAAGTGAAAGTATAAATATAAATACACACAAACAGTATCACACCAATAGCATGTAGCCATTAAAACCGCAAGAAGCAACTACAAAGATGATTTTAGCACAATATGCTCATGTAATCCTGTGGCAAAACGCATTTATTAAAAATGAAAGACAGAGGGTCCGGTAAGCTCCAGGCAGCACTATTCGGTCAGGGTATTAACGCTGCTGGAGGCTAGTCTGCAGTTTGCGAGGCGAACAGGCCTTAACTGATGCCAGTGCTTTGAGTTAAGTTAATAACCAGTGGAACAGATGAACTGTAAAACTGCTAAGTGGATATACAGGCTACAAAAACAACTGTACCTTGCAGTAACCCTCATACGACACTTTGACATCCCCTTTCTGCAATAACCACCATCAGGCCGGTGAAAAACAAGCCTCGAGTCATCCGCTATTGCCACGGCAGTATTTTAGTATCAACAAGCTCAGTGTTTACACACATTACTTGGTGTTTTTGCGTGTGAGTAATTTCCACCAGTGAGCTGAGCAGAGCATGACAAACCACCCAGCCGTGCCCATATGGGCTCAGCACACGAGCGGCATCAGCGCAGCCGGACATGGAGCGGGAACGGAGGAGTTGAATTTCTTGGAGAGGCCAATGGCGCTTGTACGCCAGCGAGGCGTGACAGTCTGTGCTGTTTTGCTGACTTTCAGCTAGCGGGCTAAGAAGACCAAAAAATGATAATACAATTGGGTGTTTAGCAAAAATGACAAAGATATTTCAGGGAAGCTTTCTTCGAATCTATATCAGAACAATTTCCTGAATTAAGCTCACACAAGACAAAAACAAAACAAAAAAAAAGTCAGTCTTCACCATAGACTGTAAAAAAATACAGTCTTCACTCTTCCTTTCATGGACAATTTAATCTTTATTTATATTTTGAGAGTAGTTAAATAACTTGCTCAATTAAAAAATTACATTCATAAATATACATTTGAATAATATGAATTATTAATATTAATCAAGTCACCTTTATATAGGGCTCTGTACAATACAGACTGTTTCAAATCAGCTTTACAGGGATAAACAGGAAAATAATGATTCAATGATGCAAACAGAATTCCATTCTGCTGTAAAGCAGCTCTAAAAAGGAAATAGTGTAATTGTTTAAATGAGGTCAGTGTAATTAATGCAAACAACAACAGAATACCAGCATAATTTGTAATGTTTATAAACGTTGTCTGTTAAGGGGTTAATGACCATTCTTTAACTTTTTAACTACTACAGTTTCTAAAACACATTTTAAAAGTACATATTGTAGCCCACAATGCTCAGTCTAGTTTTTTGGGGGGATAACAATGTATAATCTAAAATATATTTTAACAAATAACTGGGCAAATATACCAGAGCCTAGATTTTATGCTTCTGTACATTAAAGGGTTAAAGACTTTTAATTATATTACTACAGTTTCTTTAAAATATGTATTACAGAATACATATTAGCCACAATAATCTGCACTGAACCATATTGTGTTGCCTTATAATTGGTTTCAAAAAGCCGCCTAAACACGGTTGCGTCTGTCTGACAAGACTCTCCGTTGCCTGAGGCGAACCTGAAACTCAAACCCATCCAGCTAGTTTGTTCAACATTTCATTCTTTTATGTGTCATTCAATGAACTTTCTTAAATACCTCATTGAGACGTGTTCAACTAAACTATTTAGACGATCAACATCTCGTGCCTCAAAAATGCACTGTCACGCCTACTTCTCCGTGATACCAGACATTTGCATAGCAAATGAATGGACTTCATCTAATCGTAATAAAACAAACAAGCTCATGACTGGACAAGCAGATCTGTGAGCATCTGCCATTTATCTACAATTACGTAAAAGCAAAACATTCGTGTTTTATCTCTAGAATGAATCCTGGGCGTGTTAACTCTGTTTACAAGATGGATTATTGTGATATGTTTGTTTTCACAATGCGGACAAACAACTGCTGTCACCATTTACATAGTTTTAATATGTCAAATGTTTGACGTGCCATTTTAACTTCCAACTACACTTTCAGCATTGTCTGATCCACTGTTATTGTAAAGATCTTTCAGGTGGAAATGCAAAATATGTCGGGATCATGACAGTTATCAAACATTATTTAAATGTATTGGTATCAACTGATATTAGATATTTCATTTAATTCGGTATAAAATAAAGATTCACCCCATCAACTTTGTACGTGCATGTTATTGATCTTATTGTGAACAATTTATCCATGTATACTTTTTTTTTTTTTACTTTGTTAATCAAAATATCAAAACTCGATATTCCAGTAAACAATGGATAAAACTAAGTAGCTGCCCAATTGTTTTTTCTTTTTCAATAACCTGTTCCTATGGAAACTTGTTTCCACCACGGAACAAAAATTAAAAGATAATTGCGTCTTTTTATCTCACAATTCTGACTTTTTTTCTCAGAATTTAGATATAAACTCTCAACTCGAAATTTCTTGTTTATCACAATTCTGAGAATAATCAGAATTGTGAGATAAGTCGCAATTAGCTTATTTTTATTTTTATTCAGTGGCGGAAAAAAGCTTCCATACATTACGCTCGGATATACATAATACTTTTTTTTGCAACTTCCCTTTCATCGCGACTAATCCAATTACTCCAGTAATCATTTTATTCCAAAGCAACTAAAATTATTGTAGTGACTGTAGTGCAACTACAGCTAATCGTTCCATTTGGGAAACCAGATGTCCTGCTCAAAAGAACCACAGTATGATAACAAAGTTTACTCAGAAACTGCCAGCTTCATAATACCTATTTGCTTGGAAGTTATCCATCAACTTTTATGTTACCAACTCCACTTGATTACCACCAATTATCAAATCTGTGTGTCCAAAAGCTAATAAATATATGTACTTCTTGCAACAGCTAACCTAAGGACTGCTTTGATGGTGGTAAAAGGCACGATTGCCACCTTTTATGAAGCTCTTGAGGAATTTTAGCAATGCTTTGAGGGGTCTATTTGAACAGGTTAGCAGGCCTGCAAGCCAATTATTGACACAGTGTTTGGATGCGAAACAAGTTAAAGGCTTGTGTGAAGAGGGATGGAGCCCAATCAATTCACTAAGAGACTTCACAGTAATACGCCACAACCACAGCGAACTCAGTTCCACACCACCGTCTCCCGCTGGAGGTTCGACTGAGGCCTTCAAACAGGGGAAACACCATCACCACTTCCTTTAAACTAATCCAGGAAAAGGCAGTGGGAAAATTATTCAGCACTTTGTTCCTCTTTGTTTACCGCATGGATCGCCTGAGAGAAACACCGTTCAAGATGAATTTTTTATTTATTAAAATAACCAGTCAGACCAGACCAACATGTGTAAATGTCTATAAATCAAGACATGAGAATTAACTACACAAACTGAAACCGTTTCGCCTCCACTTAGGTTAGTCAGCTAGTCAACTTCAGCACATAATTGAGGAAAATCATTTTAAATATGGTAAAACAGAGCAGAGAGTAGTACATTTTTTAGATTAAAGTGTAATTAGCCAAAATATTGAATAATCCACTGCGCAATGGGTGAGGATGTAGTTAAAGATAAATAAAAATGTATCCTCTCTATTTACTAAATGCATGTTATTAATCTCATTGTGATTTATTCATTCATGCAAATTTTAATCAAAATTTCATTAATCTATCTTCCAGTGAAACAGACTTGTTTCAACAAACTTGATGTTTGCCGGACCTCTCCAATCATTTTGTTCGCTTAAGCCCCGCCCCTTTCTTACAATCAACCACATGCTCACATCCAGATCTGCCATTATCCAATCAACAACCGATGGAAAACGCCTCTCCTGACCCTACATCTTTTTCGATAATCCGTTTCATTAAATCTGTCCATCACAATACAGAAAAGATCTGTCCCTACTTCTGTTTTATTGCAACTTTAACAAGTTGACGAATGACAAATTAATGTGACATTTGTTAACATGTTAAAGTTGCAAAAGTTCTCTCTTTGGACACAACTAAAACAAACTATGCATCTCACATTGCAAGCACTGCCGCCTCCGTGTTTATTTCTGAAACAAAATAACATTTTCCCATATCAGAATTAAACTTCAAAAGCCTAGTTTTGATTAGTCTACACAAGATGTTCACGGTGGTATAAGCAAGAGTAAGACATTCTGCAAATCAAATACACAAAACCAAACAATTAATTTGCTCTTCCCAAGGTGACTGCTATGGCTTGAGCCATGGCGATAGGGTCTGTGTGCATTTCGGTGGGGTTTCCTCACTGACTTTTAATCACTACTTGATAAGCGAGCCCCACACGAGTAACTTAAGTGAAGTTCTGTAAGTCTGAAGTTCTTGATTCACTTCAATTTCTAGACAAAGAGTTTGGGGCTACTTACAGTTGGTTTTTGCTTCAAAAAACAGACGAACAGTTGTCAAAGGTTATCGTGTAATAAAAGCTGAGCCAACAAGGAAACCCACCCAAACCTACCTTAGAAAAAATCCATCTGACAAGGACCGTGATTATAGACCAAATCAGAGCTATTCCCATTGGACCTTGCGAAAACTGTGGATCATAGTCTCTATGTCAGTTTTCGTGCAGGTGTTGCAGTGTATGTCAGTGTGTGGGTGTATGGATTTGCGTACGTGTGTTCGCATGTGTGCACGACTAGATGACCGGAGACCAGCTCAAGGCCCAGACAGAATGTGTGCTGAGCTTAGTGCAGCTGTCTTAGTTGTACACACAAACACACACACACACACTTAAACGAACTGTCCGTGTTAGCCCTAAATGTCTCTTTCTCTCTCTCATACACACTCTCACACACAGCCACCTAGCAACAACCAACCAGACCAGCAGAGCCACTGACGCACATGGTGGGAGGGGCTGGCAGCAGGAGAGCATGTTAGAGTCTCCTTATCAGCAGTGCAGAGAGCAGACTGTATGCTTTATTTTCTAAACTTCTCAGCCACCTTGTAATCTATCATTATCATGAGGCATATTTATTTTCATTTGCAGTCCTCAAGGACTCACCTCTCAAAAGAACCTGGTCTTCATAAGTCTCTATTTGGGGCAAGATTTATTTATTTATTATTTTACATCTAGTTTATATGTATATGTATGTATATTATGTATGCATGTATGTATGTGTGTGTGTGTATATATATAACATACACACACACACACACACACACACACACACACACACACACACACACACACACACACACATTACATATATTATTTATATATAAGCAATTATAATTATTTTGCCAACTATAATTTATCATTAATACACATATACAAACTACTCATTGCATGAAACAGTTGTCACAAGAGGTCATATGTCATAATCCATTATTATGAATATAACATTTTAAATGTTTTACATTTTTTAGGATAATTGATGTTTTTATCTCTTATGAAAACGCAAACTTAACTTGCAATTTTACACAAGTACCAGGCCATCAAATAACAGGCTACATTACTCTGTGTTCGTTTATTGTTGCATTAATTTAACTGTAATAGTTCAAATCAACATGAAACGTTCATGCTTTATTGTGAATGATTGATCAGTGAGTGCACAATAAAAAAAAAAAAAGTTTTATTTTATATTTTTGCTTTTGTTTAAATTTGGCCCGTGGCATCAATTCTCAATCAATTCTTATTGTGTGCGCAACAACTTATTCTCAATAATTCTGTGAGACCGCATAAGCCCCTCCCACTCTCCGACATCCCTTGTCACAACCACCACAGCCACACTTACCGGACCTGCCGTCATTGGTGACAGCCAGGTAACGATCGTGTTGGTCCTAAACTTCTGCAATGTTTGTCACCGCTGTGAAATTAAACCACTATTACAATTTTAAAATCTCTCAATACAGCCAAACTTAATAGGCAATAGCACTCCATTAAGCTTAACAAGCAAGTTAGTCTGGCGTTGTCAAAATAAATGCCACCAAATTTCAAGATTAATTGCCGTCATATGAGTTCTTGTATTTTGTTTAATTATAACATAATATATTTAAGCAATATCAAATGAGCAAGACTGCTATTTTCTCGAATATCAGCACGATTGCAAAATGTGATATTCATTTTATATAACAGTTCAATAAACAATAAGTTAATTATATAAAATTGACGATTTTGAGCCGCAACAATGTCAATTCTGACTGTTTTTGCCGTATTTTGCCAATGACAATTATTACAAGAAAGCAGAAAAGTTGCATATCTTAGCAACTCTTGCTTCGTTCTTGAATGATTCACCGTTTTTGAACTAATCAGGTGAGTCAATGATTCAATGACTCATTCATAAACCCCAAATGTGTTCATAAACCCCAAAATGTGTGCAATGTGTGCAACTTTTTGGTTGAATATTCACAATCAGGGTCCGAAATTAACACCCGCCAAGCGCCAAATGCGGGTAGATTTTCCGTTTGGCGAGTAAATCTCAAAAGGCTATCCGCCACACTGGCGGGTGAATGTTCATACCAAAATATGAAATTTTCAGGGCGCACGCGCTCTTCTGCCTCTTAAGAACGAGCAGAGAGAGAGAGAGAGCCGTCTATGGAGAGAGCCCCGGCCGCGCGAGCGCACTCACTATTCAGAGCGGTCAAGCGCCAAGCTGCCCCGTACTTTTTGACAAGCGTCCTTGACAGGGCGGCCAGAGCTTCTTTGCAGCTCAAGTCGGCGGCGGTGTGTGCGTAGCCTACAGTTAACGCTCTATCTGTTGACGGCGCTGAGGAAAAAGCTCCCGCCACTTGAATAAGCGGTCGCCGCCCATTTGTGTTCTCTTGGCAGTTGGAGAGCAAAGGCCGCGCACCCAGCCGTGCAGAACGTCTTCAGCAATCGCGGATCGTGCATACTCCGCCGCTGGCCAGGCTGCTTCTGCTTTACACACCATGGCTGATCTGTTCTCGAGAAAAGGAGTTTTCCCATAGCGTTTGCACCGCAATACTCGATCCCTTATCTCTCAGGGAACCGAGTAGCCTACGTTCTGCCTTCCCTTCCACATGAGTCAGGTAACAAAACTGACAAAAACAATAAATATTTCACCGCAATGATAGTAATATTTCATATATTTCTCACATTTGAATCAATAGATTTTTTTTTATTATTATTATACATTTCAAATTTTGCTCTGAACAATTTTTTATGTTTGTATTCAACATAATAGACCTAACGTTACCTTATTATCTCAATAAAGGTACAGAAATTAATGTATATGTGACAAAAAAAGGCTGTTTATTATTTTGGCCGGTAAAAAATATGCTTGGCTGGTGGATTTTTTCATCTACCAGTCCCCGTGGCAGGTGAGCCAAAAAGTTAATTTCGGACCCTGTTCACAATACAGTAATAAAATGTGTTGCAAAAAGCATTTCATGTTGACCTAAATGAAGAATAGTGTCATTTTCAACAAAATATTGTGAATCTATTAAGCACGAGCCAAAAGCATAAGCCTAATGATTGAAGTTTTTGGATTTTAAGTGTGGCTTGGACTCATTTTAGGAACAGGTGTAACACAAGCTCCCTCTCTCAGACCAAAGTTGGCCTCTCTTAGCAATGACATCACCACATTTATCTGCGGAGAAGCATTTCCATAAATAGCAGAACGGCAAGTTGGATGAGCCGAACCCCCGCAAACCACAGTCACAGAAAACAGACTTTCCTTGCATCTCAAAGACACTAATGGCCCCGTTTCACAGAAGTGAGACACATTCGACCCTGCTGATAGCATGCATGGAATGAGCACCGCAATCGAATATCATTCCTATTTAAACATCCTCGCTTACAGCCCGGGAAAACCCCACCGCTGTGTCCAAAACCCAACATCCTCTCTGCTTTGAATGTTTCTCCCAGTACAGACTTACTGGCACTCATGTAAATGTGAGATCAATGACATGGGAGTTGCACACTGGGTCACATGTCTAATAAACAGCACAGCTGACGATGTGCGTATTTGCATTTCGAGAGCAAAAGAGCCTAGCGCTTGAGAGAGGGGCCATCGCAGCTGTGGATTCCTGAGTCAAACACAGGAAGTGTAATGATGGAGAGCATGACGTAGTCCTCATGAGGCTCCTGTTCCTGACCCCGTGCTCTCGGCTCTCAGGCCCGGGTCCAAACAAAAAACCCTGACAGCACGTCATGAGGGGAGTCAGGGGGTTATATACTTGGCTTCATTTTTGTCAAAGTAATTCAGCCTGTTCGGACAGAAAAACCCATTCAACATTACTGAGTGATCTTGACTCTGTTCCAAGGACTGCCCCACAAAGTGTAATTACAGTTGTTGTCGATCAGCTCTTATCTGCACCACGTTTACAATCTTCCTGTCTGAGAAGCTTTTTGAGTGAAAATTTGTGAATCTCTCAAAATAAATGTATATCAATGGAAATATTACTATCACCTACAACCATTATACCATTTTGAATTTGAAGTAATTACTCATGAACAATGTTAATAAAAATGTGTTTATATCAAACTTGCATTAAAGTCCATGTATGAAATCATCCACATGTTTTGACACTAAAGCCTATCCATGGTCCCTAACAGGTGTAAATGTCTACTTATTATGGAATCAAATTTTCTTTGCTTTAATATAATTTTTTTACTTTTCTCCCCCAGCACGTTTCCACATTTTTTTTCTTGAAAGAGATAACGGTCAGTTTATAGTCAAATTATTTCTTCCTCATGTCTAATTGCAGCCGAGAAAAAAAAAAGGAGTGGGTTCATGACAGTTCAAGCAAACAAAAGAGGAAGCTAGACAGATTCCCATTAAACCTTATCCGATATTGTACTTCTAAACCCACTCAGATTAAAGGAACAGGCCTCGAAGAGGGCTCATAAATTCAAAGCGTCCTCATGAGTTATAGCACCATGCTGTGAAATGCTGGATAACGGTAGTGCACATTCCTGTAAGTGCCAAGCCATAAACTCTGTTTTTACTGCACAGGTTATAGAGCAGGTCAGGTCGCAACATAAACTAACGTATTACTTAAGTACACCTGCACTTTCTTCATGCTGTTCCAAATCTGTAGGACTTCCTTCTTGAAATCTTTTTTTTTCCACACAATGAAAGTCAATGGGGTCCAAAGTTGTTTAGGGCCCCACTGACATTTATTGCATGGGGAAAAAAACAGTTGAAAGTCTTCAAAATACCATATTTTGAGTTCTGCAGAAGGAATAATGCCATACACTTTTGGAACAAAACGGGGGTGAGTAAATTATGACATTTTTGTGTGAACTATTAAGCAATACCAGTAAACAGAACGTGAAACATCATGTGGTTGCCTTTCCCTACTATAGCCTAGTTAAACTTCTCAACGCGTTGTGTAACAGATCTCGGTGTTCTTAATGTCAGATGGCCGTTTTGTGGTGTAACAAGGATTAATGTGACAGGAAGTGAATCAGTGTTATATTGTGACATGACATTCAACGGTCATGACGTTGAGGCAACAATGGAGTCGACAAACCAATCCAGAGCACAACGCAAGGGATCGTTTTTTCAGAAATGCTACCCGAACATCCACCCATAATAAACATGATCAAATTATTTTTTATTTATATATTAATCGATTAATAATCAACATTAATATATGTAATTAAAAAAAATTTTTTTTTTATTAAATTAAGCATATATTACATATGCTTATGCTTACATATACAAGATAAAAAAAAAAAACACTTAAATTTAATTGAAAAACCACTAACACCTACAACCATTATTCTGATTTGGAGTAATGAGTGGCATCATAAATAAGAATTGCACAAGAAAAGTACAGTGTGAGTGTGCTGTACATTTTTGCAGAAATGCCACCCAAACTACATATCTCAGAGGCCCATACGTAAGGGAAATGACATCAAGGAGGCAGAAGAAAAACTTTAAAACGCTGAAAGCCTGTCAACAAGGGTGGAGATTTGCGTCACTTCCAAATAAACACAATACTTTAATGCACAAGATCCGCCATCCTAATGGGCCTCCATTCAAATGGCATCTTTCAAAACTCACTGACCTGAACGACAAAAAAAACAAAAAAACAAAAAAAACAGAAACCACAAACTTTGAACGAATGCAAAAGCAACTGACTGTTAATGGTGAATGTGAAAGCACTCTAGGCAGTGCAAGGGTTACTCACAAACTTACACACCAGCAGCAGCAAGTTGTGAAATACTGAAAACCGAACAGCTCCCTCCACATTCTTACCACATCCTGAAACTACGTCAGTCTAACAACATGGCACAAAAAAAAACCTTATCGCATGAGTGAGATAAACAAACTCCTTCAAAAAAAAAAAAAAAAAAAAAAAAAACACCTCACCCTGTCTGCACCAAACACGGCTGATATGACCTCCAACAAATGCACTTCAAGCAAGCATGTCGGCCTTCCAGCTACACACACACACACACACACACAATGATGTGATCTACCTTTGGCTCTCCACTCGCAAACTAGATGCCAATGGTGTCAGCGAGAGCCCACAGATATAGAGGACACACCGGAGAGCCGCAATGCTTCACATGGCGCTCGGGAACGGGCTGCTCTGCCTAAATGGCAAAAACATGCTGTCGACCTGCTGATAAGTCATTGACGCAGTAAAGTAATGCAGCACATGAATAAGTGTGTGATTCACGAGCGCACGCACATCAGAGACACGGGAGGGGAAAATTCACATGCACCGTACAGCTGCCTTAACCTGCTAGAAAGCACATCATAACCTGGCACGAGATTCTTGAAAACACGTTGCAATACTAAACACAATGAGAACGGCGTTTTTTCTTTCCCAGGTCTTTGTTCTTTCAAGTATGTTTCAGTCGCATGCATGTGTAACACATAGACCGTGACTGATAACACAACGCAACACCCTCGGCTTTTGGGAAGACATTCGTTTTATTCATTTACAAAAAGCGTGTTTGAGAAAAACAAGTGTGGGAGAAGTTGAGAGGGGAAAAAGAGTGAAGAGAAGAATGACGATAGAGAGTGAGAGATCCTGGCCATCTGTGATGTTGGCTGCAACCCAAACCACTGCCCCCAGAGTCCAGGCACATGCTTAACTACCTCCCTCTGCACTGGAAGCCTAACAAACACAGCAGCGAGGGGCACCTACACACACAAGCGTTGCAACAGTCACTTATGTTTTATGACTGCACAAACACAAAAATTCAGTGTTTACAAAAAGATAATTGCCCTGCCTCACAAGGCTGCAAAGTGTGCATATAACCTTCTGAAACATTAGCATTCCAACTCTGAGGAACCGTTTGTGACATTCAGCAATCTGTTGAACGACGGGCTTTAAAGCTGATGACGCTTTCTCTTATCTGTGCAGAAACCATTCTTAATTTTAGTAAAGTGTAAAAACCGTTGTGGCTTTCAACGTTATTCTGTTTGAACGACCCAACGTGGTTTTGGCACTTTAAAACCATGAAAATAACATTTTGTTGTGTAGCTTTTAGTCTGTGTTTTGATGCCATCCATATTGCTGATGGTATACTTCTAAAAATTGAACAAATTAAATACCGACGCGACGTACATTCACATTGCATGTTTAGCAAGGGTTATGCTCACATGACAAACGAAAATGTATTATTTGTATACGTATTAAAGCTTTGCCAGTTCGCACGCTGTTCTGACATAAGCTTTGAGCGCGAACATCCGAAGCACGGACACACTAAAAGCCTGTCACTATGCATGCGAGCACTGAACGAAGTTCTCTTTTGTGTCTTATTGCGTTTAAACTGTCAAATACACGCAAGGTTTACATAAACAGTCGTTTATATCTTAAGCGAATGTAAAAAGTTCAGAGGTGTATCAATTTAGATCCGTGCATTCGGTCTTAAAGTGACAGCCACCTAATAAATCTGCTGTTGTCTGTCTCAATGTTAAACAACAAAAAAAGACAAAGAGAAAAATCACTCTGGACTGAATAACTTTAGTAGCTTTAATAAGAATCATTGTATATTTAGTTCATACAGTCACATCTATGTAGTGTTTTATTTTTACACTTGTTTACTCAATTTCTTACTTGAATGCTACTGTTACAGTAAATACAACTACTGTTGCTGAAAATATTAATGCACTGTTTATTTAATTTGTGTCTTATATTGAATTTGTCCTTTTATTTGTCGTTTGCATCTTTGTTCTTGTTTTTAAAAAAGATAAAATAATAATAAGATTTTGGTCGTATTTTGGTCCCTATTTTTTCCTAAATGGTTTAATATTCTTTTTTTCTCTTTTGTTACCTTGAAAGAATATATATATATATATATATATATATATATATATATATATATATATATATATATATATATATATATATATATATATATATATATATATATATATATATATATATATATATATATATATAAGCTCATTTTAAAATGTTTACATTTTTAAAAACTAAATTAGCTGTACTTTCATGCAAAATAATCTTAAAAACCAACATGAAAAATCATGATATAATATTTTTGCCATATTGCCCACCCCGACTACAACTACTACTACTAGTAGTGGTAGTAGTAGTAGTAGTAGTAATAATAATAATAATAATAGTAAAATAATAATAATAATAATAATAATAATAATAATAATAATGTTTTCTTTTTTCTAATTATTACTATTGTATTTGTTTGCATTAAATGAAAGTACAATAATATAATAATATCACATTAAAAATATTTTAAAATGTTACACAATGTAATTTACTATATTAAAATTGATTTCAATAATAATTATTATATTATGATTTTAACTGCATAAAATGTAAACTATTAATAAATATTATTATTTTATTATTATTATTTCAGTTTCTAATTATTGTTTCCTGTAGTTATTTGCATTAAAAAAGTAAAAAAAGTAAATGTGCATACAAATATGTCCCTTACGATGATTATTTATATTAATATTGATAATATTAATACTTAATATTTCTACTGTTATTATTAATTGATTTTTAACAATATTAAACTACTACTACTACTACTAATAATAATAATAATAATAATAATAATAATAATAATAAATAATAAATATTTCCATTCCTAACTATTATTATTTGCATCAAATGTATACTGTAGAAAAAATTATGAAGAATCGTATAGCAATCAAATGCCCTATAATGGCCAACAAGTAATGGCAAATAGCATGGTTTCTTGAATGTAACATCATATTACTAAAGCCTACATCAACTCAAGAAAGAAAACGGAGCTTGTCAAGCAATTTCACAGGGTCTAGAATGATTTAAAATGAAAATACATATAACAGGACCAGAAATGGTGACTAACTTGGTGGAAAGCTGTGCTACACGTAGCTGATCTCATCTTTTCATGAAAATATTGCTCTAAGCCGCTGCACTGAAAGCTGGGCAAAGAACAGGCTGGCGAATGTTACCAGCTTATTCCTAACTACAGACGTTCAGAATACGCGTCCCTTCCATACGGAGGGAGCACAAAGGCCTGGACTTGTCAAGACTGAGGGCCAACAGCCGCTCCGGGTCTATCCCACATTCCACCCACGGATGAAATTCCAGCGAAAATCCAGGCAGAGCTTTGCTGGGTTTCAGAGCAAGCTCTCTGGGAGGCACTTAGTCAGGCATTGTGTTTTTAGAGAAGGCGGTTGTAGCTGCTGGGCTTTCATGCATGCAGCCTAACAGACAGGGATAAGAGACAAATGCTTTTTGCACAAAGCTTGCCAAAGCAATGCCATTAAGAGAGGCAAATAGGTCTCAATGCATTCTGGGTCAAACTCCCAATGGACCTGGAAATTGTATTAAAAACCAAGGGAAACCATTTTTCTGCTGGCAAAACACCTGTTATGATAGAAAATCTATGACATAATGTGGACACTGTTGTTTGTAATAATCCTAAACATTCAGCAGTCGCTAGTTTGACTAGAAAAGCAGAAGCCAAATACATTTGCATATGTTTGACTTTAGAGATGCTGATAGCATCAGACAACCAGGGGCAGTTGGGGCAATACACTGGACAGAAGGGTTATCTAATCTAACTCTCAATACAAGCGGTCGCTTGGTGACATGACCCTTATTATTGACTGACTACATCTTAAATTCTAGGCCTCGAAGCCCTGCAGGGCTTCTTTCACTAGCGAAGCATGTTATCTCCCACTGTGTGAGCTTGCTGCAAGACTAGTAAATGTATCAAGTACAGTGAGTAACAATCCTTTGACCTGGAGATATGCATTATCTCATATTAAAGATTAAGTACAGGCCACTAAAGATTACAGTCCATCTTAAAAGCGTCGCTTATACACGCACTGCCTTTATATTTGATATCTAAAACATGATAGCATTGTATTACTCAATCTGCAAGCAACTGTTTTCACAGTTTCATCACATAATACCAATTTTTAAAAAGCAAGAAATACGTTATTATGCCCGTTTTAACATGGTTGAAAGATGCAATGCTACATAACCCTATAAAGCCTCTACTGTATCATTTCGATACATGCATTATTTATCAACTTGATTAAAACTGCTGAAAAAACCTGTTGCACATCATCTATGCCTTCTGCCCTCTGATTGATAGTTCATAAACCTTTCAGAAATCTTTGATGGTTTTGAATAACTTTAAGTTGTTAGTCATGCTTTAAGATGAACATTTACTCGACTGAAGCAAGGTTTCTTTCTCTCTTTTTTTCTCAAATCATGTTAAAATGTATGTCAAATATGATACAGCCGGCATTTGAGGATTGTTTATTTGCATCGCTCAATCATCATTGCATCAGAATTTCATATTTTTAGCCATATACATAACATCTGCACCAGATTGCATCACTCTAACTTATTTTTTTTCTCCTGGAGTGAGATCCCTATTCTCACTATATCATACTGGGTCATACAGGCCTGATGTATCAAATATGATACAAATCATAGAAAACGTTATTCTTATTTATTAATTTTGTATTATGTATTTTAGGTCTTTTTTATTATTATTTTGTCTATAGGTTTAATAAACTGTTCCAATTTTTGTTACTATTATTTAATACATCAGGCTTTACAGGGTTAAAAGCAGAGAAACACCTACAATTTCCCCAATGGACACTGAGTAACAAGTTGCAAGAGGGCTGTCCAAGAGAATCCCCAACAAATTCAAACATTGTGTGTGTGTGTGTGTGTGTGTGTGTGTGAGGGGGAGAGTGACACACTTTCAGCCTGAAAAGACTGTCAGCATGTGGCCCAAAGGGACAACAAAACATATTTTGTGTTGCCAACACCGCAGTATGACAGCGACAACAGACAATTAGGGAAAATAACGCTCTCTTGTCAAGCCCTGACACTTGGGAACTTCTGAGAATCTGAGTAAATAAATCAAGACCCTGAACAAGTACAAGAATAATTAAGCATGGAAATAGATATTGGGCCTCGTCTCAAAACCTTGTGAGCTGCCTACATAGGGTTGAGCGCCGAGAATCAGTTGCTTTACTAAAAATACATTGGATATTTTTTAATGAAGTTCGATTGCGTTAATGGTCCACGAATGTGCACAAATTACACTTTGCTAAAATAATCTGCGTTTCCTAAATCTGCATCGTGAAACGATGTCCAATTCCCCAAAGAATGACTCTTATGATCCGGTTCCTTTTCAGAATCAAAGTACTTAAGAATCAGTCGGAGCCGTGGCTGAATTATTAAGATTTCGCTATGTCCGACTCGAAAAAACAAAATCTGTTGTACTTAAGGCATCAGAGACTGTTACTGACAAGTTGATATATGACAACGAGTAGCCAAAGATATTGACAATATTGTATGAACGAAACGTATTACCAATCATTAAAGAGTCATTTGATGACAAAGCAGTAAAAGCAGCATGAATTACACTTCATGAACACAAAATATTTCTTTCTTCTTCAAAAACACTAAAAGAATCGTTAGTTGAATCGTTAACGAATCGAATTCGGAACGTTAATTGATCAATTCCTACTACACAGGAAGAATCTGAGCATCATTTGAACGTTCCGAACATGCGAATATTTTGGATGCTCCAAAATGATTCGAACGAACGTTCGGAACACGCGTCTGATTCTCTAGGTAGACAGCTCTCTAGGTTTTGACACACAGCCCAAATGTTTTGTTATTTACCTGTGACAGCTGCCTCGGGTCGGGGGCTCCAAATAAAGAGGAACTGGAGCTGAAACTAATGGCTCCCCTCCGGCTGAGAACATGTTTGGGAACCGGCCTGTCTAGAGGCAAAACCGGTAACTGATAACATAATTCCATTGAATAATATCAACGCTATGGATCCGGATCAAAAATAATTCAAACCCGCTGAAAGAAGTAGTAAAATAATCAAAGAAATCAAAAGAAGGCGGAGGGGAGAACTTGCATGGAACTTGAGTGCTGTTTGGAACTCTCAAAAAGCACGGGAATCCCCTCTCCTTTAAATTGCAAATAAAAAAAATATCAGTTTAAATGCTCAAGAGGCGAAGTGCTTCATTTTGTTCGGATCTATCTGGTTCTCGCGCACACCGCCGTCGTTATTGATATGGTCCATATTTCCCCACGCGCGTGTCTCGTGCTCCATTTCACTCGATTTTTATTCATCAGGCTCGTTTTTCTTCCTTTCTTCTCCCTTTTCCCATGCACAGATCACGGCCTGCGGAACGACGAGGCCTCTCCTCTATCTTTTTAGTATCTTTAGAAAAAAATGCTTCCTCATTTTTTAAACTCCGTCCAGTCGTGAATCATCATCATCGTGCAAATGGCTCCGCAGTCTCGTCTCCCAAATTAAAACAAAAGGCATGACCACTTCAAACCCCGATGCTTGTAGAAAACAGAGAGATCCTGCGAATATATATAAATAAATGTACGTGAAGTTGTATCCGTTTAACGACGGATTTCATTCAAGCTTTGCGGTGCATGAACATTTATTCTCGCTCTGTCTTTTTCCTCTGTGCAGACACACAGATAGCACCCGTAATTCAACACACACTCAATGCAGCACTGTATATCAACCAGAAAAAAGTGGCCTGGGTGGAATAAAAACACGCCCCGCGACCACGCCATGCGTGTGTTGGCACATGCTGTTCGGTCAGTGTCAAAAAGAAAACGTAAAACGGGAAATAAATTACAAGGATAACATACGACAGTCTCAGTTCGTCCTGAACATTGCAAGCTGTTTCCGAACATGCACCACCTGCGAAAGAGATGGGGTTGTACAGAAAGCGTTCGCAAAACGTCCTCGTCTTAATGAGCCAATAGGCGTGCAGCAGTTCATGTAAGGCCGCATCTCATTGGACTAAATCGTGCAGCGCTATTGAGACGGCGAATTTCATTGGCGATGCTTTCAAGAATCATTTATGCACTCGCTCAGTGACTGTACGGACCTCAACAAGGGTATTCCACTACAACGGGGTTTGCCCTGCAGCCGGTCTACATCATTGCCAGTGATTACCTTTTCTCTGTATGAGTCATCCAGTTCTTCGTGAGCAGTGAGCCACTGTTAACTTCTCTCAATAATAAAACCCATGAGTAAACGTTTTTTTTCTTCTTCTACTTTTTTTTTTTAAATTTAAAGGACCCTGCTAATAAACATATCTTAAACCAACCTAAGTTGCTTTCATAGCCTGATCCAGCTAGTGTTCAGCTGGTTAGCTGATCACCAAGACCAACCGACTAAAGGGTGCCTAAAAAACCACACTGAGACCAGCTAAAACCCATCTTAGGCCCAGCAGGGTATAGAAACCTGCTAATCAAAGGTATATAATCCAGTAAACTAAATGTCATATTTAGGCTATATGTTATAGTACCTATAAATAGCGAATGTATGTGATATACAAATAAACTTGCTTCTTTTTTACAGTTTTGCCTTTAGGTTTTGTTTGCTTAAAGGGTTAGTTCACCCAAAAATAACAATTTACTAACCCTCAAGCCATCCTAGGTGTATATGACTTTCTTCTTTCAGGCAAACAGAGTTATATTTTAAAAAAAATACCCTTGCTCTTCCAAGCTTTATAATGGGAGTGAATGGTAAAAAAATTTTGAAGGCCAAAAAAGTGTATCCATCCATCAAAGTAATTTATACGGCTCCAGTGGGTTAATAAAGGCCTTCTGAAGCAAAGCAAAGCGTTTCTGTAAGAAAAATATCCATAATTATAACTTTTTAAACTGTAATCAACTAGCTTCCGGTAACGTCTGTCCGCACTTTAACGAGAAAGTTCCGGCATATGATGTAGGCGTAGTTTAAGCTTAGGTAAGAATATACACCTCTCGCGGTTCAAACAAATAGGGCTGGGCAATAAACTCAAACTCCTCCGACATTTCTCTTTATAAATTCTCGTTTTAGACTTTTTAGACTCGCCGTGTTTGAGGATACGCCATACGTCAGATCAGAGGTCACTCTACACTGACTAGACTTGCGTACAGCTGTTACTAAAGCTAATACAATTACTAAAGCTGTTACGGAAGCCAGTTATTAAAGTTATAAATAATAGATTTTTTTTTTTATTACGAAAAAGCATCGCTTCACTTCAGAAGGCCTTTATTAACTCCCTGGAGCAGTATGGATCACTTTTATAATGGATGGATGCGCTTTTTTTGGGCTTGAAAAAATGGTACCATTCACTCCCATTACAAAGCTGGGAAGAACCAGGATATTTTTAAATATAAATGCGATTGTGTTTGGCTGGAAGAAGAAAGTCATATACACCTAGGATGGCTTGAGGTTGAGTAAATTATGGCATAATTTTTTTTTTTTTTGTGAACTAACCCTTTAAGACAGAGGCTTACCAGAGAACCTTGTAAGTTTAAACAATAAGAGTGCTGTCAGGCATTACCAGGTAATTGCATGACAACACTAGTCAATAGCAGTCTCTAAGTATCACGTTGTGTGCTGAGGTACAATTTGCATGGAAACGCACTTCAAAGTCATCATCATGAACTAAGGCTTGTTCAAGTTTCAATAAAACTATTAATGTGAATAAGCATAAACTTACGTTTACCAACTGAAATTCATCCTCATGGTGATTGTGTGGGCCAAATAGTGTAGTAATACATGTTATGTCATTTTGTACAGTTATCCTTTCTTTTGCAATCACATAAGTAGTGCCTATTTTTACCTATGGAGGCAAATTCGACTCACTCTCTTTAATTCATCAATTTAAGTCGTAAAGCTTTGCAATGTTAGCAAAGCTTTAGCAAATGTTTTAACTCGAGTTGCTGGAGACCAGGGGGACAATAGTGAACTGTGCCATGGCAACAGAGGCCATATGCCAGTAGTGAGTATAATTGCTCCATCCCACCCCCTCCCCGTCGCTCACAATACAATTCTACTGAACCAAACCCCACACCATGCAGTCCTAATCCGTTTCTATCCTGAATAAACGGTGCCAAAGCACACAGATTACTAGAGTGCATTACCCCGGTGAACAACTTGGAAATATGATATAAAAGCATTAAGATTTAAATTATTATTATTTTTCTAGAAAAATGCATTGTTGATATAACTAATGTTGATATATTAATGGTTCTAGTGTGATGTGGTCGCTATGCACTCTTAAAAATAGGTTCCAAAGGGAGGTTTGTGCATGATGCAATAGAAGAACCATTTTAAGTTTTCCCAGAGTAAAAGAACCCTTTTTTTAATACTCTGAAGAACCTTTTTTTCCACTGTATAAAACCTTTTTGTACAATGGAAAGATTCCATGGATGTTAAAGGTTCTTCATGATCTATTGATGCCAATAAAGACCCTTTATTTTTAAGAGTGTACATGAAAATGCTTAAAGGGATACTTCACCCAAATATTTGTCATCATTTACTCATTTCTTTCTCCTGTTGAACACAAAAGATATTTTAAAGAATGTTGGTAACCAGACAGTTGACGGCACCCATTGACTTCCATAGTCTTTTTTTCCTACTAAGTCAATGGGTGCCGTCAATTGTCTGGTTGCCAACATTCTTCAAAATATCTTCTTTTGTGTTCAACAGAAGAAAGAAACTCAAACAGGTTTGGAACAACATGAGGGTGAATAAGTAATGACACAATTTTAATTTTTGGGTTAAGTATCCCTTTCATCCTTCACTCTTTAAATCTAAATGTTGCTAGAAAGAATTAAACCTCGGGACCAAACAGAGAAAGCAAACACAACACACTTAACAAGATAAGACGTCTGGCATCATGCATATCTGCCAGTGTAGTTATTAGCGGATCTGTTCATTCATTTACTTTTACGATACCGTTTAATCAGTGTCAAGGACTGCTTCCCGTCCACTACCGGTGGCCCAGCGTGCTGCTCATTTGGGAGTCTCACATTTCCTGACTGAGGGGCAATCATTTCATTAATGGTTTGTTTCTGAGGCTTAGTTTGCCACAAATGCCATTCCCCAGGCAGACGTGCTTTGCAGGAACAGCCTCCTGAGGAGACAATGATGAGGGGTGGCGAGCAGCACACCTGCTTAATTCCCCTCGAGACTCCATGTATCCACTTACAACACGACCTGTGCTATGCAGCAGTCATCAGGAGATCATAAACAAGGGGAGCGCATAATTCCACACTGCTGGCTGACGTCAGTGATGATTCCCCCCCTGGTTTTGACTGCTGCATGTGCTTGGGATTGGGAATATGTGATTAGTTTTGTCACATTTTCCATAAAACGTCTATGCATAATTTAAAAAGATGTAGGAATATGAAATCGTTCAGCATTTAATGATATTTTTAAAAGGGTGAGTAAAAGGAGTGTTATAGAAAAGTAACTTTTTTTCCATTAACACTGGTAGAATAAAAATTCATGCTCAGATGCCATCTTGTGGTGCTACAAGATAAGTGCTAGATTTTTTATGCTACACAACAGGGATTTTCAGGTGGCGCAAGGGAGTGTAAAAATTTAGAGAAAAAATTCAAACTAATAACAATAATAATAGATAAATAAATAAGTAAGTAAATAAATAAATAAGTAAACAATACATCTAACAGTACAGTACTATAGTAGGCTAAGTAGAAAAAAGTAATAACGTAACAATAGAAACTAAATATTTTCAAATATTTATGATGTTTATAGGCTACATGAAAATATATAGCTGCCTTTTAAAATTTAGAATGTGGTCCCTCGCAATACAACATAAAAAAAATGTGTGGATAAAATATAGCTCAGTGAATCAATTGTCATTATATCTGGCATCATTTCTGTTCTAATCAGATTTAAAAAAATAAAATAAATTAAAGAGTTACAAAATTAATGTTAAAGGATATCTTTAGTACAAATTCCGTAGACCTCCTCTATAATTTAAGTATCATTCTAGATATGCATTTACTTATTCAATGAAAAATGTAGCCTAATATTCACATAAAATGTTATAAAGCATAAAAAATGGTCACGGAGTCGATTAAACCTCATTTCTTAGTTTAGAAACAGTTCTGTTTGTTCACAAATGACATTAGGTGAATCAGTCTTTAGTTTCTTCCAATATACAGTACCAAAATATGAATGTCAGAGTTTATTTTAGCAGATAGTTCATCCAAAAATGAAAATGTTGTAATCATTTACTCAGCCTCAACTATCCTTTTAAATATTTGAACAGCGCATGCGCACATCTTCTGACGTGAGTTAATATGGCGGTTATGCTAATAATTCTGGACATTAGTTTTTATAACTTGAGACCAAACTAATTATAAGACTTTCCTGTTTTAAAATTTTTGTACGAGCAAAGTAGTTATTTTAAATTTGCATTTGGACGTCACTGCGTTTGCAGAAAGGCGCCGCAAGATGGCGATCTTGTTTCAGAAAGGAAATGCATACACTCAAGCACATTCATGCACGCACACAAGACTCTAGCTGATTCAACCGTATAGACACGAAACCTAACCTTTTTATCCTCCTCAGTCCTAATCATGGAGGTTTAAAAGTCAGTTATGGCAGATAACGTGTGTCCATACTCAGAAACCAGGCAGTGGTCATCATCAAACATCTTCCATCGAACACCAGGCGCTGAAACCTAATGCACCTTGTTGGTAACCATGTTAAACTGGCCTAAAGTTACCTGAGCTCATGACTAGTTCCATGTATAATTTATCTCCTCAGTAATCTACTTGCCTTCAGAGAAGGAACCTGACTCCATTAGCCTATCTACCTGCCCTGGAGAAGGATTTAGGTTTGGAGTCTGTTAACAGGTAAGAAAACGAATGATCTTCTTTGAGATTCAGAGCAGCATTGCTCTTATTGCCCCATTTTTGCTTCTCACGTTTTAGCAATCAGCCATTGTACAACTCAACAGAAATATGAAGGCTGTATCATTTTTTAGAACTATTTAATATTCAATGAAGGCTCATTATGAAAGATGGAATTATCCAGGAGTGGGGGTTGGTTGGAGGTTGTTTTGGACAGACAGGTATATATTATCTGCAATAACCTTTCAATGGATGTCTTTTCTTACAAAGAGAGGGATTGCTTGCAAACTTATGTAAACAAAAAGTCAACCAGGTCTGGGTTGCTGTGGAAAGAGTGACGTTGTAAGTCTCAAAAACCAAACGTCATTTGTATCTTGTTCACCACACAGGAGAACCGGACCTGACCTACTGTCTTGTACAATTTATTGATGGTTGATTTGTTCTTTTGATGTTAAGGTAATGGTTTAAGATCATGGCTGAGCAAAGGCAACGGGCCCTGTCCACATCAGGAGAGGCTCTGTACCAGATTCTTGGCCTTGACAAGAACTGCACCCATGATGACATCAAGAGATCCTACAGGTAAGACGTGATTCACACTCTCACTTGTCCCGAGATGCATTTACTTTGGGTTCTGGTAAGAAGTTCAGATACTATATGTAGGAAGACAGGGGTAAACAAGGGAGCAAAAGATGGAGAAAGCGCCAAAATGTGACACGTTCCTCTATAATCTCAGCCATCAGTTGCAGTGGAGCTGCATGAATATAATATGACTTCCACAAAACTGAAATATTCATTATGCTGAACAGATGGCATCCTTTATTTTACTGGGATCAGGAATGATGAAAGAATCTCACATACGAGAGCATGTTCGTGGTGCACGACGTGTGTATGTGCATGAATGATTCTGCACTATAAGTTAGATAGCGGCATGGAAACGCGACAGCCTTGGCTTTGGGAGTAATATCTTGACGTTTAATATCATAACTTGTAGGTAACTATATATTTTTTTACAGTTTTCCTTTTCTGTGGCTGCACAGCTTCTTCTGTATCTTGTACACTAAAACATGAAGGCAACAAGTAGGAGAGCTTCATTAGACAAGTGTGTTTCAAACGCCATACTGATGTTCCAACAATCATAGAATCTAATTGCTCTAATTTACACGTTGTTCAAGGAGGCATTTAAATGGTTAGCATTTTAACAGCACTTGTTTGCTGTTAATGAATATATAATCATCACAACTCTTGCAGACGGCATTGGCTTAATCAAAAATTAACAAGCGAGCGTGCTCGGAGAATTATAAATTATACATTCATTTTTTGGGTTCAGCAACAACAAAAGATATGTAAAAAAATAAATAGAGACTATGTTCATGTAATGTTTTTAAGATTCAAACTCTTGGCTATTTTTAAATGGTATAAATAGATGTATACTGCTCTCCGTGGCTTTTACAAACTACTATAAATATTTATAGTTTGATATTCGATCATCCACAACCATTTGGAGCTGAAGGATATTACATTTCACAGCATTATAAAATGTCAAAGTCTTCCTTATTGCTGCAGAGAGTTTTGAAATGTGTTGCGCAGAGTTTGGGACATGCTGGCATTCATTCAGCGCAGACCTGAACTGAGTCAGAGACAGAGACATTTGCAATGCACTGCTGGTTCTAATGGGAAAAAATGTCAACCTTGGTGACGTTCCTCTCTTCACCACCCCTCGTGTGCCGAGGCGCTAATGGGGTCTGCGGTCTTGCCGACACACAGACAGGTCAAGCAGCGTGCGCAGAAGACAGCTAGCCGCTAAAGATCACACCCTGCTGAGATCATCAAACAGACAGACACAGCATTTTAAACTGGCCACATGGTAATGAGTCTCCTCTCACTGTGTGTGAGACCAAAAGTATTTGTGTTTCCTTTTATTACGGTAGTTTTATGCCACTTTCATTAGGTGCATACCAAGGGCACATTCTGTATTTCTGAGGTCATTTAAATATATTTCCTGATTTTACATATGTTCTTCTGTTTTATTCCTAACATGTTTATATGATCCTCAGGTCAGTTATGCTTTTTGCATTGCATGTTTCAAGGAAAAAATTTTATCTTTAAAATGTCCTCAACCTTTTTTTTTTTTTTTTTTTTTTTTTAGGAAGCTCGCTTTGAAATATCATCCTGACAAGAACCCTGAGAACCCCGATGCCACTGACAAATTTAAAGAGCTCAACAATGCCCATGCGGTGCTGTCTGACGTTACTAAGAGGAACATTTATGACAAGTACGGCTCCCTGGGTCTGTATGTGTCGCAGCAGTTCGGGGAGGAGAATGTGAACACGTACTTCATGCTCTCCAGCTGGTGGGCAAAGGTGAGGTATCAGTCTTGTTTCTATACAGACATTTAAGGAGCTATTAATACATGACCTTATACTTAAAAATCTCTTGTTGGTGTAATCTACACAATTTGAATTATATATCATGTAAACACAATACTATTAGTCATATTAAATAAATAATATTTTTGCATCAAATTTAGGTGGGTTACCTGAAAATATATTTTTACAGTGCATTTTATTTCTTTTATTCTTGCATTTTTGATTTTATATACTTGAAACCATGTTCAAATATTTGTACATTATTTTATAGCAAAACATTTACTAAAAAAAATGGAACAGAAATAATATTAAAATGTGAAATCGGCAGACTTTTCTTCCTTATTGTGACGTAAATCCGAGTGAAACGGCTTCTCGGACAAGAAAAAATGTAGGGCGGGACTTGATTTTATCCATCAGGAATTGATTGGATCGTTTGATCATTGTGGTTCACTATTGCTGTGATGTCATGTGACGGACAGGTTGATCCCGCCCTCATGTCAAAAAATGACATTTTTTTTTTTTTAGCCTTTATTTAACCAGGAGTGAACCTCACTGAGATTAAAATCTCTTTTACAGGAGTGTCCTGGCCAAGATAGGCAGCCCAGTTATACAAATACACATATAACAAACAAATGATTAAAGATTATGAGGGCACACACAAAAAAAAAAAGATTTATAATAAATAGTGCACTATTCCATAAAAGAATTCTTTCATTGTGACTTTAATGCTGGAACATAAATAAGAACTAATTAAATTCCCCCTCTAGTCAATAATTATATCCCTTAAAACTCATCTTTGATCACTGAAATTACATATTCAAAAATAAATCCTTAAAACAATTTCTTCATGCCTTAAAATAGCTCGAATGTAACTCTACACCCTTGCCTCATTTAGTATATGAGGTTCTATGAATATGCAAAATAGCCCCGCCTCCACTCACTCACACCAGCTCAGAGATCCACTCGTTGACGATCACATTGACGTTGTTACAAGGTAGTTTCTGACATCAGAAACACCAACGATTTTAAACCGCGTTTTTGAGACGGTCTTTGATTCACTGCAGTTTTAAAGAGAAAATACTCAACAATGCTGTTACTTATGAATTTGCACATGGTTTGTACAACTTTGCACAACATTTAAAAGCTTGATTTTCACCACAAGGGTTCTTTAAATATTGTTTATGCAAATGCAACTACTGACTTTAAAGCTATATTTTATATTTACATTATAGTATTCTATAATTGTATAAGTGTTTACCGAGTAATACAACTAAACTACATGTATCTAATTAACAGTTGGTTTAATAAATATTGCTATTATAAGTTGTATAACTACATATACATATATATATATATATATATTTATCTCACTTTTGTAACATTATATTATATAATATGGATGTAATGTACTGTAATGTAGATATTTTGAATGCATTTTTATCCAAACTAAACCATGACGCTGTGTGCCTGTCTGATTTCGAACATTCTCATTTATAGGGTCTGTTTGCCATCTGCGGCTTGCTGACAGGTTGCTATTTCTGTTGTTGTCTGTGCTGCTGTTTCAACTGCTGTTGTGGAAAGTGCAAACCGCACACACCTGGAGAAGAGGACACTGAGTGCTATGTGTCTCCTGAAGACCTGGAGGAGCAGATCCGTACGGACAACGAGAGAGGTAAATGGCATGCGCAAACACTTTAGATGTGTTCTTCAGGTGGTCACACTCAGTTTTGAAATGGTATATGATTACAGAACATGCCTCAGTCACTCTACAGCAAGAAAAAAAGTGGATAAAAATGATTAGAAGGGACACATCCCAAAATTACAGCATCACATTTAGTTCTCGATAACAGCATCTTCTTCATGTCTTAATTGTGAATGTTCTGCTGGTAATCTTCAAAATAGATTCTTCTATGGAAAGCGGAAAGACTTTATAAAGACTTAAATATGACATTATGCAACTAAATCTTCCTATAATAATTAAAAAAAGCCTTATATGATAATTTACTAATTAAAAAACTTCATGAAATATTTAAACAGAAAAATAGGCTTTGATGTAGCAGATCATGGCTTATCAGCTGAGGGAAGAGCTTTCAACGTATAAGTCACCCTGCTTACAAAAATAAATAGAATTGATACTTCTGAGCCAGATGTTTGGATACAATACGCCGTTCTTCTGCCAGTGAGCTGTAGGAGTTTTTTTTTTTTACATCTTGTGCTGTAGTCCCTCACAAAAGTGATAATTGCCATCTGAGTCATTTCTCAAAGTGTGTTTGCATACTAGTTTTTAATAGCATTCTCACAATAAAAATAAACTATGTTTTCTTTGCTTGCATTTTAAAGGCGGCGTGCAAGATGGTACTGACAAAAAATGCCTTTTGTCTTATTTAGACCCTAACTACATCATCCATGTAAAAAAATACACTTTTGACTTGCTCTTCAGTTTTAGTTTACTTGCATTCACCCAAACAACCTGATAACACAAAGGGCACAATATCCTGCTTTTTAATATTAATATAGTATAGTGTTTGGAAACTTGTTTCCACCACGGAATAAAGAATAAATATGGTTATTGCAATTTTTTATCTCAAAATTCTGTTTAAAAGTTTATATAAACTTGCAAGATATAAATTCGCAATTGCGGAAGTCAGAATTGTGAGAGAAATAGTCACAATGACATTTTTTAATTGTGAGTTCATATAAACTGAGTTTAAATCTCACAGCGACTTTATTGCGACTTTTATATCTCACAATTCTAGAAAAAATAAAGTCAGAATTCCGACTTATAAACTTGAAGTCAGAATTGTGAGAATAACCCTAACCCTTGCAATTTCAAGGTTATAATTTGCAATTCTGACCCTTTTTTCATGCTAGTTTATATCTTTTTATAACTTTAAAAAAATATATACATTTTTAAATCTCACAATTCCAAAAAAAAGTCAGAATTGCGATTATATAAAATCACAATTCTGACTTTATTTCTTGCAATTCTGAGTTTATACCTCTCAATTATTTTTTATTATTATTATTTTAGAATTGTGAGATATTTGGCCGGTTTCAGAGACAGGGCTTAGATTAAGCCAGGATTAGGCCTTAAGGCCCGTTCACACCAAGCACGATAACTATAAAGATAACGATAAAGATAACTATATATGCGTCCACACCAATGACCGATAACGGTCTTTTTATTCTAAGCACGTGCGCGCCCGCGCTGCGGTTTCAAAGTAGCGAAAATGGATGACCTGCTAGAATGGATTCTGATTGGCTGTCAGTTTTATCGTTTGCCAGCTGGAAAAAAATCGTTCTGAAAGTGATCCCAACGATATCGTTCCTCATATCTTTATCGTTATAGTTGTGGTGTGAACTCTGTTATTCTTTAATATGGAGAACGATTTTTAGAATTATATCTTTATCGTTATCGTCCTTGATGTGAACGGGCCTTTAGTTAAATTAGGACTTTCATATTAGCTTTTATAAATGTGCATTCGAAAAAAAACATTGGTATGAATCTTGAAACAAAACAATGGCACTGACTTATTTTAAGATATGACAGTTGCAAGTTGCTTTTAGATAATACAGCTCGAACATGCATTTTAGTCCAAGGCCTTGTCTGTAAAACCGGGGGATAAACTCTCAAATGCAAGTTATAAAGTCCAAATTGTAAGATATAAAGTCGCAATTCCAAGAAAAAAAGGGCCAGAATTGTGAGCTAAAAAGTTGCAATTACATTTTTATTTTTTAGTCCGTTGCAGAAACTCCATGATTGCATGCATGCACCTGTTCCTGTTTTATAGCATTTATATTAGTGCAGTGAAAAAAGTCATGCCCAAGTCATATCTTGCTCAAGTGGTCTCTAAAAATCCACCCATGTGGCCTTAGAATCTTATTTTATCAGCATTAGGTAAGTCAGTGGACAGTGGGCTGCCCTTCAAACCAGTGTTACAGAGCCAGCTCAATGAGGTCATAAAAGTGCAGCCAGCAGGGGCAGGCTAACGGCAGATTGCTGGGACGTCCTTGGAGCGTACAAAACACTTTTCATTTCAGCAGGAAGTTCAATTAGGAGTGTGAAATGGCATGACATTAGACAGAGTAACCTCTTGTTTATTCCATACTGATGATCATATGTGACCTCTTTTACCTGTGATTTTGTTTTTTTCAGAGGGCGACACTCCGATTGTACTGCAGCCAACCAATGCTAGTGAGAAGACCCAGCTGATCGGTGATGGACACAGAACATACACCTAAATGCAAACAAGTTATTGATAGATACTAATTTTAAAATTCTTTTTGAATATATCGATGTATTTTACAATATACTGCTTCTTTTAGGACAGAGAAAGCAAAAAATACTCACCCTCTTAAGCTTTGTGTAGTCATGCTGTCTGTAAATAACAGATATTATATTATTCTTATGCTTAATGTGCAATTAAAACAGATAATGTGATTAAAAAAATATGAATGGTTTTCCTTTAAATAATAAATGTATGTCTTAAAGGTTTTCAAAATAAGAATTCAGATATTTCTCTACCTTGTCTTGTTTCAAAAAATCTTCATGCAATACAATGTGCACAGAGCCCTTTGGTCTGTCTTCAGAGGTTTTAATATTGATTTGCAATTGAACGAATATTTTATCCACTGCAACTACATTGAGTTTAAATACAATATATATATATATATATATATATATATATATATATATATATATATATATATATATATACTATTATCAAAAATCAAGTTTCCTTCGAGCCGGATTCGAACCAGCGACCTAAGGATTACAGCAATTCCTCTACAGTCCTCCGCTCTACCAACTGAGCTATCGAAGGAACCCGTTATGTAGTGCCCGATCTCCGGCTTTTGTAACTAAGATGATAACAGTGAATACGCGAATTATTTTTTTTAAAGTTTTAATTAAAAAAATGCCTAAACTTGGGCTATAGTTGTTTACTTACAATATTTGTTAGTTTAAAATGTAATTGTAATTTTTTAATTATCGTTAAAAAAAATAAAAATCTGCCGACATTCGCACTGCCAACCAATCCGCAAACAGCCGCTGAATGTCTGACGGTACCAAGGTTGTGCTGTTGAGGAGAAATGGAAACAAATGAGCGCGTGAAAGAAACTCAGTGAAAATGCAGCGGTAAAAAATCATGTGGAGTTTTTATATTTATAATTATGATACAGTTAAGCAACATCACAGGACCGAGAGTGCTGAATACCATCACGATTGAAAATGTGACACTGATTTCATATGACAATTCAAAGTAATTAATATTAAGTCACTTACATTTTAGACAAAATATTGACTGTTTTCTTCTATTTCAGAAGCGAAAATAGTTCCAAACAAATATCATAGCAGAACCTAATGCATCTCACCGGAACACATAACCGTGTTTTCATTGAATGATTCAGCCGTTTGAACGAATCGTTTGAATAAATGGCTCAATGACTCACTCATTAAGACGGTCACCTGCCGCCACCTACTGGTGGTTTAGTTTCGTGTTCAAAAGTATCATTCTTTCCAATATTTCACATTTGCATATTCCAAAACTATTTTTAAACCATTTTAAACAATCTCATAACATTATTTAATGCAGTTGTAATTTTTCAGTGTAAATTATTTAATATGATTGGTAACAGCCACTGGTGAAGTGCTGGGTATAAGTTACCCACTTCTTTTTCAGACGGCATTGCATATGGTATATCCACTTCTAAATCCCCTCTGATGTGCATCATTTAGTAGCTGATCCAATCTCATATGAATAAAAAACACCCAGACAGGGCCATACCCACCAATGAGGTCCCTGAGGTCCGGAGTGTATGAATGTATTTAATTTGTATATAATGAAAATTGTGAAATAATTGCCTAATATTAACCCTAATTTGGTGCTGCAATGATTTGCCCATCGCGACGATAACTGACCTTCTTATCTGAGCTGCTTCAGCACTCAAACACCTGCTCGTCAGTGTCAAAATTGTTTGAGACCAATCAAAGGATTTATGTTCACAGAAGAATTTAACAACACAAGCACCCTATTAAATATATTGCCTAATTATTGTATAAATATATTTGTATAACGTTACCTCGAATGTGTTCGAATATTTCCCCAGTATCAGCACTAGGACTTTTCACTCTTTGTATCACTGCGCTTGTCTGTGTCTGCGCAACTTGCATCATTAAGCCAGAAGGTGGCGACAAGTGACTGTCTTTATGAATGAGCAATTGAACCATTGATTAAATGAACAGATTAGTCCAAAAACATTGATTAATTTAGGAAAGAAAAAGTAGCTGAAACTGATCTTTGATGCTCATACTAATTGCTCATACGCCTCTGGACACAGAAGGATTGCATTGGCGTTTGTTTGAAATGTAACATCTATGCAAAATAGGGCCTAGGCCTAATCCTTGAATGATTTCTTAATTCCCGTTTCGAATATGTGATTGTGTACTGTCAACAATAAGCATAAACATTCTGCATTTCCATTTTATAGTGTGGGTCATTTATTGCGACATTTAAACTGATTCTCATGTTTAAGAATCTGTTATAAGCTTGACAAAATCATTTATGTTGCCCACTGACGTGCTTTTAAAGCTACTGTTGTCCATTTTTTGGCCTTAAAACACCAAGAGCAAGATCATTTTTGGGACCTCGGTATTTATAAAACCCTACGTACAGCCCTGCACCCAGTAAAGACAGTGATGTAGTGATTCCTTGTATAGTTGTCCAATTTTCATGTGTGGATGTACTAAGGAATAGTCACTCAAAATTCATAACTATTTAGTTGTCTCTTCCTAGTCTGTGGGCCAGTATTAATTGCAAAAACGGCACCTCTTCTGTGGCTAATATTAATTTCATAATGATCCTTTCTCCTTAAAGTCAAGCAGCAAAAGTTAAGTGATAATGTGTAAATACTACTAGTCCATTTGGGGGTGAACTAATATGAAGACTAGTCTAACATGTCACTGTTTATAACACAGAGTGTTCATCCTTTGCTGGGACGGAATATTGGGGGCATAAATTAAGAGTATATCCACTTCTCAAGGCACCACTACATCACTGGTAACAGCCATATAGTGTCTTATTCTAATTAATTTATTGATCAAATTTAAGAATTTAAAATGAAAGATGAAGCATATATTTAAAACGATCAGGGAAAAATGCCCTTTATAAAGGTTAAAATATCATAAATATGCAGATTTAAATATGTCAAAGCTGACTGAATACTGATGAGAATATTGCTTCAGAATAAATTATATTTAGCCTACAACACAAAATAAAAAAAAATGATTACTTCTATCAAGTAAACTCAATCCAGATATTCGCAGCAGTTTCGTCATTTTCTTAGACCTAGCCGCTATGCTAGCTCATGTGGGGAATTAGCTCAAATGGTAGAGCGCTCGCTTAGCATGCGAGAGGTAGCGGGATCGATGCCCGCATTCTCCAGACCTTTTTCTAACAGCGTTGCCATTATTGTACTGTTATATTCTCTTACCTGAATTGTGTTAAAAGCCAAAGGTGTATTGTAAAGTCTATAACAACGTTTTTTTTTTTTTAAATTAAACGTTTATGTTTTTAAAGCGTAATGTTTTTTTTCTTCTTGGCACTTGCATAGGCTACTACTACTGCATGATGCATTGAATCGCTTGTTTTCATTACAAGTCTGTCATATCCTATTAGCATTCCAGTACAAAAAAAATAATTTATATTTAAGTTGAATTATGTATTTTTTTTACGTATTAAATATGTTTAAATTCTATGTTTCTATGAATTCCCTGTGTTTGTTACGTTTAATAAGAGATGCAACAGTCAACAGTATCATTTTCATATATGGGCAAGTAAACATGGCATCCTCTGACGTGCGGCTTTCTAAAAACAGCGCTCGCTGATAGTGGGCCCTGGCGTGGGGGAATGCCAAGCCTCATTATAGAGGGTACAGACAGGCGGTTGGGCAATGGCGAGGGCCTGAGTTCACCCCGTTCACAAGAATTGGGACAATTTAGTTTCCTCGTTCAACAACAGTCTCATTCTCAACTTCAGTGGAGCCATTGATCGTCAAATCAGGATGGACAGCTTGGAGAAGCAACTTATCTGTCCCATTTGTCTGGAAATGTTCACGAAACCGGTTGTGATTCTCCCTTGTCAACACAATCTCTGCCGGAAATGTGCTAATGACATTTTCCAGGTACAGTTTCAATATTTTTTTGTTTGTCAATATCATTTAGCCTATCACACAAACATTGATATCCCATATTTAAAAAAAAGTAATACATTGTTTTAACGTTGTGGATGTTTTCATAAATTATTTTGAACATTTTACTATGATTTGTATTATAATTTATATTACTGTGGTTTTATCATTGGTTATCAGAGTGTTGCTACGGCTCATTCACTTATTTTAAAACAATTTGGCTTTTTTGGGATGTACCTTACACAGAAAGCTAAAATATATGAATATTTGTAAAAAAAATATATATGTTTTATTAATTTGCTCTCCTATACACACTCCCCATACAGTCCTCAAATCCATACCTTCCCACCAGAGGAGGCTCCGTGACATCCGGGGGCCGTTTCAGGTGTCCATCCTGCAGGCATGAAGTTGTGCTGGACCGCCATGGTGTCTACGGTCTGCAGAGAAACCTTTTGGTGGAAAACATCATTGACATGTACAAACAGGAGTACATCAGGTTAGATCTGGGGAACGGACACCTCAGGAAGCTCTAATAGGATGTCCATGTGGTTTAACAAGATCCCTTGTGTAATACAGAATGAAGTAGGTTGAATCGTTACAGAGTGCACAAATGACTCTTGAACCACGGGTCATTTTCAGTTTGGTAAATAAATCATAGTGACACAAACACTCGGTTTCACAGATAAGGCTTAAGCTAGTCCCAGGCTAAAATTCATGTTTGAGCTGTTTTAACTGAAAGCAACTTGCACTGGCATGTCTTAAAATATGGCAGTGACATTGTTTTGTCTCAAGATGCACATCAGTAATGTTTTTTTCTAAGGCACGATTGTAAAAGCTACTTGTCCTAATTGAACTAAGGCCTAATCCTTGCTTAATCTAAACCCTGTCTGTGAAATCGAGCCAAAAAGTCATAATTATGAGACAAAAAGTTGAAATTGACATTAAAGTCATAATTATGATGTCATTAAACATTAAAACAGCGAAATTAGGACATTAAAAAGTATTTTTGACTTCTTATCTCATAATTCATTTAGACTTTTATGTAATAATTATGACCTTTCTTGTCATAATCATGAATTACTACAGAATGATTTTCTCTTTTCTCTTATGTGGTGGAAATGGGCTTTCGTAGTTACCTCTTTTGTTGAGATATACTGAAAAAGGTATATTGAATCAACCTAAATATATTCATTTATACCAGCAAAAAACTTTTTTGATTTTAAAACAGCTGTTTAAAGTAATAATTGCAGGTTACAGTGTAAGAATCCTTTATCCTTTTAGTAAAGTGCATGAAATTAAGAAACCTGAAGAAACTCAAAATAAGAGCAGACATGCTTTTAAGAATGAAATTCCCCAGGGTTGAACTATTAAGTTCTCTACCGCCCTGTCACTTTGCATAGCACTTAAGCGTTTCACTTTATGAATTCAAAAATAGCTTGTTTTGGATGAGAGGTTTGTCTTTTAAAGCTTTATAATTCATTCAGTGTCTGTCAGTGTGTACAGACAGATTTCTCTTTATCCATGTGACTCCCAAGACCTGTGACTCAGACAGGTCAGAAGACTAAGGATGACGGTCAGCTGGCAGGAAACTTATTTTTAGTTCCACCACTCAGTGTTTAGTCTCCTAGGCATACTCACACACATCACAGACCTTCAATATGGCCTTGTGAACCCTAGTTATTTCAGTAAGCGTTGTTTTGAACTCCTGTCCTCATCTGAGGCAAAGCCGAGAGGTTTCGAACCTTTGAAAAGTAAAAGTGTGACTTGAATTGAACATATTCAGTTCATGCTGCATGTGTTTAATCTCAGATGTCAGACATTGATACTCATGGATCTGTAATTCTCCACAGCAGCAGACCGTCTCCTGAGAGGAAGGATGACCAGCCGATGTGTGAGATCCATGAGGACGAGAAAATCAACATATACTGTCTGACCTGCAGCGTCCCCACTTGTTCAATGTGTAAAGTGTTCGGCTCCCATAAGGACTGTGAAGTGGCCCCTCTTAACAGTATTTACCAGATGCAAAAGGTAAAAAATATTAATATTTATGATTGTCTGCATAAGTACGCCAGAGTTTGCATCAGCGTGCATGCGTTTGTCTGCGCAGCATATATTTTTACAGTGTGTGTGTTAATATGCTTACCCACGTCCTCATCTCCAGACAGAGCTCACGGATGGAATATCAATGATGGTGGGCAATAATGACAGAATCCAAGGCATCATCAGTCAGTTGGAGGAGACCTGCAGAACCATAGAGGTTAGTCACCCTGTGTGGGGGCTTCTCCCTCCCTAAAACCTGGCATAAGAACGGGATTATTGATGAGGAACGTAAGAACGCTTCCTCTGACAAAAGATACACGCGCTCTGGCATGGACGAGCAGGCAGGCAGGAAGCTGGATTCTCTCCAGACCTCACAGTTGCGTTCACAGAGGCTCCATGATTGACAAGCAAGCAGAAATGAGCCGTCTCTGTTGAGCATATGGCTCCTCTGACAGAAAGTCATTGTGAACAAGGTTGAGGGTTAGATGTGGTCGAAGGAAAGAACAGGTAGTCAAACTATTGATTTGTAAAGTGAAAGTTTCAAACCTTAATCTTTAAAAAACTATGGTGAGCCATAGTTACATTGAAGGTGTGTTCCAATCACCAAATAGTATCCATGAAGTGACGTTCTTCGGTAAAATTATATGCACAGATTATGCTATATGTAACAGACAGAGGCCAGTAAGAGCTGTGTGTGTAAACCTCACTCCCCTGGCCTCACAAGGCTCGCCGGAGACCCCGGTTTGAATCCCGCTCGGAGCGGGTCGAACAGGACTGGTTACATTTGGTGCCGTGACCCAGATGGGAGGGAGGTTTAGGGGGGTGAGTGTAACGGATGTAGGCCAGTAAGATTTGTGCGAGTAAACCTCACTCCCCTGGCCTCAAGAAGCGCGCGAGCAGTCTTTAGCGTCCTTGTTAGCCCTGCCACTCTGGGAGACGCCGGTTCGAATCCCACTCGGAGCGGGTTGAGTAGGACTGATTACATATAGATACATTATATACACTACCGCTTAAAAGTGGTTGGTAAGATTATGAAATGATTTTGAAAGAAGTCTCTTATGCTCACCATGGCTGGATTTATTTAAAGAAGAAAAAAAAACAGTAATATTGTAGCCTGGGTTTCCCCATGCTGCGATGAGCGCAGCGTGATTTTATTCATGCTGCTAGGCAGCCTGGATTCCATGGACCAGATTTTCCCCTCAGCGAGGGGACCAATCACAGAATGGGGAAGGAGCAGCAAGACGATGACGCACCGAAGCAGTTTGTTTATATCTATGGATCCAACATGGCAGCAGACGTGAAGTTACCTTTCGATGCAGCCTTAGATAGTGTTCTAAGTAGTTTAAAACGCAAGTTTATTTCGTCTTCTTCCTCGTCGAATTTCTGTCGCTCTACATACATCATCTGGTATAATTGAAACGATTGGCTATGAGCTACGTACAGGCGCATTTGATAGACATTCGTAGCGCCCAATAAACAGCTCTGGGCATTCGTAAACCACGCCTCAAATACGAGAAAATGAACATGTGGTTCCCAGACCACGTCTCAATGAGAAAGAGGTCTGACTTATTTATTTAAGAAACATTCTTATTAATATCAGTGTTGAAAACAGTTGTACTGGTTAATATTTTTGTGGAAACCATGATACCCTTTTTCAGGATTCTTTGAAGTTTAAAATGTTCAAAAGAAATGTTACTTTAGATAACTTTTATGCTGATTAAAAGTAACACTAACACTTTTGAAAAGTAGTGTACATAATATACATATACTTTAATTTTATATACTGTACATTTATAAATATGAATGTATTCATATTTACCTGTATATTTACAGGAAAATGGCAGGCGACAGAAGTCCAATGTGTGTGAAAAGTTTGACCACTTGTACGCTATCCTGGAGGACAGGAAGAGAGAGATGAACCTGAAAGTGAACGCTGAACAGGAAGAGAAACTGAATTACATACGTGGCCTTATTAGGAAGTATGGAGATCATCTGGAGACCATGACCAAAATCATGGAGACAGGAACACAGACACTGGAAGAACCTGAGATGGCTGTTTTCTTACAGGTCCATTAAGATGGATTATAAAAACTTATAAATTATATATTTTTTAAAGCATAGCAAATTCATGGTAATGAGAAATATACTATTTCCTAGTTTTGCTGTGCCTAAAATATTTGTAAATGTTTAGAGAAAAAAACCTGCCCCCAAGCTAGTGTGAAAATATCATTCTGTCTGTTTAAGGATCTTATTGGAGGCACCCGTACACTATTAAGCATAATTATTTAAATCTATGAATGGCATGAAAATCTATGCCAGCAATGAACAAGATCATGAAAATTGATGAGTGGGAACCCTGTAGAAATTCAATATATTTTATTCATACTTTTTATGTTATGTTGTTGTGAAATAAACTTCTTTCTCTCTCATACATGCCATTCAGAGTTCCAAACCCCTCTTTCAAAAGTAAGTGTTGATCCTTTCTGCAACATTAATGCGTATTTCCCGTTTTGTACATCCCCTGAATTGGTTTCTTGTTTGCAAGAATTGCAGAGGCATCGAATACCTCGCACCTGGAGAGAGTTGAGCGCGGCTATGAGAACATGGATCTTTACTCTGTGAGCTTCAAGAAAGAGTGCATGGCCCTACGCAATATCGACTTCGCCAGAGGTACGGCTCGCCTAAAATGCTCATTAACTTTTGACTATCAACATGTGGGTTTAAATCAAGTTAGCTTGTTGAACTGATTACTGTTTGAAAAAAAAAAACGTTTTCATGTGCCCATTTAGAAGTCTCTCTAAGCATGTTTTCAAATTGCAACTCAATGGGCAACCAGTTCAAAAGCCTCAGTATATTAATCAGATTTGAAAGCCAATTTTATACAAAATCCACCAGGAATACGGTGCTAAAAACTGTCAGTCCTGTAGATGATCATCAGTATGGGGTTGATGGTATCTTCACACTTGAGAATGGGTTGAGGAAATGGAACTTTTCCAATTTAAACTGCTAGAACGTGTTTTTGCGGTTAAAAAAGATGCGTTTTTTTACAAGTTGAACTTCTTTTATCTTGAGCGCTACATTTTTAGAACACGAGAGACGCTGAAAAAAACGCAAATCGATGCATAGAAAATCAATGGAAAAGCAGCACAGTGGAATGCAAAAATGTGTTCTGTGTGAATGACCCTTTATACTCTCATCTTTTGCAGATGATGATGATGATGATGATGATGATGAAGAGGAGGAGGATGAGGATGATGTGGGCATCGATGTGGACGGCCGGGCAGGGCAGACAGCCTCGGGAGATGCCGATCCACTGGGCCAGTTGAACGAAACCCTACCGCCCCTTCTGCCCCCACAAACCCTGAGCGCACGCACACCCGCCACATCATCCTAACTGCACATGCCAACACACATATTGATCCAACGGTCTTTTTGAGACCTCTTCACAACAATCACAGACCAGTGAATTTCAGATGCTGGTACTGTTTTTTTGTTTATGTTTCAGTTCCTTTAAGTCAGCACATGACTAAATATAAATGTAGACGACTTAAGAAACCCTTCCAAGATTTGTGGTGTTGTTTACTGTCTAGGGAGTGTTCACGTGGGATTTGAGTTATGATTTGCTATAAATGTTCTGGATTTCATATTAATGTCAACGACGAATAAAAGGTTACCCTTGTGTAGTGGGATCATTTGTAACATATTTAATTTAAACCAACATTCAAGTCAGTTCAATTTGGACTGAAAGCATTGGTTTATCACACATACAGTAGATGCCCGGTCTACTTGAAGGAACATCCATAGCAAGGCGTGAAAGTAATCTCCACATCTCATTGCTCACAGGATTGTCTTCCCCCTGGTTTTGCAGGCGAAGAGTAAACAAGTGTTGTTCACACATCTCGGTGGTCGAGCTGAAATAACGATGCCAGGACATTGCGTAATCCATATATTCTGGCCCAGTGGAGGATGATCAGTGACAGGATGTGCATCTGTGGCTGGATTCACACAGAGAACGTCTACAACGAACATAATGAGGCCCAGGGAGCACAACCCCAAAACATGTGTGGATTCCACCTCTGGCAAAGAATGGTGCTGCATAAAACATGAGGTTTAAGCGAACTGAAATGTTCTTAGTTTGCATCTGAGTTTTGATCGATATAGATGTGCTTCAACCATCAAATTTAGGACATGGTTCAGTGAAACCCTACACCCATGGTTTTTCTAGTTGCTGCATAGATAGAATGAGTCACCACACGTCAGTTATTTGGTCTGGTGTGAAACATTTCAGTCAGCACCGGTGTTTATACTGCAATTTAATCAGTTGTCTTATCATAATATGCATGGCTACTGTTTTTTTTTTATTGTCCAGTAACATTTTGCCCATATAAAGTGAATTTATATTGGAGACATGCTGCCAAATCCAGACAGAATTCAGTGTCCTTTTTGAAAAATTAAGTATATTGCAAGCAAGTATGTTGATTAATAATTCAGTGTGTACAGTATGTGCAATATACTCTGAGGTTATGTGTTTACTACTTGTTTTTGAGCCGTTATCTGAAGGTAGGTGGTAAAAATTAACCTTCTAGTGTTGTATGGTCACATTTACCCTTTTAATTGTAACTGAAATTATGGATTAAATTCTTGGGGAATATTAAATATGAAGGAAGAATTGTTCTCATCTGGTAAAGCCTAATTAGCAACAAGATACATGTCAATTATCTCACTCATTCATTGATCATTAACGCCATAGGGGATTTATCATGGTTCTTTGCAGTTACATTGACAACATGATTGTATTTATAAATATGTGTACATGTAGTGATTGTGAAATATAAGTTGATTTATTTTTGTAATTGTTTAATTACTTTTTCCATGTCAATAATCTAGACAAGAGGTGTCAAACTGGCTTTCAAATTTTTATTGAAAAATATAAATATAAGACATTCTCTTGCACAACAAAAATTAATGGTTGCTCATTAGTTTATTAACAAACTTAAACAATGTACTGTATGTTACAATGAAACTCAAGTCTGTCAGATAAAATAATGCAGTACTGGAAAATAGTTTTTTTTTTTTTTTTTTTAAAGAAACCCAAACGTTTTCTTCATCTACAGTTTTGAATTATCACTTATACAATAACATTGATGGAGAGTGATGACAGTTTTGCGCTTCTGAACACTTTGATTCATATACACCTACTGTACTCTATTCGCCTTCGTTGAAATATCTACAAATAAATAAGTCACCGGTATAAATAGATCATGATGGAAAAGCAGCACTATGGTACAGAATATTCATGTTTGTGCTAAATGTAAAAATATCTTTGGCTGATGGGTTTGCTCGTGGTTACTTCCCGAATATTTCCATCATTTTGCGGTTGCTGTGAGCTTGCTGGGCCATTTGCTCGGCTCTGGCCATCTCCAGTACTTCTCGTAGCAGATGAAAGGTCAGATCCAGGGAAATCGGTGGCTCCTCCGACCTGCGCTCTCTCTCCATTGAGTCGAGCGCCCGGAGCGCGTAATTGCCATCCAAACGGCCGATGTTTCCAACTTTCCCCTCCAACAGACGCTGCGTTAACTGGAGCTGCAGTGCTCTTTTGGAATACTGGGATGTCTTTGAGAAGCTGTCGGCTGAGGATCGGGGAGAATTCTGGTTTCTGTTACCGAGCCGGATGAAGTACTCCTCCCCTAAGCGTGCCAAAACCGGCGGGGATTGTCGCTCTCCATCGGGGTCCGTGGCTGGCTGGTTGGAGCTGCTTTCGATGGCTCTACATTCATACGGTGGTGGAAAGGCAACGAGCAGAGCCACGGTGGTGACGAGAAAATTGAGCTTCATGTCAAAAAGTGGCGAGGAGAATCTGTGGGAGAAGTGAGTCAATTATGCGCACGAATTCAACTTCTCAAAAACTGTTTTGCGCACTCTGGGACAAAGCTCAATATATGACAGATGTATTTTTTTAGAGACCTTACTGAATATTTACATTGCACAATTGTATATTTTGAAGTCCACTTGGGCATTTACGCGCGCCTTAAAGTTGGATAGATGGGTGCCTCAATTGTGCGCAAAACACGAGGACGCATCCACAGCAATACAAAACTTACTATAATAAAGATTACCAGTGTAACATGTTATTTGCTAAGGTTTAAGCTACCTCAATACGAGCTGTCTTATTCTAAAAAAGATGTTGCGTACCTGTGCGTAATTGGTATATCCTTGGATGGTTTTTGAACTTTGCGAGGTGCGTCTCTCTTCCAGTTGTTGCCTATCAAATTACTTTTAGGACTTCTTCAAAGGAAGGCTGGAGTTTGCATTTATATAGGCACGGTCAGCGACAAGTGGCACGCATTTAGTAGCTTGCGTCTGCGCAGAGGAGAGAGAGAGCGGACTTGAATGAACGTAAGTGAACAGTTTTCGGTTTGAATGAGTCATCGAGGTGTGTGTATGTGTATGAAAGAAGATGCATAAAACAACGGTATTTAGGATCCTTTATATTGATCTTTTCTCCTCTTTAATGAATGAAATGTAAGACGGTGTCCTCTAAATATTTTGCAAGTTTTATACCTTGAAAAATATGTAGGCTATAAAATGCATTGTTCGAATTATGAGGCTCCACTTGAACCCCCCAAAGAAAGTCAAGACAAAAGTTTGGGATGAGTGTCTTAAAAGTACATAGTTTATTTAACACAAGTTCCCTAAGTTAGATTCCAAGTAAAGCAGAATGCACTAAAAAGATGTTAGGGGAGAGTAGTCCCGTTCGAATGACTAAGTAACCATGGCAACAATTCGCTGCTCGAGCCCTTCACGTTAAGATCACTATGGGATGGTACGTCGACAAAACATAAGCATTGTTTTCATTAATCACTTTATTACAGGTTTACATATCACAAATATATTACAAAAGGTATTTAGTGTTTTTTAAAATATATTTTTTAATGTCTTAAGACGGTTAACTGTAATTGGCGCCAAATTGGCCTATTTGCTGTGCGCGAGACCAACGTCAACTGTCTTGAATAATACAAACATTGATAAAATTCGGATTGAATACTTTTATGATTTTCTGTTATAGTCTTTACTTAGAGGGATAGTTCGCCCAAAAATATAAATGCTGTCATCATTTACTCACCCTCAAGTTGTTCCAAACCTGAATGAATTTCTTTCTACTGCTAAAGAAACACAAAAGAAGATATTTTGAAGAATGTCTGTAACCAAACAGTTGATGGGCCCCATTTTATTCCATAGTATTTTTTCCCCATACTATGGAAGTCAATGGGGCTCATCAACTGTTTTGTTACCAACATTCTTCAAAATATATATTTTTTTTTGTCATACAGGTTTGGAACAACTTGAGGGTGAATAAATGATGACAGAATTTTCATTTTTGGGTGAACTGTCCCTTTAAATGCAGCGTGTTTGACCAATGTGGGTCATTGACTGGTTTTGAATATTTGGTTACATTGTGATCTCTGCTTAATTGCTTATTCATCTCTAATTACCAAAGATGCATTTTAATGTGGTGTAACTGCAGTAGTCAATTCCTTGGTCACAGTCCAGGTTGTTCCCTCCTTAAAATCATCATCAAATACGTCACGCTAAACCGCGGGTTGTTAAGTTGTTGCAGACACAGCCACGCAGGCGTGGTGAACTTCGGGCAATGTTCTAGTGGGTGTCATTTATCCAGACAGCACAGACAGAGCTTTGGGTCCCAGTGATTACAGATGCGCAGCGGCAGGACCACGTCACTCTCACAGTCACTGCTGTCAAGTGCTGTCCTCCCCCCTCTCTCTGCTCTGGCCATGAGGGAGGCTGGGAGATGGAACACTTGGCTCCAGCCCCTTCACACCTGCTTTCAGAATGCCAATCAGATGGCATCCCAATCAGCTTCTAGACAATACATGCTAACGTGTAATGAAACAGAGGTTACTTATTTCCCAATAGATTTGAATGGAAATTCCACATTGATGCTTTGTCCTTTCATCCAGTCATGTGGGTTATCCACTAAAGAAAAAATAGAAGTAATTATTAGGCATAGGATGGATAGGATAAAACAAGGTCTAAAATAGAGTGGAACAGTTGGGTTCCGGAAGTTAAAACTCCAGCTATGAGGCTGTTGATCCATGGTATTTTCTTCTTTTGAAGCCGTCAACCCGCGATATTTCAGATTATATAATCATATTTAACAGCAGATTTCCTAGTGAAAATCTACATTACCCATGATGCTGTTTACAGAAAATTACACCAATCAGTGAGTCGAAAAAAGCAACACGTGCAAAAATAACTCCACCCACTTTCATTAAAGGGGTCCTATTATGCCCTTTTACAAAGTCTTGATTTTGTTTTGGGGTTTACTAGAATATGTTTTCATACTTGATTGTTCAAAAAAAGCATTATTTTTCACATATTTACAATATTACAGCATCTCTCTCCCCAGTCTGACTCGAACATGCCGATTTCGATGAAGCCCCTCCTTCCAAAATACGAAATGTGCTGTGATTGTTTAGCTGGCCCTGTGTGTTGTGATTGGCAGAGCTTAACGTGTGTTTGGGAAATGTCCTCCCCTCCATAACTGCAAGTTCTGCTCTATTGTGATTTCGAACCAATTCAATCCCGATTCAGACCCTGACAATGTTAACGAACATTTCATGCACATGCTTTGCAAGCATGGATTTCACAGGATGTTTCAGAGTGGTGTGTTTTTTTGTAATTTTGTCTTACAAAAGCGAGAGCTTACAAAAGCAACAGAGAACAAGCTGTTCTTCATAAAATGTGCAGCGCACAGATCAACGTTGTGGTAATAATGTTCAGGAACAGTGTTAAAAATAAGTTAACCACTCTAAGTTCGTCAGCATTAGGAAGGTCAAACAAATGAGTTTTAGAAATGTTGTGGAAAAAACTGTCTCTTTGACATAGCGACAACACTGTCTTCTCTAATGCAGCTTAACCAGACCTCGACCCCCTTTTTTCGTACTCCATGGGTGGGGATTATTTAAACGAATACCATTGTGACTTCATAAGATCGGGAAAAATCTTGTTGTAGTCCAAACTAGCCATTCGTTGTAGTCCTTGAAAAGGGGATTCTGTTAAATAAAATGTCTCCCTTTGGAGTTTGTCACTTTGCAGATCTTTTGTTTTACACTCAAACAGCAACATTACACACTAACTAAAGTGGAAAAGCATAATAGGACCCCTTTAAGCACTGCGAGTGGCGTAATCAAGTTAATCTCTCTAAGCTCTTAAAATACTTAAATATTTGTATTTATATGCATATTTTGCAATACATTTAAAATATATTGTTTATATATATAATCAACATTTGTACATGAGAAGTTTTATATTTCTCCATCGTTTTTAATTTGAGTATGCTGTTCGCAATGCTTCATGGGATTGTAGTTCTTTCCCTCACCAAAGCCATTAAGTACACAGTCTTTTACTTTTGTCATTTTGTCCGATTGTTGCATTTTTTTTTTTGCTTCAAATCAAAGTTTCTAATGTTATGATTCACCTTGTAGCTGATTGGCTTGTTCATGGCATATACTTCTTCAACAAAGACTTTTTTTAAATCCCTATGGGGAAAAACGAATGGAAAAAATACAACAGGGGGAACTGTTGAACTCTATTGCTTTCATTTTTCTCTACAAATGGCATTGAAAAGAGGTGCTTAACCTTCAGAAAATGCTAGCTGTTAACCTGAGAATTCTATGGAAGCTTGTTTCCGCCACAGAATAAAACATTTTAAGAGATAATTGCGACTTTTTATCTCACAATTGCGAGTTTACATCTCGCAATTCTGACTTTATTTCTCAGAATTTCGAGATATAAAGTCAGAATTGCGTGAAATAAAGTCGCAATTGCGTGTTATAAAGTCAGAATTGCGAGATATAAAGTCAGAATTGCGTGTTATAAAGTCAGAATTGCGAGATATAAAGTCAGAATTGCGTGAAATAAAGTCGCAATTGCGTCTTATAAAGTCAGAATTCTGACTTTTTTTCTCGCAATTGCGACTTTATAATACGCAATTGGGAGATATAAAGTCAGAATTGCATGATATAAAGTCACAATTGCGTGTTATAAAGTCAGAATTGTGAGATAAAAAGTCGCAATTATCTTTTTTTTTATTTTATTTTTGTGGCGGAAACAAGCTTCCATAGAATTCCAAACTAAATATTCTACAAAAATGATTTTTCAAAGTTGTAAATGAAGTATTATTAGTTTTACAAGAAAATACAATATCGCTCTTTGTACATCAAAATTTTACGTTTAATTCATTGTCACTTGCCATTTCTCTGTAAATAATTGTGAAATCTTACAGTGTATTCAGTGTTTCATGCTATATTATGTTTATAAATACTACAATGAAATGAATATCAATTCAACTTATTAGGTCAAAATTAGGACATTATTGTGGGATTATAATTGTTGGATACAATCGTGAAATCAAAGAAATCACCAAAATCACCATTTTAAGGAGTGATACAGATATTTAGCCAACATTTCATGCTTATGATATTCAATAGTTCTTACAATAAAAGCATGGGATTTGTGCAATTTTTTTAAAAAGTTATGGGGAGCCAATTTGCACCCTATTTGTGGAAAGTGCCATTACATTTATGATATGTGGGATGGGGAAGGCTCAAGGGAAAAAGGGTGACGGTTAAACAAGAAGAGTGGATTCATCCCAAGAATAACGTTATTATAGATAATGACTGCATCCATCTACGATAAAGCTGACAGATGAAGAAGGTGGCAGACATCTTGGTTCTATTTCCAGCTCCTCAAAGCACCTAGTCCCTAATCCACTCAAATTTACGCCAGTGATTCACTCGGTAAATTAATTATTATTATATTTGCCCCACGTTGCGCAGCCGTCTGTGTGATCCAAAAAGTTAGACAAAACACCTTTATGAAGCAATTCCTGGCATTCATTGATGTTTTAGACTGAATACTTCTTCCACTGCGTGGGAGTTTTCATTCTGATTGACTGTATGAAGCATTCAAACAAATGATGAGGTCAAAAGCTTAAGCGTTTCTCCGCAAAATAAAGTAGAGCAATTTTCCATCTCCCTTCAGGCCCGGTGTCAAGTCCCATCATGACATGCGGCTGCTTTCTGACACAAATCCAACGTACCACCTTGCTGTAAAATTCGCAGATTCGCTTGTGGTCATCGATGTCACTACGATTTCAAATCAACGTCTGTAAGTGGATCACAAAACATGCCACGTGACTAAACACAGGAAGTGCCGTAGGCCCAGCACACTGAATCCATGCACGTCACGCAATGAACATGGTTTTCTCCGGTGTCTGTTGATTAATGAGAATAAAGGCATATGCTGTTTACCAGAGGCTCTAAAGACACATCAGAAAGTAACTGAACCATTAAATCTAGCTCTTGAAGCATAACAAAAAGTTCATTAAACTCTTTACCTCATATGTTCCTCTCATCTACATAAGACACTTTACTTTCATCCTTGTAATTGCATTGGATTACGGCAGCGCTGTTAACAATGATGCCGTTAAGCTGCGCACCGTCATCAACAGATATAGTCTATTCTGGTCAACTGCGACGAGATATCAATAAAGGTTGTCTTGTCAGTACCAGAAATGAGTATAAAGAGGCTCAGAGAGCCTGCTGATCTCCCTGCTCCAAATAGACTGTGGTCTGACTCAATAGAAAGGCTCATCTGTCTTCTCAATGGGGTGTTTGCTGATATGAATTGGTGTCTTTTAATTGAATCTGAAAAACTCACAATATTGGCTTCCTCCTGGATTTCAGACACGTATTATTAATGGCGCCCAGAGATGTTTAAAAACAGCACACTTAGATGTTTATAGACACCATACTGATGTTAAGTTAAAGACTAAACCGTATTATCCAATTTTTATTGAGTCCGAAATCCTGTATACATTTATAGTATTTACTAAATTTGAACTTACTTTTTGAATGTCAATCTTTGAACTTTTGTGGCACCTAAAGCACTTATTTATTATTTAAAATCTTTAAAAATAAAACATTAATAGCCTATATAAACGTTTCATATTTAATTTTAAGATTTGCCTATGGTACTTACAAAATACATTATATATATATATATATATATATATATATATATATATATATATATATATATATATATATATATATATATTATTAAAAAAAATTCCAGAAGTTATTCAATAGCTGCAAACCAATATTTGCTCCAATATTTTTATGAAACAATAGGTTGTCTGAATTCCCATACATTAAGTACTACTTTGATGAAGGACTTACTTCTTGACCATCCATATTTGTGAATTTCCTTGGTACTTAAAGTACTTGTATTATTATTTTATATAAAATGTTAAGATTTAATATTTTCTAAATATATATATATATATTTTTTTTTTATTTTTTTTTATTGAAAAGTAAAATCAATAACTGTAAATCAATATTATGTTCAATATTTTTTTATAAAATAATTATCTGTATACTATCATAGTACTGAATCTGATGAAGAACTCACTTATTGATTATCGATTTTTGAATGCCACTTGAAAAGATCTTCCTGGCTCACAGTGCACTGTTTTTTATTATCTGATGGCCCCCTCAGCTCTGGTGGGCTTATGGGATAGCAAAGTGTCCAGTTGTTGCACACTTCACTGCCAACAATATAAAGACTGTACTAGTCTTTAATCTCAAATGAATTGAATCATAATGCAAATACGGCGGAGACTTCATTGTCTGACAGACATGTCTGAATTCATCAGCTGTACCATAAGTTTTAATAAGCTTGTTAAAATCCAATTTCTCATGGGTTTGTAAATGTCATCCAGGATTATAGTCCAACCAGTGGAAAGTTAAATAAAAATGGAAAGCTCCAAAATCATGTTACTGCAACCCCATCAGGCGACTGTCCTTTAGGTGCATGCAAAATCTGCTCTATTTGGACTTTTCATTGGGAGCAGCGAGTCCATTAGGTCTCTTAAAATACAAGGAGCTCTTGGCAGACAGGGAGAACAGATGAGGTCAGATGACCTCCTCAGGCCACGATACTCTAAATCCAACTGGATCAGCACAGAGAAGCCAAAATCACACACAGCGTCAAACATGAGCAAAATATCATCTGGCTTAATTATTTATTCAGAATGAGAGGTGATGGTCTCCTCTGCTCCGCATGCATCTTTGATTTGTTACTTTGCATTTCTGGGCCTAATTAAGTTTTCTATTGATAATTTGAAGCTTGTTGTTCTGCGATGGTGGGACGCTTTGTTAAATTGATGGATATTTTGCAAAGGCATATGCCTAATTGTGGGGAAGGAACAAAGGATCGTCTTGATTTAAAATTCAAAAGCTGAACAGTGTGTCTTACACAAGAACTGAAATGTATCTTTTGTTCTGCCACCCACAGGTCTGTTCGTTAGTTTACAGCAAATACGAATACAATGTGCAGTAGTTATTTTACTCATGAATGATGAGTTCTTCTTGCCAATTTAAGCACTGTTCTTTTGAATTGTTTATACAGATATATCTTTTTTAAAAGCAGTCATAACACTGCTAAACAAAAAAATCACTGCATTTAGACAATTTTGCAATAATTGTAAATAAATATAATATTCCAATAAATAAATAAATATAAAATAAATACAGAACACTTGCCCAAACACATTTTCAGGGCATTATTTTGTAGAAATTCCTTTGAAACTTACTCTAACCAAATATTTTTCAAAGTCCAAATTTAACTTTTCACAATCTTTACTGCTGGCCTTTGTTGTTGAATCACCTTGAGATAATGAGAAGGCACAGATATTCTTCCAGAAATGCCATGCTTTATTGCACTTGTCCCTTTCTGGTTTTATCTAACTCTTCCAGTTTTGAGTACCCGTCACAGACAGTGTAGGATCCCTGTCTTTTACCTTTTTCTGACAATTCTGCTGGGCCTGACAACACATTCTCTGTTTGTTTGTGATGTGATTGATATGACATGACATGAGTATCCCTCATGAGAAGACTTTGGGTTTGGCATGAGAATCAATCATACTTTTAAGTCAACTGTACTGACATCTTTATAAAGCTGAGATATCCTGTAAACTAGAGTCCTCATGTCCTTCTTGTCTTTAATACTAAAATTGTTACTTTTAGCAGGAGATCATAAAAACAGTAAGGATAGAAACAAACAGTGTGGGGCGGATTTCAAAAACCTTATCATATTCTCAAACCACCCACTATCCAGTGTAACCAAACACTGAATGTGCCGGAATTGTGCAGAAATGGTTTTGAAATGGTTTTCAAAGTAAACACGTCTATTTTTCTATGCAAATGAGGGTTATTTAGAATACTACCAATTTGCTATTAAAGGAACACGCCGACTTTTTGGGACTTAAGCTTATTCTCCGTATCCCCCAGAGTTAGAGGAGTCCATACATACCATTTTCATCTCCGTGCGTGCCGTAACTCTGTCTGACGCACCCATCGCTAGCCTAGCTTAGCACAAAGACTGGAGGTAAATGGCTCCAGCTAGCATTCTGCTCCCACTAAGTGACAAAATAACGCCAACATTATCCTATTTCCATGTTGTGATTTTTATAGTCACAGCGTATACAAATAACAAGGTCACATGAGGCACAGCCATCTTCTAACCGTATACTTACTGGGAACTATATTCTCAGAAGGCGAAGCACTGCTACTTCTGCGGAGTGATGCATGGGATACAGTGAATAAGCTAAAGTCCCAAAAAGACGGCGTGTTCCTTTAAAAAGTGCATGTTGGAATTAGGGATGTAAATTTACTTATATTCCCATAATCGATCATTATTAAAATTAAAAATCAGTAATCGATTAATCATTAACCTTAACCTCTTAAATCCAAAGTGACGGGCGCTACTAAGTTATGTTACTCAATAACCACTTGCTTGACCAACACAAAAAGAAGCTTGGCTTTACAGTGATTATAGCGAATTTGACCGTTCTATACCAAGTATTTGTATGAAATGCCGAGGCACATGTTAGGCTATATGTATGATTGACAATTAACCAATCGCCGATTAATCATTTAATCCCTAGTTGGAATAAACTTCACCTGAACAGCAGAATCCATTGCAATCTTCAAGAAGCATCCGAAGACCCACTCTTCTGGCAACACTAGAAGAAAAAAAATCGAATGTGAACTTATAATATCCCTGATGACATTAAACTGTGAATCCCAATTTAAGATTTGTAACGGACAGAAATCGTGATCTACAACTCAAATGGAGTTTGACAACATATGGGGTGAAGCATCACTGTTTAAAAATGCCTGTTGAAAAAACACATCACAGCTTTTTGCCTCTTTGTAAGTCAAGGTGCCTTTTTTTCTTAAGAATACCTTTAGGGCTTGCTGCTGGCTTCCAGTCCCTCTGAATTTGTTATGAGGAGTTTAAGATTTAAAGAAGAGCTTGCAGCATTAAATATATGTCTGTAAGCACCCCAATAAAAAGCATGCAAAAAGTGTATGTTATTTACAGGTATTTCAGTTTATAAATGTATAATTTAGGTACTGTAGAATATGGTTATATTGGTAAACCTGAAAATGCATTAAACATCATATTATTAAAATCATATCTGTGTAAACAATTCAAATCTTGTACTGCACGCAATGATTGTTTACTGAAGTACCTTGCCAACTAACTGCACTACCTAAGTGCAATTCCATGAATATTTTAACCAAAGTGTACTTAATTTTCTTTTGTGCGGCAGCTTTTAAACTAAAATGCTTTAGAGACATGGTGTTGCACTGTAAAACACGTTTTGTTCAGGGCAGTTTCGTAAGAAAAACGTCACTCTTTTTAGTTAGGTAACCTAAATATATAAGTTTTATTCAACTCAAATACATTATTCAATACAGCTGAATCAATCAGACTACATTAGGTAACACCAATGAAAGCAATTTTAAGGGTCAGGTCAGGTTGAAGTAGTTGCACAATGTCACTTTTTAAAGTATGTGTTAGTAGTAATTGATCGCATTTAAAGGCTTTTCAACACAACACCTACATAATTGGGGTGGAAAAATAAAATGTGTTTATTTTCTAAACCTTAAAACAGAAAATGCATGAATATCAAATATCCTGACTTATCTTGATTTATCATAAAGCAAATGTGACCACCGTTGCCTTCAACTCATTTGGTGTCTTATAGGGCATTCGATCCCATGGGAATGTTTCTCGGCGATCCTTGATCATGTTTCAGTGACACAGAATCAATGACTTGTGGCCTTTTCCTCCGTGACCGCACAGAGAGCGTGCAGCTTTGCCCTGTCGCTGCCCCTTCTCTCTCTCTCTCACACACACACACACTGATTAGGAGCATCATATTCACTCCGCTCCATTCTGCTGGCTTTTCATCCCAGTTTGTTGTCTAACATGATTATGAACATAATTTCCAAACTGTTCTTGCAAGAGCTCTGACCAAAAACGTTCTCACTTCATTAGTTATTTCTATATTCCACATCTTTTTATTGAAGACTTGTAAAATATACTGCAACTGTAACACAATAAAACAAGGCACCTGACAAGAAAATTGAATGAAGTATAGTAGTACACAAAACGCAGTCAAACCCCCTTCATCCCAGCTACATACCAAAAAAAAAAAAGGAAAAAGAAAAGAAGAAAAATAAACGAAAAATAAACAAGTAAATAAATAATAAATTAGGACACAAGATCAAACCTCTCTCCAGAGCCCTCTAATCAGCAAGTCCTGTCCACTTTATTATCTAGCCCATTATTAAGACCATCGACAATTGCAAGTAAAGGGTTCCAGGTCATATGAAAAGAGCTCAAGGATCCCTTCAGAGCGTATCTCAATTTTTAAAAAATTGGATGCACTGTAATACCTCTCATATTCTCTACTCATGCGCTGGTGGGGAAGAGTGTTTCCATTTGAGGAGAATGGCACATATGGCTAGCAATGTTGTAAGGGTAATAACACGGTCCATTGTAGTAGGTATAATCAGAAATGTGAAGAAACCAAACAGAGCATTTAAGGGGTTAGGGACAATACCGATTCTAGGAAATGTTAAAGCGCTCTTTGAGAGTTAGTGGGAAATGGTGATAAGGAATTTCTTTTGCCATAAAGTGTAGATATCAGCCATCTTTGGCCATGGTCAAGGGTGAAAAACTGATTTCAGAGTCAGGAAGGCGGTTGGGGAAACAGTTTTTTAATAAAATGTCTCAATTGGAAGGTCTTTTACTCAAGTACTGTGTATACTTCGTCCACCAATGCAAAAGTCCGAGAGAGAAGGGGGGAATAGACCGTTATTTAGAATTGACATATGAGTCAAGGCTTTGTGTAAGCCAAATTGCTTTCTAAATTGAAGCCAAATCTTAGTTACTATTGGATAAAATGCATTGATTACTTCTACTTGGCATAGTTAAACCCAACCCCTTTTGCTCATTGCAACTTGGACGTACTCAAAACTTTAAATGAAAGGGTCTACTCAGGCAAACATGAAAATTATGCCATTATTTACTCCATGTTGTTACAAACCTGCTTGGCTTTCTTTCTTTTGCTGAAAGATTTTCAAGAATATTTCAACTGGTTTTGTCCAAACACTGTAAAAGACATTCTGTTAAATTTAAAGTAAAAACATTAACTAAACAAAAAACTAATTTACATTACTGATAACAAAAACAAAGAAACAAAACTATTTAAATAAAATAGAATCATGTGACATGTCACGCAAGGACATCTACTGCGTTTCACCGTAAATTATACAGTAATTAATAGTATTTACTTGCTAAAACTATTAATGTGCTTGTATTTTACAGTAAAATTACATATAATGCAATTTTAAACCATTTGCAGTTTTTCACCTTATATGGTAAGATAACTTACATGTAAACAAATACATTTAGCAGGTTTTTGCTGTAGCATCTTTTTAGTGTATGAGTCAATAGGGTCCAATACAACAAATGGCACTCTTGACTTCTTGTTATATCTTCTATATATTTCGTTCCACAGAAGAAAGAAACTTGTACAGATTTGGAACGACATGAGTACATAATGACTCAATTTTCATTTTCAGGTGAACTATCAATTTAATGGGCATAAGCACACGGAGTCCAAGTGACTGATCAGTAAAACATCTTCATGCTTTATTCAGCATAGTGTTTTTTACATAATCAGTGGCCAATTGCATCTTCCGATGAATGCAGAAGTGTGCATCCCTCAGAGCAGATAATCAAGCTGCGATGCTACGATGCACAGAAATACCATCCGAGAAACGTCAACTTAAAACTGTGAAATTTCATAAGTCACAGAGTACACATCCAGCTTTAAAAATCCCGAGGAATAATTACCTCGGCAAAAGTTTCACTCCTATAGATGAATGTGGAGGGCTAAAAAAAGAATTCTTAGAACAATGCCATTAAAGAATTGTCTAATTGGTGTGTGAAAAGGTCTCCTTGGTCATCTCCATCCACATCATTATGTGGATATTTCAAAACAAGGTTGTGCTTTTTTCATTAGGGACCGCGAGTGTGAGCCTAAACAAAGGCGTACCAAAGTCATCCACCGCACTAATTGGTGTTCATTAGCTCCAAGGTTGATACTTTGAGCTCTCTCTGCGAATCTCAGACTGAATCGGAGGATTTCACCCATCAATCAGTTTGATTTACCCTGTTAATTAATCACCATCATTAAAGTTGCTAATTGTGCAAAAAGAACGTACGTAAAGCTTCACTGTGCGTCAAACGACTCTTTGCATTCAAATCATGTTTCATTCACGCACTCGAGGCAGGGGATGTACAAGAATGATTTTCGAACAACCTATTCCTATCCGAAACCAATGTTGAGAGACACCTCTGAATTTGCTTAATTAAACGTTGTTGATTTACACAGACACATGGTCATTCATCAGTCAATTCTATGTGAACATAAATCAGAAGACACCTCTTAGCAAAAAATAATTTAAGGGCGTGGAGAGACGAATATATTGAGATGCTCGGCCAACCTCTCATTGCAGTAAGTGTACTGTTTATTTTTCACTTGTTGAGAGAAGTTATCAGCGTAAGTGATTGCAGTAAACAAAGCTGACATCTTGTTTGGGACAGAATGACAACAGATGTCCGTGATCAATTAGAAGGAGATGCCATGCGATGGTGAATTGGCAGTGGAATTTATCGATATGTGAGTTACAGGCGCTCATCGGATGAGTCAGCTTCTCTCAAGGGAGTGGCGCACGTATCTTTATAGTTTAGGCTTAAAAAGTGTTCCCTCTCCAGGCCTCTTTCCAACTTTTAACATCAAGCAGGGAAAAAACACAGCTTGATGTTCTCTCTGAAATGAGGACAGAATATGGCACTGAATCAATAAAAATGTCGATCCGCTAAAAAGAATCTCCTCCAGTCTCTGAAAATGAAGGAAATAAATACAGTGGATTGAATTTTCCTTTGACGTGTCTAAAAATTGAAAAAGTCTCCAGCGTCTCAGGAGAGCCGGCGTTCTCTCTGAAGCACACACCTTAAGCTTTATTATATCGGTTTATGTCATTACTGAGCAAGGACGGCGTGTAGCCGATGTAAAAACAAGAAGCTCGGTTTTGTCGTAATTGTATTTTCACGCTGCACATTAGCAGTTCATTAGAGCAATAAATGGAGATGTTGTTTATTGCATTTAGTGCAAACATGTCACAACACGCATTAATGAGCAATAACAATCAATTTGAATTAGAAGAACCTGAACTATTAATTTATAATAAAAAAACTTAGCAGATGCATATGTTAGAGTATGATTTTAAAAATTGGGGGGAAAAAACAGGGCTAGGCACATGATTTAAATGCTGTAATTTTATGCAATAAAATTCTTATACATATCTATTAATTATAAATTTCACATCTTTAATAAATTACATCTTTACAATGTTTTGAGATTATATAATAGGCCTATATATTATAATTTTCACACACATGTATGTATAGTTATATTTTGAGCTCAATTAATATTAATTATTATTGCTGAAAGCCATTAAATAGCCTGTTTAATACATTGTCTTTGTGACAGCATGCCCTGCTACTGGTGCACTATGTAACTGACTTTCAAAATCAAACAAAAATTCAGTAGTGCAAAGTAACTTTTCGAAAAGGATCTTGCTCCAGTTCCCCTTTTTTAAAACTTGAGTGAAAATTTTATACTTGACAGGTCAGTGTGTTCTCAGAGAAAAAATGACAAAAAAGTACTTGTCCTTGTAATTCTTCCTGAAGCACCGTTTTCATATTCTGACGTAGTTGGAGCGTTTGCTGAAAGCACCCACATATTCAATGTCAAAAGAGATGTATTCATGATGCTTTAGTCTATAGGGACCAGCTTTGATTTGATGTTAGAAGAATTCAAGCTCACGTTCAAAATGGTCCTAAAATGGTTTCATTTATTCCATATATTCCATTCCATTTTATGAGTCAAAATTTGTAAGCCAAAGAATTGCATGGCTTTTATTCCCATGCTCATGGGACAGAAAACACCTCTGCATATTCTTGCCCTGAGGAAAAGCTGTACGTGTGCATCATTATGCGGCATTTGCTTCATGTGCCATGTACAAAGAGGAACAAAATTCCACACTCCAGCTTTCAGATCTGTTAATGTGATTGGTGAATCCACACCTCCAGGTGAATTGCCTCGCATCTAAAAAAGCCTGTACTTTTCAAGCAGCCGAGTCTCGGAAGTTGTCCAGTAGAAGTTGGGTTTTTAGAGCTCTGCTTCAATGTGCATCAAGTTTTATAGAGCTCCAGAGTAATTAAAGTGTAGGTTGTCGATTTCTCAGGATTATCTCCGTTCAGTGAGCTGCAACCTAAACGACTCTGTTGGCAATATTGAGGAAAGACTCAAAAGAACAATAGCGAAAGTGAAGTCATGACTCATGGGCAAGAAACACAATGATTCACACTGTGTGAACTGCATTGTATTGCAAACAGTATATTGCCACAGGACTACTGGACTGTACATACACTGTTTTCCAATAAAACATCAGGTTTCCTTTATTATCATGATTGTCATGAAGGGATAGTTCAGCCCGAAATGAAAACGTTCCTTTCAGTTTTAAATTCTATCTAAACTAACAGGTGAGTTGCCCAGCTGTGATGTTTATTTCAATCTGAAGTTTAAAAGCAGTCATCCCACAACCCAGAATGAAGAAGCCAGAGAGAAATCAAGCAAGCTTCGCCCCTGGCCATTGCTGCCAACCACCTCTAGAGCAGTGCAACAATGTAAACGTGAATCCACTGCAGTGGCTTTCCCAGGAGCTCATAATGATATCTATAAAGCACAACAGGAGTTGACACATGGAGCCTCTCAACACTCTTCAAAGCAATGACTCACCAGCTTTTATTTAGAGTAGATATGCAAATCAGATGCCGCAGCCATCACCACGTTCTCTCCTGAACCCTTGACAGAGCATTAATCACCCCATCCTCGAAACGTCGCCCGCCGCCCATCGGAACATCACAGACACCTGGAGATCAGTTCATTGTCTTATTTCTGTAATGCCAAAGAATGTGTTAAGTACGTCTACAGGCTGGTGTGGTTGGACAGAAGAACATGATGCATCATGTGCAACTGCTGTTTTCAATATAAATATGCATTTCAGTTTAAAAAAAAGTTTCACAGTACAACTGTTAGAATATTGCACGATGTTATAATAAGCCAAGAACAGAAGCAGAATTAAGATATAATTAAGTTGTGCTGGAATGATCTTATTACGGGATGAGAACAGATGAAACTCAATAAGCCCAATTTCTAAGCTGGGGGTGTGTCAATTAAAGATTCATGGTGGAAATTTGTATTGCTCATAATAAGCTGTAATTGTGAATGTTAAATGTTCAATTTATTTTGATGAAGAATTGCGAAACATTTTAGTGATAATTTATTTTGATAAAGAATAGAATCTCCGTGAACCCACGTGAAAAAAAGCAGAAACAATCGATATCATATGTAATTATGCATGTGTAAAATAACACGATCATCAACATTAAGCATCATATAAATCAAAACTGCCTAATGTTACTGAATGAAATGTCGACTTAGGACGAACTATAGGACAGTTCAAGCTTCAGTTCAACCCCGTTGATGGACTCGATCTACTGTTTTCTGTTTTCATCATCATTCTGAATCCGATCCAGACGTACCCACAACCAAGTGTTGATAAGAAAACTATGCATGAAGTGTGCAGTATGCATGAAGCTGGATTTTTTTGTTCTTTTCTGTTCTTTTGATATATTGCATGTTCAGCTATTCATACAACAAAAATATTCTGGGGGCCATGAAACTTTTGTAGAAATGATAAAAATTGCTGGCGCTGTCTGGCAATTCTTTTCAAAAAACGCGGGCGGGAAAGAGTTAAGCAAATTTAAATTTGAAATAAATGGTGTTCTTTTAAACTTTCTATTCACCAAAGAATCCTGTTATCATGGTACAAAAATGTATCCGGGTTTCCACAAAATTATTAGACAGCACAACTATTTTCAACATTGATAATAATAAATGTTTCTTAAGCAGCAAATCAGCATATTACAATGATTTCTGAAGACTGGAGTAATGGCAGCTGAAAATTAAGCTTTGCATCACAGGAATTAATTACATTTTAAAATGTAATTTTTGATCAAATGCAGCCTCTGTAAGCAAAATAGACTTATAATGCAAAGACATAAAAATATGGCTTAAATGTACAAATTACTTTTTGATTATTCAAAACATATTAACACATTATCGAGCACTAAATGTATCACATGTTGCCTGGGGTAATTGAAGCAGTGGTGAATTTATTCATCCCTCAAAGATTTCACTGCACCTTTTTTGTTATGGGTTTACAGAATCATAAGGTCATTTGCAGCAGTACAGACAGCCCGAGACCTTTTCAGCGCTTGATGTTATCTTCCTGCCATATCTGGGATGACAATATTTAAGTGACTTCTTCTAAACTTGAGCTTAATTTAGTTGGAAGCCAATTAAAAACAGAACCATGGCAGGGGTCAATTTGCTGTTCATCCAAAACTCTTCTTTAGCACTCACCATTTCAACAGAAAATCTGATTTGAGACATATTCCAAATTATCCCTCGTTTTAATAGCAGGTCTGCTGGCAGCTGACAGCTCTTTAGTCTCTAACTGCACCAAGAGGTTTAAGGACACCCAACTTTTCCCAAGCACAAATTGACCATCATTTAAAGCAGGAACAAACAAGCGCAGCCAAGCTGGAGACTTTTTAATGAGAGGCATTCAGTCACATTAATAAATTATACATTTATATTCCTAAATTATATTATTAAACTACATTTTTACATTTTCTGAAAAGCAAAAAAGCCACAATCAAGGTTAGTTGTTACATAGTGTCACACGTTGTATATAAATAATACTAAAATAACACCACTCTCTGCAACAAGCAGCATAATTTGTAGCTTAATCATATGAGCAACAGTAAAAGTGATGCTTTCTATTTAATACATACTGTATATTGCATCTCCCATTCTTTGAGAGCTTCACTGACCACATTTTAAATCAATTATCACTCCAACCAGGAAACCACAGCTAATTAAATAATGTGTGATCTTCAACTATTCTTAGATATAAAGGTGAGGCATTAAAGGGCTACGTATTCCACAAAAGTGAAGCTCACAGCACCTGATTTCTGTTTTTAGCTCTTTAATCTAATTTTGAAAAATGAAATAAGTTGAAGGTGTCATTTGCATAACAGGATGTCTTGCGTACACATAATCTAAATTATTTATGGCAAACCAGAGTGGCACTGGATTTTACACAGTTCGGAAGCTTTCATGCTCAATGAAACAGACGGTTCAGCAAGTTAGCAAATGTGGCGGCTTGTCTCGGCCAAGAGCATTACACCTTACATTAATCACTGCCAGCAACTGATCTGGAATATTTGGTGCCAGAATATCACAGGTGACATGGATGTGCGACAATAACGCTTGGCAGCCACTGGAGATAATTGCCACATTGTGTGAGCGATTTGACTACTGACTTCTGAACTCTGACTGACATTGACTGTGTTTGTACATCAAGAAACTAAAAGTCGTTCAGCGGGATTCTTTCTACGTACTCAGTAGCACATAATAGCGTTTACAGGCAGGTGCGTGCCTGGCATGTTGGAGAGCACAGCACAAAGAAATTGAAAAAGGTCAGGCTTGTCACATAGCACTGTGTTTGCAGGGGTGTAGCCAGTCCATGTAGCCAAACTCCAGCTGTGTGGGAGTTCTGTGAAAAATATGCTGTTTAATTAGCTCGGTAAGTGTGTTAAAATAGATCACTCGCTGTAAAGGGTTAAAATTCTTTGGGCTCAACTCCATAGAGGCTTCTGCCTTAAAATTAGCTGCTGATGAGGTATCAACAGTCTTTCACACTTTTTTTTTTTTTTTTTTCTGATGTTAGTCACTTTCAAGTCATCACATAAATTAACAGATGGTCTAACAAGTGTTGAAATACTGCACTTTTCAAACCCTCAAAGGTTGTTTATACATGAAAAGAGTTGTTTTTTTCTGTAGGACTTAATGAAAAGCCGCAATCAAACTGTCTCCATACTTGATGCAGCTTTGCACAAATTTGGATGGAGAGTGTAGGGTGAACGTCACTTTGTAAGCGGCCCCATGGGATACGAGAACCGCTGTAATGGCCTCAGAACATCTCTCAAAAGGCTAATTTGTCACTTGTCAAATGCAGATTTGGTGAGAAGTCATTTCTTTCAGATTTGCCTGTTCCCAGCGGTCGTACTCTGTCAGTTCACATAGTGTCAGAAGAGGGTGTGCTGACGACCAATTAGATGTTTAAAACTCTCAAACCGCCCAACCTCTCAATTAGATCCATTGAGTTAAAATGACATCTTCGCATAATTGCGCACAACTCAATCAGATATTTTTGCCCACTAACAAGACGCTAACTAAGTGTTTAATATTAGGAGTCAGCATCTAAAATGGTCGCTAACTTCTTTAGAGGTACATGGGACATTGCAGCAAATATTATTTTTGCATTCTCAGTTTCTCATTTAAAAAAAAATAGAGAAGAGTGAAAGACGTCAAATTTAGAGTAACTCCTACAGCAGCTCTATTAGAAACTCCCCTACAATTTATTACATAGTAAAAATATAACATGGTAATAGAAGTGTTAGAAATGTACACACATTGTTTTAATTTTTAAATTAAAGTATTATATTTATATTTATATTTACAGCTTCACTGAATCGTTACCAAGATCCCTCACTGAACCGCAAATCAATAATCGAATAATGTTCAAAATTATCCGGAACCATTGTGATTAAAGAAACAAATTCATATTAAAGGCACACTATGCAAGATTTGTACCTTGATATAACAGCTTCGAAATCATTAATTAGATGGTAAACGAACTCGTAGTAGGGCGAATCATCCCGATAGCAAAGCAGTGGGGGGGACGCCGCTGGCAAAACCAGCAATGCAGGTTTGAGATGTGGTGCCCCGCCAAATCTCGCGAGAATCACGACTTGCTTTACGGCAAGACGTCACATACATCAACAACATATGAAGCAGCCTCTATACTAGCACGCATTTCAGACGTGAATCATGGCAAGAAAACGCGGTCGGAAGAGTGGAGAGACGGCTCTGCGTGAGTGCTATTTAGGACAGTAACGTTAAATAAAATTACTCCACAGCGACTCTAGGGGTCGCTGTTTGAGAAAAACGGAAACTGCATAGTGTTCCTCATAGACAGTAAAAGAAATGGACACAGCGACCCCATTGGATTCAACGGAGAAAAGTGAAGTCACTTAGAAGCACTCACTTCCTGATGGCTGAGCGTACTGCGCAGACTCAAACTGAGCTTGACGACGTAGATGTGACGTGAGCAACCCGTCTGTCTTCTAGTAGCTGTGCCAAGAAAAATCTGAATCATTCCCTTCTGAAACTTGCATAGACGAAGAGTGTGAGCTGTCCATGAGCTAGGAGCAGGAGCAACTTTTGCTAAGTATTCTGATTCATTATTTTGTCATTTTGCCTCCACGTCCCCCCGATTGCCCACAAGCTTCTCCTCCCGTCCATACGGTAATCTCTCTACTGTGCGACAGAGAGTCGTGTGGTTATGACGCAATCGTTAGCCTATTTTTACAAAAACAGCTTCTATGGGGCCATAACGAAAGATACAAGGTAATGGAGCCTTTTATACATTTTCGTGTTTCTTTAGAAATAAATAATGGACAAATGGAGTCTTTAAACGACTCAGATGTAAAGTTATTCGCTGTCAAAGTGACGCCAAAATGAATGTGAGTCAATGGGATGCTAACAGCAGGTGATGGTCTGCTAATCAATGGCGACGCCCGGGGAAGCTTCAATGTTTTCCGAAACATTGGGGGCTTGGTGTGTCTTTAATAGTTTTGTTGCAATCAATTATTAATGGTATTCTAAGAAAAAAAACGTTCAGGTATTTCACACAATTTTTTTTATTGGTGATTGTTTGGCACCAATACGTTCTTTTAAACAAATACACAGCTACACACTTTGCAGCTCAGGGTTTGTTTGGTTAGCATACTCAGTTTAGCCCTATGGTTTAGCCCCTGGTGTTAGATGCTGTAACTACATCACTGTTTAATTACATTTCATTGGTCAAATTACAACGTGGTCATACTCCAATTAAAGAGCAATTAATAAAGAGAGCTTATGACCTCCTGCCTGGATCTTTGGTTCAGCACGTTTGGCACTTCAAAGGGAATTTCTGTGGGCTTTGTTCCCAGAGGCAAACACCGAATATTTGCATGCATGATATTTCCATTTTGTCTTGCACTCTGGCTGAGATTATGAGAATATAAAAATAATTTAGCCCTGAGCTTTTTGACAAGCTTGGGTAATAATAGTCTGATTTCTCAGGTTTATTGACACTGTGGAGATTAGTCAGAGTGTTTGAGAACAGAGAAAAGTGGGAAAAAAGTAACAATTTGTCTTGTAGCTAAAATATTGAGCTTGGTGAATGATGTCACTGTTTTTTTAATGAGGCCTTGAATGGTGGAGGGGTTGGGGATGACCTCTGTGATTAATGCGGCTTGCCTTTATAGTTAGTCCAGGCCACAGCATGAAAGCGCATGACTTCCTGCTGTAGCAGCATGTCCTAGATGGATGAAAAAATGCTAGAAAAACCTTGGAATGTAATTTCAAGGACGCAAGCTCGCATGCTGGGATTTTCTAGGATACCAGCCAGATCGTGCAGAATGTTAGCCATGGCAAATGTGGCCAGAGTCTCTTCCATCTCATATCTGATCATGTGAGAATACCCTACGAAACACGCAACATCACATCATCATTTGAGAGAAGACTGGAGCAAGTGGTTATCAGTTTTTCTTAGGAAGGATTCAGATGTTATTTTCATTTTTCCAGAGTGGTTTTATATGGAAAACCATTTTATATCAAATAAATAAATTCATAGGGTAACCTCTTATCGCAAAGGAAAATATAGACTAATGCTTTGTTATTATATCATTCGTATCATTATTATATCATCATTATATAATTTTAGTTAACAAATTAATGAACGTTGTGCTCTTTTTTCTTTTTTTTAAGCTAAGCAAGTGGAATCAGCTTGTTTTTTGAATTTATATTCTGGGAACTGTGGAAATTTGTGGTATTTTGGGGGAATTTTTTCATATTTGCCATGTGTCTTGCGCTGCTTTTTATTATTATTTATTAGATAGTTGTATTTTATACTTTATATTTGATCTAGATTTTTAGGTTTTATTGTTAATGTTATCTGTATGCACAATGGGTCTGAGAGTAATGTAATTTCAATTCTCTGTATGTATGTACTGTACATGTGGAAGAACTGACAATAAAGCATACTTGACTTGACTTGACTTTTTGAAAAGGTACTAAATCAAGATTACTACAAATATTCAGAAACATGTTTTAACCATATGGTCAAAAATTATGTCACTCCCTTAAATACTGTATGATGTCAGAAATATCAAAACAATATTTTAAAGAGGAAATCTCAAGTGTTCTAAAAAAGCTAATTCCCTATGTATGACCCATTAACATTCATTGGTTGTGAATGGACACATCTTGATAAAAACTTTTCAGACTTCTCTCTCATTACACAATATGCTGAGTTAAAAATGTGACCCTTCAATCCAGTGCATTATTTTTTATTAAATAAATGGGATTTCTTCAGGAAAATATTAACAGACCAAATTTCAGGGTAAACTGTTTCTTATAACAAATTTCTGTGTAAATGTTTTGTATAACCATTCTTATGTAAATTGTCACATTCAATTCAATGCAACAATGCATTCATAAGCAATTTAGACAAAAAAAATCATTGCTCATGTTCATGTTTGATGGCCAAGTGTTTGTAATGTGACTCTTTATTAAAAACATTATTTTTGTGACACCTTGAACCGGTTGCTCCAATGAATCCCCTAAGTCGACGGGACAAATATGATTCAGTGGGAAATCACGGTCTGTGGACTTCCTGACACAGTTTTCCCTCCATGTGATTCCATATAATTGGATGTCCCAGGCAAAGTGGGTCAGTTTAATTTATATAACACTGGACTAAAAATACAAGAACACGTCCAACTGAGCGTCTTTCTTTATATGGTCACTTGGATTAAGTCAGACGGGCATGAAATCATTGCCCTTTTGTTAGCTTCCCTTCTCTGCCCATCATGCCCTCTGTGTGTGACAGGTCAACAGCAATCTCCCTGAGAAGTGGATGGCCAACACAACAACACTTTACCTTCCATTTAGGAAATGTCGGTCCCTCCCGTTTCATGATTCATGGATCACCGAAGGTGCAACCAGTCAGAAAGTGTTACAGGGAGAGCCTGATCACTCCCACCACCGACACAACGACAGCGTGACCTTCGGGTACATGTGCATTCTCAAAACTGATCATGTTCTGCTGCGGAAATACTTAACTTTAAGGCCATGATACATCCAATAAAATAAAGCTCGGAAAGCCTTAGGGAAATTTAACAGTGATTCGTCGTCACATCTTGGTAAATCAAAGACTGCAATAACAAAATAAATTCACTAAACAAAGCACATGCGTGCTCCGATTACAAAACAAGCACTCAATAACCCTTCACGATAACCAACTTCTTTGCGTGCGTCATCAAACAACCAGCAGTGATGGAAACTGCTGGAACAACAGAACATGGGACTTCACACCAGGACCTAAACAAAAACTGTTTGCGACTGTTAATATTGCGCTCACCTCATTAAAATTCTCACAGTCACACTACTTGCAGGCAAACACGAGAGCGTCATTCCTATTCTCATTTCCATAGCTGTCAGAAGCTTCACTTTCATAAGAAGCCTTCAATACCGGGTGTAATTAGTGATGCCCAAAATAAACGGTGCCATTTGGTGATCTGTTGACATTGTTAAATCCAGAATCACAGCTTTGGGTGCTGTAACAAGATTCTTCACATACCTGTAAGCTATCTATAGTAAACGATTAGATGGATGCTGTGTAGCTTTGGGGTTCTCATCAAACAAATGGTATGTGATGCTTTGTTTGTTGTTTTATCATATGAAAATTCTTAACTATGCAAACCAGATGTCGGACATAATTAGGCTTTATTTTCACACAGAGCATGTGTGATCAGGCCCTTATAGTCAGGAAATTGCTCCTGCTGTGACATAAATTTTATTTCAAAGGCTCTATATCGGGCAAGTTAATTAATTTATTGCAACTAGCTGCGATCCGTAAAGACATCAATTGTCCTGAGCGCGTTTCACACAGAGCTCTTCAAACTGAGAAAGCCCTTGTGGCTTAAGCTTTTTCACTCTAAATATATATTGCCTGAATAGCTATACATAGGTCTGACAAAACAATGGGAATCAAGGCACTCTATTGTTGACATGCATGTCAGCATGAATTCACATCATAATACTCTGACATCAGCTTTCTCCTGATTTTTCCTGCAGTAGTCTCTCCCACATAACTGCTTTGTCAAAAAAATAAGAAATTTGAAAGGAATACATAAGGGATAATCCACAGCTAGTGGTGCATTAAACAATTTTAATGCACAATGTGGAGGAGAAGAACCACCCGTTGCGAAGTAATTAAGGTTAGATGCGAAGCGGAGTGCATTCATATTGTTTAATGCACAGCTAGCAGTGGATTATCCTGCTTATACTGTGGTCATTTACTACAAGTTAACTACAAGTTAAAGCTGTTGATGTTGCAGTGCAATATTTGACTGATGGGTGAAAATCAGGGTTATTTTCGTGAGTTACAACTCGTTAGGTCTATTCTGTCCGATAATTTATATTTGAATTAATTGTTGAGAGAGAGAGAGAGAGAGAGAGAGAGAGAGAGAGAGAGAGAGAGAGAGAGAGAGAGAGAGAGAGAGATGTGTGTGTGAATTACCTCCGTCTGCAGCATTTTCCTACTAATAGAAATAGAGCTGGTAAGTCCCGCCCCTCCGTAAAACCCCAAGTGGACCTCTAGGTTGAAAAATCGTCAATGCAAGTGAATGGGAGAAAATAATTATTTTCTGGTCCCGTTTGAATTGTGCCATGAATGTGAACATATGTTGTCTGTGAATTTTTTATATAATTTTTCATGTTACGAGTTGACAGTATATGGTATGATTCTTCGGCTAGCAGTTGTGGAAAAGACATAACGAGAAAGACTACATGTCGCCTATGTGACGTCACCCCATAAAGTTGACTTACCCGTGGTTTGCCCCTACCTCAACGATTTTTTCCTTTCCCTGAAAGAAGGCGGTGAAGTGCACCAAAGACACAGCCATGTTTAGCGGGATCCGTGAGCTAGTGTCCGTGTGCGAGTGGTGGTGACGTTTCAAACGCGTCGAAAGCAGCGAAGAGTTGTAGTCCACAAAGTGCTCTCACTCAAAGTCTAACCGTATCAAACTTCTACCCGCTAAATTGTAGCATTCTTTAAACAAAAAATTATATTAAAAATTCACAGACAACATATGTTCAAATTCATGGCACAATTCAAACGGAACCAGAAAATAATTATTTTCTCCCATTCACTTGCATTGACGATTTTTCAACCTAGAGGTCCAGTGGGGTTAGCGGAAGGGGCGGGACTTACCAGCTCTATAGACCCTTTACACAGACTGTGATGATGCGTTTTAACAGTCATCAACATCATAAATACTGCAAGGTTTTTTATATTATCATTTTTTCTAGACTGTCCATAAACACTATACTTTACCTTTGCATCAAATTGACATATTTCTCTCTTCTAACAACCGGTATAAATCACTCTCAATGTGTTTCCTCTTTTTTAAAAGTTTTGAAAACACTATTGAGGAGTTTTTCTTTTGATATTTGACCAAATGGGAACACAAAAAAGTATATTTGATGTAGTCTCTCATTCACCACTACAGAAGTTGACCCAACTATGACGACTTCCGCTTCTGAGAAACACGGAAATATGAAAAGGGTCCATCATGAACCTACTTTTATACAAACAGCAAATAGCAAATTAATAGTAAAAAAAAAAAATAGTATTTTATTACTAAAATTCACGGGCCGCGTTAATAACAAGCTTCTGCTTCATAATGTGTGCAGGCTGTGTACAAAAAATCTCTGAACTGTGTGCGCGTGCTTATGAAAGAAGGAGCGCATTAATATAGAACGGTGATTAACTGACTGGAACTACCTGTGCATTGAACAGTTTTATTTAAACTGTTCTTAATTTCATCACACGACGTGATTAATGAAGTACTATCAGGGAAAATTATTATTTTTACTCATTAAGTTAGTAATATTTCACTGGGGCTCGCCCGTGCCTGGTGCCTCAGTAAAAAAGGGTCTAGCGACGCGTCCCCTGCTTAGAGTAGCTTCGTGAATCGTTATCGGACTAGGGCAGGTGCATTCCCGTGCTGTTAGCGAGGAAGAGAGCCGCTGAAAGTAGTAAACAGAGAAAACAGGAAACAGTTGAACAGACCTGCCTCATGCCAAAATTATCCACTCTGCAACCCACCACCACCAGAGGTGAGTGTAATATATAAAAATTGCTCGTTAAAAAGTAGTTGAAATTGAGCTACTTACATTTAAGATACAGCCAGAATATCGACAGTTGCTTCGACTCTTTGCTGCGCCGACGAACATAAGTTAGTTCCAAACAAAACTACAGCAGAACTGACCGTTGCCTCTCCGAACAACACTGCGTCAAAATTCGCATACTATCCGTACTAAATAAATAGTATTCGACATTAGAATTAGTGTGTCCCAAATCGTAGTATGTTGAAATGAGTATTTCAAAGATAACCGGTTGATTATTTTTACTGTTAGAATCCGAAGTGCAAATCCGTGCACCGTTAACGGCTAACATTGCCCACAACCCATTGCGCGTTGGACGAGGATTCGATTAAATCAAAATTGATTTTTTTGTTTTGGCTTTTAGCCTTACTGTTGTCTATAAGCTAGTGTGCTCAAAAACAATGACAAAATTCGCATTTAGAAGATATAGCCTAGGTATTCAAAACTTACAGTCTCTCACTTCAATGATTTTGGCTTTGAACGAATCGGTTTTGTCAATGATTCAATGCACCATCACTCACTCTGCCATCTACTGGCAGACCGATGTCTAACCACTGCCAGCAACCAATGGTCTCTACGATCAACTTACCTCACGATGCTTTTGTGAAACGCAGCCCATACCAGACAAGTGATACAAACAATGAGAAGTTTGTCTAAATACCTAAATAGCAAATCGAATTCTAGCATAGTAACTAATTGATGAATAAAACATGACTTATACTTATGTTTATGAATAAATTATGATTTATTTTTTCTTCTAGTGAACTATTCTTTTAAAACTAGTATTTAGCATGAAATATTCCTACAGTGTGTCTTGCATGCACTTACTCATTTAGCAAGGATGCTACAGTGGATGCTAATTAACATTTAAATTGATTAGGAAGTAAATAAGCATGCATGTCCCTTGCAGTGTCTTATTTTGCATGTCTGTGAAAATGAAAAATTAATTAGTTTGTTTGTAAGGCCAGAATGAAATTATTGTCACTTAAAAGAAGTTACTTAGCCAGATTACGTCAAACAATTCTCAGGGGAATCTCAGTATTCAAGAGAGATAAAAGAATATCCTTAACCTTGAATCAGCACACTTATCATCACATTGGAATTGTCTTAAAAAGTAAGTGTTTTTTCCCCGCAGACCCTCTCAACGCCTTGGAGGGAAGAGTCTCTTCTCTTTGTCAAGGATCTTCCTGTTTATTCTCTATTTGATTATGACACAGACCGATAACCTTTTTGAGCTGGAGCGCAGCTGCTTCACAAAGCCGTGAGAGTTGAATCAATTAGCTACGGCCCCACCGATAGAAGTGTTATTCACAGTACTGTTGCCCTCTGAGTCTCTGGGGATACAGCAGTCAAAAGTACATACCCCCAGTCTAAGAGGAAAATGAGACTCGGTCTTCATGCTTATGAGGAGAGGAGCTCACAGAAAACACATAAGAGGATATCGAATCTCTCGCCAGCTCTCCTGGACCACATAGGGGGTGGTTCTTCAAAGCACTTCTGTTCTGTCCTGTTACTGAAATAATTACCTGCTGAATGAGGGCAACACTGGCACTCAATGGAGAGATGCACACAGGACATGTTCAGGGAAAAGTTTGTGCTGAATGGAGCTACTCTTGATCCTGTTTATCATGAAACATTGTCAACTAATATTAAGAAACTTAAAAATGTTCAGTTTTGTTAACTTGATTAGCCATGGGACTGACAGCAGTAAATGGATGGAAGCTGTATGGGGAAATATTAACAAGTACTGCTTGTCTAATTTCCAACCCTTATTTTATTCGGTAGCATCTTGTAACTATTTTCAATAACCACTTTGTGCCCTGTTCAAACACACTAACTTAAATTGAAACAATGGTGCCACCAAGTGGATAACAACTGAACAGTTCTCAGAATGTTTTCTGAACTGTAAGTAAATCTCAATGAAAAACAAAATATAATATAGCAATATTTTACAGCTTTATTAGATACACTGCCAGGCAAAAAAAATAAAAAAATAAATGGATTTAAATAGGCAAATGCTTAAGAGTCTATGATTGGATCATTATTGCAGTGATTATGTTTCTAGTTATATGTGCAACAGTTCTTCTAACCCCACTTGAGTAGATTTTCATTTCTTAAACAACCACGTAGGAAGACCCATCATGACCATATTCCAGGATGACAATGTCAAGATTTATCAGGCTCAAATTGTGAAAGAATGGTTGGGAGAGAGCATGAAGAATCATTTTCACACATGAAGTGCTAGAGGAGACTTTACAGAGTTCTTGACTCTTGCGTCCTCAATACAAGATTTTGACCAAAAGTTGATGCATCTCTTGATGGAAATAACATTACAACATTTTTTTTCTATCAAGAGGTGCGTAAAATTTTGGTCAAGATCTTGTGTTGACGGTGCAAAAGTCCAGCACTCTGTAAAGTCCCCTCCAGCACATCCCAAAGACTTTGAATGATTTTAAGGTCTGGACTCTGAAGTGCCAATTCATGTGTGAAAATGATTCTTCATGCTCCCTCCCAACCATTCTTTCAGAGTTTGAGTTTGATGAATCTTGACATTGTCTTCCTGGAATATGGCCATGATGTTTCTAATATATATATATATTTATGTATATGTGTGTGTGTGTGTGTGTGTGTGTGTGTGTGTGTGTGTGTGTATTATATGTATGGTAGTATGTAATCTATTAAATACCTGTTTTATGAAACAAAAAATGAAACATTACATAAAAGCAATTAAATAAATAAAAATAGCACAGAACTGTGGTAAGCTTTAATAGATTACTGTTCAATTATTGTATATGAATTAAATTACCATAAATATATTTATATTATTATAAATATTATAATAAACTATATTATTAGGATATTATTTATAATCATCAATCATTTAATTGTTTTAGATTTTTTCCTGTTTTTGAAAAAATGATATCGAACCTGCATATAAAAATATGACCTTCGCCAGACGGACCAAATTCAAGTAGTCAATGTTTTCAGAACTACACAAAACTAATAAAAAAAATCAGCTTAGGTCTTTGTTTTGCATAGCTTAAAATGGTTAAACCTATGTTTGCAAATGAACAAAAATTCTAATAAATATAAAAATACGTCACGTGAACTTAAAATATCTTTATTTTTAAATCTAAAATATAACGGTGCATGGTTGTTTTTAATAGTATGAAAAGGAAAATGAATACAAATTGCTACAAACGCCTTACACTTCACTGTCATGTCTAAAGTTTAGGGCTGATAAATGGGGATCAGATGAGAAATCTACGTTACTATCCCAACTTAACTGTATTGTTGTCTCTTTCAGCAAGCCTTTGTGATCCACCAGCCACCACAATGAAGAAGCAAGATGAAGAGCACTCAGAGATACTCAGCAGTGGGTTCACAGTGATGGTGCTATAGCCTGCTCAGCCAATCACACTCTCGTATGTAAATTAGGTAGGAGGGCATGTTTTGCTGATTGGTCCTCCCCGCACTTGCCACTGCCCTCATCAACAGACTCTTCCTTGTTGTTGTTGTGCCATCATAGAGGTCCTGTGTGTGTGCGCAGGGAGGGGCTGAGAGGAAGAGAAGAGCGAGTGGGCGGGATCTAGACACAGGCTGGAGTAGAGCATCCCTGACCGAGGCTCGGCTAACGGCTAGAAAAGCGCCTCCAGACTGATGCTGAGTCAGGTACAGGTGGAGTCACATCCTGTTTGGCTTGGACCCTCCAGAAATCATGGAGGAGCTGGAACATACCTGTCCACTGCCACGAACGGTGAGATATATGCGTTTTGTTGTCGTCGAGGGCATCCGTGAAACGTTGAGGAGAGGCTGGATCACTTTTTCTTTGTTTTCATCTGTCCTTTTTATTGTCCTGCTGTCTGGGTGACGCTGAGCTTGTGAAACTGCAGTTAAAGTGAGATGTTTTGTACTGAATGTGTGTGTGTTTGTGCTAATGCCGTGTCATAATGCTGCTATCAGCTCTTTTAATCCTTTGCATCTACCAGATGTTGTTTTTAAGTGAGAGAGCCAACACATTGGTTGGATGCTGCAGGGCTAATGTTACAGACACCATCCAGATTGCATTTATCTGCAGGTTGCCCTTTTGTGATGTTGCTCCTCCTCTTCACCTTGTATAGAATTCTGGGAAAGGTACCCAGCATCCTTTGAAACACCATCTCCGTTGCTATGGGAATGAATCATGCATCGCTCCATGGAGATTTTTCCTCCATATCACACCTACATTGCATATCTTCATTGTAAAATGTAAATTTTATTGTGTTTGACCAGTATTTATTTAAGCAGTGTCTGGTGGCTCCGCCCACATTTATGGAAACAGATCGGGGCTAGTTGTCACAATAGAAGGTTGGCTTTAGGATAATATCTCTGTAACTACAAAGTTTTAAGTCAAAGGCCACTATATACTTGATATCTCCTGATTTCATAAATACATTTTTTTCTGTAGGAAAGGTTTTGTATTGGTTTCAAACAAACCAAGTTCAAAATGGTCTTAAATTAGAATAATGCAAAACATTTTTTAGAAATGTACTGTTGAGTAAACAAGTGAACTCCAAAAAACACAATTTAATGTTTTGATATTTTTTGTTGCCTTTTTCATTTTGTTGTTTCATGATGTTTATTTTACTCCTTAAATTAAGCAAAAACCCAAATAGAATACATTATATAAAATAAATTATGTATAATATAATATATAAAAAACAATATAATGTAAGACTTGAAGTGGATAGTGTTTTTATTAGGCAAAACCCCATTGCCTAACAATATATTTTATTTAATATATCAAATATAAAATGCATTATAATATACTATTATTAATATAATACAGACTTGAAGTGGTCAATGTTTTTATTAAACAAAAACCCATTAAATATATAACATTGTTTCAAAAGATCAAATTCAAATCTGTCTTAAATTAGAATACTTCAAAAAAAAGTTTTAAGAAAGTTAAAGTTTCACAATAAAACCACATCTCAATAATTTGATCATTTTGTATGTTACTGTTTTTTCCTTTTTCATGAATTATTTAGTAACTATATGCATATGCTCCAGCTATTAATATAATACAGACTTGAAGTGGACAGTGTTTTTAACAAGATAATATTTTATATTTAATAAATTCTTTCCATATCGAAATTGATTTTAGCCTATTTCATTCATTTTTAGCCAAAATTCAATACACTTTTGACAACTAACCCCATTCTTCCCCACATTTAAACTGAAAGATGCACAAAAAATGAAGTGTATCCCTGCTGCCTTGCTATACATTGATATGCCATGTGTTGTCACAGTCTCTGCAGACCTTTTGTTCTCTGTTTATGCAATAAGCCTCTAGGAGGTTTGAATAGATTGAAATATCTGTGTTATGTACAGCATCTCCCCCACTCTGTGCTGCTGTGGACGAATGATTTGTCTTTAGTCAACGATATCAGAGAAGCCTCTACTGGACAAATCAATATTCGGCGTTACACTGTTACACAGATTGTCTTGAAATCAATACGTCAGATAATAACCTGTATTACTACAAAAAGGAAAACATTTTTGAGAAGATTAGATAGGATGTCAAGTCAGCAGGATCTAGGCTTGTTTAACCTAAACAATATTTTATTTGGGAAGCTACAATGTGTATATATATTTCTCATAATTTCTCTCAAATCAATATATTCTTCATTCTTCTCTTTAGACTCTTATAGAGCCAGCCTTATTTACCCCCGAGACGAGTTGTAAGTGTCGGGCGCCACATGAGAAGCTGACTGTAGAGCAAGCTCGACTCGGGACGCCCGGTCAGTCTGTACTTTCTCTCTTCACACTTTATCATACAAAAAGATAAACACTAGTTAAAAAAATACTTTTGCAATAAGGTCATTCCTGTTACGCTATAACCTAAGAAAATTAATATGCTCACATCATGAAGTAGTTCTGTAACTGGGTGTAACACACTCAGAAATATGCTATCTCAAGCTCTTACATAGTAACTAAAACTTAACTTTATTGAAGCGCATAACTTCATTCATTATATCTTGATTTATTACAACCCCATTTCAAGAAAAGTTTTGTAAAATGCAATAAAATCAAGAATCTGTGATTTTGTTAATTCTCTTTAACCTTTATTTAACTGACAAAAGTATAAAGAAAAGTTTTTCACTGACCAACTTAAATGTATTTTGTAAATATAAACAAATTTTGATTTTGATGGCTGCTACACACTCCAAAAAAGTTGGGACAGAGGCATGTTTAACATTGTGTCACATCACCTTTCCTTTTAATTATACTTTTTAAATGTTTGGGAATTGAGGATACTAATTGTTGCAGTTTTGTAAGTGGAATTTTTGCCCAATCTCGTCCGATACAAGACAGCTGCTCAACAGTCCGTGGTCGTCGTTGTCTGATTCTCCTTTTCATGATGGGACAGATCTGGACTTCTGCCTAGCAGTCAGGCACATCCAGTCTACTGTGTAGAGTGTCTAGAAACCACTCTGTTTTTGCATGTGCAGAATGAGGCCTGGCATTGTCTTGCTTCCCAAGATGTCATCTTAATGCCATTAAATGTGTGTACAATCCCAATATACGCCTCCATGTCAGTGATACCTTCACACAAATGCAAGTCACCCTTTCTGTTTGGACTGATGCAACTCCATACAATGACAGATGTTTGCTCTTGCACCTGTCGCTGATGGAAGTCTGGATGGTCCCTTTCGTCTTTGAAAGGGACCATGAAAACTTGATGTCCATTTTTTCCAAAACCAAGCTGAAACATGGACTCATCTGACCACAGCACACATTTCAACTGTCTTTTGGCCCATCTGAGATGAGCTCGGGCCCAGAGAACTCACGGTATCTCTACATTGAACAGATGTGTAGCTTTCTCCTTGCGAAACAGAGATTTGAGTGGCATTTCTTGATGCAGCGTCAGACTGTGTTAAGTGACAACGGTTTTCCAAAATATTGTGTGGCTGTATTTAACACAGTTGCATTATAGTTTCTCATGCAGTGCTGTCTAAGGGCTCAAAGATCACACATTCAACAGAGGTCTCCTGCTTTGCTCTACACAGACTGAGATTTCTCTGGATTCCCTGAATCTTTTCACAATATTTTTGGTAGATGGGGAAAGACATAGATTCTTTGCAATCTTATAGAAATGTGATTTGTGAATTGTTTAACAATTCTCTCATGATATTTGGCACAAAGTGATGACCCATGACCCGTCTTTGCAAAAAAGAGATGGTCCTTTTACACTCAATCACAATACTCTCACCTATTACCAGTTCACCTGCTCATTGTGGACTGTTTCAAAAGAGTTTAACTTAAATTTTTCTTAACTTAAATTTTAACTTAAAGCTTTTCACTTTTTTTTTGCCTCTCTCCCAACTTTTTTGGAGTGTGTTGCTGCCATCAAAATGAAAATTTGTTTCTATTTACAAATAGAAATAGAATACACTTAGTCAGTCAGTGAACACTTTGAAAATCATTTCTTTGTACATTTGTCAGTTAAATAAAGGTTAAAGAGAATTAACAAATAAAAGATTGTGAATTTTATTGCATTTTATATATAAATGGGGTTGTATATAATTGCAAGAAAATTAACAGGATGAAACCTAAGCTATATATATATATTTTATGTATGAATGCATAATTATTGACACAATCCAAAAACAAGTAAGGCTTTAAGTCTAAGACCCATGGTAGTTGATTTATTAAAAAGTAACAAAAAATGTGTATTGTAAGTGTACATGTGCAAAAAAACATTTCAAAGTTCTTTTCTGGAAAAGAACAAGTTTACTTTTATCTTTTGGACCCTTTTCTCTAATCCTATCAAACATTGATAAGTTAAGCTACTTAAACTGATCCCATATCAGTGGCAGAGGAAAATGCAGTGCTTGTAGAATAGCCCACCACTGGGATCAGAAACAGAAAGACTAGATTCAGGGATTCCCTGTTCATTCTGTGACCCAGATTCTCACAGTCACAAAGCTCTCGCATACCACAGTTCTGCTGGGCAACGATAACTGAGCTCGGCTACAGTGAAGAAGAGACCAAAGGAGAAGGGTTGAAAGGTTTTTGATGCCCTTAAGGACTTTTTTAAGTTTGTGGCAGGTAAAACTGAGGAAAAAGTTGAACATGACCATCTTAAAGGCGTTCAATACCGTTCAAACTTTGGGGTCAATCATTTTTAAATAAGACTTTTATGCTCACTAAGGCTGCATTTATTTGATCAAAATTACAGTAAACATAGTAACATTGTGAATAACTGTTTTCTATTTAAATATATTTTAAAATGTAATTTATTCCTGTCATGGCAAAGCTGAATTTTCAGCATAATTACTCCAGATTTCAGTGCCACATGATCCTTCAGAAATCATTCTAATATGCTGATTTGCTGCTCAAAAACATTTTATTATTATCAATGTTGAAAAAGTTTATGCTGCTTAATATTTTTTTCAAGATACTTTGATGAATTCAAAGTTCAAAAGAACAGCATTTATTTGAGAAATAAATATTTTGTAACATTCTAAATGTCTTTACTGGTACTTTTCATCAGTTTAATGCATCCTTGCTGAATAAAAGTATTAATTTGTTTAAAAAAAAAAAAACTTAGTGACCCAAAACTTTTGAACGTTAATGTATAAACCAATTTTTTTGTGTATGTCCAGGAAAATGCTTAATAATTTCTAAACGTGTCTTGAATTTCCCATTCTCAGTGGACCGGCCGGTGCGAATCTATGCAGATGGCATCTTCGATCTTTTTCATTCTGGACACGCTCGCGCCCTGATGCAGGCTAAGAATCTGTTCCCAAACGCCTACCTTATAGTTGGAGGTACAGACACACTTAATTTACTGATCCAGACTTTTCAGTATTCTGTAGGAGATGTCGAATTAAGAATTGTGTGGTCCTAAACTGATGAAATATGTATTTGTGTGTGTTTGTGTGTGTGTGTGTGTTAAGTATGCAGTGATGAACTCACTCACAAGTTCAAGGGTTTCACCGTAATGACGGAAGACGAGCGGTACGAGGCGTTGAGACACTGTCGCTACGTCGATGAGATTTTGCGTGATGCGCCCTGGACTCTTACTCCAGATTTTTTAGAAAAACACAAGGTTAGTCAAGTCTTAGCACAGTACCGTGCCCATAATTCCCTGCGATTAACCCTCTGGTTCATATTCTCTAGATTGACTTTGTGGCACATGATGACATCCCATACTCCTCTGCTGGATCTGAGGACGTCTACAAGCATATTAAGGAGGCAGGTAAAGAAAAGCATTCTTCGCTTAAGAGCATGTGTATGTTTGTGCTTCAGACCAGGTCTAACATGTTTGAGTGTCTCAGGTATGTTTGTGCCCACTAAAAGGACAGAAGGGATCTCAACGTCCGACCTGATCACCCGGATAGTGAGAGACTATGACGTGTACGCTAGACGCAACTTGCAGAGGGGCTACACCGCTAAAGAACTGAATGTCAGTTATATTAATGTAAGAAAGTGAACTTAATGTATTTAAATGTTGAACCAATTTCAGTTTATTTTAATAAATAAAACTTTTCTGAAACAAATTAATCAACATATTTTTTCTAACCATTTTTCAGAGAATTTTTGTTAATTCATAAATATTTACTTTTTGGGATCACATGACATGTTACAACCTGAACCAAAAAATATATATCTAAATACATTTTAATTCATAAATTTAAACATGTTCATCATAGAGGGGTGTATTTGGGTCACTATATGTATGAACTGAATATATAAATATAGTGATAATATGAATGTTTAAATAGTTTTGGAAAAAAAGATAAAAAATAGACCAAAAACATTCCATTACTAAGTGTTGCATAATTTGACCCATAGTTAAAATCAATAAAACGTTCTCATTGAAAATCCTAGTTTTCTCTGAAGTACGAAACATTACAAAAGTAAAGTGTGTTTTGAATGCCATTGACATATATAAAATGCTTGCTGAACCGACGCTGAACTGTTTGTGGACAGGAAAAAAAGTACCGTCTGCAGAATCAGGTGGACAAGATGAAAGAGAAAGTGCGGACAGTGGAGGAGAAGTCCAAGCACTTTGTATATAGAGTGGAAGAGAAGAGCCATGATCTTATCCAGAAGTGGGAGGAGAAATCACGCGAGTTCATTGGGAACTTCCTGGAGCTATTCGGCCCAGATGGGACATGGGTAAGCAAATATGTATTTATTTGTGTGTGTGTGTATATGTATATGTGTATATATATATATATATATATATATATATATATATATATATATATATATATATATATATAAACACACACACACACACACTTTACCGTTCAAAAGGGGTCAGTAAAAATGTGTAATGTTTAATGCTCACAGAGGGGTCATTTATTTCATCAAAAATATAGTAAAAACAGTAGTATTGTGAAATATTATTAAAATATAAAATAACTGTTTTCTATTTTATTATATTTTAAAAATGCTGATTACTCCAGTCTTCAGTGCCACGTGATCCTTCAGAAATCATTCCAACTAATTTCTTTAATAAAAAAAAAAAATCCTGCTGACCCTAAACTTTTGAATGGTGTATTTGTATATAGTATGACCTTTTCATTTTTCCAGAAGCAGATGTTTCAGGATCGTAGCGGACGTATGATCCAGGCGTTATCTCCGCGCGGTTCACCCAGCAACAGCCCACCAAGGGAATTTTCCCCATCCCGCTCCCCGTCACCCCCCTCCCGCTGGGCCATGCCCAGAACCTCACCGCCCTCGTCCCCGAAGGGTGCTTCAGCCTCCATCAGCAGCATGAGCGAGGGAGACGAGGATGAGAAGTGAAAAGTGGCCCATCACACACAGAATAGACTGCACTTTACCCATTCACACATCACATACATAACACACACTGGCAGCAATGACAGGTCAACTACCCTCATGGGAAAATTTTAAAGTACTGTACACAGCGCAGGGTTGTTGAAGTCCTGTTTAGTTGTGCTGGTATTACAGCAAAAAAGCCATTGCAGCCCTGAACAGATCCTGAGAGGAGATTTAGTAAACAGAGGGGGGATTCACTGAATAAATAGTGGCCACATTTGAACACGCTGTGTGAGCTTTTCGCACCCAAATCCCTAAACATGAATGCAAATCAACAGGGATACCAGTAAAACATTGTTTTTTTGGATGATATTAGAATTTATTGAATATTTAATTGTGTGTGCTCAATTACCGTGTTTTTAAATTGAAATTACCTTTGTCATTATCTAAGACACACTTAAAGTTCATATTTAACACAATAATAATTTAATAACTTTAATGTAACCTTAAGCAAATCTCAAAATAAATGTCCATCTGTCATACTGTACATTATAACGTTAGTTTAGTTTTTTATTTAGACAAAATATAGTATAGAAATATAATATACAAAATGAAGTATAGATTAGAGTTAGTATCAGTTATCAGCTAAAACAAGAAAACATTATTATTTGCTTATTTTAAGTTTACTTTAATTAGGTTAATGACAGAATAGTGGCCAAAAAAAGTGAGGTTAGTGAAATAGAACTGATTTTTGCACTGAAATACTGAGCAAAAGTACCACAACTTTAGTGAATTCGCCCCAAATGTTTAAAAGGATGAGGACTGATTCTGTCGTCTATTGCTCAGGACTGCCCTACTGTAACATACTGTACATACACCAATCCCTGTTCCTTGTTTTCAAGAAAAATGATGTCTGATCCACCTCATGAATATGTATCAGTGCACCAATGAGGAGGCCGCTAGCGTTCACTAAGTTGTCTGTGCATGAATGTGTTTAATTCTCATTAACAGTCATCAACTTGTGTTATTGCAGCTTTTACCACAAAATAAAGCAATTTCTTTGCACATGTTGTGGTACGATCAAGATTGGTCTTAAGAATAATACAGCCAAAAGGTCTAGTAGCTTTTAGATAAATGGTAATAAAATGAAAGAAAAAAACAAAATCATGCAAATGAGGGATATCACATTAATCTGTGCTGCTCAATTCACATGTAATTCCTCCCGTCTTGTCTAGTTATGCCATTATATGTATGCAAGAGTCTCGTCAATTTGCATAATCTGTACTTTGTAAAAATTGTCTTTATTTGGTTTGTATATGTTTTCTTTTACATTAAAACTAGCTTAAAATGTAAATAATAAACTGAGAAACGGAACAATCGTCAGTTTTGAGATTCATTACAAATTCAAGTACACAAAATCAATGATAGTACTGGAAGATCTCTTTATTGTTCTTTTATATCAGTACTTTATGGAATGTCTTCATCGTGATGATTTATGTGTGAATGTCAGGCTTACACAAAACCATCTAACACATTTTGTATTTTGTTTCAAACAGCATTTATCTATAAGCAGTGGTGTTTTACTTGAGAAGAGCAAGAAAACAAATCCAAAAAAACAACAATAGTCACACAGAAATGTCCATTTTGCAGATACAAGATGGTTGTACGTCAACACTAGAATATCAGGTAAGATATTTCATTGTAGGTAAAAGTCTTTCCTAAGGTGTTGTAGCATGAACAGACCTCACGCATGCATAAACGAGAGTATACCAGCTAAATCAAAGACTGTTTGAGCTTGACGACGACAAGGCATACTTCAGTCTGCTCTTCTGAACGCTCTGAATTCAAGGCATCAAAGTGCATTCTTCATTGACTTAAACATAAAAACTAACAAATCATTTTAAAAATATTTTTAAATAAATACTGAATTCTAAACTTCAATAACATGAGAAAATGTAAGGTACTGTATGCACTTCGTCACCAAAAAAGTTCCCTTGAGGACTAACAAACCAGCATTAAGACAGATGTAGATGGTTTTGTATGATTTCTATGGAAAGATTATGACATGTGGAACAGTAATAGAACATCAGCTGATGGATATACAATGGGTCTGTATAAAACAACAGCATGAGGCAAATATCATGGGGAAAATCATATTTCATCATCTCAAATGTTTGCTTGCTTTAGGACCATTAAGGTCTTTTGAACCTATTTTCTATTTTCATGAGAATTTAATAGATTTTATTCCTCAATTCTCAAGTACTGTAATGCAAAGAAATCTCATTGTAAAAATAGGATTTATTTGTCTTATGCAGAATAATTTTTTTAGGATGAAATATGATTCAGACGTGTTCTTGACCGGTTTCGTGAGATTCATCATGGAGTGTTGCAGTAAAAACACAAAGTTCATCCTTCTGGAGTTTCCAAAAAGCAACTATAGAAATATCATTCAGGTTCACCTAAATATACTTGTGCGTACAAAATCATCTTTTAAGTGATCAATGACAGGGTAACAGACAAACTTACTAGCCTGGGCAAAGTTACACTTGTAGTTAAGACAAGCTGCCCTGTATTTCATCTAATGTCAAAGAATCATTGCACTCAAACGGTCCCAAATTGTATCCCTGTCAGGAATTATTTTAAGATGAGGTTCTCTAGAAAACAAGAAATGACTGAGAGGTAGTGGTATAATAAAAATATATTTAGCTAAAAATCGAAATCAAAAGTCAGCCATTTCATGGAGTTACATCTATGAGTTTATATCTAGCTATGCATTTTCTCTCTCAATCCAAACATCTAAACTTTCTGGTCCATCAAAGTCTGAAAGCAAATATCTTTATATCAACTATTAAATATCACCATGCAGGGGCCATAAGTCGTGAACGCAGAAGACAAAAAAAAAAAGAAATAAATGACTATAGCACTAATGCTATAATAGGCTATTGTGGTGCATTCTTCTTTTTAAAGTTTATCACAGTCTCTCACCATTTACATTAGCAGGAAGCTCTGTATTGTTGACCTATAAGTGAATGTAGGAGATGTACTTCTGCTGGTCGCACTTAAAGACTGAGGCCCAGCTCAGAGTCTTGGGGGGAAATGCTAAATAAATTGGGGTCAAATAAATAAATAAATAAATACATGTTTGAAACAACATTGATTTTTTTAAAAGTGCATTCCTGCATGCTTGGAAACATCAGTTCATCAGCATACTCCCTGACCCCAAAAACATTTGAGCGCATCTAACGGGGAAATGTCCTGCTCACGTTTCACCTAAAACATTAAAAGAAAAAAAATTAAGAACGACTTTGCATTAAGAAAATTATTTTTAGGACCACTGAAATTGTTTGCATTGTAATATTTTCATGAGAACTAAGCACATGTTGTTCCTCAAATTCTCACTACTGTAATACAATTGCATATTTCAACTAAAATCAGCATAAATTTACTTAACTAAACTTAACTTGAATTTATAAATATATTACTGTGTATATTTAATTATAAATAAATATATAAACATAACTATAGGAAATATAGTATTGTGTGTATATGTATATTGCTGTTAAATCGATTAATCGTATCAAACATAAAAAATACACACAAACACATTTTACATTTCGATTAATCTATTTGACAGCACTAATATATACATATACACATAATATATGTATTACTTATGTTATTTATATCGGTGACGCATTGCTGCCACATACATATTATTACGTATTACCGCATTGTTATTACGAGAAACAAATGTCGTTTTAATGACATAAGATCTCGTTATTACGAGAAAATATAACATCTCGTTATTACGACATAAGATCTCGTTATTACAAGAAAAATGTCGTTTTAACGACATAAGATCTCGTTATTACGAGAAAATATGTCGTTTTAACGACATAAGATCTCGTTATTACGACATAATTGAGTGGAAAAAAATACTATGTATGTGGCAGCAATGCGTCACCGTAATTTATGTATGTAGTTATCTTATATTTATTACATATATTTATTTATATTATTTATAATATATATATATATATATATAACTTCAATTACTATTTAAATATACTACATTATTGTACTACAAAGTACTTTAGTATAATTGTACTAAGTTTAATTAGTATATTGTACTACAGTATTATACTAATTGTACTACAAAGCTTCATTTTCTTTATGCAAAATATGCATTTTTCTTTCTTTTAATTTTGGGGTGAAAAATAACCTCAACAAGTTTGAGATTTCATGAGATTTTGAGTTTCTCCTCAGCCTTTTTAAAGTGGTTCTCCATTAGTTCACTGCCAAGAAAATCATAGTGGAAGCCACAGAAACTGAGGACAAACTCTCTCTCTCTCTCTCTCTCTCTCTCTCTCTCTCTCTCTCTCTCTCTATTGCTGCGAATTTTTGAATGGCAGTGAAAGAAATGCTCTTTTTTTGACCATCTCAAACTCCAGGCTTCCTTCTCTGACTGCTATAGAAAATGAAACAGGGGAGCTACTGTGTGGCACAATAAAAAAAGTATCTTACACCCTGGACACAAATGCTCACCCTTTCCTCTCACCACCCTGGAAGACGCTTAAACAAGGCTCTGTGTCTTACGTCTGTAGCTGCACAAAGGAGGAAGGAGCAGAGACTTAAATGACACTTGCATCATCAGATGTTCTGCTCTGGAAATGCTAACAAGTATAGAACACTCAGCATCGATGTGATGTTGCCATGGCAACTGAAGCTAGACTAAAGACGGAAAGGTCTGTAATGGGTGCAGTGGGACATGGATGGGGTGAGTGCAATTATCTTTTGGCCTTGTATTTTGAGGCATCTCTGGGCTCTTTGCTCGGGTTGCTCCAGTCATCCGCTCCTGGGCCTCCTTGGTAGTGCCGCCAAGCAGATTTGTTAAAGACGGGCAGACGCTCAAATGATTCACTGGAGAGGGCCTGGTCAGAGAAAGGTGATTGGGTGGATGTCATTGAAATCCTATCAGTGAAACGATTAACTAAAGTGCAAATTGAGAAGCTGCTGTTACCTTCAAGTAGATGACGGCATCGGTCCCCACGCCTTCCATTGAGTAGAGTTTCAGGTCTCCTTGAAAGTAGCGGGCGTACAGTCTGGATATCGGCAAACCATGTCCAAAACCAGCCTACAGACGCATGGAGATCAGGTTACAGAGGACAATGCTACATTTAGAGCTGCTGTTCATGGTTAAAGCTCGATGGTTCACCTAAAATCGTGTCGTCATTTACTCACCCTTTCAACACTGGTACTGAAATAATACAATAGCTTTCATTGATGAACAGACTGAAATTATATTAAAATAAAAAATGCCAGGTTTGATGCCTTGTCACTTGAATGACTGTGACATAGCAAGGTTGAATATGTGGATGAACAAATGAGATTTAAAGGGATAGTTCACACAAAAATGAAAAGTTTGTCATCATTTACTCACCCTCATGTTGTTCCAAACCTGTATGAGTTTCTTTCTTTTATTTAACACAAAAGAAGATTTTTTTAAAGAATGTTGGTAACCAGACAGTTGACGGCACCCATTGACTTCCATAGTATTTTTTTTCCTACTATGGAAGTCAATGGGTGCAGTCAACTGTCTGGTTACCAACATTCTATACATTTTTTCTTTTGTGTTTAACAGAAGAAAGAAACTCATACAGGCTTGGAACAACAAAAGAGTACATGATGACTGAATTTTCATTTTTGGGTGAACTATCCCTTTAAGAGTGGCAGCAGAATGGAAGATTTTTGACAAATAACAACTTAAATTTGGGTCTGCTTGACTTACAAAGACAATTTAAAGTCATTTTCGATACATGCTGTTTTGTGTCCTTTTAGAGTTTGAAAGCCCAAGAGCAGCATTAACATTCTGCTAAATGTCTCCTTTTGTGTTCCATAATCTCATAAAAAGTCAAACTGGCGGTTCGTATACACATAAGGTTGACTAAGTGATGACACGATGAAGTTTGTTGCTGTAAGAATACTGTAGCCACACTTCATTTTTACCAATGGCACGCGTTTAGAGTCCAGACTGGGTGTTGGTGCAGTCGAGTAGGTGTAGTTGAACAACCTGTCAATCTTCCGTAAAGCCACACCCCCTCCCCTGTCACTGATCTATGATGGAAATAACAGGAAGTTTAGGATCAAGGCAAGTCATTTGTACGTGTAGAAAAGGACTCGCAAACAAACTGACCTTCACAGAGAGATCTTCCTTCCCCAGGGTCACTTTTGCTTTTATAAGAGGAAGACCCTCTTTACTACCCTCGTGGAGCTCATTGGTGGCCCGCATCGCGTTCTGAAAACACAAACACAAGCCGTCACAGCAATACGTCAAGGCCTTGGGAAAAGCACAAAGATGAGGGCTGCTGAAAACTGAATTGCGTAACAGATGCCAGCACTTTGATGTATCAAACTCAATATGTGTGTGTAAGTTTTAGAAACGTACCTTAAACAATTCAAACAGCATGTGGAATAGGTGGGAGGGAACATACACAGCCTGGATGGGTTTTTGAGGAGCCTTAGCTGCACAGAAAAGTTACATATTTAAAGCATTTTTGAGAAATTCTAACTCCAGAAATTGAGTTACATGAATTAGAAATGAATGAATTCTTAAACAATCATTATATATTGAGTTTTGCGAGAGAATAAGAAGAAAAAGTACCATTGAATTCCTCTGTTTTCAGTTCAGGGGCAGCTTGATAATATTGCTCACACACCATCTTGGCGGTCTCGTAAGCATCTGAAAACAACATCGCATTTGATCAGTAGAGAACAAAATCCAAACTAAAGATTCCAAGCTTTTCCTACTCTATTGCTCAAATGTTTGGGGGTTGGTAAAGAAAGAAGTCTCTTATGCTCACCAATGATGCATTTTATTTGATCAAAAATACAGTAAAAACAAAAATATTGTGAAATAGTATTACAATTTAAAATAACTGTTTTCTATTTTAATATATTTTACATGTAATTTATTCCTGTGATGGAAAAACTGCATTTTCAGCAGTCTTCAGTGTCACATGATCCTTAAGAATAATCTGCTGCTCACTTTCTTATTATTATCAATGTTGAAAACAGTTGAGCTGTTGCTAAATAAAATATTAATTTATTTAAAAAATCAAAAAAAAATCTTACTGACGTCAAGCTTTTGAACACCATGTAACAGAACAAAAAATAAAATAAAAGCAAACTTACCAGTCACCACCTCTGCAACATTGCAGTTGGGATCAATACTGCCAATGTGTTTGGGATGGGCTGGGTTGATGTCATTGCCAAAAAGGAGAGCTGTAATAAAGAGTAAAAGCAATTACGATAAAACATGATGAAAAGCTGTTGTCCAATATGTGGTGACTCTTTCTTTTGGGTGACGTACTGTGCTGGTTTATGAGCATGCGAAAGGAGATTCGGTTGGTGTAGAAGCGGTCCAAAAAGTACTGGATGTTGGAGCTGACGAACGGATCGAAGCCAAACTTCTCCTTATATTCGATCACACCCTGGGCCATGGTCGGGACCACATCATTGTGTCTATTCCTGATCTCAATAAGAGTCTCCAAGAAGCTTGGAAGTTTAGAAAACACATTTTGTTATACAGAAACACGGAATAGTTAAACAGTCATTAATTCAGTTAATCAGTTCAGTGTTCTTTCAGTTTAGTTCAATAACTGTGTAAAATTATGGAATGAGTTCAGTTTCATCTATAAAGCAGATCTGGAGAAAACAGTGATTTCAAAGTCAATAATATTGCCGAAAGTTACCGCCCCAACTAAGAAAGGCAAAAGTCGACAGTGGCAAGGAACCCGAACTCCATTGGTGACAGAAATGGAGAAAAAAACCTTGGGAGAAAACCAATTCTCCTCTGGCCAGACGAACAAACATGATGTGGTTTAATTCCAGGCTGTATCACAAGTCAGATTGTGGATTGGTATCATCCAGAATATCACGCCAGCATATGGAGGGAGGAGTTGAAGCTGGCCATTGAGTCTGTCCAGAGGACTTGTCTGGTTCGCTTGATCTTCGATGAGGATATGGGCCGATGGCTGTCTAGTCTAGGTCTTCACAGATCTTCCATTATTCAGATCAGGATCAGAGTTTAGCTCCAACCCTGAAAAAAATCACCTGTCTGTAACTTTCTAGTAATCCTGAGGACCTTGATTAGCTTGTGTTTGATTTTTAGGGTTTAGGGTTGGAGCTAAACTCTGTAGGACATTGGCCCTCCAGGACCGAAGTTGCCCATCCCTGATTCAGATCATTTATAGTAATTTGTATCAATAATAAATGCCATTGTATGTAGAAATGGTATGCGAGTAGGATTCGCTCTCTGTGTTTCGCTGACCCAGCATGCATATTTGCTCTGTCAGGGCAGCTTTCAGTTACTGATTCCTCTGTTGTTAACTCTAGCCTGAATTCACCTCGCATGAAAATATAATACTCTTGTTTTTCAGGCTGTTGCACGGCATGCAATCTAGATGTCTCACAAAAAGAAAAAAAAACACAAGTCCTACTCACTCATTCAGGGCATGTGGGTCTTCTGGCTTCCTGTTCTCAAACTCTAGAAGTTCTAAAAAACTTTGCATGTACCTGTGGAGAGATTCGGCACAGCTCAGGACAGGCTTCAATGAAGCATGCATGTACTCCGAATTCAAAATCATTTATACTCACCATTTCTGCACCAGTTTGACTGAAGGTTGACTGAGGAGCTTGTCAGGCAGCAGATTGACCTCTCTCATAGTGTTGGCCAAGCGCACCGGCAGCTCCTTCCGCAGGAACATGTAAGATGTCTTCTCGCATGCATTATCCCTACCTGAAAATCAGGCAAACAGAAACATAAACAACTGCGAACGCAGGAGGGGAAAGCAACAAAAAAAATAAATGCTTTATCATCATCCACACATGAAACATGAGAAACCTGCATTGGACTGAACAACAACTCATTAATCAGGCTGAACGTAAGCCAAAAAAAAAAAGTAATTTAAAGTGATATATATTAAATAGCAACTACTTGATTGTTTATGTAATCGCAAAATGGAATCTACATTAGCTCTACTCCGGAAAATGCAACTATAAGTAATGAAGATATTAAGATACCACAAACATTAAAGTCCAAAGTCCAATTTTTTGGGGAATATTGCAGTATTTATTATAAATGATTTATCCGTGCACATGATTATTTTTTAAAAATCCACGTGCCCTTGTAATCTTAAATCAAAATCAACACCTCTTCTCTGATGACATGTTTAATGTGTTTAGTTGGAACATCAATCCCTATAATAATTTATTTAAGGTTGTAAATAATATCACAATTATCCTTGTTGGATAAGCCATATAGTTTAGGACAACATATGAGTAAATGCCATTTTTTGGGTGAACAATCCATTAAAAACTATTTATTTTGACTAACTTTTGCGTTTGACTCACCTAGGTGTAGTCAATATATAATTCATATCACACACTGAATACATACGTGCATTCAAAAGCATCTCCCTTTTGCTTAGAAGGAATACAGTTAGATTAACGAACAACTATTTCATATTATTATAATCATATTTAATATCATTATAATATGCAAATAGTTTATGACGTCAGCAAACAACATAAATGAAATCCTAATGACAGGTTGGAAAAATTTCTAGGCATACATGGCCTACCCAACAAAATTAACTGTGAAAGTCATTAGATGACCTTGTACAGTCATAAAAAACAGAACCATTAAGTTACCTCAATAATACAAAATACAAACGTCGAATGTTTTCCAACTAAACAAAGTTATTGTTTATCAGATCACGTCATTTGTCGCATTTATTAAAAAGCGTTATAATAATATATATTTATATATATATAAAAGGTTATACATTTTTTTTTTATGAGACGATCGACAATCATACTGAATTAAACGTAACGTAACAAGTTCCGCTATCAGGGTCTGTCTGTCAGTGTGCATGTGATGGATGCGCTTGCACTTACCAAATTCCAGAAACTGTTTAATTGACAAGGGCGATGGTGAAAACCTTGAATAATATTCTATCTTTGGTAAATGGTTATTCAGAAGAAATGCGTACAGTCTCATTGTGAGGGAAAATGTTAAACGACCGAGGCAAGGCTGTTCTTTATATTAGGATCATGGCAGGGATCGTCCAAAGAGTAGAGCTGACAGCAACATCCGTATCCGAACATTTACCGCGGTTTCATATTATTATTATAACAGGCCACTGCATTTAATGTCAGTGTCTTATGTTTTCTAGCACGGCCACTGTTGCGCTAAACAGCACGTACACAAGAGCGGAGCAGCGAACACACAACCAACCATGATTTAAACAGCGAGCGCTGTGATTTGCTGAGAAGAGCCCGGAAAAAGACTGTGCTTTATGATTGGTCTATTTTTTTTCCTGAATGGAACACCTCTCTGTTGGCAGTTAGGTTGCAGAACAGCGGGTATAAGTTGTTGTTGTTGTTGTTGTTGTTGGTTTAAATGACATTTATGTGTATTTACATTCTGTGTACATCCTGAAACCCACCAATTTATTACTACATTTTTTTTATATATATAATTATTTTTGAGACCCTCATGACATTGTTTGTCTGTAAAATACTTACATTTTAGGGACATTACCCTGCAGTAAAAAAATAAATAAATTAGACCAGCATAAGCTGTCTTAGCTGATTTAGAATGGTGTAGCTGGTCTCCCAGTCTGACCAAATGAAAAGTTGAGCCTAAAAAAGCCAAAGTTTGCATTTACATTTATTGTTGTGCAAACTAAAGTGTTATTTTAGTATTATTTACAGGCTACTTATAGTATTTATTAACATTTTGAATTAGCTTTCATTTTCATATTTTTGATTTTTGTCATTGTTGTGTTTTTGATATATATATTTATTATTTCAGTTTAAGCTTTTCATTTAATATTTATATTTTATTTCAGTTTGTTTCTAACTTTTTATAGTTTTTATTAAAAAATAACAACAGACAAATAACATGGTTACTGCAAAAATCTGTATTCAACAATATGAAGTGATTTTATAAGGGTAATATATATCGACATACAATTTAGCAACATAAACAAATCCTGACCTTCATACAATTCCAAAAGTCTTTTATGCAGCATATCATTATGCCATAGAGATGACTTTATCTCACTTTATCAGGAATGTGCACCGTGACTCACGGATTTATTATGCTTTGTGTCCTATAAACAGACCAAGCATACCAAATAAGAACAGAAACTTGATGTAAATCTCCAGATTGACGTACCCAATACAAAGTGTAAACATCAATATCAGGGCCCTAAAAGTCATGGTTGACTCTACAGTCAAATTCTGCTGCCTAGTAACCTCAATATAAAACATATCTACCAAATTATTAGATCTAGCATGTACATTCATATAGAAAATACAAAGTTAATGACCATCATTGTTGACATTACTCCTCCCCCCAACAAACCGGCCCCAAATATATAACACAATCTCATTCACACACAACAGTCTGTTCTTCTCAGGCAATATCTTTTGCGGTTAGGGCAGTCTTTGTCTCCTCAACATCGTCCGCATCTGGTATGGGGTCATACGGGCGTCTATATAAAACACGAGTCACTAGCGTGATGATGAACATCTCCACGATCAACAGCTGCTGACTCATCACTGTGAAAAGAAATTGAGGGTATTTTTGAGAACCATTAATACCAGACAGTCTCTTTAAGTAGGTGTAGCAAAAATTAAAAGGACAGTCCAACCAAAAAAAATGACTTATGACATATAACTTTCTTTTTTCAGTGGAACACAAAATGAGTTATTTACAGTAGAATGCCATTGCCTATATGAAAGTGAATGTGGTGACCGTGGCTGTCAATAAGATTATCACAGAATAATGACTTAAAATCTACTTAAACTTCTTTAAATAAAGTGCACAGGTTGTATTACTTTTCTGACAGTTTTATGATGTTTTGGGGAGCTTGATAACCCCTGGGGGTCCCCATCCACTTTCATTAAGAGAGCAGCTCATTCTGCTAAACTTTTTTTTGTGTGTTTCTATTGCAATTTTAATTTTGGGGTGAACTCTCCCTTTAAGTTCTGCAACATGGCGGTACTCACAGTATCCACGGGTCTGGGAGGTGTAGGGTGGTGAGCAGGCAATAGTCCCGTTCATTGCCAGTATGTTAATGATGGCAGTTTGCAGCTGGCTAAGAATCAACACCAACTGCGGGCAGATATATTTGATGAATCATGGGCAACATTTATTCTAGGGCTGGGTACTGACACAAATCTCACAATTCGATTTGATTTATTTGGACACATCACTATCATGTACCATGTGTATCATGTCAAAAAAATCCGCTAATGTTGTAAACTATACAGGGAGTCAGGTACTACATTACTAATATTGAAGGTATATTAACTATACAAACACTTAAATTACACGCAAGGAAGTTTTTATAATAATAAAGTTATAATACTAACTTTATAATTACATGATTATGTATCTACTCCAATTAATTTTTTTATTTTTTTAAATGGTGGCTGTCGTAAAAACGGCCTGTCACGCCACATTAAAGAGCGCCAAAACGGTTTCGTTATAATTTCGTTATAAAATGGGCAGAATTTGAAATCTGAGACTTTGTTTCATATCAAAAGTAACAAAGCTTATTGTGATTTATTGGATAGCAGGCGTGCTACAATGTTCTGTTCATTCATTAACTGAAAACAGCATAGACTAAAAGTAAAACATCGATTTTTCCGATTTAAAGCTGCAGTCCGTAACTTTCGGCGCTTTAGCGGTTAATAATAAAGTCCCTTTAAGACAAGTCATTTCAATCGGCGGCCATCTTTGAAACGCCTCTCGGTCGTGCAAGTGCAGCTCCAATCTTTTTGAATGGGGAAACATCA